>NC_056625.2:155874546-156505909 GCF_002870075.4 Lactuca sativa | reverse complement strand
TCGCGAAGGAGACATATCCCCCATTAAATGTCTGAATGTCTCGTAGTTAGGAGATATCTCCAATCATGTGCCGGGAGCAGCCGCTGTCGACATACCAGCATCTGACGACATTCCTCCGTAACTGTCCCTGCGCGATGAGCGGAATCATTTAGATTTGGGGACCCAGGTCATTACATTCCTGGGTTGACCCTTAACTTTCACAGAGTCATCTTTCAATTTTTCTTTTGATTTTCCTTGTTCAACAGATACAGAGGAGGATGATGACTGATCAGATTTTAATTTTGGTATCCATTGATATTTAGGTTTTGAAACAGTTTTCTTTTTAGTTTGCTTTGAGTAGGTGGATTTTCTACTCGAAGAGTTTGAAGATCCAGACCTACTCTTTGACGAAATCGACTTTGGCTTAGCTTGGGTCGATTTTGGCAAACTGTTTGTGAATTTATTGAAAACCTGTTTGTTCTTTTGAAAACCTTCCATTTTCTTGTTTTGATTTGTTTTCCAGGCATCATCTCGAGATCTGGTTCTGGAGGATTTTCTAATTAAAGATCGTCCTCTAGACTCATTCTCTCCCCTTTTTAACATGTGATGCACAAACATCCGGTTTAAACAATTTCTGGCAATATGACCAGCAGTACCACAATTAAAGCAAATTTGTTTATTATCATTGGATTGAGTACTGCTCTTGTCAGATTTATGGTCTTTATTATATTTTCTAGCATTTTCACATTTGCAAGAACAAGCACTAGATTGTGTAGCAAACGTGGAAGATGTAGAAGCATCCAAATCAGATTTAGCAACTTTATCAGAAACAACACCATTATTTTCAAAATTATCAGTGTGAAGCAACACACCACCAGAAACAAAAACTTTAGTGTTTGAATCTAACAAAGATTCATCACAAAATTGAACACCAAATTTGGGCACAAAATTATTCGACTCAGACTTTTCAGCTTCTTGCTCCCCCTGAACTATGACTTATCTGCACTTGAGGTAGAAATTTTAGTATCCAAGATTTTATCATTAGGTCGTGTTGCTTGTTCAGAAGCTGATTTCCCATAAACCATGAAAGGTTCTCTGTCAATTTCTTCTTGAGACAAGGGAATAACAGTGTAATTATGATTGAAGGGAGGGGGGACACTCTCAAATCCTAATCCTACTTTTATCTGATTACCACAAGTAATATCCTTCCACTGCATCTGTCCTTCTATCATTTTTGCAACCACTTCACTTGACCCATCGAATTTGTTAAAAATAAATTCAACATTTTCAAGACGATTTTTCAATGTGTCAAGTTCAGCGGTTATAACAACAAATTTTCTTTTGAGATGATCATAGTTCTCACATTTGTTGCTGTAATCCTCTTGCAGTTTCTTAAAGTCCTTTGTGTTATTTTCTAATTGTGTCTTTAAAGGCTTTTGATTTTTCCTAAGTGTGTAACCCTCATATTTAAGGTCCTCGTTCTCTCTCTTTATTAATTCAATTTGGTCTCGCCAAAATTTAGTAGTTTTAATACAAGACTGAGAGCAACCAATTTCACTAACCTCGGGTTTGGCAGGCTCTGTAGTGGTTTGCACCATGAACGCAAACTGAAGATTCATCATCTCTTCTTCAGGATCCTTTTCTGTTTCTTCTTCCACACCATTCTTGATCTGGGCAAGATGTGCATTTTCAGGTCCTGAAATATTCAGAGCCTGAATTTGGTCTTCCCAATTAAAGGATTGGGCCACCATCGCCAAGTTAGTAGTCTGATTGCTTGAAGAAGATCCCTTGTTGCATAGGTCACCGGCACCATGGTTCGTTCAGAATTCTCTCTTCGAACTGGGTTTGGACATTCCCTTGCAAAATGTCCAGGCTCATGGCAGTTGTAACATCGCAGTTTTCCTTTGTTGAATCCCACTTTCTTGTTGGAATTCACACTCCAATTGTTCTTTCCTGTTTTCTTGGAGAACTGTTTTGCCCTGAAAACTGCCATGGCCATTTTCCATGTAATGTCCATCTCTTCCACATCCTCAGGATGGATCTGGTCTAGGTCAGAAAATGAGAGTTGTGGGGGGAGTTCTACGGCCACAAAAGCATTGTATCAGTTTACCAAACCAGTGGCGAGGGCCAGATTTTCTTCCTTTTCATTTAAAGATGAAGCTTGAGGACTGATTGCATGAGATTGAATTGGTGGAGCTGGGGATGAACCAACACTAGAACCAACTTGTTGAGCTAAAGTTTGAGGTTGAGGAACTTGAATGTGTTGCATTTGAGGTGGGCTGATGAGTCACATAGGATTGAACTTGAGGAATATGAACTTGAGGAGCTTAAGGAGTAGAAAAGCTTGAGAAAGCAGTGTTGTTGGTGGTTTGGATCCCAAGATTGCCGTGGAGGATGAATTGACATGGTTAATTCCGGTATTGATGGGACGACTGGGGAATTCCGATAAAGTAGGTCTGTAGGAAATTATTTTCTTTTTCTCCTACTGTTAGTCATATGTTGCCTCCTCTGTGTGATCGAAAGATCCGACCTGGACTACAACATATGCAACTCTTTTTCTCTGCATCTTCTATGTATGCAATTCTTCCTATCTGTTAGCCATATGTTGTCTCCTTTAGGTGATTAATAATCCGACCTGGTATACAACATATGCAACCTTCTACTTCTAAATCCCTCTAAATTTCTAGTCAGTCATATGTTTCACTCTCTGCGTGATTGAAAGATCCGACCTGAGTATACGACATATGCATTCTAAATCTATCCTCTCTATGAATAATAGTCTGTTCACCTAAAGTACGAAGTATCTTGGAAGTTCTTGATTATTGGGGTATGTCAGGAAGCGGGAAACATGTTCTAGTACATCTAAAATTGAACAATTCTAGATTTTCTGTAGATCTCGCTGCTCAATTTAGGCGAACAACAATATCCTTGGTCGTCGTCAGATAAATGGTCCTTAGGAATTTTTATCTAGTAACTTAGGATCAATCTGTCCTGTCACTGATAGCATTCCTAAAATTTGTCACAATTTTTCGTGCTTAAGTGGATCATAATACCGACGATCGACTAGATCTATTCATGAAAGGAGAGGTGCTGATAAATGGAAAATGATTGTCTAACAACTTTGATCCAATATCACAAAAAGTTAATCAATTTCAAGATAGAGGATTAAACTTAGTTTGAATTAAAATTTTAGTATTTTTTATTTTATTTTATTTTCATTTTTTAGGATTGATAAATTTTAGAAAATGTTTTTTATTTTATTTTATTTTTATTTTTTTTCTTTAAATTTTTAGGATTGGTAAAATTTAGAAAATTTTATTTTATTTTGTTTGAAGTTAATCCTCAAAATGATTTATTTTTAAAATTTTTGAGTATTGGGCATAACGCTAATTGAAATCGGGATCGGCCCATGGGTGAAGAACCGGATTTGGGCCGGATATATAAAAGAAAAGGGACTTCGAAATCAGTTCTTACCTCATTTCATTCTCTCTGACTGAAAACCTCCAAGAATCCTCTAAACCCTCGATGTGCTTGGTTTTTGAGTGCTGGACTGGATTTTTATCAATTTGGATCGCAACCTCATTATCACAAAATATAGGGGTTTCTTGAAAATTCAAACCGTAATCCAACAGCTGATGTTGAATCCATATGACTTGAGAACAACAGGCAGACACAACTACATGTTCTACTTCTACTGTTGAGGTCGAGACAGTATTCTGCTTCTTGCATTGCCAAGACACCAGCCTATCTCCGAGAAATTGACATCCGCTTGAATTTGATTTCCTGTCAAGCTCGCAACCTCCATAATTGGTGTCTGCAAAAGCATAAAGATCAAATTTGGAATTTTTTGGATACCAAAGACCCAGTTTTGGGCTGCCTTTGAGGTACCAAAAAATCCTTTTAACAACAATAAGATGAGACAGTTTGGGATTAGCCTGGTAGCGCATGCATTGACAGACCGCAAACATAATGTCTGGGTGACTCGCAGTCAGATACATCAGCGATCCAATCATCGATCTATAGTACGTTTGATCTACGGATTCGCCTTCAAGATCAGGAGTCAGCAGTGGTCTCTCCGTCATGGGCGTCAAAGCAGGTTTAGCGTCTCTGAACCCGAACTTCTCGAGCATATCGTCCACATATTTGGCTTGATGAATCAGGATTTCGGCTGAACATTGTTTGACCTGAAGCTCCAAAAACATGGTCATTTCCCCCAATGAACTCATCTCGAACCACTTTTTCATGACGCCCTCGAACTCCTTGCATAGCTGAGGACTCGTCGACCCGAAAATGATATTGTCCACATATATTTGGACAAGAATCTGGTCTGCACCGACATGCTTGATGAAGAGGGTCTAATCGATAGTGTCGCGGGAATACCCATGGTCGAGCAAGTGTTGTGTGAGGGTAGCATACCAAGCTCTGGGAGCTTGATGTAGTCCATACAAAGCCTTGTCTAACTTGTAGACATGGTTAGGAAGTTTTGAGTTAACAAACCCTGGAGGTTGTCAACATAAATCTCCTCCTTCACCTTGCCATAAAAGAAAGCCATCTTGACGTCCATTTGATATACGATGAAGTTCATGTGGGAAGCATAAGCGAGGAAGATACAAATAGCCTCCAAGCGCGCCACCGGAGCATAGACTTTTGTGTAATTAAGACCCTCAATTTATCTGAACCCACGAACCACCAATCTCGCCTTATTACGTACAATGACACCCGAATCATCTTGGTTGTTCCGAAACACCCATCTAGTGTTGAGAGATTTCTTGCCTTTAGGTAGCTCCACCAACTTCCAAACCCTGAGCCTTTCGAATTAATTGAGCTCGTCATGCATGGCATTTACCCAGCCGGGCTCATTCAAAGCCATTACGACGTTCTTGGGCTCTATTTGAGAAATGAAGCAAGAATTGAGACATGTGTTGACGTCTCCACTCTGGCTTCTCGTTTGAACTCCGTCGCCCAGCTGGCCAATGACGTTTCTATCGGATGATCGCGCTGTATGCGAGGGGGGATTTTGTGATTGATGTCATTGAATGAGACGGGAAGATTATAAATATTAATAAGTCCGTCATGTGCTGAAGAATCCACGGTAGATGTACCAGCTTCATGTGGTGAATTTGCTACAAACTCATCTACGATCTATTCGGGAAGGAGAAGTTCCATTAGATTTTAAGTGACAATAGAAGCATCTTGGTTCATGAACTCTCTTTCAACTGGAGTTAGAGGAGTAGCGTCAACATCTGGAGCAAATTGTTGTGTTGAGGATTCAGGAGAAGCAATTGGAACAATAGACACCACCAGAGGATCAGAAGAAACCAATGGTGGTCTGTAGACAACCTCTTCATCTTCGTCTTCAATGATAGTCTTCGAGCCAAAGGTTGACCCAGCTTGATTATCATACGACCCGCTAAAGGATTTAAATAGAGGTGTGTAGTCAAATAGCCAATCAGGACCCACCCTAGCGTCTGTCTCATTCTCTTTAAGCCAGCGAATATTGAAAGACTCCACGATTTGCTTCGTCTTCTTGGTGTATACCCGGTAAGCAGTACGAGCAGTGTATCCGACGAAATAACAATCATCAGCTTTGACATTGAACTTTGGGTTGGATTCCAAGTGGAGAAGGGTGAAAGGGCAGCCAAATACTCGGAAATGGCTGACAAATGGCTTGTGTCCATAGAGAATCTCATACGGTGTTTTCATCTGTGCTTTTTTGATCAGGACACGATTTTGAACGTAACAAGCCGTGTTGATCGCTTCCGCCCAAAAGAAAACTGGAAGTTTAGAATCACAAAGCATCGTCCTTGTGGCGTCTTGTAATGTCTGATTCCTCCGCTCAGCAACACCGTTCTGTTGTGGCATCCGGACAGAGCTGAATTGACGCACGATCCCTTTCTCAGCGCAAAAATGATCAAAAACAACGTTCTTGAACTCTGTTCCATTGTCTGTACGTAGAGCTTTCACTTGGTTGTTGATTTGGTTCTCGATCATCACAATGAACTTCTTGATAAGATTGGCGATCCCAACTTTGTTGGACAGAAAGAGACCCACGTGAAATGAGAGAAATCGTCTATCAGAACGAGACAATATAAATTTCGGTTGATGCTGAGGATGTTGATCGACAAGTCCATATGCAACAATTGGAGCACCTGACTGATGGAGTTGACCTGATTTGGCAGATATGGTTTCTGATGGTGTTTGCCTTGAGCACGGGAAACACATTTTTCAAAGGTAATAAAATCTCTGACAGGCAGACCGCGGGCCATTTCGTTCTTAGCAAGACGATTTAGATTCTTTGCATTTGCATGGCCAAGTCGACGATGCCACAACGTTGCGTTTTGCTCTGAGACTTTGGAAAAGAGACAAGTGACTTCATCGGGTACATTGCTGTTCATGTCGATAATATAGGCATTCCCATCCCGCTTTGATTTTACGAGAATCCATTCCTCCGTGATGACAATGCCTGACTTTAAGATTAGACATTCTTTATCGGTGAAGTGTGTTGAGTAACGCTTGTCATAGATTTGAGAGACGCTCAGAAGATTGTGCTTCAGCTTAGGAGCATAATTGACATTCTCAAAACCGAGCACTCTGTTGGTCACCATTCCCTTCTGCGTTATCTTTCCGCTTTCTCCGCTCGCGAAGGAGACATATCCCCCATTAAATGTCTGAATGTCTCGTAGTTAGGAGATATCTCCAATCATGTGCCGGGAGCAGCCGCTGTCGACATACCAGCATCTGACGACATTCCTCCGTAACTGTCCCTGCGCGATGAGCGGAATCATTTAGATTTGGGGACCCAGGTCATTACATTCCTGGGTTGACCCTTAACTTTCACAGAGTCATCTTTCAATTTTTCTTTTGATTTTCCTTGTTCAACAGATACAGAGGAGGATGATGACTGATCAGATTTTAATTTTGGTATCCATTGATATTTAGGTTTTGAAACAGTTTTCTTTTTAGTTTGCTTTGAGTAGGTGGATTTTCTACTCGAAGAGTTTGAAGATCCAGACCTACTCTTTGACGAAATCGACTTTGGCTTAGCTTGGGTCGATTTTGGCAAACTGTTTGTGAATTTATTGAAAACCTGTTTGTTCTTTTGAAAACCTTCCATTTTCTTGTTTTGATTTGTTTTCCAGGCATCATCTCGAGATCTGGTTCTGGAGGATTTTCTAATTAAAGATCGTCCTCTAGACTCATTCTCTCCCCTTTTTAACATGTGATGCACAAACATCCGGTTTAAACAATTTCTGGCAATATGACCAGCAGTACCACAATTAAAGCAAATTTGTTTATTATCATTGGATTGAGTACTGCTCTTGTCAGATTTATGGTCTTTATTATATTTTCTAGCATTTTCACATTTGCAAGAACAAGCACTAGATTGTGTAGCAAACGTGGAAGATGTAGAAGCATCCAAATCAGATTTAGCAACTTTATCAGAAACAACACCATTATTTTCAAAATTATCAGTGTGAAGCAACACACCACCAGAAACAAAAACTTTAGTGTTTGAATCTAACAAAGATTCATCACAAAATTGAACACCAAATTTGGGCACAAAATTATTCGACTCAGACTTTTCAGCTTCTTGCTCCCCCTGAACTATGACTTATCTGCACTTGAGGTAGAAATTTTAGTATCCAAGATTTTATCATTAGGTCGTGTTGCTTGTTCAGAAGCTGATTTCCCATAAACCATGAAAGGTTCTCTGTCAATTTCTTCTTGAGACAAGGGAATAACAGTGTAATTATGATTGAAGGGAGGGGGGACACTCTCAAATCCTAATCCTACTTTTATCTGATTACCACAAGTAATATCCTTCCACTGCATCTGTCCTTCTATCATTTTTGCAACCACTTCACTTGACCCATCGAATTTGTTAAAAATAAATTCAACATTTTCAAGACGATTTTTCAATGTGTCAAGTTCAGCGGTTATAACAACAAATTTTCTTTTGAGATGATCATAGTTCTCACATTTGTTGCTGTAATCCTCTTGCAGTTTCTTAAAGTCCTTTGTGTTATTTTCTAATTGTGTCTTTAAAGGCTTTTGATTTTTCCTAAGTGTGTAACCCTCATATTTAAGGTCCTCGTTCTCTCTCTTTATTAATTCAATTTGGTCTCGCCAAAATTTAGTAGTTTTAATACAAGACTGAGAGCAACCAATTTCACTAACCTCGGGTTTGGCAGGCTCTGTAGTGGTTTGCACCATGAACGCAAACTGAAGATTCATCATCTCTTCTTCAGGATCCTTTTCTGTTTCTTCTTCCACACCATTCTTGATCTGGGCAAGATGTGCATTTTCAGGTCCTGAAATATTCAGAGCCTGAATTTGGTCTTCCCAATTAAAGGATTGGGCCACCATCGCCAAGTTAGTAGTCTGATTGCTTGAAGAAGATCCCTTGTTGCATAGGTCACCGGCACCATGGTTCGTTCAGAATTCTCTCTTCGAACTGGGTTTGGACATTCCCTTGCAAAATGTCCAGGCTCATGGCAGTTGTAACATCGCAGTTTTCCTTTGTTGAATCCCACTTTCTTGTTGGAATTCACACTCCAATTGTTCTTTCCTGTTTTCTTGGAGAACTGTTTTGCCCTGAAAACTGCCATGGCCATTTTCCATGTAATGTCCATCTCTTCCACATCCTCAGGATGGATCTGGTCTAGGTCAGAAAATGAGAGTTGTGGGGGGAGTTCTACGGCCACAAAAGCATTGTATCAGTTTACCAAACCAGTGGCGAGGGCCAGATTTTCTTCCTTTTCATTTAAAGATGAAGCTTGAGGACTGATTGCATGAGATTGAATTGGTGGAGCTGGGGATGAACCAACACTAGAACCAACTTGTTGAGCTAAAGTTTGAGGTTGAGGAACTTGAATGTGTTGCATTTGAGGTGGGCTGATGAGTCACATAGGATTGAACTTGAGGAATATGAACTTGAGGAGCTTAAGGAGTAGAAAAGCTTGAGAAAGCAGTGTTGTTGGTGGTTTGGATCCCAAGATTGCCGTGGAGGATGAATTGACATGGTTAATTCCGGTATTGATGGGACGACTGGGGAATTCCGATAAAGTAGGTCTGTAGGAAATTATTTTCTTTTTCTCCTACTGTTAGTCATATGTTGCCTCCTCTGTGTGATCGAAAGATCCGACCTGGACTACAACATATGCAACTCTTTTTCTCTGCATCTTCTATGTATGCAATTCTTCCTATCTGTTAGCCATATGTTGTCTCCTTTAGGTGATTAATAATCCGACCTGGTATACAACATATGCAACCTTCTACTTCTAAATCCCTCTAAATTTCTAGTCAGTCATATGTTTCACTCTCTGCGTGATTGAAAGATCCGACCTGAGTATACGACATATGCATTCTAAATCTATCCTCTCTATGAATAATAGTCTGTTCACCTAAAGTACGAAGTATCTTGGAAGTTCTTGATTATTGGGGTATGTCAGGAAGCGGGAAACATGTTCTAGTACATCTAAAATTGAACAATTCTAGATTTTCTGTAGATCTCGCTGCTCAATTTAGGCGAACAACAATATCCTTGGTCGTCGTCAGATAAATGGTCCTTAGGAATTTTTATCTAGTAACTTAGGATCAATCTGTCCTGTCACTGATAGCATTCCTAAAATTTGTCACAATTTTTCGTGCTTAAGTGGATCATAATACCGACGATCGACTAGATCTATTCATGAAAGGAGAGGTGCTGATAAATGGAAAATGATTGTCTAACAACTTTGATCCAATATCACAAAAAGTTAATCAATTTCAAGATAGAGGATTAAACTTAGTTTGAATTAAAATTTTAGTATTTTTTATTTTATTTTATTTTCATTTTTTAGGATTGATAAATTTTAGAAAATGTTTTTTATTTTATTTTATTTTTATTTTTTTTCTTTAAATTTTTAGGATTGGTAAAATTTAGAAAATTTTATTTTATTTTGTTTGAAGTTAATCCTCAAAATGATTTATTTTTAAAATTTTTGAGTATTGGGCATAACGCTAATTGAAATCGGGATCGGCCCATGGGTGAAGAACCGGATTTGGGCCGGATATATAAAAGAAAAGGGACTTCGAAATCAGTTCTTACCTCATTTCATTCTCTCTGACTGAAAACCTCCAAGAATCCTCTAAACCCTCGAAATTTATTTGTGTTATTTATTCAAATCAACTTGTTTTTCTTGAAGGTATGAAGATTCCGACCATGCCCATGTAATTTTTACCGAGAATCGACCGTGAAATCTTGGCCAAATAGTGAAAACAAGAACTGTCGACGAGCTTTCGGTCGAAGCCGTTTTCGGATCGGCTAACCGGATTTCGGTCAAGCCGAGCCGTTCTCGGTCAAGCCGGATCAGACGGCTTTCTGTCGAAGATGTGTTCGGTCAAACCGGCTCATTTAAGCCTTTTCGGTTCTAATTATCTTTCGGTCTACACTAGTGTTCGGTCCATGAGTTTTCGGTCTGACTGACTTGACCGAAAACCCATTTTTGTCTAATAAAATTCAATTTAAAATGGCCAATATTAATGGATTTAATTGAGAAAACAATTTTAATTTATTATAATCAAATGTTTTCTCACCTGGCTCGTTTTGTGCAGATAAAATGGAAAGTCTTAAAGTTGCAGAAAGTCACAACATGTCCATTCTTCTTGATGATCCTCCAGTAGCTCACAACGAGTTCAAATGAATGATGTACATGCTAAGGGAGTGCTACATCTCAACTGCAGTTACATGGAACCCCATCATTTATCCAAACCTGATCAACGAATTCTGGAAATATGCAAGTGTCAAGACTGGAGACAATGGATCAGTGAAGATTGAAGCTTCTGTCAGGGGACACAAAGCTGTTATCTCCGAGCAATTCATTAGAGATATCTTGAAGATTGATGATCAAGGTGCTTACCTGACTGATATAGATCTGAAAGTTGTTGATGAGTATCTCGAGAAGATGGGATACGAAGGAGTCTTTCCACCAACCCTAAAGAAGCTGTTACCTCCTTACTGGAGGTTTCTATCCCACATATTTGTCAATTGCATATCTGGGAGAAAGGGTGGTTCAGACGAAATATCCTCGAGAAATACTCAGGTGATTGTTGCATTGGCTGCCAGGATTGACTTCAACTTCTCAAGGTTTATTTTGGAAGAGATGGTTACTAATGCTAACAAGAAGTCGAAGGATCAATTCCTGCTCTATCCAAGATTTATTCAAATCTTCATCAACAGCCTATTTCCCGATCTGGTCAAGACAAGAGAAATACTTGACATGAAAGCCTTTAGACCAAACACTGTGAGCCTAATCAAACAGAACCGTAAAGGGAAAATCATGTTTCATGGGAAGTACCCTCTTGTGAAATTTGGAAAGTTTACTGAGCCGTCAGAATCTTTAGAATTCCATGGGTCGTCTGAACAAATGTTAACTCATCAAGCATCGTCAGAACATGCAAATGTGAATGACGATGTTATCACCGTTTCAGACCATGAGATTGAAAATGTTACTCCATCCACCATTGTTGCTGAAGAGCATGATCTCACAAATGTGGCGGTTTAGAGTGACTTCAGTGAGGGAACTACATAAGAAGTTACTGAGACTGAAGGAGGAGAAGAGGATGAGTATGAGAATCTTGAGCTGTCCAGTTTCGACGAAGATGATATTTCGATGCAATTTACTGGACTTGAGCACCCTTTGCCAAATGAACACCTCGATGACTTCCTCAAAGATATCGATGATGGTGCCAACTGAACACCGGAGATAAGGGAGAAAGCTGACGATCGAGAAGTTGAGCCTCCGATTACCGTTGAAGCGGCTGATTCTTCAACTCATATGGACACATCATCAGGGATTCCTCCCCTTGATTATGTGGTTCCTACATCCGTGCCAATTACAAGTGATACCCAGTTTGTCCTGACCTCCTAGTCCCCAATGAAAAGACACAAAATTGATCCAAGGGTGAGACTAGTTTTTCCTGACCCTACTCAAACCACAGAGACTCCTCCATCCACAACATTTTCCCCATCCTCATCTATGCCCATTCAAGAGAATACTAGCTCTATCCATGAAGCTGGTGGTTCTTCTACTGGCCTAAGATTGTCTCCTCCAAGGCCTTATCATGATACTGTCTCTGAGAGACTAGCTATTCATTTGGCCCAACCATTAAGTCCAACTCACTCCTCACGCGGAAAAGGAATATCATTTGAGGAAGGTATATCTGGAGATGATGACGCCTCAGTGCCTGAGCTGAAAAAGGAGATTAGTGTGCTGAACTAAAAAAAATATCGAGCTTGATATCAAGCTTGCAGAACTTCAAACTGAGAACACCAAGCTCAATATTCAAGTTGCTGATCTTCTTGAAGATAAAGCTCAGAAAACAAAGCAGATCTTCGATCTTTAGACGCATTTTGGTTTGTTGACCGCCAACTATTATGATTTGAAGAAGAAGCTGGAAGAAGAATTTGGTGACAAATTCAAATCATCTGTCAATGAGCCAAGAGTCTATCTTCCCAATCAAGACGCTCCCGTAGTTCCACCTCCTACAAGAACAACCACGATTGTCAGTCGTTTTGACAAAGAACCAGCGCAGGCTCCAAATTTCGTGGCGTTAAAATGTGCTAAACTAGCCAAGTCTGATGAGAAGGGTCAATTTTTGTTCAAGAGGAGCTCGGATCAGAATGCTCCCATGGATCAACCAAACATCACCTTTATGGATCTTGGAGAAAATCACTTCAGAGACGTTTATGGTGATAGGTCTGGGATACTCTCATGGGGATTCTATGACCCTTTGAAAATGTGGATTGTAAGAAGGAAGAGTGGGAATACCGAATTATATAAAGATGCTCACGACTTCCACTCTTGGACCAGGGTTGATCTTACGGAATTGCCTAAGGCTCCTTTTTCAAATCCAACAAATGATCCCAAGGCGACATAGTTCAAGTTATTTTTGGAAGGTCAAGTGGCAAAGGGCTTTCCATCAATGAAGACTTCAGAGTCTATCATCAAGGTATACCCGAGTGTCATTGATCCCAAAACCAATCAGCCTCTTCGGTCTGTGATGTGGCCCGCTACTTATAAAGTAAAGCAGATTTCTATCCTTCAGGACCATACAGATGGATCTCTACAATCCATGCAATACTGGGTGTTTGATGAAACTACAGCTTTTTTTGTCATCAAACTTAAAAATGGATGTATTCGTCTATATGACAAGAGGGATCTGCTACAGTTTGGAAAGTGGGATATTCATCAGCTTTCTATTCATCAGATCGTGGTGGCTGAAGACATTTTTGAGTCTGCTACTAAGGAATACACTGCCATGGTTGCTGATATTATTGAAAAGGAGATGTGGAATGGAGCTATGGGAAAGTCAGACGTGCTGGTGGTTGATAAAGACTAAATCATGCTAGCCCCAAACCAAGGGGGAGATTGAAGGGCCAATATATATGGTTTGGGATAGGCATCAATGTATGGATGAGTTAGGGCATTTGTCGATGTATTTTGGAGTCGTTTTGTGTATGTTTGATGTTTTCGGTCTAGGAAGCTTTTGGTTGAGGTGTGACCGAAAACCAGTTTTCGGTCTCCTAACCGAAAACTGTTTTTGGTCCTTGTCAGTATATATAGATGTCAGGTTGTCAGGGTAGATATACAATTGTACTTTGGTAGTTTTCGGTCCCTGAGTTGTATCAGACGGTTTCAAGTGTTTAATCGTATGCAAGCTCAATTTCATTCATCTTCTACTCCATTTCTGCTTTGTTTTCTTATGCTTGATTGATCATTGGTGAAGATCCTTCCATCTAGGGCCTTACAATATACCACTTGTAAGTCCCCAAATCTGCTTGTGTATCAATCAGATCCAATTGATGGTGCGGAATCCCATTCAATTGGATGATGTCAGATCAAAATAGAAGAGAAGGAGAAGAAGAAGAAGATGAATCTATGATGTATTAACGAAATGATTGATGCTCCATACACATAGTTCACACACACTCTTCTCTCTTGTTTCTCTCACACCTTAGAATACACACACTTAAGCTCCTTGGCTATTTTCCCTCACATGCACTCCTCACCCTATATATATATATATATATATATATATATATATATATATATATATATATATATATATATATATGGAGCTAAGGCCAAGCCTAAAATACAAATAATCCAATGCTAGACCGAAAACACATGGGTTTTCGGTCCAAGCTACAATTAATCCTATACTATTTTCGGCACAAATAATAAAAACAATAAATGCTTAGAAAAGCAAAATATAAACCATATTTTTGACCCAACAGTTTTTAACCCACAATACTATAGTTAATTTGTTTCTTCACATATTTCATGTCAAACAATTAACCCGATTACCCATCCCCATTTTCTTTATTTATTTTTCCCTAAAGATTTATGCTAATGGTCATCTCCTACATCGTATTTACTTTTTATCGCCTTACATCACATCTCCTTATATGCTCGTTCCTAAGGACTTTCCCTAAGGATCATCGCCTACATCGCAGGGACAATACTGATTCGGGGGATTACTCCCCTAATATGTGTCCAGTAAGGGTTAGAGTATCATCGCATGAATACGCAGTTATTACATCGCTTGAAATCATAATTCATCACCTACAGGTTATGAGCCTGCCGGTGTTTCCACATGACTTGTTTAGATTAGTCGATGGTCGCCATTTATATTCTGGTAGATGACTACATCGCAACATTGCTACATCGCATGTTAAGGTTATGACATCTCCTAATCATCTCTCATCTCGCATCACCTATTTATCATTACCTATCTATCATAACCTAGTTATCATCATGTAACGTCCGGGATTTATCGGGTATTATATTTCTTTGTATTCAAGTTATAATTATTAAAATGTTGGGATTTTAGGGTGGAACGTACGCTGGGCGTACAAGGTGTACGCACATCATACATATAAGAGGCGCGTAATGGGGAGCCCCCATGCGTACACTTGGCGTACCCATGAGTACGCTTGGCGTAGCGTGATCAGATGTAAACCCTAAATTTTAGGGTTTGCCCCCTATTTAAACAAGTTATAACCCTCCAAACCCTTATTCTCTCAGCCTCCCTTGTTCTCTTAGTGCCCAACTCAAACCCTAACTCCATTGCATGTATTTTGAGCTTTGAGCATTTTGGTGTTATTGAAGAAGAATGAGCTTGAAGAAGGAGCAAGAGCTTGCAGAAAGCTTGTAGATCCTGAAGTTTGGCATCATTTCTGACCCATTAGAGGTATAAAGCTTTGAACTTGATCATTGCATGCTTAGATCTAGTTTTTGGGGTGTTTTATGTCACATTTTGATGCCATACTTGAGGTCCTTTGAGTTTTAGAAGATACTGTCCATAGGAGCTTTCCTTTTTGGCTCTTGGAGGTGTTTAAAACCATAAAAATTGGATCTTGATGGTTTAGCCTCAACCATGCAAGTGATAGATGAACACTAAGTGAGCTTAAGGATTTAATGTGTGTCTTAATCCCCATCCATGCATGCAAAAGCATAAAGTTCATAACTTTATGCTTTAGAATGTTTGTAGAAGCCTAGATCTATGTTCTGGATGTTAGGACATAATGGATTAAGTCAAAAGAAGAACTTTAGGGTGACTGGCAGGAACGGTGGGTGTACCCCCTAGTACGCTGCGCATTCCGGGTCAGTTTCCCGCTTCTGATCAAGGCCAGTGTGTGCCGGGCGTACGTGCCAGGTACGCCGTGCATACGCATACATAATGGTTAACATGGGTTTTAGGCCTTAGAAGATTGGGCCTAAATTTGTTGGGCCTCATGGCCCACTATGGAATAAGGCCTCTAGGCTTAGGACTGGGATTTATGGTATTGGGCCTTACTAGGATTTATTGGGCCATGAAGTTTAAATTAATGGACTTGGGCTTTAGATTTATTATGGATTGGACCTTGAGGGAAAAGGCACATTAGAGCAAGGACTAGGGAACCTTGCCTTGGGACATGAGTTAGAGGTTAGGCCATAAGGGAGTCATACTTGGGCCCGATAACTAACTAAGGGACTTGTTATGCTTTAGGGAGAGGAGTCCTAAGCCATACAAGGAGTATGATTTCGGCACACGCAGTTGAGGTGAGTTACCTTCCTGTATGAGTGGGTAGAAGGCACCAATTCCGACCCACTAGTAGTTGTTTATAGTAAAGATGACTGTCTTTGTGATAATTGTTTGGCATGCCACTATCTGTTATCGTTTATGTGCTTATTGCTATGTTATTATGTGGTAGTGGTAGGGGGTGAAATAGACCCCGTAACAGGTTGGAATACACCGGAGGGTAGGTCGGGCACCCAAATATGCCTGACAGTATGTTTATCCTATGTTATTATGTGGTAGTGGTAGGGGTGAAATAGACCCCATAACCGGTTGAAATATACCGAAGTGTAGGTCAGACACCCAAATATGGCTGAAAAGGTAGGTCGAGCATCTAAATATGCTTGATAGGGTAGGTCGGGCACCCAGATATGCCTAACAGTATATGATTATGTGGTATGATAGGGGAACTCACTAAGCTTTGTGCTTACAGTTTTCAATTTTGGTTTTAGGTACTTCTTCTTCGAAAGGAAAGGAGTTGGCATGATTGCAGTGCATCACACCATGATTTCCGAAGATGAGATCTTTGGGAGTTATACCCTGATGTTGTTTTATTATGACATGTTTTGATTATTGACATATTGGTTTTGACCTATCTATCATCACCTATCTCTCATCACCCGTCGCTACCCAATACATATTTATAAGTATACAATACTAAAATAATTAAATTATTTAAACACCATCTTATAATATCTTATCTAACACATAATGTTCTTAGCACATAATAAGCACAAAAGCATGTAATTATCTAGATATTTCATATTTATGTGTAAGATGAAAGTAATAAGCACTCACTTGTTAAAGTGATGATTCGTAATTCGGACAACGCTTCACTTCTAGCAATTGTCTTTTCCGTTGACCGCACAAAAAGGTTGCATTAGGCCTTAAAAAAGTTGCATAATGCCTAAAGCAACCTTTTACCAAAGGTTGCATTAGGTAAAGTTGCATTAGACCTAAAGCAACCTTTTTCTTGGAAAATGCAACCTTTTCTAAAATAGTTGCAAAACGTTTTTAGATGCAACTCTTTTTGAATGAAACATTTGTTATGCAAAAGCGACTTTTTTATGCTTATATGCAACTTTTTTTACACTGAGAGGCAACTTTTTTTAATGGTTTTAGTTATGAAAATGCAACTTTTTTTAATAATCAATTGCAACCTTTATTATGTGTCTAGTAAATAATTGCAACCTTTCTCTATGATATATGCAACCTTTGTTACGTCTTTAATTGCAAAAAATGCAACCTTGTTGACAGTCGAATGCAACTTTATTTTTGTGACTTTTCTAACGCTAATGCAACAATTTTTGTCTAATCATACAGACACTA
This sequence comes from Lactuca sativa, assembly GCF_002870075.4. Classification (NCBI taxonomy): domain Eukaryota; kingdom Viridiplantae; phylum Streptophyta; class Magnoliopsida; order Asterales; family Asteraceae; genus Lactuca; species Lactuca sativa. The sequence goes on along the minus strand of NC_056625.2, from coordinate 156,488,497 downwards.
CATATGTTTTACTACATTGCAACAAATATTAATTACTACTAAAATTACACCATAACAATAACATAAATATGTTATATAATTCTATGGTCTCCTTTGAAATTTCTAAATTCAAAATAACAAACATAAATCAAAGTCAACACAAAGTTGTCAACTATAATCACAAAAAAGTATTAAAAAACGTCCTAGACATGTACTAAAAATACACGGTAAATCATATTAGCAAATCATTTGTAGTTAATATCTATTCGCACAACTTCTATTTCAACTTGTTTTTTTTTTTCGTGACCCTCTTAAATCCCTTTAAGCATTTCAATCAACTGATTTCTTTCAACTTCATTTTCCTTGAATATCACCAACAATACAATGAATATTACCAAGAAAATAGGACCATTCTCATCAAACGTACAATCATTTTCTGGAAGCAACCTAACAGGGGACTCCAAAACTTGTGTTCATCTTCACCTTGAACATAAACTATATACCTTAGAAGCTCCTTCACTTTTTTCCATTGCATATACCAAGAGTCTCTGCAAGTTAACTAAAACAAAAAGGTTTCATAAGTTTTAAATCATATAGATGGGGGTTAGAGATAAACTTATAGCTTACCTTACAACCATCATTTGAATAAAATAAAATTAAATTTGTATAAGAACATTAGAAAAACAATATATTGCCGAAAGGAATTAGAATTCAATCCATTGCATTTAAGTTCAGTGTGTATGAGTATATAAGCAAACCACTAACATTGTAACATCAGTTTCAAGACAAACTTTCAAGAACCATTCCATTTAAGTTCATCTTAGAAATAATATAATTAAAAAAAAGTTGATTATAGCATCTTACTTTCTACTTCTGGGATATATATGAATGGCTCATATAATCCATCCATCTCAATCCTTTTGTTACATGTAGCCTCTACAACCCTTGCAAGACAGATCAACCATTATGTCCAAATTTATGTTTGAATCAAGAAGTCATCTTAGGCTTTAGGGATTGGCTTAACCCATCAAGCCCTTAGAATAATTGGTTAAATGGGTCTCAAATGTGTATTTTTAATCTTTCCATCCTTGGTTGTATTTTCTTAACTTCTTTTAGATTCAAACACACAAATAATATACAACGAGACACACATATAACCCGATTCCTATTTTCAGTTATTCCTAGCATAACTAACCCAATTCACGTGTCTTTCAAAATTGTCTGGTTACTAAACCAGACTCAAGTTTAGGGAAAACCATTCATGAAAGGAAACCGTCGATTTAGGACTTTGGGGCCAAAGCAAGTCAAAACATGGTGTTTTCTTTTAGTCAAAGCTTCTACTTGACCCCACAAGTACCAAGAGTGTTTGGTACAAGTTTAAACAGAATTATGAAGGCTTGAGACTCACTAAAAGAATTAGAAATAATCCCGAAAACAAAAATCCCGCACAGCAACAACTTCCGGCGGTTTAAGGGCTGTCAGAGGCGGTTCCGGCCTACACAGCTCCGGGAAGAGTCGATAATCAAGATAGAGTCTAGAGAGCTTGTACATACCTTTCAATGATCCAGAAAAACCGAAGAAACGAGCTTAGCAGCCTCCTCCTTCTCGCTGGATTCTTCATCCGACGCTCTGTCTTTCTCTCTTGCTCTTCTCCCTCATTTTTCTGTCAATAAGTATATCTCTCCCTTCCATATAGCAGCTTCACAATCGATAGAGTAGATGGCAGGAGGGTTAACGTCGTTGGAATGGTAACAGAACAAAGAAATAAGAGCCTCCCGTCGGTTCATTTGGCTATGTGTGATTAGGGTTTCATTTTTCACTTTCGGTCCTTGGTGCTTAAAGCCTTGTGCACATTCCACCCTAACCTACAATTCCTTTAATAAGATTTGTAACTTTTTTAAAAAGTTGCAGTATTCAATTAAATTTTAAAAAGTTACAATTTTGAATAAAATTTGCGACTTTTTTAAAAAAAAAAAGTTGCAATTTTCAATAAAATTTGCAACTTTTTTAAAAAAAAATTGCAATTTTCAATAAAATTTGCAACTTTTTTTAAAAAAAGTTACAATTTTCAATAAAATTTGTAACTTTTTAAAAGAAAAGTTGCATTAAATCTTCTAGTGCAACCTTTTTGTTCGAAGAAACCTTTTTTATAATCAAATGAAACTGTTGTGAAAAGGTTGCATCTAAAAGGTCGCATTAGACTCATTTTGTAGTAGTGATATCGGAGGTAGGGTCCTTTTGGTATATGAAGTATACTGTTTGGAAATGCCACTTTAAATACCTCACTAAATCACAACCTAGACATCATCCATGTAAGTAGATTAATTAGTATAACGACTTGAAATCACTGATAAATCTTGTTTATAGGTTCATAAAAACGATAATGAACTTAAACATAAGTGATACTTAAAGTATGGTAAGCATAAATCACTTACTGGGGGTTTAGCGAGGAGCCAGGCTCTGTGCGGGCAGAACTTCTGAGCCGAAAGGTCTTGTTCTCGGGGGCTTCCGGCGCTCCGAGGCTCGTTACTAACACCTAGGAAGTGCTATAGAAAAGGTCTTAGGACCTTGGGGGGTTTGGGTGAGAATGGAATGGAAAGGTGTGATGAAATGAGTGAATTTTGGCTCTATTTATAGGTTGTCCAAGGGCCTCTCATGTCGTGAGACATGCCTTTCACATCGTGAGTCTTGCATAGGCACCAAGGCTTCTCCTGGTGCTGATACGTGGCGCAGGACACATGTAAAAGAACCAATCTTAAAAAATTATAACTTTCACATACGAGCTCCATTTTTGACGTTCCTTATATCGACGCATAGATCGACAACTTTCATTTTTACCCCATTGGCTAATTCTTGGCCGATTTTAAATTTAACGGTCTGAGAAGATTATTTTGATAACGACCGTGTAAAATTCATAACTTCTACATACGGACTCCATTTTCGATTTTCTTTTTATCGCTGAACTCCTATTAATTAGATATTCAATTCTCATTTAGATCATTTTGGCTAAAAATTGACCGATCTAAAATTCGATTTCATAGATGTATACTGCTATGCTGAAACTTCGAAAAATCATAACTTCCTCTTATGAAGTCAGATTTGGACGTTCTCTTTATGCACGTTGTCAGTTTAACAAATACTATGAATTTAGTTTAGATTACTAAGGCTAAAAAGTAATTTGTAAAAAATTCACTTTTTACGTTACGTAGAGCCGTGCCGGTTTAATCGTGAAACTTCAACGGGTCATAATTTCTTTATTATAAGTCGGATTTCAACGTTATTTATATGTACAAAATCCTTGTGATATACAATATAACTTTGGTTAATGTTATTTATCCTAAATAATCTTCTACCAAAAAGTCATTTTTAATGATTATTATCTCTAGATTGACTAGCCCGAATCTGTCGGTGTTACACCAATGATGTTCACTGTCCCCCAAGGGATAGGCATCTCGATGCATTGATGGTACGTCACCGGAACCACTTTCATGTCATGGATATAGTGCCTACCTAATATAACATTGTAGGAAGATAAAGAATCAATTATAGAAATGCATTGCATAGAATTTACCCTTTCAATGTGGATGGGTGGCTTGATCTCTCCAAAAGTATATTTCATTTACCATTGAATCTACAAGGGTCAAAATGTAGATAGTGAGGAGTCAAAATATGTTAAGTTTGTAAGGGTTTGAAATCCTAGTGATTTCGACTCTATATGTATTTACAAGGCATTGTTGGTATTCAAAGCTAGAATGTATAGTCCTTGTATTTTTCGTTGAGTCTGTTGTACCCTATAAATAGGGTAGGTACTAGAGTCGAGAATTTTTTTTTGTGCTCTTCAGTTTGTAAACACTCTCGAATATCTTGTACTCTTTTAGACTAATACGAGCCACTCAGATCATATTTACATGATGTGTTCTTACTGCTTTCTTTGATTGATTTCATGTTCGTTTCTCGATTATAACTCACATCAATTGGTATCAGAGCAAGATTCATCCAATCAATTTCAGTTTTCTTGTGTTTTTCATATTTTTTTGAATCGCTCTTTCCGATTCAAAGTATTCTGCAATATTGAATCAGAAAACTTGTTTCAATTGATTGTTTTTTTCGATTTTGCACTCTTTTGTTGAGTAATTACTGGTCAATTTCTATTTAATTATCATTTCAGATCTCTTTTTGAATCTAAAGTCATATTTTTTCATACAATGACAAACTTCAACAAGAACACTATGTCAAGTTTCTCACACTTGCTTGGATCATCAATGAAGATTCAAATGCTTATTCCAGAATACTACAAGTAGTGGGCCGACAAAATGGAGGACTATCTAAATGGAATAGATGAAGACCTTTGGAGATGCATCAAAAGTGGAAATTATCATGCCGACGGCTTGAAGAAGTTGGAATTTTTGGTTCTTCTGCTGATGTGGCTGTTCGAAAGGATAAACAGGAATAGAATGACATGAAATGTATTCGTGAACTACGTGATGGTCTTCCACCAGTAGTTTACAATTACTTCCAAAGTTGTAAACCAACAAAGGAGATTTGGGACAAACTGAAATAAAAATATCAAGGCAATGAGAAGGCAAAGAAAAGCTATGTGAAGCAGTGTTTGTTGGAATTGGCTGAGTTCAAGTAGAAGGATAATGAATCAATAGAATCTTACTATGTTCGTTTAAACGAACTGATATTCAAATGTATGCGATATTGTGTTACTCATTCGACTCTGAAGTACAATGTTACTTTTCTGATGGGATTGAAAAAATAATGGAGAAACATTAGCCTCAAGATCAAAACTCAAGAGAGTTTCGATGGTTATTCGTTGGCTAATATGTATAATGTTCTTAAAGCTCATGAAAGTGAGATAAGTGAAATTGTTGAATAAGGAAAGTTAAGTTTGGGAGGACCATTCGAACTGATGTCAAAAGTGATTTCCAAGGATACCGAGGTCAAATCTATTGAAGACGATAAACTTGAGGGAGAAGGCTTTCTGGTTAACTCTGAAGATGAAGCAGTGGCTTACTACTCAAATAACAAAGTGAAGAAGTTCTTCAAGAAGTCGTTCAATCCGAAGTACAATAACAACAATGAGTTTAAGGGGAATAGCTCAACTGGAAAAAGTTTGAAGGTCGAGTCAAAAGAGGACAAGAAAGAAATTAAAAAATGTGGTTGAGAAGAAGTAGATGAAGCTTAAAGGTGATCCAGGTTATGATTGCAATTACTACAATGGGCCGAATCACTTAGCAAAGGGCTGTATGTTGAGAAAGAAGGATGAGAAGAAGTAGAGAGTGAAGGATGAAGCATATTATGTTGGATATATTGAGGAGATAAAATCTTGAACCAAAGGAATCTCTTTGATGGATAGAGGAGGAGATGAGGATGACGGTACATATCAAATATGGTCTTCAGGGTCTAATGATGAAGAGATGCAAAATCCAACGCATGTAGCTATGTAAGCATAGTTCGAAGAAGTTGATTTTGATGAGGAGAATGTGATGCTTGGTTCAGGTATGAGATTATTCTTTAAACTGGTTGTATCTTCTTTTGGGACTTAGCGAGTTGGAAGCTCCAACTCGTCTTGTCGAGAGGGTGTTGGCCGCGGAAATTAATGAACCAACTTGATGAGTTGAGGTGCTTCAACTCGACGAGTTGGCAACTGGGAAGGAAACCCTAATTTTTAGGGTCTTGCACCCTATTTAAAGCCCTTAAGTCCTTTTTCTGGCCTCCTTATCAACCTATATTGTTATCAAAACCCTAAAACGAGTTGTAGCCTCCATTGTCATGGTTTTGAGCCTTGGTTGGAAGTTTGGTGTCCATTTTGTGCATTGTGAAGGAGTTAGAATATCTTGAAGTTTCTAGCTTGGAGAAGGAAGTCTTGGATCTAGAATCCCTCCATTTCTAAGATTTGGAGGCATTACCTTTATGGGGTTCACTGTAGATTATACATGGACCAAAAGAGTTTGAGACACATTATGGATCAACCCAATTTGAATATGAGGCAGTGCAGGTGGCTGGATGTAGTTAAGGACTACGATTCTGAGATCCTTTACCACTCAGGTAAAGCAAACGTGGTTACTGACACTCTGAGCCGCAAATCAGTAGGACCTTCTTCTGCGGTGACGTGTATGAGGATATCAGTGGATTCCCCACTTGTGAGTGTTATCAGGGAAGCTCAGGCAGAGGGCATGCATCGGGAAAATTGGAAGCTGGAAAGGATTAAGGGTGAGAACACCCGGTTCGTGCAGGATAGTCGTGGGTTGTTGACCCGCTGCGGGCGGGTCTGGGTTCCGATGTCTGGCAGGGTCGGACAGGTTGTTCTGGAGGAGGCTCATAAGTCTTGTTTCTCTATTCACCCGGGAGCCACCAAAGTGTATCGAGATTTACGGTTGAGTTATTGGTGGCCATGTATGAAGCGAGACATCGCATGGTATGTCGAGAGGTGCTTGACATGCAGGATGGTCAAGGCCGAGCATCAGAGGCCGCATGGCAGGTTGCAGCCTCTGGAGGTTCCCATGTGGAAATGGGAGCTGATAACGATGGATTTCATCACCATGTTACTGAGGACATCCAGGGGTTTCGACGCTATCTGGGTCATCATGGATCGATTGACCAAGAGTGCCCACTTTTAGCTATACGGGAGAGTTCTTCAGCAGAGAAATTGGCTAAGGTATATATCCGCGAGATCATTGCTCGCCAGAGGGTACCAGTTTTTATCATTTCAGATCGTGATGTTCAATTCACCTCCCGTTTGTTGCAAGAACTGGACACGCGGCTGCACTTCAGTACGGCCTATCATCCGCAGACTGACGGCCAGAGTGAGCGGACTATACAGACTCTCGAGGACATGCTGAGAGCTTGCGTTATTGATTTAGGTGGGAGATAGGACTCCTACCTACCACTTGCAGAGTTTTCCTACAACAACAACTTCCACTACAGCATAGGTGCCCCACCCTTCGAGCTGTTATATGGACGGGGATGTCGCACCCCCATTTGTTTGGGTGAAGTTGGTCACAGGGTGATGGGTTGAACCGAGGTGGTTCTGCAGACTACTGAGAGGATGCACTAGATTAGACAACGACTATAGACCGCACAGAGCCGAAAGAAGAGCTACGCCGACCGACACTGATCTGAGTTGGAATTTCAGGTCGTTGATATGGTACTTCTAAAGGTTTCACCCTGGAAGGGTGTCATCCGCTTCAAGAAGAGGGGGAAATTGGGTCCCTGCTTCATTGGGCCATTCAGGGTTATTGCCAGGGTTGGTAAGGTGGCATATAGGTTGGAGCTCCCGGAGGAGCTGAGTCAGATCCACAACAATTTCCACGTCTCACAATTGTGGAAGTGCATCCTGGATGAGGATGCGATAGTTTCATTGGATGACATTTAGGTCGATGAGCGCTTGAATTACGTGGAGAGACCGGTGGCCATTCTTGAGAGGAAGATAAAGATCCTACGAAGCAAGGAAGTACCTTTGGTAAAGGTACAATGGGAGCATAGGAGAGGATCTGAGTGGACTTGGGAGCTAGAGTCCGAAATGAGAGATCACTACCTGGATCTCTTCGCTGCATCCGACTTCGGGGACGAAGTCTAGGTCAAGTGGGGGAGAGTTGTAATGCCCCGAACTTTGCAGGTATATGTTGAAAGCCCTTTTTCCTTTATTAGTTGTCATTTTTGGTCCCTAGAGTTAGTGGTGTTGGGTCACGAGAAGTATAAGGACTAATGTTGCAACTTTGGGACTAGAAGTAGTATGCTGAGCATACATAAGGGTACGCTAAGCGTACTAGGCGCACCCTAGTACGCTGGGCGTACTTATATCCGAAGAAAACCCCAATATCCGGTGTTGAGGACTATATAAACACCCTTATGGCTCATTCCTTTGCTCATCCTCAGCCTCCATCCCTCAGAAAACGTCCCAAACCCTAGAGTGTGTGAAGAAGTGTGAGTTAGTGTGCATTTTGGACCTTGGAAGTGAAGACATTGCTCCAAGGAGCTAGGAGAGGAGAGCAAGGCTATAGATTTGAAGTTGTGTTGTGCCATTAAAGCTCCAGAAGGTAAAACGATTGAAACTCTATGCTTGCTTGTTTATAGATCTAGACATTTATCCTTATGGGGTCTTATTGTCCCAAGAGTCCCAAGAAGATGTATGTGATGTCTTAGCCGAAATAAGCTGTCCTTTCAGAACTTAGGAGAGGTCCTAAGTGATAAAAATCAGTTCCCAAAGGCTAGACTTGTTCCATGCATGAAGTAAGAAGGTCTTAATGGGTTAAGACCATGAGTTAAGGACTTTCTGGATGTCCAAATTGATAAAGTCATGAACTTTATGGTCCCAAGGCGTATTCGGTCGATGGATCTGGGATATGGGCTTAAGTGCTTAAGCCATTAATCACTTATTAGGATTTTAGTAAAACCTCACGGCCCGGCATACGTTCTGTACGCCCAGCGTACGGGGTCAGCTATCCCGATGGCAGTCAGCATAGAACGGCATTACGCCCAGCGTAACCAGGGAGGTACGCCCCACGTACGCTCTCTGATTGGGCTCTTGTCATATGGGCTTAGGGTTTGTGGGCTAAATAGATTTGGGCTTTGTTGGACTCTACAAATAGCATATTTTGGGCCTGATTATGTTAGTGGATATTGGAGATAGGCCCAATAACGAGGTTGGGCCCAATTTGGTAAATTGGGCCAATAAAGAACTTTAGTGTATGGACCTTCAAGATAAGGACTTGGTGTTGGGCCTTGGCCCAAGAAAAAGGAATGGACTTTATGAATTATATGGACACTTAGTCAAGGGAGTAATGTTGGGTAATAACCTAGTATTTATTATGTGTGTCAGCTCGGGATTTCCCGTGAGGCAGCGGTTAGAAGTTCAGCATTTCGGCACTACTAATCAGGTGAGTTTTCCTCAATATACTCAAGGGTCTAAGTCACCAAGGTCGGCCCTTCGAATTGTTATTGGTTATGTTATACTAGTATGATCTATTAGATCGGTATCTTAGAGGGTAGGATGATAATATGTGATATGTGTTATGACCTGTTAGTTAGATATCCTAGAGGGTAGGATAATATTATATGCTATGTGGTATGATCCGGTAGATCAATTTGTTGTCTATAGACTGTTATGTGATTATCTGTTATATGTACACATGTTTGTTTATTGGTTGAGGCTTTATCTGCTTTGTGCGAAAGCCAACATACATGGGCATTCCAACCTGTTGGTTGTGGGCCTGGAGTATTCCATCCCGAGGATGACTGGACTCATAGTATGTGGGAATTCCAACCTGTTGGTTGTGGGCCTGGGGTATTCCATCCCGAGGATGATTGGACCCATAGTATGTTGGCATTCCAACCGAAAGGTTGAGGGCCTGGGTATTCTAACCCGATGGTTGATTGGGCCTATAGTATGCTATTTATGGTTATAGTTGTATTGTGTGAGTATGGGTATTTTGGGGGAACTCACTAAGCTTTTGGGCTTATAGTTTCAGTTTATTGTTTCAGGTACATCAGGGGATCGCGGCAAGGCGAAGGCGTGATCGTACAACACCTCACATTTTGTTTAGATTTCTGGGAAACTCTGATAAAGACTATTTTGAAAACATTTTGTAATAACTAATGACTTTTGGATGTTTGAAAAAGTAAAAAATTTGTTTAAATTTTATGGGTGTTACATTCCTAGCCTTTAAACAACATCTAACCACATAAACTTCAACAGTTTACGACCGTAAACTCTTGGTTATGGTCGTAAACCCTTGTTTTGGTCATGTATTGAGCCTTAAACACTTCTAGACACTTGCTATCCATTAAGAACTCTTGAAACCCTTTGATTTAAGACCCAAAACACCACCATTTGAAGTGTTTACGGCCGTACACACTTGGTGTGGCCGTAAACACATCAAAACCTTCCAAAAGTTTAGTTTTTCTCATCCTCTTGTTGAGCCATAGTCCCACAAGCTTCCCTACCATTCAATCACCCTCTTGTGCACATTTTACCATGAGTTTATGGCCGTACACTCCATGACTGTAAACCCATGGTCGTAAACACCAATTGGTGGTCATAAACATCCCTTTGATGAATCGCATGTGATTCTAACACTTAGTCCAAGTCCCTAAGGATGTTTCCTAGCATGTTAGTTGTTTAAAACACTAAATTCATGCCATTATATGTCATTAGGACTCATTTGTGTCTCAGGAATACATTCGTGGAACTTCTCATCCTTACGCAAACCTTCGATTGAATCACCCACATAAGGTGAGTTCATACCGCTATAATCAATTCTTTAACTGTTTTGAAATGCTTTAAGGGGGGAATACAAGTTGGACACAATGATAATTGTGTAAATGTTTGTTATAAACATCTTTTTAAGGATTGCTTAGGTATTAATAAGTGATCAAAAAATTTTCAAAAACTCTTTTAAAGTTATGTTACTTTATAGTTTACAAAACTCCGTTTTTAAAGTACGAACATAACTTTGCAGATAAAATGAGTCTTTTCTTCAAGTCAGTATCAGTTCAAGTAAACATACTAGTAAACTATAATAGGTATAGTTTAGGGGTTCAGTTCACACTAGAACATAGAGAGCATACTATCAAGAGAAACAGGGAGGTGGATACAATGCACGATAACAGAAAGAACATACTATATACTATAACAGAAGAACGAATCATGATTAACAAAATTATACCAATGATCACTAACTCACTGTTCTAAACAAAAGGTGATAATAAATGTGGTATGCAAGAACAAGATAAATTTAATGTGAGACTACTTCACGACTTAGCAATTTGTTTGCTAAAGTCGCGTTTTGTAACCAGAATCTCTTGCAGGGAGAGCATATTGTATGGGTACAACCACATCACATTATGACCTTAATAAAACAATCTGGTTTTAAGGTAGTCAGTACTTCAGTTTGTCAATATAAAAGACAATTGTGTACTTACATTTTTCCCATTACTTTCATATTGTGACAGTTCCACTTGAAGTTAATGCAAACTATTTTCGAGTTAAGATAGTTATAATGTAACAGCCCGGAATCTCAGGTATTGTTAAATTATGTTTTTGGGGTGATTTAAGAGGGGACTCGGCGAGTTGGAGCCTAGACTCGCCGAGTTGGATCGCAGACTTGGTCGCGGGTTCACGACTGGACTCGACGAGTCCAGATATGGACTCGGCGAGTCTACGCTGTTTAGCGAAAACCCTAACCGTTCAGGTTTGGGACGTATAAAGGGGACTTATTGGCCGTCATTGTTCATTTTAGCCTTCTGAGAAGAACCCTAAATCGATTGTGTGCATTTGGAGCAAGGATTATAGGACATTGTTGACTATAGAAGAGTGGTTGTGCAAAGAAGAGATGGGATTGGCTAAAGGAGCAGCAAAGGAGTCACATTCTGAGGATTGGGGACACAGAGGATACATCATCCAGGTAAGAATTCGAGTATACTCTGCTATGTTGATGTGATTATGGAATTAGGGTTTATGGAACCCTTTTGTGAATAGATTGAATGTTACCCTAGTCCCCATGTCGATTGTAACCCTGTATTGGGACCTTTGGAGGTCCAGAATGTCCCATGTCTGTGCATTTCGGGAATTGATGAAGGTTTTGGATTGGAATCCTTATGCCTTAGGTCAAAATGTAAATTATGAATCATATGGTGTATCATGAGCACTGAAATGAGGACTTTACGTGATGGATCAGCCTAGGAAGGCCAGACCTAGGAATGGTCGAAGCAGTTCTGACCTTAGGATGCAGTTTGAGCGGTTGCATGGCATGGACTCGCCGAGTTCGATGAACAGACTCGGCGAGTAGCTTGAAGATTAACTGGGACTCGTTGAGTTGTTCTTCAGACTCGGCGAGTTGAGTCGGGGTGGCCCCGCGATTCTTCCAGGAGTAACTCGTCGAGTCAAGGAGGATACTCGACGAGTAGATAGGGAATCTCAGAGAGTTGGAGGACGTCTAGACTCGCCGAGTCCGGACGAGTTGACCGTTGACCGTTGACCAGAGTTGACCTAAGTCTGACTTCTTAGGGATAGTCACACTTAGAAGATATAAGTGTTAATGAGAGATATGTGATGTTATAGGGAGGTTGTAGCTCGTCGGATTGTGCACGAGTGATTTCAGGATTTTCTAGCTTTCAGCATTCACGAGGTGAGTCTTCTCACTATACTGTACCCGGAAGGGTTTGACTGTGTGACCGGAAGGTCAGATATGATATGTGATATGTATGCTATATGTGGTAAGCTGTTTGTTATATATGCTATGTATGTTATGGGCCGGAAGGCGATTATATTATGGGCCGGAAGGCAATATGTTATGGGCCGGAAGGCAATATGTTGTGTGATGGACCGGAAGGTCGGCGTGGGTAGGACCGGAAGGTTTACCCAGCAGGGACGGAAGTCCCCTGAGACACATGGACCGATAGGTCAGGGCCTGGAAAGGCGTATGTGCGTAAGTTGTATATTGGGGAACTCACTAAGCATTTATGCTTACAGTTGTTATGTATGTGTTTCAGGTACTAGCGAGGACCGTGGGAAGGCGCCGACGTGATCGATACACACTGAAGGATGTTTTTATGATCTTGGGATTTAGACAGTTTGTATTTGACATGACACTTAAATTATTTATGCCTTTTTTTGAATGCAAATACTTTATTTTTAAAATGAAAAATTTGTTTGAAAATTTGCGTTGTTACATATAAACTAGGGAAAACTTACAAGCGACAAACAAAATAATCGAGTCATAGTACATTCAGTTAAAGGGGCCTATAATGCTAACTTTATGATTCCTTAGTGTATACATCAGGGATATATATTAATCGGATTCGATAGGTAGTTGGATGTGTGCTTTCCGCTCCATTTCCTGTTCCTTGTTTGGTTGTGGGCTTAGAGCAGATTCACCCAACCTACTATCTACCCGATCTTAGATATGTATATATTCTGCATACACTAAGAAATCATGAGGAGTACCAGGTATGGGCCAAGTCATAGTATACAAATTCAATACACCGTTTTCTAGTACAAAACATACTTTTCAAATTGAAATTTGGTAGACAAAACTAGAAACTTACCAGTAACGGGTTTAATCCCTTTTATTAAACCAATATAACTTAAAGGACCTTAGGTGGTTAACTCTATAATACCTTAGCTTATACATCAGGGTTATCTATAATTAATACCCGATACGTAGTCGGATGTGTGCTTTCCACTCCATTTCCTGTTCCTTGTTTGGTTGTGGGCTTAGGGCAGATTCACACAACTAACTATCTATTCGATATTAGATTATATATAGCTGGTATAATCTATGTGATTATAGAAGGAACCATTGTGGTTACGATTTTACTAAAAGAAATAAGGGTTTTCTTAAAGAATGTTTTCATTAAATATAAAGGAATTATTGCAGTTAACTCCGTGAGTACCAAGTGAATACGCCAAGGTTATATACAACGATGATCTAACAAACAATGGGATGTGTGCTTTCTGCCTAACTTCCTGTTCCTTGTTTGGTTGTGGGCTTAGGGCAGATACACACAATCGATTGTTTGTTTACTCTGGGTTTATATAACTTGTATCCATTTAGTACTCATAGAATGGATTGTAGAGTCATTTTTACTTATCTTTCATCAAAGCAGGAAATATAGGATTTTCTGGAGGAACAGACGAACTTTTTTAAAAGAACTTACAACTTTCTTACAACTTACATTATATCACTAAAATCTTATGAACTCACCAGCTTAAATGTTGATCTACTCTTTCAAAATAACTTGTATTCTCAAGAGACCAGTAGACAGGTACGCGCACTGGGAGTCAGAAGATGGAGAATAATAGCTTCATGTCTTGTTTTGTTATTTACATATGTAGTGTATGTTATGTGAACCACATACTTTGTAAACACTTTCTTTCCAATGGTATGGTTGTTTATTACTTTGATTACTATGATGCATGTCTTGTGATACTAAACTTGACGTCCTCCGCCCCCGGATGTTTCCGCCATTCCGGTTTTGGGGTGTGACACTTAGTCAATAGATCAACGATGACCCATATAGCATCAAAATCCTTGGCCATCTTCGGAAACTTGGTGATAAAATCCATGGTTATGTGTTCCCACTTCCACATGGGAACCTCTAAAGGCTGCAGCTTCCCATGCAGCCTCTAATGCTCGACGTTGACCATCCTACATGTCAAGCACCTCTCGACATACCAGCCTATCTCCGTCTTCATACACAAACATGAGTAACTCAATCTCAAATCTCGATACATCTTGGTGGATCCTGGGTGTATAGAAAAACGAGACTTATGAGCCTCCTCCAACATTATCTGTCTAATCCTCGCTAGAAGTTGGAACCCATACCCGACCACACCAGGTCAACAACCCCCGACTATCGGTGACAAACCTGTCGATCTCACCCCTGATCCTTTCCGGTTTCTAGTTCTCCTTCCGAACTCCCTCTACTTGTGCCTCTCTGATCAAATCCAAAAGTAGAGAATCAAAAAATATCCTCATACACATCTCTTCACCTAAAGATCCAGCCGAATTATAGCTCAAAGCATCCTCTACCACATTCGCTTTATCAAGATGGTGAAGGATCTCACGGTCATAATCCTTGACCACGTCCAGCCACTTGTGTTGCCTCATGTTCAGTTTTGGCTAGTCCAAAAAATATCCCAAAATCTTGTGATCCGTGTATATAGTACAACGAACCCCATAAAGATAATGCCTCCAAATCTTGAGGGCAAACACCACTGCCCCCAACTCCAAGTCATGAGTAGGATACCACGCCTCATGCGGCTTCAGCTGCCATGAAACATAAGCAATCACTCGTCCCCTCTACATAAGGACCGCCCCCAAACTAGTGATGGATGCATCACAGAATAGCACGAACTCCTCAATGCCCTATGGAAGGGTCAACACTAGGGCCTCACATAACCTCTGTCATAGCGTCTCAAAATCATCCTGTTGCTCCGGGTCCCACCGAAAATCCACTCCCTTCCTCATCAGACGAGTGATGGGTACTACGATCTTGGAGAAATACTGAATAAATCACCGATAGTATCCTGACAAACCAAAGAAACTCCTGATCTCTGAGGGAGATTTCGAGACCTCCCACTACATCACGACCTCGATCTTTGCCGGATCGACCAAAAGCCCATATTGGTTAACGAGATGTCCCTGGAACTGGAGCTCTCGTAACCAAAACTCACACTCCGAGAACTTAGCATACAGCCGTTCCCACCTCAATACTCCTAAAAGATCTCGAAGGTGCTCCTTGTGCTACTCTCTGGTTTTGGAATACACCAAGATATCATCAATGAATACAATGAAAGATCGGACGAGCATCAATCGACACATCTGATTCATCAAATACATAAATACTGCAGGTACTTTGGTGAGCCCAAATGGCATCACTACGAACCCGTAATGCCCATAAGGAGTCCGAAGCGTGGTCTTCTCAACGTCCTCCTCTCTCACCCTCACTTGTAGATAATCCGACTTCAAGGCAATCTTAGAGAACCAAGATGCAGCCTGGAGCTGATCAAAGAGGTCATCAATCCACGGAAGGGGATAACGGTTCTTCACCGTTAACTTGTTCTATTCTCGGTGATTAATGCACATATGGTGTGAACCATCCTTCTTCTTGACGAACAGTATCGACGCTCCCCAAGGCGAACTGCTCGATCTAATGAACCGGTTTCCTAACAACTCCTGCATCTCGGGTGGTGCCAAGTGATATGATGCCTTGGGAATCGGGGCCACACCCGACACTTGATCAATCCTGAGCTAAACCTGCCTCTCGGGAGGCACACCAAGTAACTCCTCCAGAAATACATCGACAAGCTCTCTAACCACTGGCACGTCTGAAACCGAGACCTGCTCCCCAACTCGAGTATCAACCACATAGGCAAGTTACCCCGCACACCCATGCTGAATATACTGCCAAGCCCTGGTTGCCGAACAAAATCCTGAACCAACCCTGGTACCCTCTCCATAGATAACTAGTTCTGCCTCACTTGGGGTTCGAACCACCATTCACTGAATCTTGCAATTGGTCATAGCCCCAAACCTGCTCAGCCAATCCATTCCTACTATTAGACACACATCCCTCATGGGGATAGGGATCAAATCAATTGGATAAGGCACCCCGAAGATCTCCAATACATAACCCTAATAGATGCAGAAACCCCATGTTTATTGGCGATAGAAACCTGCAACAGACACTTCAACTCACTAAGGGGGATACCAAAATCCATAATAAAAGATCGAGATATAAAGGAACGACTCGCGCCTGAGTCAAATAACACAAGAGCACACAAACATTTTACTAAGAACGGACCTATTAGAAGCATAACATAAGCACACCATAAAGATAATCAACAGAACAATAAATAAAAACATACCGGTCACGACGTCTGGTGCTGCTCTAGCCTCCTCGACAGTGAGATGAAAAGAACGGCCCCGAGCCATCGTTGATCCTCAGAGTGGATAGTGCCTGCGCCTTTGCCGGCTTGGCAGCGAGAAATAGACAATTGACCTTCATATGGCCAACCTGGTCACATTGGTAGCAAATCCTAGTACTCGAAACTAGGGCAGAATGGCGATAATCCCTCGCATAGTGCATGTGCTTTCCACATTTGTGGCATCCAGAAACAAGCCGACAAGTACCATCATGAACCTTGCCACACTTTCCACAAGTACGGGCCCTCTGACTCCCATACCTCACATCGGTGGCCTTAAACTGCATTGCCATAGGCTGCGAATGCATAAGGGACTATCTCTACTCCCTCTTCTGGAGCACTATCTCCAACTCACGCCACCTCGTGGCCTCCTATAAATCAAAAAGTACTCCATAGAGCTGAGTAGACGCGAACTGCCGATGTCTGTCTTGAGCATGCTCAAACACCAAGTTATCTAAGCTTACTCAAAAGTAGAAAACTTAGTGCAAAACATAACACTCTCTGTGAACATCTTGGTGATCTCTTTCACCAACTTGGTCCCCTGCCTCAAGTCCAAATACTCTTGGGCCAGCCTCTCCCGCTCCACCAATGGAACATATCTAAAGCGGAAAATCTCAAAGAACTGCTCCCATGATACCGCAGCTCGCTGCTCTGGGGTGTATGAACTAGTAACCAACCTCCACTAATCCTTCGCTCCAGACTGAAGAAGGTTTAGAGCCCACTTGCCCTTCTGGTCAGTTAGGCAAGAGCAAGTGAAGAAACATCCCTCAACATCTGATAGCCACCTCGTGGCAATGATCAAATCTTGAACCCAGTCAAACACCAGGGGATTCATATTATCGAGGTCCCGATACTAAAAAGCCCTCCCAACACCAATCCTCATAGCAATGACGGCTGCGGTGGCTGCAACAGGAGCAGTCTCTGAAAGTGCTGCATATAAGTCGTTGAAGAACTCCCTCATAGAGGTCTTGATAGACCCAAACAACTCTGTAATATACCCCTGAACAATAGAAACAACCTCCTCAAAAATGATCTCCCTAACTCGATCCTTAGTAAATCCTGGCCCATCTTGGCCACCTGTCTCGGCTCCAGATCCAGATCCTGTCTCATATCGTCTCGTAACTACCATACTAAAAATAAACTAGGGAGATATCTGATAATACATATATCATACCATAGGAGTCATTTCCAACAAAACCCTAGGGGTTGTGACTTCTATGCTATGTGTTCGGGTCCTGTGCTTCTAGTAGTACGGGACCATACTACCTTCCACACCTACCTATATTTGTCTTAGAAGATCATCACAACAACCCTAAATACACTTACTGACATACACATACACCATATTCTCACTTCCTAGAGAAAGGCTAAACATTCCTCGACTGGTCGGCTGACCCCACATTACTCACCCATGAAACTTCCACCAACCCTGCAACACTCGTGTATGCTAATGATACATAACAATGAATCCTATGGATACTCAAATACTTGATTCTACCTTAAGACCACAAGAAAAAAAAGGAATAGGAAATAAGGCTAAATCAAGCATCCAGAGGCTATAAAATCTTAGTTATGTACAATTTTGATGCATACACTAAGCAACTATAGTAATGATGTCAATTTCATATAAGGAAGAACCATAGGCTATCAGGCATCATATAGTCAGGCAATTCTATCAAGTAATTCTTGAAGATCCTTAGCCTATCACTAGCATGTTGTTCTACATAACATAATAACAGTTAACTGTGTGGTAACTTAGGGTATACTTACTGGCTCTGGCTGATCGTACACATCACATCCTTCCTTGGTTACTTGTGAAAACAATTTTGAAGATCATTTTGAAACCTTTATAAATCCTTAGTTTGAGTCTAGACTTGCACAAATGTTTATCCAATTCTCTCAAACCAGTGCTCTGATACCAACTTGTAATGTCTCGAAAATCACAATAATTTTAAACTTTTCAAAACAACCCTAAATCATATAATTTTTACAAAATCATTGTTTCCAACATGTCTATCAATATCAGAGTATCCTAAAATCATAAGAGCATGAAACACCAGGATGTGTACAGTCACGACTTTGCCTTCCCGCGATCATCAGAAGTACCTAAAACAGGAAACTAAAACTGTAAGCCAAAGCTTAGTGAGTTTCCCCCAAAGTACCACCATGTCACACCCCCAAACCAGAATGGCGGAAACATTCGGGGGTGGATGACTTCACGTAGTATCACAACCATTGAATATTGTAAAGAAAGTAACACAACCATCACATATATAAGGAAAACGTATGTTGTTGCGTTATACATAATAGCAAAAGAATATTACAATGAGATGATAAATGTTCAATAATAAAACATCTTTAGTGTTTCCTTCTCCAAAAGCTGGTAGTTACCTGTATTACTGGTTTCCTGAGAAATACAAGTGGTTTCGAAAAAGTGTCAACAATTAAGTTGGTGAGTTCATAAGTGTTTTGCATTGAAAAGTATGTCCTTTTTGATAGTAAATCGATGAACGAGGTTTTCAGAAAATCCAATATTTTCTATAGATGATTTGAAAAGTCTCCCGTGTTGGAGTGCATTAGTGTTTTCCATGCTTGAATAATAGTGATAACATTTGTATTAACAATGAAATGGAAAACTGAAATGCATGTATGAATCTCGTAAATCTAACTTGTTTTTATACTTTTATGTGAGTTTTATAACCATGCTAATGACATTGTTGGCCTGTAACAACGTTCTTCAGGCGTTGGAACTGTTATGACATTTGTCACCCCAGGCCTGCCGGCCTAGCTGTAGCTAACAGCTTAGGTGTGGGATTGTCAATCCCGTATAGATCTATACACAAGTATCACGCTCCCCCTACAAGGGATTATGGTATATAATACAGGACTTAATAATGCATACTCGAACGTACGTGAAGCTGTCTCACATTACTAGGTATAAACAGATTTACGATGATAAAAGACTGTACTTCTTTTGAAAGCATTTCATTTGTCGAGATGTATATGTAAAATGTATGAATCACTTGAATACTATGCTCATTATAGTTTTAAAAGTACGTTCCCATTTGGTAATAACAACTTGGTGATATAATATCCCTTTAAAACATAAAGTTATTTTTGTATCAACACTCTATAAGAACGATATTATAAAAATAATACTTTGATTTGTAATGTACTTGTATTTCCCCCCCTAAAACGTGAAAAGAATTGAAAAGTAGGGGTATGAACTCACTCGTTTCGAAGAGAGAGGCTAGGGTTGAGCAGAACTTCGTCCGCGGATGGTTGCGTCGTCGGGCTCTTCGGGGATCTCTGCAGCGTAAATCTTCCGTCGGGGGCTCGAGTGCGGAAACGAAGGTCGTCGGGAGTGGTCTCTGGGGCTTAGAAGTATGGGAGAATGACTGATGAATTGTGAGGGTGTGCCAAAGTTCGAAGCTCATGCCATCTATTTATAGTGCTGGAAAACCCCGTACGCGGCGCGTACTTCCGGAGTACGCGGGGCGTAACATGGCGTCATGGCTTACGACTCGGGTCTAGCTAGCGTAGCTTGGGCGGGTCGATGAGACTCGACTCTGGGTCTAGTACGCTGGGCGTACTCCCAGAGTACGCGGGGCGTAATCCCTGCTTCCGACTTCTAAATTCCGTAACTTTCGCGTACGATCTCCGTTTTTCGCGTTCTTTATATCCACGCGTAGGTGAGATTATGCTCTATAACTTTCCTTTAGACTCCGTCGGCTAGTTTTGACTTTATTTTTAATGATATATTTTTAATAGGCCGGGCCTCCTAAAGTTCGTTAAAAATTCATAGGTTCTTTATTCGTCGTCGGTTTTCGTTTGTCTTTTTATTGTTTTATTACTACTGAGGAGATCTTCAACTTTCGTTTAGGTTGCGTTAGCTAAATAACACTCGATCTTCAATCCGAGTTTTTAGCCCTCTACTACTGTTACGAAACTTTGAAAATTCGTAACTTCTTCATACGAGGTCCAATTTGGGCGATCTTTTTATGTACGCTCACCTTTCAACGAGATCTACGACTTTTGTTTAGATACTTAAGGCTAAAAATGCATTTTATTGAGATTCTACTTTTTACGACAAATAATGTTTTAACGTCGCGTCGTAAATATACGAGTGGTTATAATTTCTTCAATATAACCCGGTTTTGAGCGTTCTTTATGTTTTTGGAAACCTTGGCATGATATCTAATATTCGATGCATCCCAACTTAGATACTTGAACACTTTATTTTCGAGGTTAATTTCGTTGTTTTTAGCTTTCGAGTGTTTACAATGCTTTTCGGGAAAAATAGGGTTGTCACATCATCCCCCTGTTAAGGGAATTTCGTCCCGAAATTTACTCTAAGATATAGTTTACAGTTTAGGAAAAAGATGCGGGTACTTTTGTTTCATTTGATCTTCGCGTTCCCAGGTGTATTCAGGTCCTCGCTTGGCGTTCCAGCGGACCTTTACAATGGGTATGCGGCTTTGTTTAGTCCTTTTGATTTCCCGATCCATGATCTCTACTGGTTCCTCCACAAATTGAAGGTTTTCATTTATTGCAATTTCGTCTAGAGGGACGACAAGGGTCTCGTCGGATAAGCACTTCTTTAGATTTGATACGTGAAAGGTAGGGTGTACGTTGTGGAGTTCCTGAGGTAGTCTAAGTTTGTAAGCCACTGGACCGATCCTGGCAAGAATCTCGAATGGTCCGATGTATCTAGGGTTCAGTTTCCCACGTTTTCCGAAGCGTATTAAGCCTTTCCAAGGTGAGACTTTGAGTAGGACATGGTCTCCAACTTGGAATTCCAAGGGTTTGCGTCTCTTATCTGCGTAACTCTTTTGTCTATCTCTTGATGCTTTTAGACGTTCTCGGATTTGAACAATCTTCTTCGTAGTCTCCCTTATGATTTCTGGTCCAGTGAGCGTGTTGTCAGTTGCTTGTCCTTTTGCTAGTTGCGTGTCCCCCACTTCGGCCCAGCACAAAGGTGACCTGCATTTGCGGCCATAAAGGGCTTCGAACGGGGCAGCCTTGATGCTGGTGTGGTAGCTATTGTTGTACGAGAACTCGACCAATGGTAGATGTGTGTCCCATGCTTTGCCAAAATCGATTACGCAAGCTCTCAGCATGTCTTCTAGGGTTTGTATAGTTCTCTCGCTCTGGCCGTCGGTTTGTGGGTGATAAGCGGTACTCATGTCTAGTCTTGTCCCCAAAGCTTTTTGTAGCGACTGCCAGAACCTTGAGGTGAATCTACTATCTCGGTCCGAGATAATAGATATGGGCACACCATGCAGTCGTACAATTTCTCTGAGGTATGTTCTTGTTAACTTCTCCAATTTATCCGTCTCTTTGATCGGTAGGAAATGTGCTGACTTAGTTAACCTGTCGACAATTACCCAAATGGTGTCGAGTCCGCTTGTTGTCTTGGGCAACTTTGTTATGAAATCCATGGTTATCCGCTCCCACTTCCATTCGGGTATTTCTGGTTGCTGTAATAAACCCGAGGGCTTCTGATATTCCACCTTGACTTTGGCACATGTCAGGCATTTGCTTACGTAGGTAGCAATTTCGGCCTTCATGTTTTGCCACCAGTACAATTTCTTGAGATCAAGATACATTTTATCGGAGCCGGGATGTATGGAGTATCGTGTTTTATGGGCTTCGTCCATAACGATTTCTCTGAATCCACCAAACTTCGGTATCCAAATTCGATCCATGAAATAACGAATTCCGTTGTTCTTGGTCTCAAGGTTCTTATCCATTCCTCTTAGGGCTTCTCCTGTCACATTTTCGGATTTCAAGGCTTCTATTTGGGCTTCCTTGATTTGCGTGAACAGGTGTGAATGGATTGTCATAGTTAGGGATTTCACTCGGCGACCTGAGTACTCCTTCCGACTGAGTGCATCAGCCACTACATTAGCCTTTCCGGGGTGATATCGGATTTCGCACTCGTAATCACTTAGTAGTTCTACCCATCGCCTCTGTCTCATGTTGAGTTCCTTCTGGTTGAGGATATGTTGGAGGCTTTTATGATCAGTGAAGATGGTACATTTTGTGCCGTAGAGATAGTGTCTCCATATCTTCAGAGCGAAGACGACTGCTCCTAGCTCAAGATCATGCGTTGTGTAGTTCACTTCGTGCGTCTTTAGTTGTCTTGAGGCGTAGGCGATGACCTTCCCTCTTTGCATTAAGACACACCCAAGTCCTTGGTTTGAAGCATCACAGTAGACCACGAAGTCCTTCGTTCCTTCTGGCAAGGCTAGGATGGGCGCACTACATAAGGCTCTCTTTAGTGTCTGAAATGCACTGTCTTGTTTTTCTCCCCAGTCGAAGGTCACATTCTTCTGGGTTAGGGTGGTAAGTGGCTTGGCAATCTTTGAAAAATTCGGTATGAATCTTCGGTAATACCCGGCGAGTCCCAAAAATTGCCGGATTTCTGTAGGGGTTCTTGGAGTAGTCCAATTATCTATTGCCTTTATCTTGGAAGGGTCCACGTGTATTCCTTCTTTGCTTACAACATGTCCTAGGAAATCCACTTCCCGAATCCAAAATTCACATTTGGAAAATTTTGCGTAAAGTTTCTCTGTCCTTAATGTTTCCAATACTTGGCGGAGGTGTTTGCTGTGTTCTTCCTGGCTTCTTGAATAGATGAGTATATCATCTATGAACACGATCACAAACTTGTCCAGGAAGGGACGACATACTCGGTTCATCAAGTCCATGAACACTGCTGGAGCATTCGTCAATCCGAAGGGCATTACCACAAATTCGTAGTGACCATAACGTGTTCGGAAAGCCGTTTTGGGGATGTCTCCTTCCAGTACTCGTAGTTGGTGATAACCAGACCTTAGATCGATCTTTGAGAAGTAGCTTGCCCCCTGCAGTTGGTCGAATAGATCGTCTATGCGCGGTAAGGGATATCGGTTCTTGATTGTGAGTTTGTTTAGCTCCCGATAATCGATGCACATGCGAAAGGATCCGTCCTTCTTCTTCACAAATAGGACTGGCGCTCCCCATGGTGAGAAACTTGGTCTGATGAATCCCTTGCTTAGCAGCTCGTTTAATTGACTGGATAGTTCCTGCATCTCGGCTGGAGCTAAACGGTACGGCGACTTTGCTACAGGGGTAGCCCCGGGGATTAAGTCGATTCTGAACTCGACTTGACGCTCCGGTGGGATTCCTGGAAGATCTTCTGGGAAAATATCCGGGAAGTTGCAGACTTCCGGAATATCTTTAATGTTTTTCGATTCTCGTTTCTTGTCTACTACGTGGGCTAGAAAGGCATGATATTCCTTACGAAGATACTTTTGTGCTTTAATACAGGAAATGATTTGTAAACTTGAACTAGGTTTGTCGCCATAAATGACAAGAGTTTCACCGTTTGGCAGATTTAAGCGAACAGCCCTTTCGTGGCAAAGGATATCGGCATGGTGAAGGCTCAACCAGTCCATACCGATGATGACATCGAAACTTCTTATGGAAATGGGCATAAGATCGACTTGAAACAAGTGTTTGTTTAAATTTAGTGTGCACCCTACGTATAAATCGTTTGCGTGTTCTGTTTTACCGTTTGCCATTTCTACAGTGAATATTTTATTGAGTGGTTGGGGTTCTTGATTAAGTAGGTGTTTGAATTTATGACTCACAAAACTTCTCTCCGCACCGCAGTCAAAAAGTATGCATGCATAAGTGTTGTTGAGTAGAAACGTACCCGTAACCACCGTGGGGTCCGCTATTGCTTCTCTCTGTCCTACTGCCAGCACTCTCCCCACACCGCCTATATTCCTTTCCTTGGGACAATCCCTCCTGAAGTGTCCAGTCTCTCCGCACCCATAACATGCCCGGCTTACCCCAGTTCCAGGAACCTGAGTAATTGGTCGTGCCGGTGCTTTACAGAAACGGGCTGTGTGCCCTTTCCTGTCACAGTTCTTGCAGTGCATCTCGCGACAAATACCATGGTGATGGTAGTTGCATTTGCTGCACTTGGGCAGAATCCCTGCATATGGTTTTGTTGGTGCAGAGGTAGCAGGAGTTGTGGTGGGGGTAGTAGCAGCATAAACCGCAACCATTTGTTTCTTTGAAGGTTCTTGTGAAGTTTGCCCCTTCCTTTTGTTCCAAAATTTCTTCTTGTTGTTGTTGTTGGCATTGATTTCATTGTTGCTGTTCCCTTTGGTTGGTTCAGCCATAATTGCCGCGACTCCTTGACAGACACCATGATCAACAAGAGATTGCGCTAGTTCCTTGGCGCTGGCGAAAGTCAAGGGTCTGGAAGCTAGCACACTTCCTCGAAGTTGGGGTGATAGTCCCCAAATGTATCTCTCAACCTTCTGGCTCTCCAGGGTTAACATTCCTGGGCAAAGTGTTATTAAGTCACTGAACCTGTTGGTGTAACCAGCTATGTCCGATCCTACCATCGAGAGGTTCCACAATTCCTGTTCAAGCTTCTGAATCTCGCCTCTTGGGCAGTATTCTCGAAGGAGCATTCTTTTTAGGTTTTCCCAACCCATGGAGTTTGCTACCACCAGGGTTAGTGTCTGGACGTGGCCGTTCCACCATGTCAGGGCGCGTTCAGAGAAAGTAAAAGCGGCGAACTTTACTTTGCTTTCTTCAGGACATGCACAGATTTCGAATACAGCTTCTGTTTTCTCTATCCATTGAGATAGAGCCAATACTCCCCCAGTCCCGCAAAAGGGAATAGGTTTTCCGTTGGTGAAGTCCTTGTAAGTGCATACCCCTGAACGACTTTGACCTTGGCCATTTGTAAAACTGTTCGTTCCTCCCCCCGATCCGTTGTTGCTCATTTGAGCCATTGCTGCAGTTACAGCAGCGGTTACAGCAGTCTGGAACATAACGGTGTCCATAATTGGAGGAGGTGGTGGAGGTGGTGTTGAAGTTGAGTTTCTGCGTGTTGATCTACGAGGAGGCATGTTCTGGTAGAGAAAAATAAGAATGAATACTATAAGTTTCTAATGTTTTGACAATCGAGTGTTAGTTGTATCTTGTTTTGACTTTAGTTTATGGTTTCAAGGTAGGCATAGAAATTTAAAACTCGAAATTTCTGAGAGGTATATAAGAAATACTTTATATTTATACATATAGGTCACACCTGAGGTGTGTTACATTGCATATCTTGTTTGGGAAAATTTTGATCCTCCTAGAGATCTCCGATTACGGATACAACAGGGAAAATAAAGGAAAAAAAAAACTTTTATCCGAAATCCTAATCTATAACAAAATTGTTGGGCATCGAACAAGCTCTACTTGCGGCGTTTGGAGCTAGACTCGGCATCCGACCGTTTGACTCCCATCAGTCGCCTCTCGAGATCTGCTTGTTGTTCCTTCATTCCTCTTATTTCTGCCAGAGCCACTATCATTTGGTTCTGAAGTGTTCCCGTGTAGATTTGGGTATTTTCATGTAGTCCTTCCAAACGGCGGATGTCAGCGGCGTTACCTTGGGTAGCAGCATTGATTTCACGAACTCTGGCTGCTTGTTGGTCCGCCTGGTAGTTCTGGTTAGCTATAGCATTCACGACGACAGGAAGTGCTCGATCTGCTGAGCCTCCCCCTCTGACGTTGTAAAAATCCCGACACATGCCGAATGGAGGGCGTACACCTTGTTGGCGGCTCCAGTAGTAGAGGTGGCTTCCCCAGATGGGGATGGGTCCCGGTTGATCTGGTCTGATTACGGGAGGATGAGGGATGGGAGGGTCGTACACTTCTGGCTCGGAGTCTGTCCCGCTAGAAATCTCCACGATCTCTTCGTCGACTTCGAACTCCTCTCCGACTTCGACTTCGAATTCTTCCTCGACCTCTTCTTCGATTTCCTCTGGGTCTTCCTCCGGGTCTTCTTCTATCCAACCGCCGTTGCCTTGGTTTGGGTAGTAGGGATCGCCTGGTAGATGGAATCCGGCCATTTGTCTGTACTAGGATGGATGTATGAGAACGTTATAAGAAAAGAAATTTCTATTTAGCGACTTATTATTTTTAACTATAATTTTTATCGTACAACTATTTTTAATAATACTCCTATAATATTTCAATTTGGCGAAACTAAATTAATTTGTATTTGGTAAGTTCTTGGCTTGTTGTCCACTACGACCATTTCTCGACGTACGTTGGTCAAATCCAGGATAAATATAGTTGATCAGGCTATATTTATTCTCGACATGATTACATACCCCGAGGCTCAATCGTAGTGTCGTAACTTGCCGTAATACTTTTTAGTAAAACTTGTTATGATACGAGATTTATGCATGCTTGTAAAAATGTATAACTTTAAAAGAAAGTATTTTGTTCATGAAAATGTTTCATCAGAGGGTTTTTGGTCCCCTTTGCATTTATAGTTTGTATATCGTATGTGGTTCGATATACTTAGTTCACTATAAACAATGCTCTGATACCAATCTGTCACACCCCCAAACCAGAATGGCGGAAACATTCGGGGGTGGATGACTTCACGTAGTATCACAACCATTGAATATTGTAAAGAAAGTAACACAACCATCACATATATAAGGAAAACGTATGTTGTTGCGTTATACATAATAGCAAAAGAATATTACAATGAGATGATAAATGTTCAATAATAAAACATCTTTAGTGTTTCCTTCTCCAAAAGCTGGTAGTTACCTGTATTACTGGTTTCCTGAGAAATACAAGTGGTTTCGAAAAAGTGTCAACAATTAAGTTGGTGAGTTCATAAGTGTTTTGCATTGAAAAGTATGTCCTTTTTGATAGTAAATCGATGAACGAGGTTTTCAGAAAATCCAATATTTTCTATAGATGATTTGAAAAGTCTCCCGTGTTGGAGTGCATTAGTGTTTTCCATGCTTGAATAATAGTGATAACATTTGTATTAACAATGAAATGGAAAACTGAAATGCATGTATGAATCTCGTAAATCTAACTTGTTTTTATACTTTTATGTGAGTTTTATAACCATGCTAATGACATTGTTGGCCTGTAACAACGTTCTTCAGGCGTTGGAACTGTTATGACATTTGTCACCCCAGGCCTGCCGGCCTAGCTGTAGCTAACAGCTTAGGTGTGGGATTGTCAATCCCGTATAGATCTATACACAAGTATCACGCTCCCCCTACAAGGGATTATGGTATATAATACAGGACTTAATAATGCATACTCGAACGTACGTGAAGCTGTCTCACATTACTAGGTATAAACAGATTTACGATGATAAAAGACTGTACTTCTTTTGAAAGCATTTCATTTGTCGAGATGTATATGTAAAATGTATGAATCACTTGAATACTATGCTCATTATAGTTTTAAAAGTACGTTCCCATTTGGTAATAACAACTTGGTGATATAATATCCCTTTAAAACATAAAGTTATTTTTGTATCAACACTCTATAAGAACGATATTATAAAAATAATACTTTGATTTGTAATGTACTTGTATTTCCCCCCCTAAAACGTGAAAAGAATTGAAAAGTAGGGGTATGAACTCACTCGTTTCGAAGAGAGAGGCTAGGGTTGAGCAGAACTTCGTCCGCGGATGGTTGCGTCGTCGGGCTCTTCGGGGATCTCTGCAGCGTAAATCTTCCGTCGGGGGCTCGAGTGCGGAAACGAAGGTCGTCGGGAGTGGTCTCTGGGGCTTAGAAGTATGGGAGAATGACTGATGAATTGTGAGGGTGTGCCAAAGTTCGAAGCTCATGCCATCTATTTATAGTGCTGGAAAACCCCGTACGCGGCGCGTACTTCCGGAGTACGCGGGGCGTAACATGGCGTCATGGCTTACGACTCGGGTCTAGCTAGCGTAGCTTGGGCGGGTCGATGAGACTCGACTCTGGGTCTAGTACGCTGGGCGTACTCCCAGAGTACGCGGGGCGTAATCCCTGCTTCCGACTTCTAAATTCCGTAACTTTCGCGTACGATCTCCGTTTTTCGCGTTCTTTATATCCACGCGTAGGTGAGATTATGCTCTATAACTTTCCTTTAGACTCTGTCGGCTAGTTTTGACTTTATTTTTAATGATATATTTTTAATAGGCCGGGCCTCCTAAAGTTCGTTAAAAATTCATAGGTTCTTTATTCGTCGTCGGTTTTCGTTTGTCTTTTTATTGTTTTATTACTACTGAGGAGATCTTCAACTTTCGTTTAGGTTGCGTTAGCTAAATAACACTCGATCTTCAATCCGAGTTTTTAGCCCTCTACTACTGTTACGAAACTTTGAAAATTCGTAACTTCTTCATACGAGGTCCAATTTGGGCGATCTTTTTATGTACGCTCACCTTTCAACGAGATCTACGACTTTTGTTTAGATACTTAAGGCTAAAAATGCATTTTATTGAGATTCTACTTTTTACGACAAATAATGTTTTAACGTCGCGTCGTAAATATACGAGTGGTTATAATTTCTTCAATATAACCCGGTTTTGAGCGTTCTTTATGTTTTTGGAAACCTTGGCATGATATCTAATATTCGATGCATCCCAACTTAGATACTTGAACACTTTATTTTCGAGGTTAATTTCGTTGTTTTTAGCTTTCGAGTGTTTACAATGCTTTTCGGGAAAAATAGGGTTGTCACACACCACATAAAACATATCAAACAACATCATGCATAACTGAGAATTCAGCATGATTGGACCGCCTCGCAAGACCTACAGCCTTTCTGGACTGCTTCCGAGCCTTCGACATCACTGGACAGTCTCGCAAGGCCTATAACGTAACGTCTGAGATTTATCAGGTATTGTATTGCTTTTATTCAAGTTATAATTATTAAGTGTTGGGATTTTGGGGTGGAGCGTACGTTGGGCGTACAGAGTGTACACACGACGTACATATATGGGGCGTAGATTGGGGGACTCCCATGCATACGCTGGGCGTAGGGAGACAAGATGAAAACACTAAATTTTAGGGTTTGTACCCTATTTAAACAACTTATAACCTTCAAAAACCTTATCCTCTTAGCCTCCCTTTTCCTCTCAGTGTCCAACACGAACCCTTACCCCATTGCATGTATCTTGAGCTCACTTTGAACATTTTGGTGTTATTTGAAGACGAATGTGCTTGAAGGAGGAGCAAGAGCTTGGAGAAGGCTTGTAGATCCAAAAGTTTGGCATAATTTCTGAGCCACTATAGGTATAAAGCTCTAAACTTGATCATTCCATGATTAGATTTAGATTTGGGGTGTTTTATGTTACATTTTGGTCGCGTATTTGAGGTCCTTTGAGTTTTATAAGATTCTGTCCAAATGAGCTGTCCTTTTTGGCTCTTGAAGGTGTTTAGAACCATAAAAATTGGGTCTTGATGGTTAAGCCACAACCATGCAAGTGTTAGATGGTCACAAAGTATGTTTAATGACTTAAATCATTTATTAACCCCAATCCATGCATGTAAAGACAAAAAGTTTATAACTTTAATATTTAGGACGTCTTAAAATACATGGATCTATGTTCTGGACGTTAAGACTTAATGGATTAAGTCACAAAGAAAGTTCTAAGGAAACTGACCAGTATGCTGGGCGTACCCCCTCGTATGTTACGCGTACTGGGTCAACCTCCTCGAAGCGGTCAAGACCAGCATACGTTGGGCGTACGTGCCAGGTACGGCGTGCGTACACGTACAGAATGGATACATGACTTTTTGGGCCTTGGGTGATTGGGCCTGGATTTGTGTGCCTCATCGCCCACTGTGGAGAAAGGCCTTTGGGCCTAGGACTAGGATTTATGGTGTTGTGCCTCTTGGGACTTATTAGGCCTTAAAGTTTAAGTAATGGAATTGGGACTTAAAGTTTAAGTAATGGTGTTGGGCCTTAAATTTATTATGGATTGGGCCTTGGGGGAAAAGGCCCGTTAGGGTAAGGACTAGGGAACCTTGGCTTAGGGTATGAATTAGAAGTTGGGCCATAAGGGAGTCATACTTGGGCCCGATAAATAACTAAGGGACTTTCTATGTTTGAGGGAGAGGAGTATTGAGCCATCCGAGGAGTACAATTTTGGCACACACAGTTGAGGTGAGTTACCTTCATGTATGAGTGGGTCGAAGGCACCAATGGCGGCCCACTAGTAGTTGTTGTAGTAGAGATGATTGTCTTTGTGATAACTATCTGGCTTGTCACCATATGCCATGTTTTATGTGCTTACTTGTTACGATATTATGTGGTAGTAGTAGGGGATATTATGTGGGAAGAAACCTTATCTCAGTCAGCATTATCGAAATATGTTGTTGGGGAGATATGCCTGAAACCTTTAGGCATGGTGTTTTCAAGAAGAGATACGAAGGGGAAGCCTAAGAAATTCTTGTTTAAAGTCTCAGAGGTGGAAAGATATACTTCTTCGCAATATACGCACTTTATTGTTCGTATGAACAATTGCAAGAAGAACAATGAAGGAGACAAGAAGGAACTCAAGAAAGTGATTTCCTGGTATGGAGAAGTGCGAAAGACAATTCACTCTGCTGTTCAAAAGCTTATGGATTGAATAGTTTCGACTGTTTACAAAGGGGGAGATTGTAGATGCAAAATTGTAAAAGTCGAATATTGTGTTTGTATAGTTTCGCATTTTATGTTATTTTACTAAGTCATATTTGTGCGAAGTGTAATGTTTAGACTTAGTATATTTTTTATACACTCATGTTCCCTATAAATAGGGACTGAGGATAGAAGTAGAGGACAACTTTCCACAACCTTTTGCAACTCAAATATCCTTCTGTTTATTCCGTGTAATCAGTCTTCATCAATATAAGATTTGATTAATATTTACTCTTCATGTTTTTACTCTTCAATCACTCAAATCATATTTTGCTTTTGTAAATCTCGATAACAATTCTCTTCAATTGG
The DNA here is from genome assembly GCF_002870075.4 of Lactuca sativa. Classification (NCBI taxonomy): domain Eukaryota; kingdom Viridiplantae; phylum Streptophyta; class Magnoliopsida; order Asterales; family Asteraceae; genus Lactuca; species Lactuca sativa. The sequence goes on along the minus strand of NC_056625.2, from coordinate 156,457,289 downwards.
TATCAGAGCAGGATTCAAACTGCATCGATCTGATTTTCGTGTTAGAATCATTTGCTTTTTGAGTTGCAACTTTACTCAAAATTTTCCGCGTATTTTGGTTTTGAAAATCAAATTTGATCTTCAGATTTGAATTGATTCTGTCTTTGAATTGTTTAGTCGAGTAATCGATCAGTGATTTGTGATCAATTCAATTGATCAATTCTCAATTTCATCAAGTTTTTCAAGCTTTCTGAAAATTTCTGTGTTCATCAATGGCTAACTTCAACATGAATACAATGACTTCCTTCTCTCACTTGCTTGGTTCCTCAACCAAAATTCCGATGTTAATTCCAGAATACTATGATCAGTGGGCTGATAGAATGGAAGATTACTTAAATGGAATTGATGAAGAACTTTGGAATTGTATCGATGGAACAATGCAAGCTCCTGCTAATGTTCAACCAATTGGTCCATCTGCTACATCTGCTGAAGTTGTTGATCAAGAAAAACGGTTGAAGAATAATGAAAAGAGGTGCATGAGGGAACTAAGAGGTGCTCTTCCTCCTGTGGTTTATAATTACATTCGTAGTTGTAAAACAGCAAAGGACACCTGGAACACCCTTAAAGAGAAGTATCAAGATAGCGAAAAGACGAAGATCAACTCTGTGAAGCAATGTCTAGTTGAACTGAAGGAATTCAGACAAAAGGATGCTGAAACTCTTGAAAATTACTATGATCGTCTGAATGAGCTTATGTTTCGTTGCAATAGGTATGGAATCACTAGGTCTCTCATGGATTTCAATTTAACTTTCATAATGGGCCTTCGCAAGGAATGGCGAAGTGTGATCATGATGATTAAGAATCAACAGAGTTTTGATACAACTCATTTGAATGATTTCTATAATCAGCTGAAAACACATGAAAGTGAAGTTTCAGAAATGTATGAAGAATCAAAACAGAGTATTGGAGGTCCTTTGGCTCTAGTTTCAAAGGTATCTGAAGTTGATGTGAATGAAAAAGATGATTCAGATAATGAAGGATTTTTGATGAATTCAGATGATGAAGCTGTGGCATTCTACTCAAATAATAGAGTTAAGAAATTTTTCAAGAAGCCATTTAATCCAAAAGGAAAGGCTACTGATGCGAAGAATGGAGTCACAAAAACTGGAGGAGAGGAGAGGAAGAAAATGGAGAAAGCTGAGGAAAAAAAAGATGCGAAAGAAGTGAAGAAGCTGAAAGGTGACTCAGGAATTTACTGTCACTACTACAATGGTGCGAATCACTTCCCAGCCGATTGCATGTTGCGAAAGAAAGAAGAGAAGAAGGAAAAAGTTAAAGATGAAGCATACTATTCTGAAAATATTGAAGAGATACGTGCTAAGACCAAAGGAGTGTCTCTGGTTGCGAAAGGTGAAACTGATGATGAAGAGAGTGGTACGTATCAGATCTGGTCTTCAGGATCTGATGACGAGGAAATGAGGTATCCCACACATGGAACCATGTTCGCAAGTTTTAAAGATTGCCAAGAGGAAATTTCAGGGAGGTGCTATGTATCCAAATCCACGGACAAATCACCCATGACCACCAAGGTACGTTTTATACTTGAATCTTTTAATATTCCTTTATCTGCTTATGATGCTGAACTCACTTGATTTGATGATACTGTGGCTTATTTTGATTTTGTAATTGTGTCTGCTAGTACTGAAGCTCAAAAATTAAATATGCAACTAGGAGAGACACGAAGAGAATTAGAAATAAAAAGAAGCAGAGTAGACAAACTTGAATTACAGCTCAAAAATGTAAATTGTGATAGGGATAATCTTACAAATGATGTTAGGTTATTACTTGCACAAAGGAACATATATTGTAATTCTGCCAAACGATTGTATGCAAAATTAACTGCTTTACATCATTCTTCTGACATTAGCAAAGAGCAACATAGGAAACTTTTACCTTTTCTTGAGTATGAACGTGAAAAAGTTGATGTTGTTTCTTATGATTGCGAAAGTACAATTGCTCAATTTGACAAAATACCTGATGATAGATATCAATATGGTATTGTCAAAATTAATGAATTTCTGAATGCTGATGAGTTGGTTAACATTGTCAATGAAAGTTTGACAAAGAGTGAACAAGTGAAAATCTTAAAGAAAACAAAAACTTCATCTCTTGCATCTCAATTCAATTATGCTGATATTGATGACAATTCAGATAATGTGAATGAAATAAGTGAGATAGAAGAGGAAGAAGAGGTTGATTGTTCTCAATTGTCAATCATCAATATCCCATCTAAGATCAAAGGTAAAGAAATTATTGTTGATTCGATAGTAGAGGATGAAATTGATAAATCTTCAACTTCGCAACATTGTAAGTTTGATAATGTGGAAGTTGAAAGCTGGAAATTTGATGATAATGAAGAAAACAAAGAAGAAGTGAAAGATTCATATGAAATACCTCCACGAGTTGTGGTTGATCAAGTGTTTGAGAATACAAAAGAATTTGACAAAATTTTAAATGACAAAGGCGCACATTATTTGGAAACCAACACTATGGTATATCCAAATTTTGTATGCACTGATAAAACCATTTTTCCAAATCAAGTTTTTGTCACTACTGGAAATGCTGAGAAAATTCATCCTGAATTCAACAAAATGATTGAAAAAGATAATCTAAGGTCAACCACTGAAGGTTTTTTCGCAAATCAAAACACAGAAGAAAACAATTTAACTCAAAATTCTTATGTGTTTCAAAAACAAAAATCGTTACAAAAATGGTTGGTTAAAGGTGAAAAACCAAACAATGTTTTTGAAAAAGTTGAAAAACCAAAGGCTGAAGTGAAATTAAATTCTCATGAATAAAAATTGATGGTTGGAAATTATTCAACAGAAAATAATGATTCAAAAAGAAAAGCAAGAAAAGCAATTTTATGGCATGTTGTGTCGAATGAAAAACCAAGAGCTGAAAAAAGAACAATTTTCAAAAACAACATCATCAAAATTTCAAAGCAAAAATAAACAAACAGATTCAAGTTTTCATAAACCAATAAATTCTGTTGACAAAATTCCATATGTTCGCAAATATGACAACAATCGAAAACTTGAGAATTCGCAAAAATTTGTAAATAATCAAAAGTTTCAAAATGTTGGCAAATTCACGAATACTTCATCAAGTTCGAAAAATTCAACTCAAGCAAAAGTAAAATTTTCACTAAAACAACCAAATTTTCCAAATCCTTCAGTCTCAAAACCGACCAAAGTTTCATATACAAAAGGAAAATCTGATGTGAGTACAATCAATCGTTGGTTTGAAGGGAAAGGAAGAAAATATCAAAGTGGGAAGTTTTCAGAGCAACAAATCAAGAATGCATTTGACAATTTCGCAAATAACTTTTCCACTGCTAGTTCATCATCTCATCATTCGCAAGTTCCAGTTCAAAAATGGAAACCAGTTATCAAAAATGCGAATGTTGTGAAGGATAAGATTACAATCAATGGAAATCCAAAACTATTGAACGACTATATTTCAATATCTAGATCTGATGATGTTGATATAATGGATTCTGTCACAAACAATGTGAAAACATGGTTTTTAAATTCAAAGAATTTGTTTCATTCTACTAATGATGGACCCAACAAGTCTTAGGTTCCTAAATTTTTCCAATAAATGCAGGTGATGTGTGACGAGCAATATGATACGAAATGGTATATTGATAGTGGTTGCTCTCTTCATATGACTGGAAGAAAGGAAAACTTGCGAGATTATAGAAGCTTGGAAAATGCAGGGGTAGTCAAATTTGGGAATAATCACAAGTGTCAAGTGAAAGGATATGGGAAAGTCACAAATGGACAATTCACTGTCAACAGAGTTGATTATGTTGAAGGACTTCAACATAATTTGATAAGTGTGTCGCAACTTGTTGTTGGAACTGGAAACCAAGTTGTATTTAATGAAGAAGGAAGTATCATTTCAAATGCGAATTCAAATGAAGTACTTCTCAAATCCAAAAGATATGGTGATATGTTTACACTGGACATCAAACCAATTGTGGGAAAACCTGCTGTGTGTTTACTATCAAAAGCATCTAATGATGTCAGCTGGCTTTGGCATAGAAGATTGTCACACTTGAACTTTCGCAATATTAACAAACTTGTCACTGAAGATTTAGTACGAGGGTTACCTGTACTAAAATTTGACAATGATTCTCTGTGTGCAGCTTGCGAACAAGGAAAACAACATAGAAAAGGTCATCTGATTGTGATCGATTCAAAAATCATAGAACCATTGGAACTTCTTCACATTGACTTATGTGGACCGTCGACTGTTGCTACAATCAATAAAAAGCGGTACATTTTCGTTATTGTAGATGATTTTTCTCGATTCACATGGGTATTTTTTCTCAGGTTAAAATCTGAAGTTGCTCAGACGATGATTCATTTTATCAAAAAGATTGAGCTAAGTCTGAAAAATAATGTTTGCAAAATTAAAAGTGATAATGGTTCTGAGTTTAAAAATCAAACTCTTGATTCTTTTCTAACAAGCAAAGGTATTTCGCATAATTTCTCATCACCATATACTCCGCAAAAAAATGGTGTTGTTGAAAGAAGAAATCGATCTCTATGCGAAGCAGCCAGAACCATGTTAACATATGCGAATCTACCTTAATATCTTTGGGCTGAAGCAGTTTCCACTGCATGTTTTACTCAGAATCGATCATTCATTCATCGAAGATTCAATGTTACTCCAAATGAAATAATCAATAATAGGAAACCTAATGTCAAATTCTTTCATGTTTTTGGTTGCAGGTGTTTTATCATGAATCTCAAAGATAATTTGTCCAAATTCCAAGCTAAAGCTGATGAAGGCATATTCTTAGGATATTCGCAGAATTCAGTTGCATACAGAGTGCTTAATAAAAGAACTAGAAAAGTTGAAGAAACTTTCAATTTAACGTTTGATGATTACTATCTTAAACAAACGGATAGTAAATTTGAAAATAAATCAATACTTGTTGATTCAAATACTCAAATTGATAATTCTAAAATAAATGATTTTGATTATGACTTAATTTTCGGAATTCCTGATAGGGCAATTGAAGCGGAAAATAATGCTCCTGATAATCAAATATCAGAATCCTCAAAACATATTGATGATTCAACAATTACTACAAGGTCAATAACTTGCGAAAGTATGCCTGATGCTCGTATGGCGGGGGAGCATACGAGTATCCATGAAGATTGTCAGCCAACTTTCGAGGGGGAGAATGAAAATATGAATCATCAAGATGAGGGGGAGCATTCGCAAAATCAATAGGAACATCATTTTGAGGGGGAACATCAAGATGAATATTATGTTGAGGGGGAGCATGATGAAACAGAGACAATTAATCTTGATGAAAATGATGAGTTTCATGAACTAAATGATAATTTTTCTGTTGCAGGATCTGAAAATGAAGATATGTATGAAGATGCACCATTAGAATTTGATCCTAATTTTCCACCACTTGAGAAATGGACAAGAAATCATCCAAAAGAACAGGTAATTGGTAATCCACAAGATGGTGTGTTAACAAGAGCTCAAATTCGTGCGAAAAATGAGGTACTAAATGCGAACCAAGAACTGTGTATGTTTAATGTCTTTATTTCGAAAATAGAGCCAAAGACAGTAAAGGATGCTATGGAACACTCAGATTGGGTTGTTGCTATGCAATCTGAACTGGCTGAATTTGAACGAAACAAGGTTTGGAGATTAATTTCTAAACCTTCTGATGTTTCAATTGTCGGATTAAAATGGATTTTTAAAAATAAAACTGACAAAGATGGCAATATTATTCGTAATAAAGCTAGACTAGTGGTTAAAGGTTATTCACAACAAGAAGGAATAGACTATGAAGAAACGTTTGCACCTGTTGCAAGACTTGAAGCAGTTTGCATATTTTTAGCTTATGCAGCTCACAAAGACTTTGATGTTTATCAAATGGATGTTAAGTGTGCATTCTTAAATGGAGAACTAGAAGAAACAGTGTATGTTGAACAACCACCAGGGTTTATAAACGATGAACATCCTGATCATGTTTACATCCTAGATAAGGCTGTATATGGATTAAAACAAGCACCAACAGCCTGGTACGCAACACTTACAAATTTCTTGAAACAATCTAAATTTAAAAAAGGATCAGTAGACCCCACTTTATTTCGCAAGAAAGTTGGGAATCATCTAATGCTTGTTCAAATTTATGTTGATGATATTATTTTTGGCTCGACTGAGCCAACATTGTCAATTGAATTTGAAAATCTAATGAAAAGTCAGTTTGAAATGAGCATGATGGGAAAAATTAATAATTTTCTTGGTTTGAATATAAGACAGAACAGGGATGGAATCTTAATCAATCAAGAAAAATATACGAAGAACTTGCTTGAAAAGTTTGGAATGACTAATAGCATGAAACTAAGAGTACACCAATGGCAGTAGGAACAAGACTAACTCCTTCGTTAGATGCTTCTGCTGTTGATTTAACACTTTATCGAAGCATGATAGGGTCTTTATTGTACTTAACTGCAAGTAGACCTAATATTATGTTTTCGGTTTGCAATTGTGCTAGATATCAAGCTAATCCCAGAGAACCTCATTTGACTGCAGTGAAAAATATTTTTCGCTATCTTAAGGGAACAGTTTCGTTAGGACTTTGGTATCCTTCGAAAACGGGGTTTTTCATTCAAGCTTTTTCAGATTCTGATCTAGGAGGATGTACTTTGGATAGGAAAAGTATGAGTGGTGGATGTCAACTATTGAATGGGAAGTTGGTGAGTTGGCAATCGAAGAAACAAACTTGTGTGGCTATATCAACTGCTAAGGCTGAATACATTGCTGCTGCTGCTTGCACATCACAAATTATTTGGATTCAGAGTCAACTTCGTGACTATGCAATAAATATGAAAAAGATTCCCTTGTATTGTGATTCGCAAAGTGCAATTCGCATTTGTCATAATCCAGTACAACATTCAAAGACAAAACACATTGCTCTTCGATATCATTTTATCAAAGATCATGTGGAAGATGGGAATATTGAAATTCATTTTGTTAAAACAACTGAAGAACTTGCTGATATTTTTACAAAACCTCTTGATGAAAAATCATTTGTTAGAATTTTAGCAGGTTTGGGGATGATTGATGCGAATTCAATTCCAAAAACTCAAGCATGAAAGTCTCGTTCAGCAGTTATGAGTCAAACTTGTTCAGATGTTACTGCTCATCCTGAGGCTTCGCATGTCTTCGCATCCACATCTTTTCGCATTTGCGATCATAACACCTAAGGTTAGATTTACGATTCATTTTGTAGTTTTTAATTTTTGAAAAATCAAAAATCCAAAAAGATTTTATGGTTATTCATTTTTGTTTTTGAAAAATAAAAAATCCAAAAAGATTTTATTTTGATGTGTTTTTAATTTTGAAAAATTCAAAAATCACAAAAATACTTTTGTTTTCTTTGTTCATTAAATATTGTGTGTTGAGAATTTAGTACAGGGCTTAATGCGAAGAGGTCATGCTTATGTGTTTCTACGGGAAGGTATCAATGTTTTTTTAAAACTAGTTAGGATGTCCCTAGAAGCATGCTGCTGTATGTAGACCAAAAGCCTCAACAAGACTCTATGTGTGAGAAAAAAAAAGCCTTAATGAAATTATCTCATGAAAATTTCTTCCCAAAAGGCTTATATTCGCATAAGTCAAAAGAGCTACATTACTCTTCTCAAATGAGTTAAGAGTTTTCTGTTTTGTCCATTATAATAGAGGTACACTTCAATTCTCAACCAATCTTTTTATACCAAACAATTCTTTCAATCCAAATTTTCGAAGAGATTTGTCCTTGAGGTCTTTGATCAAACCAATCAAAACCTAGACAAATCACAAGTCTGTGTTTATGATCTAACATCATGAGACCGTGATGGAAGAGAAACCCAAACATCATAAACCGTAAGGAATTGACGGGGAACATCGTTCCAGATTTTAACGAAACTTTTGTTTCAGTACCGAAATTTCGAAACTCCACATCATATTCAATTCGCATGTATGGTCTTGAGCAAACATTCGCAACCCACAATGTTTGTTACCCAACAAGATCCAGAACAATTTTTTTTTTAAAATGATTTCTGTGTGAGTTGTATTCGCAAATCCTAGTCATGATAAATATTTTCAAAAGCCAACTTGTCACTGACTACACTGGTCAAACAAGTAATTTCATTTACAATTTATCACCTTATGTTGAGGCTGATATGTAATGAAATTTGAAACCAACCCAAAATATCTTTTAAAAAAGCCCTTCGATACTTATCTAAAGTATTCGATTGTAATTCACGGGAAACTACACAAGCTGTTGATTATCTCTCTTGATGATTAATGAAGCAACCTTTGCCTGGGGTTTAACTGCATTCATGTCAAATTGAATTTTTGACATCACAGAATTCCAAATTTTTTTGTTTTGTTTGTCATCTTATTCTGTTGACACAATGCACACACGAAATCCTTGAGGTTCTGAGTAAAACCAACTCAGGCTAATGATTTCGCAAATCTGACATATGACTTCACTTTACATCCCAAAAGTGAAAGAGCTTTGCCTCCATGCGAAGGGTTTTAACGGTTCTGATTCTATAACAGGAAACTTGACAGGCTGTGTACTCAAGATGGTTGGTACTCTATCCGGTTTTCAAGGAGATGTGACAGTTACTTTTAGAAGCATGGTTATCTTTTGCAGTCATGATCCGATTTTCAAGGTGCCACATCGGATAACATTAAATGCATCCCGCTTTAATTTCAAATTAATTTTGGGTAAACTATAAAAGTGGGATCAAGAACACTATATACGGTTACGCGAACAGAACTCTCACAAACCTCCAAAGATTCAAACTTGTTCAACTTCATCTCTTTCAAACCCTAACAATGGCTGCCACTCAATCCAACACTGATGAAGTTCTTTCTCAATCCCTGATGAAAATCCAAAGCACAAATTATCAAGTTGATCCAAATGTCTCTTCTTATCCTGAAGAATTGAAGATGCTCATCGTTGCTCTGAAACGATCACCTCTGTCCACTGCCATGTTTAGTTCATTCTCCGTTCCGATGACATGGTTATCCTTGGCAGCTTCAACAGCATCATACAACCATACAACTGATGTGATAACCTTCAACCTGATAAACAACAAACGGGTAAAACTGTCCAAGAAGATGTTTGTTGAATTCTTGCAGATTCCGAACAATCCTCCATTTTTCAAACCTGTTAACTCTCAAATCATTCATATGTTCAATGAGATGGGCCATCAACCAGAGCTTGAGAAGATAAGTGACTTTCGAAAGTCTGGGTTGCCGTGCATATGGAATTTCTTATTTGGAATTTTTCTCCGATGCCTAACTGGAAGAACAGTTGGACTGAATAGAGGGAGAATGGAAGTATATGCCATGGTTATGGGCTTGTACTACGATATCGGTGTAGATTATGCAACCCAGTTGTGGAAGGAATTTTTCAAGAGTCTAGAAAACACAAACTCTGAAAAAGGAATTTCGTGTGCGAGGTATTGGAGTTTGATTCTAGAGAAGGTGTATGACAAAGAAGGGATTGTTGTCCCTGAGGATGTTGAAGTTGCTGAATTCTCTTCATATCAATTTCCGAAGGTAGTGGAAGATGATGAGGCAATTTTTACTCATGTTTCTCGCATTCCATATGCGATGATTCGCAAGGTTTCTCAAACTCACAAGGTCTTGGTGAGATATTTGAAAACAATTGATCAATCGGTGCTGACTGGAGTGTTATTAGATGTTGCTGCACCATCAAAGAAGAAGAAGTCCACAAAGAAGGATTTTGGCCTTTCTTCACTATCTCTAGTGGCCGATTTTGGTCAAGAATAAGATGCTTATATAGTTAGGGTTACACCATGTAAACCCTAATTGACATGGCCTTTCATTTCCATGATCCATGGGTACAAATACACCATGGAGCATCCATGGACCATCCTATGGGTTTTAGCCCAACTTGATTATCCATGGAGCATTAGCCCACTATACAAGTATGGATGATTTACACAATCAACCCATATATTTAATTAGTCTTCTTTTGATCACTTAATTAATCCTAGATTAATTCTTGATCAATACTAATTAAATAATCTTATTATTCTTATTATTAATATACTAGAACTTATAATATATTAATAACCATAAGTGTCTTATTTCTCTCATTCAAGTGCATGATGGTATGCAACCCAAATGGACCATGCCGGGTCGGGTCAAGTCTTACCAAATATAGTTATGGACTTAGACATTAATCCAACAGTCTCCCACTTGGATAAGTCTAAAACTATTATTGCGTATGACTTCAGGAACCAACCGGCAATCGTAGCTCTCAAAAGCTTCTGTCGAACTCTGACCTTGTAGATGAACTCTGACCTTTGTCAGTGACTTGTCCATTAGATAAGGGATCATATATTCCTCCATTCTAGATATCATATGGACTGAGACATGGATTATAATCATTCTCTCTGTCCATTTGTTGTTTCCCGATTTCCGATTTATGACAACTGACTAATTGAACAAATCAAATCAGTCCTGGCCCGGCCGAGCACTTCCATTTGTCATCATCAAATCATCGAGGGGCCCACAGATATCGCTTTTATCCCGAAGGTAAAAGGAACGGATAAACTTCGACTCATATGGCTTGTTCTACTACTTGTTGAATCATACACAAAGGCACGTTTTATAGCACCGAGTTACCAAATGCGTTTTCGTGCTATCAATGTACTATCAACTCATAGTAACAACTCATATCTCTAGGTTTGAAGAATATAAGATATTATCGTCTCATGATCACTCGTGATAAAATCCATGAAGTGATTCCAATGAGCGCGGGTTGAATCCAATACTCAAAACTTATGAGCACTCATGATTGTTGTAGCCTTGTCCAACACCTTAGACCTCTACAACCCATCATGACAATCTTAATTCATATCTACTTCCAAAATATGACCGACTGTGGATGGTTTGAATAACTTAGTCATTCCGGAAGAATAACCTAGTTTATTCGGGAAGTCAAAACATGCAAAGTGAAACACAACAATAATTGAATCCAATATGGTCTCAGAACTTATGAATATAAATAAAACACCTTTTATTTATCACCATATGATTACACATTATTCATTGTATACTGTTTCAGCTATCAACTTTAATCTTGAATTTAAAACAATAGTTGTCCCATGCTCCAAGCATGTACACTATGTTTTCTTAAACACTAGTCATGCCACACACCAAGTATGCATACTATGTTTGTCTATGATCCTTACTTTGTGAACTAGATCAATTGAACATAACTTCAATGATTCTCTTTTCACACTCCCAAATCCTTACCGCAAATGCAAGAATTCCAAATTCATGCCATTTACTGAAATCTGTTAGATTCTAAACTTATATGCATTGATCCTCTCGTAATGATTATGCACAAAGTCATAAAGACTTGGCAACAATCATTACAGAGTATTCCAAAGGAGATCAACTCCTTGGAAATATCCTTCTTGCATTAAGTTTCCTTAATCTTACACAGATTGAAAATTCTAACTTTGAAACATTTCTAGATTCCATTTTGACTATCACTTCTGAACAAGAGTTGCCTCCTTACAGATTATGTCAATATGGTCCTTCCAGAATTATCACTATACTTCCAACTGTCCTTGAGCAACCAATCTTTGGTAAACCTTAGATTGTCCTCGACAATTGTTTAATCCTTTTAGTCATATCCAGTTCTAAACCTTTTCCCTTCTTAATGCCCCAGGCATTTGGAAAATTTTAGAACGGATGATTATAGCACATGTAATCGATCCTATATCCGAAGCATATGGGACACGATTCATGATGTCTCACATAAAGACTAAACCAGTCTTTTGCTATAACATTTCCATTTCAATTTGCCAAGTTCTCATAATTCAGATTATGAAAAGGGATGCCGTAATCATAATCGAATTTTAGAACGCAAATAATGGACTCATATACAGAATTTCCTTATGTTGAGCCATTCCAACATGAAATTCATATATATATCCTTGACTAAATGATTAAAACCTCAGATCTAAACCTTATAGATTTGATATGAAGTATAATTTCCTCTCCCTTAATTATAGCAAAACAACTTTTTCCCAATTGAAATTTTTTGTTTTCTATAATTAACATTGCTAACTTGCAATACTTATCATAATTATCATGCTCCCACTAACATGATGATTATTAGCATAACACTTATGCTCCCACTAGCTTTGACATGTACTCAGAAATCAGCTGGACTTCTAGAAATCAATACTTCATTGACTTTCTTACCAAAGTTCAGATTTCTGATGCTAGATTGTTTTGATAAAGTTGTATCAAAATCATACACCTTCCCTTAGATAGCACACTTGTGAGTCTAAACAATTATGAAGAGGTATGCCATAATCATAATGGTTAGACCTTTTTGCCACTTCTCACAAGTCCAGGTTAGTGTGCCGGTTAACCACACGCGCTCCACTAACGACTTTGAGAATGCAAATATCACAATTGCTATCTAGATAAAATCTACTTAGTGAAAGTGTTTCCTCACCATCATTTTCATGAATCGGAGAGAAACCTTATGACACTTAGATTTATATGGTGTATGAGTTCCTACCCATATGAATTTGTCAAACCATAATCACAAGACAAAGATAATGACAAATCCAAAACCATATGGATTGAACTCAATCTTAACTTCTTGCCACCTGGCAGCTCAAGGGCCTGCCATTGCTTCCAAGTTGTTATGCAACAAACTGAGAACTCTAAGAACTCATATGCAAAGCCAACTTTAACTGGAATGGGCATAGATATGTCAACACAATAGATTATAAACCTCAAATTGTGTGCTAGAGAAGAACTTTAGGTTTTATTCTTGATTAGTTCTTGAGACTTTCAAGACCTTTAAGACTCCCACTGTCCTCTTGACCTATAAGACTCCCTTGTCAAATATCCAAGAGATAGTGTGGATTCTAATCAAGACAAACACTTCACACAATTGGCCTTAGTTGGTCTTTGTTTTATCCAAAACATCACAACTTACCAATTTCAAATGTACAAGAGTAGAAAAGTTTTACTCTTACATTTGACAAGTGTTTTGAACCTTCTTTGAGGCATGTCACTCAAGTTATAATCTTGGAGTGTGACTCTAAGACTTGTATTGGAACGAAGTATGACTCATCTTCTTGATTTAACCATTTCAACAATTCAAGATCCCTCTTCTTAGTCATAAGAATGCACTAAGATTTCCTTAGAGAACTAATTGTGCTATGGTTTCTTAATCATTAAGATGATCACAAAAGCTGATACTAAAGTACTCTCCCATCTTTTCAGATTTGAGAAACTTTTATCCTTCTGCCTAAATTGATTCTTCTTATTCGCTCTGTCATACATTGAAACCATTTTCCAATGTATCAGAGTTACACTTAAGCTTGTAAGTATAATCATATTTACTGAACTTAAGTAAATCATGACGAATAGTCTTATCAAACTTTTGTGGTGGACTAAATCAGACATCTTTTGGGAGATATTCAAGATAGTTGATCTTAAGTCCTTAATATGACACCCAATATGAAATATTAAGGCTAGGACCCAACAAACTATTTTATAACTTAGAAGAGGTATGCCGTAATCCAAGCTATAAAATATTTGAAGGTAGGTGAATGACGATTCACCAATTTCCACCAAGATAAACGAAATGAATTATTAGGTTTTAATTGGTTTTGAAACTCCTAGATCTTTGAGATTCATTGAACTGTTCAATGGCATGTTTCAATCTCGAGTGTGCCCTTCAGGTTTTGTGACTGGGATGCCGAGGATCACAAAACAAGGTGTGAAGTAACCATGCAAATCACTTGGTACCCTTAATAAATTACCCCTCAATCGATGTGCCGGTTAACCACACACGCTCCATCGATACTATGATAAATATTAAGTCACCCTTTACCAACCTATTAAGTCCAAGTTAGTGTGCCGGTTAACCACACACGCTCTACTAACGACTTAGACAAAGTGCAAAGTGTAATTTCATGGATTAGCACCTTATTCACATTTTTCCTAAGTAACTAAGATTGGGTATTATTAAGAGTTTAGTTACTTAGTATTTTTCATTAATACTTTTAATGAAGGGAGAATTCTAGTCCTGTCAAACCCGTTCGGCTAACGACCCTCCACCAGTCAAGCAAGCGGTGGGTGAGAGTGGACACCCATTAAGTTGCCATTTTATAGGCAACAACCTTATACCCACCTTATAGACCGGCTTCGTGAATGAGGCGTACTAGCGGTAAGACTGACTTTACTCTTATACATATATATATAATTAACTTATAATATTATAAAGTATAAGGGTTGAATTTTAACTTTTAAAATTCTAAGGGCTAACTTGGAATTAAAGTATTCATACTTGAAAACTTTTCAAATTCCAAAACTTGAGGGCAAGTTTTGAAACTATTCAAAACTAATTAATTCCATAACTTATGTGTTTAAAGTAGTTTTAATCCAAAAACTCTTCAAGTTCCATAACTTGAGGACAAGTTATGGAAGACTTTAAACTAATAAAAGAACTAACTTTTCCTTTATTTTATAACTTATGGATTTAATTATGGTTACATATTTTTCTTTAATGAAGTGACTCTTGAACTTTCATAACTTGAGGACAAGTTATGGAGTCATAAAAAAAAAATTATTCAATGACACAAGACTCTTCATTTTGTAACCATTGCCAACTATTATGAGTTTTATGAGTCTTTAATGTGACTCTTCATGTAACTTGAGGACAAGTTACACAAACACATTTTATACTCAACTCTTAGATTAAAATGGATTGAAAACAACTATTTCACTCAACATTTCTATTAATCTAAGCAACTCATAAGAACAAGATAATTCAAATCAAACTTTTTCATGTAATTAGTCTAAACCTTAAACTAATACAAAACATGAATCTATTGACAATTATCTTTGAAAATGGATTAGCACGAACATTACCACATCAAAAACAAGTTTATAAGTTCAAAAACAACTTAGGGTAATGTTCCTAGTCCATTTCTAGCCAAAAAACTCGAAAATATGCTGTCTGGGGGTCCAACTCGTCGAGTGCATGAACAAACTCGGCGAGTTGGATCGAATTCATCACTTTTTAGGCATGGACTCGTCGAGTCTCCTGATGGACTCGCCGAGTCTGATGGCCAGACAGCACCAAATTCGTTTTTTCAGCTTCTATTGCAGGTATAACAAGAAAACAAGCCTAGGCTCTGATACCACTGTTGGGTTTTGAGCATTCTAACACTCCTAAGTGTACATGCAACCCTAAATACCTTGGATCTATGTTTTCTCTATTATACATGCAAATAAGAACTTCCAAGGTATTATCCTAATCTAGCATACAAAACAATAACTATAGCAAGATAGAATACATACCTCTTTGGAGAAGAAAGACTTCATGAAGCTAGAGTGCCTAGTGCCCCAAGTGTGACACCTCAAATGGAATCACAATCATCAAAACACTTGGAATGACTTGAGAGAAAACCCACACTTCATGAAATCGGCTAGCCCTTTCTTCACTATCTCTAGTGGCCGATTTTGGTCAAGAATAAGATGCTTATATAGTTAGGGTTACACCATGTAAACCCTAATTGACATGGCCTTTCATTTCCATGATCCATGGGTACAAATACACCATGGAGCATCCATGGACCATCCTATGGGTTTTAGCCCAACTTGATTATCCATGGAGCATTAGCCCACTATACAAGTATGGATGATTTACACAATCAACCCATATATTTAATTAGTCTTCTTTTGATCACTTAATTAATCCTAGATTAATTCTTGATCAATACTAATTAAATAATCTTATTATTCTTATTATTAATATACTAGAACTTATAATATATTAATAACCATAAGTGTCTTATTTCTCTCATTCAAGTGCATGATGGTATGCAACCCAAATGGACCATGCCGGGTCGGGTCAAGTCTTACCAAATATAGTTATGGACTTAGACATTAATCCAACAGTGACGTCCACGGTAAATGTTTCGTTACCAATAATTTCAATTACCCTAATACCACTCACCGAACCACTCGAAATAGTCACTACCAAATCAGTTTCTGAGGAGGTACCTATTTCTGATACGGTTGTCAACGTATCTGATACGGGGGCACCTATCACGAGTGTTGAAACCACATTACCAATCACCTTATCCATTTCTTTACCACTTGTTTCCTTTCCATCTACAACTCTATCCACAACCTCATCAATTTTTGATCATCCACTTCAAAATCCATTTACAACCCTTTTTCCCTCACAATCACCAGAAACTCCTCAACCTTCGCAACCTTTATCTGATAATGAAACTGAAGGAGGAGCCTTTGGAGGTGTAATTGAAGACATTCATTTTGATTCTGAGGAGGAGGAAATTCCTGATCATATGCTTATGACAGGAAAACAATTTAAAATCCTGAATCATAAGCTGAATGCTATTATTCAGTCGCAAGCTGATTCTGGCAGGATGTATTCTATCTCAGCAATGGAGGTTGATATAATGCTCAAGGGTGCTAAGAAGCGTATAATGGAGAAGGTTGATCAGTCTGATAAAAAATAATGAGCTTCACATTAAAGCTCAAGGGAGTAATTTCTCTTCGGTGGTCCATGATTTGAAAACTGTTGCAAAAGAACGTCATGTTCTCTTTGTACAGGATGTGAAGAAAGTTCGTGAGGATGTAAACTTTAAGCTTGAAGAGTTGAAAACCGAACTTGCGAAGGAGATCAGGGATATTACTTCTCAACATGTTGAAATTCAAAAGTAGATTGATGTGGTTGCTACATAAGTACAAAAGGTTGTTGCTGTCCCTATCCTTGAAGCTAATCACAAAGAAACCCAGGAGAAGTTTGATTAGCTGATCAAATTGGTGACTGAGCTCAAGACGGTGGTTTCACAATCTTCATCTACACAAATTCTCACTCCTGAGTTCTTGTCTCTAAAGGTTAATACTTTAGAACAAGCAATTCAGAAAGCTCTAGCACCAATCGCCAATTTTACCTCTTTACTACCGAAGAGTGCCCCACCTGCTTTCACAGGGGTGCAAGGGGGAGAGAAGAATTTAAGTAAAGAGGAGGATGCGAAGACAGTGGGAAAAGTTATATCTACCCAGATTACCAAAGACCGATTGCCAAAGGAATTTCTATTGGGGAAAAAGAAGGAGGTTCAAGTTCAAAACCTCAGACAAATGTAGTGGGAAAAGGAAAAGGGATATTATACGAAAAATCGAAGGAGGAGAAGAAAGCTGAGGCTGAGGCAGAGTTGGAAAGGATGAGGCAAGTACAAAGCATCATGAGGCAAAGGGCAAGTGATCCTCCCACGATGAACAAAGGAGATCCTGCGAAGCTGTACTCTTACGAAACTATAGAGTCAAAAGTTGTGGGGAGGGAAATGTATGAATTCGAGAAAAAGCGAAAGAGAAGTTATGATATTGCGAATTCAGACAACTGTCAGCTAGATTTTCCAATCAATGAAATGCTCTTCATTACTGCTCAGTACAAGATTAGCGAGAAATTTGATAATCCTGATGATTATATACACATGAAAATCAGATTTCATGCTGTATTGGGAAGAATCCGGATGAAGTTTGGTCTTTAATGAAGATCAAAAAGGTGCTAACAATTAAGAAAGATGCAATGTTTGAAGACATGCTTCAAAATTTTCGTTATTTTGTTATTCGAGCAGACAACAAGCAGTATGACTTCACTGTAGCTGATTTTCCTCCGATGAACTGCAACGATGATTCAAGTGGCTCTGATTTTGAAGCATATGGAAGAGAATAAGCTCAAAGGCTCTGAGACTAAAGTGTTCAAGATAGGCTTCGCACACATTAAGACATACATCGATAATTACTTCGACTGTTTGGCTCTTACTGATGAAAAATTGGCGACTGTAGTGGGAAGAGAAGTGAATGTTCCTTGGGAAGAAACCTTATCTCAGTCAGCATTATCGAAATATGTTGTTGGGGAGATATACCTGAAACCTTTCGGCATGGTGTTTTCAGGAAGAGATACGAAGGGGAAGCCTAAGAAATTCTTGTTAAAAGTCTCAGAGGTGGAAAGATATACTTCTTCGCAATATACATACTTTATTGTTCGTATGAACAATTGCAAGAAGAACAATGAAGGAGACAAGAAGGAACTCAAGAAAGTGATTTCCTGGTATGGAGATGTGCGAAAGACAATTCACTCTGCTGTTCAAAAGCTTATGGATTGAATAGTTTCGACTATTTACAAAGGGGGAGATTGTAGATGCAAAATTGTAAAAGTCGAATATTGTGTTTGTATAGTTTCGCATTTTATGTTATTTTACTAAGTCATATTTGTGCGAAGTGTAATGTTTAGACTTAGTATATTTTTTGTACACTCATGTTCCCTATAAATAGGGACTGAGGATAGAAGTAGAGGACAACTTTCCACAACTTTTTGCACTCAAATATCCTTTTGCTTATTCCGTGTAATCAATCTTCATCAATATAAGATCTGATTAATATTTACTCTTCGTGTTTTTACTCTTCAATCACTCAAATCATATTTTGCTTTTGTAAATCTCGATAACAATTCTCTTCATAGACCAAAGGGGAGGCCAACACCCAGATATGCTCGATAGTATCCGGTTAAAATAGACCGAAGGGGAGGCCAACATCTAGATATTCTTGGCTATGTATTTGTTATATGGTATGTGGTATGATGGGCGAACTGACTAAGCTTTGTGCTTATGATTTTTAGTTTTGATTTCAGGTACCTCTTCTTCGAAGGGAAAGGAGCCGACATGATTGCAGCGCATCACACCATGGTTTACATACATGAGATCTACGGGAGTTATACTCTGATGTTGTTTTACAATGACTTGTTTTTATTAGCGACATATTAGGTTTTGACATGGATGATATTATGAATGTTTTTGAACTATTGGTTTTGTAATTCCTTAAATTAAAAATGAAACTTTTGGTCTTAAATTTTGGGATGTAACATATAGCCTATTCGGACCGCTCACCAGGCCTTCTCCCTGATTAGACCGCCTCGCAGGGCCTTCAGTCTATCGGGACTGCCTTGGGTATCTTGGCCTTCAACACAAAGCAGGACAACCTCAACCCAACCATCCATAACATGTCAACATACACATAAAATTTAAACATATAACCAGACATTAAACAAACAGGAGGATTTACAGATCACTACCACATGCTAACATCCTATATACCAGGATACCGATCAAACAGATCTCTACAACATAATAATATACTATCATATAATATGATATCTAATCTAGTAGTCTTCGACCCATAAGTACAGTGAGGAAGACTCACCTCATATTCCGACAAAAAGCTGAACAATTACTGCTCCAAATACAGATCACCTATTTAACAGATAGAGACCAAGAGTTAGCTATTGCTCAAATACCCAAATTACCCTTAAGTCAAACTTGGTGAACGTTAGCAAGTCAACAGAGTCAACATAGTCGAGTCAACTCAGCCGGGTCAACTTAGCTTCGTACGCAGGGCATACTCCGAAGGTTCACGGGGAGTACTCAAGTGTTGACCGCAGTCGGGATGGTTGACTGCGTACGCGCTGCGTACTCTAGGTTACGTAGGGCGTACGCCCAAACTTCTCAAAACTTCAACAAGAACTTATGTCTTAAGCTCCCACGTCCAACTTTCAGATCCAAGGCTAAATTACCCCCAAGAATCATAAAGTTTCCAACTTTATGACTTTGCATGTCCATTAAGTGCCGAATACCCGAAAGTACAAAATCTTAATGCATTAAGACCTTCTAAAGAATACATGGAGCAAAACTAACCATCAAGACCACATTTTTATGACTCAAGACCTTTCCTAAGGTATGAAAGAACGACTTAATGTTTAAAGAACATTCTATGTAGGGATGTGAGTGGGTCCAAACCCGGACCGGTAGACCCAGACCCGAAAAACCCGGGAACCGGTTAATGGGATTTTGTAGGACCTGAAACCGGACCGGTATATAGGAAACAGTTCCGGTTCGGTTACGGGTAAAGTACCAAGTAAAGTGGGTCTAGAACCAGAAAACTCAGAAACACTAAAGTGGGTCGGGTGGAACCGGGTAAAGTGAGTCTAGAACCGAAAAACTCGGGAAATCTAGAATTTTTTGGTAATTACTTAGTAGTTAAACTTTGAAAATTTTCAATTGTGATATCCCAAATTCGAGGAACTTTAAATCATTGAATATTAAACCAACAATGACAAAATATAAAAATAAATTATAAACTACACGTTGCAAAAAACCTCATAATAATCTAACTTCAAACGAATTAGATATGCATTTTTAAAACTTAACAAAATATAAAAATAATGCTAAAAAACAAAAAATTCATAGCTTTGATATCCCAACTTTGGGGGACTGTAAGTCAATGAATGTTAAAGCAAAAATGATAAAATTAAAGTCTAAAATCATGTACAAACTCTAAACTACACGTTGCGAAAAACCTCATGATAATCCAACTTCAAACGAATTAGATATGCATTTTTAAAATTTCACAAAATATAAAAATAAATCTGAAAAACAGAAAATTTACAACTTTGATATCACGACTTTGGGGGACTATAAGTCATTAAATATGAAACAAAAATAACAAAATTATAGTATAAAATTATGTACAAACTCTAGACTACACTTTGGAAAAAACCATATTCTCTTCCGACTTCAAACGAACTAGATATGCATGCTTTAAAACATTCACATAATACAAAATAATAATAATAATAATAAAATAAATAAATAAATAACTGAAAGACATAAAATGTCCAACTTTGATATCTCGACTTTGAAAGACTGTAAGTCAATGAATGTTAACTCAAAAATGACAAAATTATAGTCTAAAATCATGTACAAACTATAAATTACACTCTGGAAGAAAGCTCATGTCAATTCGACTTCAAACGAATGAGATATGCATGTTTTAAATTTTTCATAGAAACCGGTTTCGGCCCTAAAACCGGTTCTGGTTCCTAACACGGTTCTGGTTCTTAAACCGGGTTTACCAAAACCCGAATGACCCAAAACCCGGATTACCTGGAACTCGGATAAGGCCATTTTTTTAAACCGGGACCCGGACTGGTTGTACATATTCCAGTTCTAACGGTTTCGGTTCTGGTCCGATTCAGGTCCCGGTCCGGTTTTCCGGTTCTAAATCTCATCTCTAATGCAATGCTCAAGAATTACCATTTTGGGACAAAAAGTAACTTAAAGGAGGAAATGTCTAGATCTACAAGATGGAGTGACCAAGATGAGAACTTTATACCTCCAAGTGATGCCAAATGCTAAAGTGGTCCATGATCTAAAGTGCTTCACTCCTCGAAGATGATCTCTGTTTCCTTCCCTCTTATTCAAGGCACCAAAACACCCACACATAAGCTCCAAAATGTGTAACAACATAAATTTTGAAAACAAATTTTCACTTTTTAATAATGTAATTTCATTCATAAAGATTCTCAATTCTCAATGTATCACATAACAAATCCACAAAATCACATCCAAAGATCAAATGTATGAAACTCCAATAGTGTGTACTGATCATGCCGGCACCTTCTCGCGATCCTCACTGGTACCTGAAACACATAACACAATCACTGTAAGCATAAAGGCTTAGTGAGTTCCCCAAAATACCACATACAACACATACGCCACTCGAGGCTAAAGTACGACCCTCCGGTCGATGTGTCTCAGCGGGACCCTCCAGTCTCGTAGCTCGTTGGACCCTCTGGTCCGGTCATAGCTCGTCGGACCCTTCGGTCCAGTCTGCATCGTTGTACCTTTCAGTTCGGTCCATATCGTTGGACCCTCCGGTCCGCTCTATACAACATATGGCATACATACAAAAAAATGCACATAATCTCATACATACACATAGCGTACAAGACCGTTCGGTCTACACATAAATACCACTCTAGGTAATGTATAGTGAGAATACTCACCTCGGGTATCTCGGATAATCTCGCACACGAACCACTGATCTATCCCCCGCTTAATCACATAAACAACACTCTAAAATAAATAATGGCTCTCCAACGCTAGATTAAATCCACTCCTACAATCCCACAGAAGGGTAAAAGACCATTTTACCCCTCCCTGACCCAAAAGTCCAATGGTTGACCAAAACCCTAAAAGTCAACGAAAGTCAAAAGGAGGCAGTACGTGGCGCGTACCTTCTCTGTATGCGGGGTGTACGTCGGCAAACCATAACCGGGGTCTCAACCCCTTACGCTGCGCGTACTGAGAGTTATGCCCAACATAAGTCTCAGTTTCAGTCTTATCTTGGATTTTGGTCTTAAACGGTTAAGACACTCATTCAACTTTCAGATCTGACTTTCCCTAAGCCTCTTATTCCATTAAGTCGGAACCTTTAAGCCTTTACATGGCTGTAAAGGCCCCTAATCACTCTAACACCTTTCCTTCTTCCTCAAAAGGTCTAGATCTCATGCATGGCTCAACATTCACGTCCAAGATTGTATTTTTATGAACATACAACTCTTATAATCCTGAAATATGGTAGATCTAGGCCAATGGGGACCATTTGCTCATAAAGTCTCCACCTTGGGACCAAAAACCCTAGAAATTGTTCCAAGAAGCACAAATCACAAATGACAAGGAAAGTTTTGATATTTTTACCTCAGAAAGAAGCTCTAACCTCTGAAAAACTCGGATATACTCTTGTCCACCAACTCCTAGCTCCCAAAATGGCACCCTCTTCTCTTTTACCACCTTGAAATGGCACTTTGAAGCTTAGAACACAAACATACAAGCTAGAAACGAAGCATGACTCTCTATTAGGGTTTCACACTCTAAAATGGTGGCTGAGGATAAGGCCTTAGCATTCCTTTTATAGTGCACAAGCCACAAATTAGGGTTTACTTCTGGGCCCGCTATGCCCAACGTAAACCTAGGTACACCCAGCGTACCCAGGCGAGTCCCCATCCAACTTAAGCGTGCGAGTACGCGCAGCGTACTCTTCAGTACGCCCATCGTACTCATTTGCCTTAACATTTCATTTTAGGGGCTTAACTTGACAACTTGGAAAAGAAGAAGGGTTTAAGAGATGCAACTGAATTAGGGATGTTACAATTCTCCCCCACTAGAAGCATACTTCGCCCTCGAAGTCTCATGCCGCAAACAACTCCGGATGGTGCTCCTGCATCTCTGACTCTGGCTCCCAAGTCAGCTCGGACCCTCTCTGATGTTGCCACTGGACCTGAACCAGAGGCACCTCCTTGTTCTTCAAAACCTTGATCTTCCGGTCCAAGATCGTGATCAGTCTCTCAACATAATTCAGGCTCGCATCCACCTGAATATCCTCCAGTGGTACCACTGCCGACCCGTCGGCTATACACTTCCTCAGCTGAGACACATGGAAGGTATCATGAATCTGGATCAACTCCGCAGGTAGCTCCAAACGGTATGCTACCTTGCCCACCCTCGCAGACACTTTGAATGGACCGATGTACCGGGGCCCCAACTTGCCCCTCTTCCTGAATCGGATCACTCCTTTCCAAGGAGACACCTTCAGGAGTACAAAATCTCCGACCTGAAACTCGAGCTCGGATCGTCGCCTATCCGTGTAACTCTTCTGGCGACTCTGAGCTTTAAAAAACCTCTGCCTGACTTGCTGTATCTGCTCTGTCGTCTGAAGCACTAACTCAGTGCTACCCAACACTCGCTTCCTGACCTCTCCCCAACAGATGGGAGTCCGATACCTCCTCCCATACAACAACTCAATGGGAGGCATACCGATACTCGAATGGTGGCTGTTGTTATAGGAAAACTCAGCCAACGGAAAGTGCGTGTCGCAACTTCCTCCGAAGTCCAACACACATGCTCAGAGCATGTCCTCGAGTTTCTGCATCGTCCACTCACTCTGCCCGTCCGTCTGTGGGTGGTAGGCGGTACTGAAATGCAGCCTCGTGCCCAAATCCTCATGGTACTTCTTCCAGAATCTGGAAGTGAAACGTACATCTCAGTCTGACACAATCGAGATCGGCACTCCATGCCGCGATACCACCTCCCTCACATACAGTTCTGCCAGCATCTCAGCGGAAGAGCTGTCACTGATAGCAACAAAGTGAGCACTCTTCGTTAGCCGGTCGACGATCACCCAAATTGCATCAACACCCCTCGTGGTCCTCGGCAGTTTGGTGATGAAATCCATAGAAATATGTTCCCACTTCCATTGGGGAACCTCAAGTGGCTACAACTTCCCATGTGGATGTTAGTGCTCGGCCTTAACCCTGCGATAGGTCAAGCACCTCTCAACGAACCACGCAACATCCCTCTTCATACAGGGCCACTAATACTCTCTTTTCAGGTCCAAATACATCTTAGTGGCCCCGGGATGGATCGAGAATCTCGATCTATGCGCCTCCTCCATCAATTTGGCACATGCCCCGCCTGCATACGACACCCAAATCCGAACCTGAAAGGTCATAAGCCCACGGATATCGGTAACGAACTCGGATATCTGCCCGATCACCCGCTCTCTTTTACGGTTCTTCGGTCTCACACCCCCTTCCTGGGCCTCCCGAATGGTGTCCCACACCGGAGTCATCATCGTCAACCTCATACAAATGTCTCGAATCGGGCAATTCTTCGCCCTGCTACACAAGGCATCAACTACAACATTAGCTTTGCCCGGGTGGTACATGATCTCACAATCGTAATCCTCTATCACGTCCAACCATCTCCTCTGGATCATGTTCAGATTGGGCTGATCCATCAAATACTTCAAGCTCTTGTGGTTCGTGTATATGGTACACCGAACCCCATACAAATAGTGATGCCAGATCTTAAGGGTGAACACCACTGCCCCCAACTCCAGATCATGGGTGGGATACCTCGTCTCATGGGGCTTCAGCTGCCTCGATGCATACGCTATCATATGCCCCCTCTGCATAAGTACTACACCTAACCCCGACATCGATGCATCACAATACACCACAAAATCCTCCATCTCTTCCAGGAGGACTAACACCGGAGCTTCGCATAATCTCTGGCGAAGTGTCTCAAATGAGGTCTGCTGCTCTAGACCCCATGAAAAAGCAACACCCTTCCGGGTCAACCTGGTGAGTGGCACGACGATCTTGGAGAAATCCCTGATAAATCTCAGATAATAGCCAGCCAATCCTAGAAAACTCCTTATATCGGTGGGTGATCTCAACACTTCCCACCTCATAACCGCCTCAATCTTGGTCGGATCGATCAATATCCCATTCTGGTTGACGAGGTGTCCAAGCAACTAGACCTCCCATAACCAGAAATCGCACTTGGAGAATTTGGCGTAAATCCTCTCCGATCTCAGAACTCCGAGGATCTCCCTCAAATTCTCCTCATGCTGCTCTCTGGATCTCGAATACACCAATATATCATCAATGAACACGATCACCGAACGATCCAACATCGGCCTGTACACCCTGTTCATGAGATCCATGAACGCCGCCGGTGCATTGGTGAGCCCGAAAGGCATCACCACGAACTCGTAATGCCCATAACGAGTCATGAACGCTGTTTTCTAGATATTCTCGTCACGCACTCTCATCTGATGATATTCAGACCTCTAATCAATCTTGGAGAACCAAGACGCTCCTTGCAACTGATCGAACAAATCGTCGATCCTCGATAATGGGTAACGGTTCTTGACCGTCAACATTTTCAACTCCCGGTAATCAATGCACATTCGGTGTGAACCATCCTTTTTCTTGACAAAAAGGATCGACGCTCCCCACGATGAGCTACTCGGTCTAATAAACCCCTTCCCTAGCAGCTCCTGAAGCTGCAAGGATAACTCATGCATCTCTAGCGGCGCAAGGCGATAAGGTGCCTTGGTGATAGGCGCTGCCCCCGAAACCAAATCGATGCGGAACTCTACCTGCCTCTCAGGAGGCACACCTGGCAAATCCTCGGGAAAAACATCCGGGAACTCGCACACTATCGGAACATCATCAATCGAACTCAGCTTCTCAGCGGCCACTTGTGTATCCATCACATAGGCTACAAACCCACTGCAGCCCTTCCGTAAAATCTGCCTCGCTCTAGCAGCCGAACAAAATTCTGACCCAGAACGGGTACCCTCGCCATAAACCGTAAGAACTCCCCTACTAGGGTCTCGTATGGTCACCAGCTGTCGCTCCCATTCGATAACCGCTCCAAACCTGCTCAACCAGTGCATGCCCACGATGACACAGACATCTCCCATCGTGTTGGGTCAAAAATATGGTTTATACTTTGCTTTTCTAGGAAAATATATTTTTATGTAATATTGTATGTGTGTGCGGCTGTACACATGTGTATGGCTGGAGGTCCATATAAATAGAGGAGTTCATGTGGGAGTGTATGGCTAAGAAAGAGGCTAGAAGGCTAGAGAAGAGAGAGAAAGTTAGAGAGAAGAAGTGTGTGAGAGAGAATCTATGTATATGGAGCATCACTCAATTTATTCATCAATACATCATTAGATTCATCTCAATTATTCTTCTTCTTCTCATCTATTTGATCTGACATCATCCAATTGATCGGGATTCCGCACCATCAATTGGATCTAATTGATACACAAGCAATTTTGGGGACTTACAATTGGTATCAGAGCTTGGTTGTATTAATCAATTTTTCCAGATCTGGAGCTTATTTGATCTTATTTTGAAAAGAGAATAGCGTTTTTGGATAGATCTCGCAAAAATAAGGGGGGTTACTTATTTGTATTTTTCATAAAAACGAGTTTTTGATCGAGTTTTAGAGCAAAAAAGGGTGAAAAACGTCGTTTTTTTTTCGTGAATCTATTGAAGGTGTGCGGCCCGGTTGAAGGAGTGCTGCTGGTTGAAGGTGTGCGGCTCAGGAGTATACGGCTCGGTGTGTGCGGCCTCGGACGTGTGCGGTCTCGTGTACGGTCCAGCTCCTTCGCCTCGGTCTTGCATCTGGTTCACGGCTCAGCAACATCGGTCTCGGCTTCGCGGCTTCGTCCTCGCTTCGCAGCTCTAGTCCTCGCTTCGCAGCCGTCCTCGCTTAGCAGCCTTCGCATAAAAAAGGAAATGGGTTTGAAGGTGCCGGGGATCGAACCCTGGACCTCCAGTTGAGCACCCCACCGCATTACCAACTCGTCTAGGAGGCTTCTTGTTTCCTAAATCCGAAATTTAGACCATCCGTTATACCCACCACATACCACATATGTGGTGGGTGCCACATCAGCACCACATTCTTATACCACTAACATGGGATACCTACCACTAACTTACCACTCCACCTCATTTTTTTTATTTAAATTTAATTCAAAAATACATTAAAATACAATAACACATTTTTTAATTAAATTTAATTCAAAAACAAAATAAAACATATTTTTTTATTAAACTAGTTTTTTATTTAATAAAACAAGATTACATTACAAAAAAAACAAAAACATTTAAAAAAACATAAACAACCTTAAAAATACAACCACAAACAACTTAAAACTACTTTTTATACCTTATTTTTACTCACTAAAATTTGGGCACTCTCTTAATATTCGCCAAGCTTCAACGTGTTTAAACGGTGTGTGTTTCGTGTCTTCATATTGGTTCATGACCACAACAAACGGGTCACCTTCCTGTACGTTGTTTATAACAAAGTTATAAATATCATTGAATTCAACGCATTTAACTTTTATATCGCGATACTTCGAACATATTTCATCAACACTACGATTTTGGCAGCCCATTAATTCCTGGAAAATGTTTCCAACCTTTATCCAAAAATTAGGACGCGTTACTGGGTCTTCTAAAGCCGCTACCCATGCTCGTGCTAAGTTCTCTTCTTCATTTTCTGACCAATTCATCTTTTTGGGAGCCATAGGTTTTGGAATAATGTAAAAGAAGTGTGTGATTTTGTGAGAAAAGAAAGAAGAAATTGTGTGAAAATGTTTAATAGAAAGTGTGGTATTTATAGAAGAAGGTTAATATGTTTGAAAGGTAAAAAAGAAAAAAATAGCCGTTGTAGCATTGAACCAATAGGAATGTCCGTTTGATTTCGTCGTCGGGAGCACGGACGTGCACGACCACGCCCGACCACAGAACATCGGGATGGTGTGCACGAGAATATCTCATTGCCACATAGACCACGATTGCCTTCGTGGTATGTATACCACAAGGCCTAACTCATCGTTTTCGTATATAATTTCACAAATTGACATTTTCAACCCCAAAAGTTCAAAATTTTATTTTTAAAATCCCTTTTCAACCCAAAAATTTTAGTTTTTAAATTTTAACTTTTATTTTTCATTTTTTTACTTAAAATTTTGACTTTGACTTTTAAAAGTTGACATTTGACTTTAAATTTTGACTTTCTCATTTGACTTTTAATTTTTCAAATTTGGCTTTTTGGTTTGACTTTTAAGTTTGACTTTTCAAGTCTGACTTTTGAGTTTGATTTTTTTTAAATTTGACTTTTAAGGTTGACTTTCTCTTTTAAGTCAAAGGAAAATTAAAAAAAAAATAAAAAATAAAATATATATATATATATATATATATATATATATATATATATATAATTTAAAAATAAAAAAACTGAGTTCCACATCAATTCCGGTAAATGAAGTTTCATGTACTCCATCTTGTAAAGCTACGATTAAATTTCTCCGAGATCAAATCGATTTAATTAAAAAGAGAAAATGAGGATCTCAAATACGAAGGCTATACTCTTAGAAAAGGCCAGAAACCTTTAAAAGCACAATTAGAGGCCAAGACTAAGGACTTTAGGAAACTGCAAGAAGATTACAGCAATAAGTGTGAGAATTATGATCACATCAAAAGAAAACTTGCTGCTGTAACAGAAGAACTTGATGCTTTGAAAATAAAGTATGGAAAAACAGATGTTAGTTTCAAAAATTATATTGCATCAAGTAAGACAGTCGAGTCCTTAGTAGAAAATCAATTGAGTTTTAAAGATAATCAAACCAAGGGTCTAGGGTATCACAGTGTGCCACCTCCATTTAATCACAACTATAACCCACCCCTTGAGACCAATGAGGAAGAAATGCCTGCTCAATATGGTCAAACCCCTGCTTCAGCTTCAGTTAAGACTGAACAATCAGGGCCAAATGAGAGTGTTGAGCTGAACGATACTAATGCTTCTACTTCATGTGCAGGTAAAGTAGCAGAGGATGAGAACAAGAAGAACACCATTGCACAAACCAACATCTCCTTAAACTCTGAATCTGTTGCTTCGAACTCAACTGCTTCTGATCAACCTGCTGTTGGTAAATACAGGCCACCATTTTAAGCTAAACAGAGTGCCTGTTGCAATTGTGCGTGTGGGAAAAGCAAGAGACAAGGCAAAGATACGCCACCAGGGGCAAGAAGAAACAACTCCACGGTGAAGAAAAAGACATGTTTTCACTATGGAACACCTGGACATATTGCCAGAAATTGTCCAAATTGCGCATACATTCCCTACTACGCACACGGCTGGCAGAACGCACCAAGAGGAAATCACTCCAAAAGATACCCCTCGAGATCACGATCAGACATTGATGACTGGAATGCCAAGAAGGCCAAGAATTCAACTCCCAAGGACAAGAATTCAACACAGAAGGCCAAGAATCGAAATCCCAAGGGCAAGAAGGGAATGTCGGCCAAGAAGCCCAATCCAAGAGATGCTCCCGTGAAGCCAAAATCAAAATCATCTCAACGGCCGACATCAAGTTCAAAAGCAAGTACTGAGCCACCCATCGGATCGAAAAAGAAATGGGTTAAACCCAACTACAAATGGGTTCCAAAGGCTCAATCTCCCAAATATATTTACGTCTTCTGTTTGTGATAAACTGGACATGTCATGGGAGAAAGTATCGTGTGTCGATGACAAAGGTCGACCCAGTTTCAAAATGGACTGGGTTCCAAAGACCAACTAATCCCGCTCTGTGTCGGAGCAGCTATGGAGGCATATCATCAGACTTCGGTTTGTTGGTAGTAGCTGTTCCAGGCACATGATAGGAGACAACTCTCAACTGTACATTACTCAGAACATTATTTGAGAGTATGTGTCCTTGGCGGGAAAGGAATAAAGGAAGAGATCACAAACGGGGTTTGTGCTTAACGACATGAAGAATTTTCGGATCTGTTCTGAGTTTACGCGTGCTGTAGCAAATTCAATCGGTGACTTACGGTTTGCGTTTTCTTCTCTATACTCCTGAGTTTTTCTTAACCTGATTCGCTTTAAAGATTAATTTTTGTTTTAGGATAGTTTAAATTTGCGCATTTACTTTCGTTTCTCTCTTATGCACAAATTTAGGGGGAGAAATAAAAACAAAACAAAAATTAGAAAATTTTAAAAATCCAAAAACATTAGAAAATCAGATAATCAAAAAAAAATTGTTGGTTATGAAATGTGCTGCTTGAGGGAGATGTTCTGGGAAGTGATATGATAAAGTGATAACAAGAAACTTGAGTCTGCGTAACGTACCCGAAGTTGAAGGGTCTATGCTCTGGTTTGATGCGTTGGTAGGCACGAAAAAATTTTAAATGGACTTGACTAGGGAGAGTTGAACTTAGGAAATTTATAGACTTGACAAATCTTGACCTAGTTAGATCCGTTCAGCCTGACAATACGACGCTCGGATAGGTTGAGCAGGGAGATATATATGGGAATCTACTCGTCACAATAAATGAACCCATACTTGGAACCGTGGTTTAACTTTTCATCGATGTGCGGATTTTGTCCTTAATTCCGGTTGGATGGGGCGACTGGTAAATTCTGATAAATTAGGTCTGTAGAATATCATTTTCTTTCTTTCCGTCTGTTAGTCATATGTTGTCTCCTTTGCGTGACTTCCAATCCGACCTGGTACACAACATATGCAACTCTATTTCTCTGCAGGTTATATATGTGAAAGACTTCTTATCTGTTAGCCATATATTGTCTCCTCTGCGTGACTTCTAATCCAACCTGGTACACAGCATATGCAACCTTCTACTTCTCAACCCCTCTGAAGAAATAAATAATAAGTAATAGAATTTTGAATCTATCCTCTCTCTGAATGGTTGTCTGCTCACCCGGTATAAGGAGTACTCTGGAAGTTCTTGATGGCTGGGGCATATCACGAAGCGGGAAACACGTTCTAGTACACTTAAAATTGAACACATACAGATTGTCTATAGATCTCGCTGCTCAATTTAGGTGGATAACAATATCCTTGGTCGTCGTCATATGAATGGTCCTTAAGATATAGTATCTAAGAAATTAGGATCATATCTAATTTTTAGGAACTTAAGTTCACCTGTCTTGTAACAAATAATATGTCCTAAATTGATCACAAATTTTCGTGTTTAAGTGGACAACAATACCAACGATCGACCAGACAAAGATGTGACTATGAAAGGTACATATAAGTGGATAAAGGCTGTCTAAAAACTTTGATCCCAAATCTCTCTTAAAGTTAGATATCATTTTTATTTTTGTTAAATTTGTCATAGTTTCTTCTAATTTAAATATTAGGGGAGAATTAAAAATAAAAAAAAATCAGAAAAATTCAAAAATCAAAAAGAAATCAAACAAAAATCAGAAAATTAAAAATCCAAAAATAGTGTTATTTCTTGTTCAGAAAATCCAAAAATATTTTTGTTTCTGTTTTTATTTTTCCATAAAATATCAAAAATCCAAAAATATTTTTTTTGTGTGCTAATTTTTCTTTTAGTTTTGTTTTGTCTTGAAAAGTGTTTTCAGGCATAGATGAGACTCGTGGAGACTGTATTGAAGATCTTCTGAGCCAAGGCTTCATCCGTGAGCATCGAAGAATTCTCATTCGAAGGAGCAAGAAATGAAGATTATTCTTTCGACATTCAATCTGTCAACCCCATAAGCATGGTGAAGCTGTACTTGAAGATTATGTGACAGATTGCATTGAAGCCTCCTCAATCAACTTGCTGCTATCTATGAACCTACTGAAGTGATCCAGAAGATTATTTCTCTCCGTTGTTCTCTCTGAAGATTCTCAAGCTGAAAGCGCTATCTTTCAAGAATCAGTACATCAAGCCTCCTCACCCAACGTGCGTTCAAAGTCAAATCTTGAAGAAAAGCCCAACCACTCGAGATGAAGTCATTCATGAAGATTCATCAAGTTCATCTTGAAGCTGTGAAGAAATCAAAGATTAATGCTGAAGCCAAGCTCCTAATGAAGATTAACAAGAAAAAGCCAGCTACTTTTTAGGGGGAGTTTGTTGGGCCATTTAGAAAAGAAAGCTATAGACCAAGGGGGAGATTGTTGGGTCAAAAATATGGTTTATACTTTGCTTTTCTAGGAAAATATATTTTTATGTAATATTGTATGTGTGTGCGGCTGTACACATGTGTATGGCTGGAGGTCCATATAAATAAAGGAGTGCATGTGGGAGTGTATGGTTAAGAAAGAGGCTAGAAGGCTAGAGAAGAGAGAGAAAGTTAGAGAGAAGAAGTGTGTGAGAGAGAATCTATGTATATGGAGCATCACTAAATTTATTCATCAATACATCATTAGGTTCATCTTAATTATTCTTCTTCTTCTCATCTATTTGATCTGACATCATCCAATTGATCGGGATTCCGCACCATCAATTGGATCTGATTGATACACAAGCAATTTTGGGGACTTACACATCGCAATCGGGACCAAATCAATCGGAAACTCAACACCGAAAATCTTGAGTACACGTCCTCGAATCACATCAGTGGCATACACCATTCGCTCGTCAGCTATGGAAATTTGTAGAGGTCGACTCAACGCCTCCCGCTGGGTACTGATGTGCTGACTAAACGCTAAAGACACAAATGACCGACTCGCACCCGAGTCAAATAACACCAAAGCAGGTACAGAACTCACAAGAAAAGTACCTACGCATATTGTAATATAAGCGCGATATCTCATAACTTAGCATAAATAAATGAAAGAATACATACCAGCCACGACATCGGGCGCTGCGCGGACCTCCTCTGATGTCAACTAGAAGGCTCTCCCGCGAGCCTTCGGTGCCTAGTCCTTCACCGGCCAAACCTCAGTAGCTCGGGCAGCAGGTGCAGATCCCTGTGTCGATCCCTGCCGCAGTTGTGGGCACTCGGCCTTCCGATGGCCGGTCTGGATGCAATGGAAGCAAACCGTGAATCCCTGGGGACAATCCCTCGCATAGTGCCCCTCCTTCCCACACTATTAACACACCCCAGATCTGCACACTCCCTCATGGCTCTTGCCGCACTTCCCACAAGTGCGGCCCTTCGTGTTGGATTAATGTCTAAGTCCATAACTATATTTGGTATGTACTTGACCCGACCCGGCATGGTCCATTTGGGTTGCACTTCACCGACACAATTTATATGGATAATCTTTTGAGAATAGTATGTTTATGATTAATATTAATATATTATAAGTTCTAATATATTAATATGGAATCATATTATTTAATTAGTATTGATCAAGAATTAATTTATAATTAATTAAGTGATCAAAAGGAACTAATTAAATATGGACTCTTATATATATGGAATGGGCCAAGTTCATTTAGGTTGGGCTAAGCTTTCATGGATAGTCCATGGAGTGTTTAACCCATGGATCCTAGGAAATGAAAGGTCATGGGTATTAGGATTTAACCCTAATCCTCCATACTATATAAAGATGTCTTTGGTTGGTGAAATTGGCACTAGTGTGGATACACTAAGAAGGGCTAGCCAATTTCACTAGAGAGAACCAAGTAATCATATTCTCTAAAGTCTTCCAAGGTGTTTTGGTGATTTGTGATTCCACTTGAGGCTTCCACACTATTGGGGCTAAGCTCTTAAAGCTTGAAGACATCAAGCTACACTAAAGAGGTATGTATTCTATCTTGTTACATTCATAGTTTTTGTATGCTAGATTAGGATAATACCTTGGATGTTCTTATTTGCATGTATAATAGAGAAAACATAGATCCAAGGTATTTAGGGTTGCATGTACACTTAGGAGTGTTAGAATGCTCAAAACCCAACAGTGGTATCAGAGCCATGGGTTGTTTTCTATTATATTTGATGCAAATGAATTTTTTTTTTCCATGTTGAAGAAAAAAAAACATGAAGTTCGTCAAATTTTAAGATAATTACTTGTTCTTGTGAAAAACTAATTATTTGTAAAATTTGAATAATTTGCTTTATGAGTTGAATTAGGTCAAATTTAATAAAAGATAAAATAATATGATTATTTTATTAGTTTTAAAAGTTTGATCTAAAGAGTTTTATTTTTTGAAACCTCCATAAGTTATGGATATGAAAAGGTTTTAAAAAAAAAAAATTGATTCAAAGTTTTATGGAGTTACAAAAAATTTGGTGTTAATGTTTTAAAGGATTCCATAACTTAAGAATAAGTTATGGATCACCAAAAGTTTTTTGTGTTACTTTGTTTTATGAGTGAATTTAGATTAATGAATAAAATTATGTGATAGTTGGTTTTAATCCAAATTAATCTAAGAATTGATTCTAAAATGTGTTTTTGTAACTTGTCCTCAAGTTATATGAAAAGTCACATTTAAGAATCATAAAACTCATAAAAATTGGCAAAGGTTACAAAAATGAAGAGTCTAGTTCTAATTAAATGGTTTTATGACTCCATAACTTGTCCTCAAGTTATGGAGGACCAAGAGTCTCTTCATTTAATAAAATAAAATAAAATAAAAAAAAAGGTGTAACCTTAATTAATTCCATAAGTTATAAAATAAAGAAAAGTTAATTCTTTTATTAGTTTAAAGTCTTCCATAACTTGTCCTCAAGTTATGGAACTTGAAGAGTTTTTGGATTAAAACTACTTTAAACACATAAGTTATGGAATTAATTAGTTTTGAATAGTTTCAAAACTTGCCCTCAAGTTTTGGAATTTGTAAAGTTTTCTCTAATGAATACTTTAATTCCAAGTTAGCCCTTAGAATTTTAAAAGTTAAAATTCAACCCTTATACTTTATAATATTATAAGTTAATAATATATATATGTATAAGAGTAAAGTCAGTCTTACCGCTAGTACGCCTCATTCACGAAGCCGGTCTATAAGGTGGGTATAAGGTTGTTGCCTATAAAATGGCAACTTAATGGGTGTCCACTCTCACCCACCGCTTGCTTGACTGGTGGAGGGTCGTTAGCCGAACGGGTTTGACAGGACTATAATTCTCCCTTCATTAAAAGTATTAATGAAAATACTAAGTAACTAAACTTTTAATAATACCCAATCTTAGTTACTTAGGAAAAATGTGAATAAGGTGCTAATCCATGAAATTACACTTTACACTTTGTCTAAGTCGTTAGTGGAGCGTGTGTGGTTAACCGGCACACTAACTTGGACTTAACAAGGTAGGTAAAGGGTGACTTAATATTTATCATAGTATCGATGGAGCGTGTGTGGTTAACCGGCACATCGATTGAGGGGTAATTTATTAAGGGTACCAAGTGATTTGCATGGTTACTTCACACCTTGTTTTGTGATCCTCGGCATCCCAGTCACAAAACCTGAAGGGCACACTCGAGATTGAAACATGCCTTTGAAAAGTTCAATGAATCTCAAAGATCTAGGAGTTTCAAAACCAATTAAAACCTAATTATACATTTCGTTTATCTTGGTGGAAATTGGTGAATCGTCATTCACCTACCTTCAAATATTCTATAGCTTGGATTACGGCATACCTCTTCTAAGTTATAAAATAGTTTGTTGGGTCCTAGCCTTAATATTTCATATTGGGTGTCATATTAAGGACTTTAAATCAACTATCTTGAATATCTCCCAAAAGATGTCTGTAATAGACACCTATGATCTTCCCAAATCTCTTGAAACAAGGTTTCCTAATGAAGATGATGTCCCATGGATATCATACTTCTTTCTCCTCCTCCAATTATTCTCCCTAACCCACAAGCTCTTGAAAAAGTTTAAGGTCACTCAGGCCCTATTAGCGAGGCAAGGTCTAGGTGTGGTCACATCTTGGAGATGTAGTCACATATTGACAAGCCGGGAAAGTTGGGTGTCAAAGTCTTGAGAAAGTTGGTGGTTCAATCACTTTCTAAGTCACATAGTGAGTTCCTTTAGGACACCTATGAAACAGACTATGACAAGACCCTTAACGATCTTATCTATTTGCTAAGATCAACTTCCTAAAACTTTATGGACATTGACAATGATGACATTGGATATCCAGTAAAGCATTCTCTTCCCAATGGAAAGGGATCGGCCATAGTCAACTCGGTTGACCAAATGGTAAAGAGAAAAGCTAAGTCTGTGATAGTCTCGTGTACCATTATCAAAGGGTCCATATGTTTATATTGCCAAGGGAAGGGGCATTGGTTGCGAAGCTGCCAAATTTACCTAAGGATGTTAAAGTCAATAAGTTTGACTCTACTTCAGGTAAAGACCACTATCTAACTCTGTTAAGTTTCTATTCTGAGATTCCTGATACATGATGTGACTGGGTCACATGGTGATGTTTTAAGAATCAAAGAAAAGTGAAGAAACTTAAAGAAAGAATATGCTGAATCTGATGGCTTAGATGGATTTCTATCGCATAGTTTGAAGATCGGATTCTTGAGCAACTTCTTAGGAGTTATGAGATATTGCTTAGGAATAGATAACAACAAGTTTTCATATGGATTGTAAGGATAAGTTTTTCCGCAAAGTTTTAAAATAAAAGAAAATTTTTTTTTTGATTTTATTTATTTTAAAATATCCTTACAATGGCTTTTGAGGAAAAATTGTTGCTTATATGATTCCATTAAAAGCAAGAGTGGAAATATGAAATTGATTCTTTCATTTGTGCTAATGTCTAGATTTACCAAATAAGGAAAGATTCTCATCACCCAAGTTTCAATTGGACCGGAACTTGGAATCATGCAAGTTGTATAGCATGATGAATGAGAACTTTCAAGTTTTGGAAAATTAAGACTAATTACTTGTTCACATGGATGTGTGAGTCAAGTAAAGGACTTAGGGATCGAGTACACATTCTTGTGCACTGATTAAGTCCACCACTAAAGATCGATAAGAAGAATCAAATAAGGCAGAAGGATAAAAGTTTCTCAAATCTGAAAAGATGGGAGAGTACTTTAGTATCAGTTTTGTGATCATCTTAATGATTAAGAAACCATATCAAAATTAGTTCTCTAAGGAAATCTTAGTGCATTCTTATGACTAAGAAGAGGAACTTGAATTGTTGAAATGGTTAAATCAAGAAGATGAGTCATACTTCGTTCCAATACAAGTCTTAGAGTCATACTCCAAGATTGTAACTTGAGTGACATGTCTTAAAGAAGGTTTAAAACACTTGTCAAATGTAAGAGTAAAAGTTTTCTACTCTTGTACATTTGAAATTGGTAAGTTGTGATGTTTTGGATAAAACAAAGACCAACTTAGGCCAATTGTGTGAAGTGTTTGTCTTGGTTAGAATCCGCACTATCTCTTGGATATTTGACAAGGGAGTCTTATATGTCAAGAGGACAGTGGGAGTCTTAAAGGTCTTGAAAGTCTCAAGAAATAATCAAGAATAAAACCTCAAGTTCTTCACTAGCACACGACTTGAGGTTTATAACCTATCGTGTTGACATATCTGTGCCCATTCCAGTTAAAGTTGGTTTTGCATATGAGTTCTTAGAGTTCTCAATTTGTTGCATAACAACTTGGAAGCAATGGCAGGCCCTTGAGCTGCC
The DNA here is from genome assembly GCF_002870075.4 of Lactuca sativa. Taxonomy (NCBI): domain Eukaryota; kingdom Viridiplantae; phylum Streptophyta; class Magnoliopsida; order Asterales; family Asteraceae; genus Lactuca; species Lactuca sativa. The sequence continues at coordinate 156,419,555 of NC_056625.2, read as the reverse complement.
AGGTGGCAAGAAGTTAAGATTGAGTTCAATCCATATGGTTTTGGATTTGTCATTATCTTTGTCTTGTGATTATGATTTTGACAATTCACATGGATAAGAACACATACACCAGTAAATCTATGTGTCATAAGGTTTCTCTCCGATTCATGAAAATGATGGTGAGGAAACACTTTCACTAAGTAGATTTTAGCTAGATAGCAATTGTGATATTTGCATTCTCAAAGTCATTAGTGGAGCGCGTGTGGTTAACCGGCACACTAACCTGGACTTGTGAGAAGTGGCAAAAAGGTCTAAACATTATGATTACGGCATCCCTCTTCATAATTGTTTAGATACACAAGTGTGCTATCTAAGGGAAGGTGTATGATTTTGATAAAGACTTATCAAAACACTCTAGTATCAGAAATCTGAACTTTGGTAAGAAAGTCAGCTGATTTCTGAGTACATGTCAAAGCTAGTGGGAGCATAAGTGTTATGCTAATAATCATCATGTTAGTGGGAGCATGATAATTATGATAAATATTGCAAGTTAGCAATGTTAATTATAGAAAACAAAAAATTTCAATTGGGAAAAAGTTGTCTTGCTATAATTAAGGGAGAGGAAATTATACTTCATATCAAATCTATAAGGTTTAGATCTGAGGTTTTAATCATTTAGTCAAGGATATATATGAATTTCATGTTGGAATGGCTCAACATAAGGAAATTCTGTATATGGGTCCATTATTTGCGTTCTAAAATTCGATTATGATTACGGCATCCCTTTTCATAATCTGAATTATGAGAACTTGGCAAATTGAAATGGAAATATTATAGCAAAAGACTGGTTTAGTCTTTATGTAAGACATCATGAATCGTGTCCCATATGCTTCGGATATAGGATCGATTACATGTGCTATATTCATCCGTTCTAAAATTTTCCAAATGCCTGGGGCATTAAAAAGGGAAAAGGTTTAGAACTGGATATGACTAAAAGGATTAAACAATTGTCGAGGACAATCTAAGGTTTACCAAAGATTGGTTGCTCAAGGACAATTGGAAGTATAGTGATAATTCTGGAAGGACCATATTGACATAGTCTGTAAGGAGGCAACTCTTGTTCAGAAGTGATAGTCAAAATGGAATCTGGAAATGTTTCAAAGTTAGAATTTTCAATCTGTTTAAGATTAGGAAACTTAATGCAAGAAGGATGTTTCCAAGGAGCTGATCTCCTTTGGAATACTCTGTAATGATTGTTGTCAAGTCTTTCTGACTTTGTGCATAATCATTACAAGAGGATCAATGCATATAAGTTTAGAATCTAACAGATTTCAGTAAATGGCATGAATTTGGAATTCTTGCATTTGCAGTATGGATTTGGGGGTGTGAAAAGAGAATCATTGAAGTTATGTTCAATGGATCTAGTTCACAAAGTAAAGATCATAGACAAACATAGTATGCATACTTGGTGTATGGCATAACTAGTGTTTAAGAAAACATAGTGTACATGCTTGGAGCATGGGACAACTATTGTTTTAAATTCAAGAATAAAGTTGATAGCTGAAACAGTATACAATGAATAATGTGTAATCATATGGTGATAAATAAAAGGTGTTTTATTTATGTTCAAAGGGTTGATACCATATTGGATTCTATTATTATTGTGTTTCACTTTGCATGTTTTGACTTCCCGAATAAACTGGGTTATTCTTCCGGAATGACTAAGTTATTCAAACCATCCACAGTCGGTCATATGTTGGAAGTAGATATGAATTAAGACTGTCATGATGGGTTGTAGCATCTAAGGTGTTGGACAAGGCTACAGCAATCATGAGTGCTCATAAGTTCTGAGTATTGGATTCAACCCGCGCTCATTGGAATCACTTCATGGATTGTATCACGAGTGATCATGAGACGATAATATCTTATATTCTTCAAACCTAGAGATATGAGTTGTTACTATGAGTTGATAGTACATTGATTGCACGAAAACGCATTTGGTAACTCGGTGCTATAAAACGTGCCTTTGTGTATGATTCAACAAGTAGTAGAACAAGCCATATGAGTCGAAGTTTATCCGTTCCTTTTACCTTCGGGATAAAAGCGATATCTGTGGGCCCCTCGATGATTTGATGATGACAAATGGAAGTGCTCGGCCGGGCCAGGACTGATTTGATTTGTTCAATTAGTCAGTCGTCATAAATCGGAAATCGGGAAACAACAAATGGACAGAGAGAATGATTATAATCCATGTCTCAGTCCATATGATATCTAGAATGGAGGAATATATGATCCCTTATCTAATGGACAAGTTCGTTGACAAGATCAGAGTTCGACAGCAGCTTTAAGAGCTACGATTGCCAGTTAGGTTTGAAGTCATACGCAATAATAGTTTTAGACTTATCCAAGTGGGAGACTGTTGGATTAATGTCTAAGTCCATAACTATATTTGGTATGTACTTGACCCGACCCGGCATGGTCCATTTGGGTTGCACTTCACCGACACAATTTATATGGATAATCTTTTGAGAATAGTATGTTTATGATTAATATTAATATATTATAAGTTCTAATATATTAATATGGAATCATATTATTTAATTAGTATTGATCAAGAATTAATTTATAATTAATTAAGTGATCAAAAGGAACTAATTAAATATGGACTCTTATATATATGGAATGGGCCAAGTTCATTTAGGTTGGGCTAAGCTTTCATGGATAGTCCATGGAGTGTTTAACCCATGGATCCTAGGAAATGAAAGGTCATGGGTATTAGGGTTTAACCCTAATCCTCCATACTATATAAAGATGTCTTTGGTTGGTGAAATTGGCACTAGTGTGGATACACTAAGAAGGGCTAGCCAATTTCACTAGAGAGAACCAAGTAATCATATTCTCTAAAGTCTTCCAAGGTGTTTTGGTGATTTGTGATTCCACTTGAGGCTTCCACACTATTGGGGCTAAGCTCTTAAAGCTTGAAGACATCAAGCTACACTAAAGAGGTATGTATTCTATCTTGTTACATTCATAGTTTTTGTATGCTAGATTAGGATAATACCTTGGATGTTCTTATTTGCATGTATAATAGAGAAAACATAGATCCAAGGTATTTAGGGTTGCATGTACACTTAGGAGTGTTAGAATGCTCAAAACCCAACACTTCGGACCCCCAGATCTCGAATCAGTGGGCTTTGCCCGCTTGGCTGTCGGACGCCTGTCCCTCCTCTGAGACTCGGCCTCCTCCCTGACCTGAGTCTCCAGTTCAATCTCTCTCTTCCGGGCATATCCCTGGAGCTCGGCAAATGTCCGGTATGACGAGGTCGCCATGAACTCATGGATATCCCTCGTCAATATGCTCAAGTACCGACTCATACGTGCCTGCTCAGTCGACACATGCTTAGGGCAAAACAACGCCCTCTCATGAAACATCCTTGTAATCACCGTAACAGACACATTTCCCTGCTTGAGGGACAAAAACTCCTAGGCTAGACGTTCCCTCTCCATAGGGGGAACATACTCATCTCGAAACATCATGGTGAACCTCTCCCAAGTCACCGCAGTAAGCTCTGTTGTAGTGAAGTCTGCTGTAGTGAAGTCTGCCATCACAAACTTCCACCAGTCCTTCGGCCCCAAGCGAAGCTAGTTTAGTGCAAACTGAAATCTCAAATGCTCTGGACACGATCAAGTATAGAAACATCCGTCAACATCATAAATCCATCTCATCGCAGCGATCAGATCCTGCGTCCCGTCAAACTCTGGTGGCTTCGTGTTACTGAACTCTCGGTACAGCAACGAGTCACCCCCCTGCGGCCTCGCAGCAGCGACGGCTGCAGTGGCCATAGCAACAGCAGCATCAGTAAGAGCAGTGTAACGCTCGTCAAAAGTCTCGATCAAAGTGGTCTTGATAGACCCAAACATCTTCGGTATCTTCGGCTCGGATGGCAGCAACCACCTCCTCATGAATCAACCTGCGGATCTCCTCATCACTAACACCATTGCTCTCAGGTATGTGGCGTGTCCCAACCATGATGTCTCTCTGAAATACAACACACAATATAAGAGATCCGCTTGAGCATACTCGCACTCGATAACTCAACCCTACTTGTTCCCTAGTACCCTAAGGATTCTTACTTGGACTGCGCACTGATACGGTGTCTTCGGTAGTACAGGCCGTATACTACCGCCCACACCGCATCAGTATTCACCCCAAGTCCTCCTCCTTGGATCCCAAATCACAAGTACTCTACATCTCACTAGCATAGGCTACCCTTCGGTAGACCTCTCATAAGCTCCTCACTACTACTTACTCACTCTCAAGCATCTAATAGCAACAAAAATCTTCCTAGGCTAAGGCATCACAAATCAGGCCACTCTAGTCCTCATATGAATACCTAGCCTACTCTAGCATGCAGAACACGTCATAACATATCTCATAACACATAATGTAAGGGTATTTAGGGAAATTACCGTTCGGGCGCTGGCTGATCGTACACACTGCTTCCTTCTGTTTTTCTCAAACTCTTTTACTTCTTTATAAATAATTGTTTATTTTATGAAAAACTACCTCAAATCCTCAGTTTGAGTTCAGACACACCCGAAGGTGCATCCGAATCCCTCAAACCAAGGCTCTGATACCAACTTGTAACAATGTAAATTTCAAAACAATTTTTCACTTTTTAATAATGTAATTTCATTCATAAAGATTCTCAATTCTCAATGTATCACATAACAAATCCACAAAATCACATCCCAAGATCAAATGTATGAAACTCCAATAGTGTGTACTGATCATGCCGGCGCCTACCCGCGATCCTCACTGGTACCTGAAACACATAACACAAACACTGTAAGCACAAAGGCTTAGTGAGTTCCCCAAAATACCACATACAACACATACGCCACTCAAGGCTAAAGTACGACCCTCCGGTCGATGCGTCTCAGCGGGACCCTCCAGTCTCGTAGCTTGTTGGACCCTCTGGTCCGGTCATAGCTCGTCGGACCCTACGGTCCAGTCTGTATCGTTGGACCTTTCGGTCCGGTCCATATCGTTGGACCCTTCGGTCCGGTCTATACAACATATGGAATACATACAAAAAAACGCACATAATCTCATACATACACATAATGTACAAGACCCTTCGGTTTACACATAAATACCACTCTAGGTAATGTATAGTGAGAATACTCACCTCGGGTATCTCGGATAATCTCGCACACGAACCACTGATCTATCCCCCGCCTAATCACATAAACAGCAGTCTAAAATAAATAATGGCTCTCCAACGCTAGATTAAATCCACTCCTACAATCCCACAGAAGGGTAAAAGACCATTTTACCCCTCCCTGACCCAAAAGTCCAATGGTTGACCAAAACCCTAAAAATCAACGAAAGTTGAAAGGAGGCAGTACGCGGCGCGTACCTTCTCTGTATGCGGGGCGTACGCCGGCGAACCATAACTGGGTTCTCAACCCCTTACGCTGCGCGTACTGAGAGTTACGCCCAACATAAGTCTCAGTTTCAGCCTTATCTTGGATTTTGGTCTTAAACGGTTAAGACACTCATTCAACTTTCAGATCTGTCTTTCCGTAAGACTCTTATTCCATAAAGTCGGAACCTTTAAGCCTTTGCATGGATGTAAACGTCCCTAATCACTCTAACACCTTTCCTACTTCCTCAAAAGGTCTAGATCTCATGCATGGCTCAATATTCATGTCTAAGATTGTATTTTTATGAACATACAACTCTTATAATCCTGAAATATGGTAGATTTAGGCCAATGGGGACCATTTGCTCATAAAGTCTCCAACTTGGGACCAAAAGCCTTAGAAATTGGTCCAAGAAGCACAAATCACAAATGATACGGAAAGTTTTGAGCTTTTTACCTCGGAAAGAAGCTCTAACCTCTGAAAAACTCAGATTTACTCTTGTCCACGAAATCCTAGCTCCCAAAATGGCCTCCTCTTCTCTTCCACCACCTTGAAATGGCACTTTAAAGCTTAGAACATAAACATACAAGCTAGAAACGAAGGATGACTCTCTATTAGGGTTTCACTCTGTAAAATGGTGGCTGAGGATAAGGCCTTAGCATTCCTTTTATAATGCACAAGTCACAAATTAGGGTTTACTTCTGGGCCCGTTACGCCCAGCGTAACCCTAGGTATGCCCAGCGTACCTAGGCGAGTCCGCGTCCAACTTAAGCGCGCGAGTATGCACAGCGTACTCTTTAGTACGCGCAGCGTACTCATTTGCCTTAACATTTCATTTTAGGGGATTAACTTGACAAATTGGAAAAAAAAGAAGGGTTTAACAGGCGCACCTGAATTCGGAATGTTAAAAAATGCTTTTAAGGTGGATTAGGGTTGCAAGGACGTTTGAGAGGATGGAGGCTGATGAAAAGAACCAAAGTTGAGAGTTAATTTAGAATAAATAGGGTCCAAACCCTAAATATTAGGGTTTGGGACTTCACCCTGTACGCCATGCGTACGCATAACATACGCCCAACATACGTGGCTCCACCCCAACATTCCAAAAGTGGCAATATTAGCCCCTCCCATCTTCAAATCTTACATTGTAAGGACCAAAATGTAATAAATCTCAATGGAATGGGTCAAAAATAAAAGTACCTCAAAACAAGATGTTACACATCCCTTCACTACCCAGTCACAATTTCAGTATGATAAATATGCAGCTTAATCAATTACTAACATATCCTGTTGCACAGATATGTTAATATAGCTAAACAACATACATAATATGTAGACATTTATAATACTTATATTTATGTGTAGGTTGAAAGTAACCATGCACTCACGTGTGAAAAGTGGATGATCGATGATTTTGGGCAGGATTCCGCCTAACACCTTATCTTTTCCATTGGAAATACCTATATATAGTTATCAATATGTCTTAGTTTTATATCTCTCAAGACGATAATAACGATAGTTTAGATTCATCAATAATCCAAATGAATACTGATCAATAGTTGATAAGGAGCAACCAGGTAACATCATATCGGAGGTAGGTTCCATTTGATATACAGAGTATACTGTTTGGAAAACCCGCTTTAAACACCTCACTAAATCTAGCCTAGACATCACCCCTATAAGTAGATCAATCAATATTCTCACTCGAATTACTGATAAATCTTATTTACACATGCGTAATAATGACTATGAATATAAATATAAGTTACACTTGAAGTATAGTACGTGCAACTTAACTTACAGATATTTCTGAAAAAAGTCGGAAAGTTCGCAGGCAAAAATTCAACCCGAACACTTCTATCTCTTTGACGACTTAGGGCTCCGCTAAAAACTTCTAAAACATAAGGGAAATTTCAGCTAAAATCTTGTAGATCAGTAGAGAGAAAATGGAAAGGTGTGAGGGAAGGAATGAGGCTTGTCCCTCTATTTATAGATGGTTTTTTACCATGTGTGTCACGCCTATACATGTGTATGCCATGCACTTGTGTTGCGCTATTCCTTTAGGTTTTTTCCAGGTGTCGTAAAGGTGGTAGTCTGTGTCGCCCTTCTAGAAGGTGTGCGCGCCGCACAACCTACCCTGCACATGGTGCTTTTCAAAAAGCTTTAGAAAATTGTATCTTTCTCATCCAAACTCTGTTTTCGATGTTCTTTATATCCACGAGTAGTTATTGACGAGTATTAGAACTTTCATTTACACTCTATCAGATAATTCTTACTTAATTTTTAAACTTATATTTTTAACATGCTTAGACTGTAAAAGTCCGTATAAAAATCATAACTCTTTTATATGACATTCGTTCTCGACTGACTTTATATTGAAGGAAGCCTATTCACAAGATCTTCAACTCTCATTAAGATTTTTTCGGCTAACACTCAACCGATTTGAATTTCAATTTCTATGTCCACACTGTTGTGCTGAAACTTCGAAAAATCATAACATCCTCATATAAAGTCGGATTTGGACGTTCTTTATATGCACACTCTCGCTTTAACAACTACTATGACTTTCTTTTAGATTACTTAGGCTAACAAGCAACTTATCTCTGCTTCGTGTTTTAGTACGTACTTTGTCGTATAAGGTTGAGCGTGAAACTTAAATGAAGCATAACTTCTTCATACGAAGTTAGATTCATCCGTTCCTTAAATCACTGAAATCATCATAACGACTACTTCAACTTTATCTAGGATTATTTATTATATCGTAAATTTCTAGCCCGGATTCGTAGGGGATACGTTAATCAAACAAAATCTCCAATGCTAACTTAAATTATGACCATAATGACCAAAAATAATGCATGGCTTAAAGAGAGTGCATGCATACTCATTTTTTCACCATCAAGAATGTCCAAATTGAAACCTATGCAACAACATCCACATGGAGTTCCTAAACTCCAAGAGATCTCAAGAAATGGGACCAAAAGTGGCTATAACTCCTTAAGATACTTGATCTAAGCATGAAACATGAAAACGGTTGGAACTTTAATACTTACAGAGGTCCAAATATGGTGAGAAGGATGAACTCTTATGGATCTTTCCTTCTTTACACTTCACCACCTTGATCTAACTCCAAAATCTCACTAAGAACACCAAAAATCTCTCGAGAACAAACAAGGGAATAGGGTTTTGCTTTATAAAGGGGGAGGTTGAAGATAAGAAAAAATCCTAAAATTTAGTACCATTAAATAGGCTCAAGGCTCGAGATCTAGTCTTTTGAGCCCATCCATCATCGCGTCGCGATCCAAACCTGACCGTGTTTCTACTTAAAGACATGGCTCGCACCGTGACACTAATAAACTGCAACACGTTCCACTAGAAACACTAAATTCAAACTTAAATCAATTCAACATGAGAGAAAAACAAACCTTGGAAAAAGTGTTATAACTCTCTCCCACTTGAATCAAATTTTCCCTTTAAAATACATTGCAATAAATAACTCTGGGAAGTGTGCGTGTATCTCCTCCGCGGGTTCTCAAGTCCACTTAGAACCCTTCCGGTGCTATTATTGTAAATTCACCAATCCCACCACCTTGTTGTGCAAGATCTTCATCTTCTTATATAATATCGCAATCAGACTCTCCACATAATTCAGACGGTCATCCACATGAATATCATCCAAAGTTATCACTAATGTATATTCTGCAATACTCTTCCTCAACTATGAAACATGGAAGGTGATGTGGATCTCACTAAGATCCTCAAGTAGATCCAAGTAGTATGTAACCTTTCCTACCCAAGCTATAACCCTAAAGGGTCGAATAAACCTGGGGCCCAACTTGCCCCGCTTCTGGAACCAGGCGACACCTTTCCAGGGCGACACCTTTAGAAGCATGAAATCCCCGACTTGGAACTCAAGATCAAACCGATGTCGATTCGCATATCTTTTCTGCCAACTTTGTTGTCAGACCCCTAGACGGTAGCAGAATCATTGGGTTGTATGACGTTGTCATGGATCACAGTTATTGAACAATACAAAAAATATAACATAAATAGGGAATGTATTATTGTTGAAAGAGATTACAATGATATTCATAGTTACAATAATTTGATGTCTTAAACAATAGGCTACTTAATAAAACTATATTATTAATCTGTAGGTGATTGTGATTTCATAACTAGACTTCTGGGAGTACAAGCTTCCATCTTTTGATTTCCTAGGAATACATGTGATTTTAAAAACGTCAACATAATGTTGGTGAGTTCACATGTTTGTAGTGTTTGTATCGGAAATAATTTTATTTGAAAGTGTGTTTTCCGAATATGTACTTTTATCCCAAAAGTATGTTGATGGAAATGGTACTTTTATACCAAAAGTATGTTTACTGAGTGTGTACTTTTATACCAAAAATATGTTTATGAAAAGTGTACCTTTATTCCAAAATTATGATTACAGAGAGTGTGCTTTTATACCAAAAGTATGCTTACAGAAAGTGTAATTTTATACCAAAAGTATGTGTACTAAGAGTGTACGTTTTTACCAAAAGTATGTGTACTGAGAGTGTACTTTTATGCTAAACTTATGTTTTCTAAGAGTGTACTTTTATACCAAAAGTATGTTTACTGAGTGCGTACTTTTATACCAAAAGTAATGTCTTACTGCATATAAACTTCTTTCAACTTATATACTTGTTTGCTTAAGACATGAATATCAAGGTTACAATGAGCTATATGACATGTTCATGCCTCTATGTGGCACCATCATTGTGTGCCTTGTGTTATCATGGTGTCCCGTAAATAGATTTTACAAGGCTTCGACACCAGCATTGTACACCCAACGCTATCGTTGTGGGTCGTTAAAAGGTTTCACGATTCTAGGTATGGGTGTTTCTGAGTGTTACCACTTAGTTTGATTAATGTGTCTTATTTAACTGTTGTGTGAATAGCCTTAAATGTTGTAGATTAAATTTATATGTTCATGTTATCAAGTTAAAGTTATGTTGTACAATTATAATATCATTTTATAATTATAGCGTTTAATTATTTTGCAAAAATTAAACGGGCAAAGTAACAACATCATATAATAATTAGCGATATTATATGGCAGAGTAACAACTACGTATAATAATAAGTGATATTATATGGCAGAGTAACAACGTATAATAATTAGCGATATTATATAGATATAGTAACGACATGGTATAATAATTAGCGACATTATACGGGCAGAGTAATGACAATGTATAATAATTAGCGAATTATACAAGCAGAATAACGACATGATATAATATTTTATATTATATGGGCAGAGTAACGACAACGTATAATACATATTTTATATTATACGGACATAGTAACAGTATAATATAAATATTTTATATTTGTACGAGCAAAGTAACGACATAGTATAAATGTTTTTTGTTTGTATGGGCAGAGAAACAACATAATATAAATATTTTATATTTGTGCATGCAAAGTAACGACGGCGTAAAAAGTATTTTATATTTATACGGACAGAGTAACGACATAATATAGTCAAGTCATACATACTTATAAAGCTAGCATTTTTTCTTGAATCTCATTCATTTGAAACCCCCATTCTTTTTTCCTTTCATCACATTCATTTGAAACTTCCATGACTTTTCACTTTCTTTATAATAATAATTATAATTTGGTAATTAGGTTAAATAAATATCAAATCTAAAGTGTATTCATATATAAACTAAATTTCAATATTAAAATAATATCAATAATTCTACTTATAAAATTATGTTTTTTTAACTTTTAACGAATTATACTTAATTTATTAGTTTTAATATATTGTTGAATGTAACCATTATCATTTTAAAAGTATAATTTTTGAACAATTTGTATAAAATACTTAAATTATTAATTAAAATATAACATTATAGGCTCAACTTAAATATAAATTTTATTTAACTTAAACAACCCAAAGATTATTTTATAAATAATTAAAAGTGATAAATTTTAGTGTCTTTCTAATAATGATTGTAAGTTGGTTAATAAGGTTAAATAAATATCAAACCTAAAGTGTAATCATAAATAGACTAAATTTCAATTTAAAAATAATATCTTTACTTCTATTTATAAAGTTATGTCTTTAAATTTTAACATGTTATACTTAATTTATTAGATTTAAAATGTTGTTGCATGTAAACCATTATCAGTTTAAAGCTACAATTTTTGAACACTTTGAACAAAATACTTAAATTGTTAATTTAAATATAACATTACAGTGTCAACTTAAATATAAATTTCAGTTCCACTAAAAAACCAATTACTATTTTGTAAATAGTTAAAAATGATAAATTGTAGTGATAAATACAAAAACTAAATTGTAATATCAGTTTAACTAAAATATTTCCTAAATATATTTATATAATCGTTAAAAATTTTCAAATAAGTAGCTTAAAATAACTTATAATAACAATAGTTAAAAATAACTTTATATAAATGATTATATTTTTACCTTTGAAATCAAAAAATAATGTTTGACGTTTTAAATAATAATAATGATATAAATTAAAACATTAAGCAAATATATTTTAAAAAATTAGTTAAAAATAACAACTATAAATAATATTAAACGATATATAATATTTAATTTTATTGATGTGTAACTCGTGAGTAGAAGTCATTCAAACGATTGAGATTATGACGTTATAATAGATTTATATATTATCATATAATTCAAAATAGTCAATATATTATATCAAATTAATATACGAATTATTATATCAAATTTAACAACAACGTTAGTGTTATATTTTAAAAAATATATATTTGTAAAGACTTCAACTATATATATGTTTCTGCGCATTACAATGTCAACTCAAATATAAATTTCAGTTCCATTTAAAAAAAAACTAAAGAATATTTTATAAATAGTTAAAAGTGATAAATTGTTGTGATAAAAACACAAACTAAATTGTAATTTCAATTTAACTAAAATATTTCTTAAATATATTTTTATAATCGTTAAAAGTTTCCAAATAAGTAGCTTAAAATAACTTACAATAACAATAGTTAAAAACAACTCTATATAAATGATTATATTGTTAGCTTTAAAATAGAAAAACAATGTTTGATGTTTTAAATAATTATAAAGATAGAAATTAAAACATTAAGCAAATAAATTTTAAAAAACTAATTAACAATAAAAACAACTATAAATAACATCAAATCATATATTATATTTAATTTTATTCATGTGTAACTCGCAGGTAGAAGTCATTCAAACGATTGAGATTAAGAAGTTATAATAAATATATATTATTATATAATTCAAAATAATCAATATATTATATCAATTTAGTATATACAAATTACTATATCAAATTTAACAACAACGTTATTATTATATTTAAAAAATCATATATTTGTAAAGACTTCAACTATATAAATGTTTCTGCACAACACACGGGCATTCGCCTAGTTTTTACTAAAACGATGCATTAACACTTATAATATAACAGTAACAATCGATATATAATAAATAGTTAATTAATTAAGCATGTATCCCCCTCCCACCCCGGCCCCTTAAAACAATAAAAATCTTCAAAATGGGTCATGAAACTTACCCTCGAAGCGTGCTTTAAACCACGATAGCTACTACCAAAAAAGTGGTTGAAAGGCTCGTGATTATTCGGACTCAAGGGAAAATACGAAAGCTCCAAAGAAAGTAAAAATAAAATACAATAAAATAAAAAAGAGAATCAAATTAGTGGAATGTGCATCATAACTCTTCTAAGCCACACTTCTGATAAGGGCGCGAGTATTCTGCAAGGGTTTGTCCGAGGTGCTGCCATGTTCCCTTCTGCGCTTTCATTTCACATGTATTTTCTGAATCTTATAAAAATCATAATTTTCTTATATGAAGATAGATTTTTGCGTTCTTTATATTTTCAGAATCACGTCAACATGTACTTTTGAAATATTTTATTATGGTTACATAATAATACACAATTTTGTGCACCTAAATTCTTAGTTTTTGGATGTTTCGACCGATTTTTCTTATATATTGGGGTGTATAATATTGTATTTTCATTTAAAAATGATAAAACATTATACATTAGGTCATTACGTCCATGCTCGTCACATTTGTGATTGACGATCGTTGACCAATTTTTTACGGTTGTCACATCTGTGCAGTCTGTAGTCTCTCTTACTTGCTGAATCATCTTGGTGGTCTTGAGTACAACATTAGTGCTCCTCGTCACTCTCTGTCCAATCACATGGAACATATTAAAGGGAGGCATACCAATACTATAGTGAAAGTTGTCGTTGTAGGAGAATTTTGCCAACGATAGATACGAATTCCAACTCCTATCGAAGTCAAAAACACACACCCTCGACATATCCTTTAAGGTTTGAATCGTCATCTCACCCTGTTCATCCGTCTGAGGGTGATAAGTGGTACTAAAATACAATGGCGTGCCTAAATCATCATGAAATCTCTTCGAAAGTCTAGAAGTAAAACATACATCCCTATCAAAAACCACCGTTACCAGAACATCGTGCCTGGAAACCACCTCTCTAACATAAATATCCACGAAAACGTTTCTATCAAGATTAATTCATGGATATAGTATAGAAGAGTGTTAAAGTACAAGACAAAGAGATGCCTTCAAAGGTTAATTACATGAGGATTGCCTAATATAATACCATGCAACTTTGTTGATTCTTCCATTTAAGATTTTGATTCATCCATATAAAAATGAGAATTTCATATATATTCTCGTAAACTTTCAAAATTTTATTTATATCATTGTAAAACTTCAAATGTCATATATATATATATATATATATCCTTAAAAAAATCTATAAACTCACATATATACCCCAAGTACTTAATTTAATGATAATTCATATTTAACAATTAAAAACATTATCATTAAATTAGATTATAACCAAATTAATAAAATACCCATTTGCAATCTTTCTCATAATCCATATCCCAATTCACGATATGGCTATTCATGACATGATAATTTTTTTGTTAGTTGATTAGTAATATGCAATCATCAGGTTTTGTTAATCGAATTTGCAATAACTGTGTGTTACTTTGGTTTTGCTAATATAATATGCAATCACTATGTTTTGCTACTACAATTGACTAGCAATAGGCACTTACCATGTTTTGCTATTCGATTATACAAACTATGAAGCGACAAAGAATCATGTCATAGATAATCATATCGTGAATAAAAACATCCATTATAGGAGAAATTGCAAATGAGTATTTTAGTAATTTAAATATAATATAATTTAAGAATAATGTTTTTAATTTTTATAAAAATTAATAATCATTAAATTAAGGATTTTGGTATATATGTAAGTTTATAGGTTTTCTAAGGATATACATGTAATTTAAAATTTATAATGATATAAACGTAATTATGATAATTTACAAGGATATAGACGAAATTCTGGGACATGTTTCATTTATTTATATAGTAGTTATGCTCATGTTAGCTTATGAGAAAGAATCACTTCCCTTGAACGAACAACCGTCAATTTTTTCTTGGTTTTTAATATCGATTGTTAAAGCGACTCAAGTTCGGTTTTCCTAATTTCTGAGTTAAAAAACCTTTTTACATTGGTCTCATGTAGAAAAAATACCATACTCTAAGGCCTAAGGTATTTTGAAAGTCGACAAATATTCCTATATATTTTGTGGTACTTAAAGCTACGAGTAGTCCATTTCTTGTGGATCAAATTGTGAGAGATTGAACATGACAATGTCTCACCATTCTATCTGTAGGTCCAGTCATTGTGAGTTGTGTGGATCCCTCTCAGGTTGATAGGAGTTCTAAGATCACCCATGTAAAATGACTTGATGTCTACGTACTAAATTGCAATTATCAGTCTTTATTTTTCAGCATATACGTGTCATCTTAGTGATATAAGTGCACATTTATGATTTGTACTAATAACGCGTCCTGCATTTTTATCTTAAGTTTTTGAGATTTTAATACTTTGACAAAGTTACAGTTTTGGTCCTTGTGGTTCGTCAGAAATGGCGAGGTGAGGACAACTATAGAAATCTCTATGTATTTGTCCATATGGTTTTACTTTCTCGTGTGATTGGTCATTGTGGTTTTGTTTTGTTACAAAAATGATATAAAATTATACCTTTGTTTTATTTATTTCTTTTACTTTTTTATCTTTTCAAAATTTTAAAATAAAATTTTATTAATTATAAAAAATATCCGACTCTAAACACACCACCTTCCTCCTATTTCTCTCTCCATAATATCCACCTCATCCTCTTTCTCTCTAAAGAACCATCGGTAGTAACCGTCACCTTCAACATCCACAACCCTGACAACAACATCGACGTCGGTGCCGCCTTCAATCACTACAATGTCGACCTATTTCCGACCAACATAACGCTACCTTTATATCCATCGCAACGAATGCTAAATCATTTATGTCGCCTATATAATGTCAACCTCTTTCCACCTCTATCATCTCCTTAATTTGATGTTATAACAAATAATTGATTATATACTAACTTTCTGACTTTCTTTTATTTTCAATTTAGTTAGAGCTTGAAAAGATAATACATAATAGAAACAAACATAAAAATAGGAAAGAACTTATAGAGATTTTAGAGTAGATAATTGTAGGGATTTAGAGTTGATATTTGTTTTTGTATTAGTCATATGGTTAATTTTTAACGCGAATTTTGAACAATAAAATATTAAATGGATAAATGGTTGTATATTCGTTTTCCCCCATAATACATTCGTTTTGGTATATTTATGCCTCGTACAAAATCAAAATAAATAATAAATTAATCATTAAAATGAGGTAGTCAGATAAACTTGAGAAATATGTTAAGTGAGTTTTTAGCCATCACACAAGATGTGAGAAGGATAAAGAAAGTGAGTTCATAAGTAGAATTACATCTAAGTCTTGTAAGACTTAAAGAACCAAGTGTAACACCCGTTTTCCTGAGAGAGTCGAATTAGGGTTTCAACGTGTCTAAGACATGGTTTTTGGGTAAAACCTAGGCTCACGACGTGAGACATAGAAGGGTCACGTCGTGAGAAGCGATAAATGAAGGAATTTTATTTATACTGAGCTCATGAAGTGTGCAATAGGAGCTCAATACTTGAGGAGCGTTGTAGGCCAAACCCATGAACTTTTAGGGTTTCCCATGTAACGCCCACAGATTCAGCCTAGTCAATTTAGAGATAATAAGCGTCAAAAATGACTTTTCTTATAGAAGATTATTTAGAATAAATAATCTTAACCAAGTTATAATATATGTAACAAGGGTTCCGTACATATAAAGAGCGCTGAAATCTGAGTTATAACGAAGAAGTTATGACTTGTCGAAGTTTTACGACAAAACCGGCACGACACAGGTAATTGTAAAAAGTGAGTTTGCGATAAAATACTTTCTAGCCTTAGAGATCTAAACGAAAGTCGTAGTATACATTAAACCGAGAACGTGCATAAAAAGAACGTCCAAATCTGACTTCGTATGAGGAAGTTATGATTTTTTCTAAGATTTAGCATAACGGTGCACAGCTCGGATTTAGAATTTTAGATCGACCGAATTTTAGCCGACACGGTCTAAACGAGAATCGAAGATCTCGTTAATAAGAACTCAATGATAAAAGGATAGACTAAAACGGACGTCGCATGAGAAATTTATGAATTTTTAACGGACTTTACCTGTCCAGGCCTGTTAAAATATAACTTTAAAAATAAATTCAAAATTAGCCGACGGAGTCTAAACGGAAGTTGTAGATCATGTTGCACCCTAGGCGTGGATATAAAGAATGTCAAAAACGGAGTTCGTATGCGAAACTTGCCGATTTTAGAAGATAATTAGTTTTTTGAGTAATCTGCGAGTGACACAGTCCTGACCATTGCTTCCTCCCCACACCTTGCCACCAGATGGTGACATGTGGCACACCAACACAATGAGTTGGAGACCCAGAACTCGCCGAGCTAAGCCAATTTCCATCCTATAAATAGCATGCGAGGTTCTCCCATTTTCTTCACACCTTAACCCTTCTCTCCCCCCTTCTCTCTCTCTCTAACTTCTCTCTAAAACCCTCCCAACACTTAGTTCTTTCCAAGTGATAAGAGGCGAATCACGGAGTGCCAGAAGGCTCCGAGAAGAAGAGCTTTCGGCTCAGAATTTCGGCCCCCGCAGAGCCCGATTCCTTTCCAAACCTCCCGGTAAGTGACTTATGCTTACCCTACTTTAAGTATAGCTTACGTTTAAGTTGAATATCATTATTATGAACTTATAAACAGTATATATATATATATATATATATATATATATATATATATATATATATATATATATATATATATATATATAATATAATATACAGAGTGTTATTATAATATCTTTTAACTACTTGCAGTACGGGAAATCTGGTTTGAAGGGCCGCATAGGGTTGTTGGATTTCATAAGTGCTATAATGCCAAAATGGTCATGCCCTCCGGTGTTTCATGTCTGGCCCCTATCTGTACATAGTGGTTGAAAAGTAATTTTTAACACTTATAAAACAATATCGCTCATTAATAGTTGCGATAAATATTAGACTAAAATCTAGCGGTAGTTATACAAGGTTTCGTCGAAGGAAAATATAATTGTTAAAAGCGAAGCACTGCCCGAGTTTGGAATCATCACTTTAACAAGTGAGTGCATAGTTACTTTCATCTTACACATAGATATGAAATACTAATATAAATTACATGCTATGTGTGCATATTATCTTTGTTCTTGATATCTATGCTGGATGAACAAAATATACATCTTTTATTTGATTTAAACTGTATATGTATTTTATACCTATAAAAATATTGGGTAAAGATGGGTAGATGAATGATGAGAGATGAAAGATGATATAGATGAACATTGGAAGCTATGGACTTAGTGTATGATAGATAAACCCTGGCAACTATGGACTTAGTTCCAAATAGATAAACATCGGCAACTATGGACTTAGTGCCTTACAAATGAACGTTGGCAGTTATGGATTTAGTGTCCTATAAATGTATATTGGCAGCTACGGACTTAGTGCTAACAGATAACATTGGCAGCTATGGACTTAGTGTTTGTTATATAAACCCTAGCATCAATAGATATTGTGCCTATTCCTTAGGACAATCCTCAGGAATAAATATTGAGGATTAGATGATTCTTAAGGAAGATACTTGAGAATAAAGAAGATAATGGGGATCGGTAATTGGGTTAATTGTTTGATGATGAAATATAATAACTTTATTATTGTGGGTTGAAAACCCTATGTACTCAGCAGGTTTCCCAATTTGACCCACTCAGTTTATTTTTATCACAGGTGTCGATATGAAGCTACATTACACTGAGAGATTAAAGGAGATGTAAATCACTAGTGCAAATGAATGTATGATCGGTTTATGCTTATTTTTATGTATTGACAATGACATACCAAAGTTTTAATATAAACAAAATACAATTCTTCAAAAATGATTTGATAATATGTTTATTAGTGGGAACAAATTCCACAATATTATTCCTTAAAATGAATGCTCTGATTTTCAAATAAAGCATAAAAAAATCGGTCTTTTCTGGCCGTGAAAATGGGGATGTGACATCCCACAAGCTCCCTTAACTCGATTTGAAGGTTCATTTCTCAGCCTCCACCTCCCTCCAACTCAAAAAAGCTTAACCCTCATCCCGCTTGGTGGTTTTGGATCCATCTTGGTGTTTTAGTGGCTAAAAGAAGAAGCAGAAGAAGAAGAATGTGTTCTAAAGTGTTCCTCCAGCAAGGAGGCTTCATCATCATCATCTCGTGCACATTTTGGACCATTATAAGTGTCCAAGATTCAACCTTTATGAGTTTAAGTTACTAGATCTAGGTTCTTGTCTCTTTTCATTCATGATTATGAAAGTTTGCATGGAGGAAATCCATAAAGTTGGCAACTTTATGGCCTTTAAGGGTCCCTTGAGCATCCTATCTTATGGATCTGAAGTTTAGTTGTGATTTATAAATCTTGCATGAAATTGGTGCAATTTCTTGTCATTTTGACCTAAGGTGGGCTTAGGACATGCATGGGGCATGCATGTCCATAAAGTAATCATTTTTATTGACCTTTGGAGTCCTCTTTAGCTTCTGAAAGAATTGTGGTCAAAGACTTAATGGATTAAGGACTTAAAAATTAGATTTTTAATCTCAGACTGTTCTCAACATGTGAGACACAAGGTCTCACGACGCAAGGATCATTTGGTCGCGTTTCTAATGAGCTTGTTGGGGGTCAAGACGTGAGGATAGGCTGCTCACGTCGTGATTCCAGCTCAACTGTTATTTCTGGATTGAGTTGGCTAGGTTGAGTCGGGATGAGTTGGGATCAGATCGAGTAAGCTCTCACAATATGACCAAGGATTGCTCACGACATGAGATGTGATTTTAGGCTTTTGAGCCTTGTTGGTCCCTATTTTTTTTTTATCTTTGGGCTTTCTTGGATTAGGCCCATGATGGGTTTTGGGCCCAATTAGGAAGTATGGCCATATTGGGCTTTTTGGTGCTATTGGTTTGGGCCTCAGATTTTTGGGCCAAGTAAGGAAAGGGTAAAATGGACTTTTACCCTAATTGTTAGACAATCGGGCTAGGATTCCAACTATGGGTGGTGGACCAATTATTAATTTGGGTATAATTTGATGATGTTAGTGTGGGGATTTTTCCATATCGGTATTCCGAGCTTTTATCTGAGATATTTGGCAGCTTGAGGTGAGTTTCCTCACTATACTATGGTTCGAATGCACCAATGTCGGCCCATTGGATCATGTTATATCGGAAGACCAGGTGGTGGCCCTTGGAATTTGTTTGAAAGACCTGGAGGTGGCTCCTAGAAAATTGTATGCAAAACCAGGGATCAGACCTTAGCAGATAAGTAGATAGTTGTATATATAGATAGTATGCTAGTTGTCTTTGTGATACTTGCATGAAAGAACAGGAGGTGGCTCTAAGCACTTGTATGTAAGACCTAGGATATTGGCCCTCTTCCTGGCAAGGAAAGACCATGATATGGTTCGTGGCATAATAGCAAGACTATGGTTAGCACACAACATTCTCTATTGTATGTATAGTATGTGGTATCTTGGGGAACTCATTAAGCTTTGTGCTTATGGTGTATTGTTTATGGTTTCAGGCACTTCCGATACAAAAACGAAAGGCCCGACATGACTGAACTGCATCCACCCATGTTTCCACAACTTTATGATTTTGGGATTGTACTCTGACAACTGTTTTTACATTAATACACTTTTGAATGATTGGTAATACTAAATGGTGTTTTATGGTTTAATTAAAAATGAAATTTTTACCTTGAAATTTTGGGACGTTACAAATTTGGTATCAGAGCCTTGGTTTGAGAGATTTGAGCATAATCTCGGGTGTGTCTGAACTCAAACTGAGGAATTGGTAATCTATTAGAAAGAAAATAAAATTTCTAAAAATATTTTTTTTAAGAAAAAAGGGTGTGATGCATGTAATCAGTATAGCTCAAGTAAGTGATTCCTAGAATACCCATACATGCTTGTTATGATTATACGTTATGAGATTTGCATTCTAGAAGAGGGATACGGGTCTACTCAGGATTTCATGTTAAGAGAGATGTCTTTGTATGCCTGTTGTTTGAGCTTTAGAATTGCATGCTGGTATGGATTTCAGATGATTGAATATAATGGCTTGACTAGTTAATACGTCAGTTAGACTTTTCGATGCCAGAATGCTGCTTACTGTGTACTTTGTGGGACTCATACTGATGGGAGCTAAATATTTCATAAATGTGCTAAGTTGCATGTGGCAAAGGTTAAATAATCTTAGAGTGATGGATTTGACCCTATTGCACAACTCTTGTCTGAGTCCAACCATTGTAGGGATGAGTCTTTTACTCGAAGGATTATCTAAGCTTTGTTGCATGTGATTGTATTCATGAAGTAGTTAACTGACGTTAGTGGGAGTTCTACAACAGGTATGTGAGGGTGAGGATGAGGATACTACGAGAGCCTAGGAAGTGTTTTAGTAGGTTCGACCGTGCTGCTTAGCGAGTATCTAGAGTATCAGTTTGAGAGGGTGACCTGGAGGACTCAGGATAATTCTTGAGGAAAGTATGGATAGGTGTGGAGTGGTGAGGGCACCTGCTCTAGCCACTATGAGGATTACTAATGGTCGTGAGGGTACAATAGAGTATCAGTTTAAATGCATTATATATAAACAATTCACTATTTAAATATATCGAAACACCATTAATCCATGTTAAACTTAGTAAATAAGCTTACAAATAATCATTTAATTGAAAGTTGATAATTTGTCTTATTGAAATATGTTTTGAATGTTATATATATATATATATATATATATATATATATATATATATATATATATATATATATATATAATATCATAATGCGGAACGAGGTTATACTAATAAGTTTATTGAAACTAAAATTAATAAATTTAATAAACTTGAAGGAGAAAATAGTTAAAAGAAAACATAAGGAATTGAACCAAGTGCTTAAAAAGTATCTTCTTTAATTAAACTTAAGGAACAATCAATACAAGCATTTAAAGATGATAATTTGAAAATACAAAGACTTTGAACAATATGGGACGTGGTTAAAGAAATGCTAGAGGGTTTTTAGACATAGACTATACATTGAGAGGGAATATAAAATTTTCAAGTGTTTGAAAACTTAAAACTTCAGCTTAATTTATAGAAGCGCTTGATCTTGATATTGGTAACCGGATATTTAACGAATCTTCCTTTCTTGGATAATTTCAATATTTTCTTGAATCATTTTTTTTGTCATAATTGGCCGACATAGAAATTTCTGATTTTGGTTATCTTTTTGATTTCTTGTCATGATCGAATCTTGAAATGGTGTTATATCATCATAATTGGCTAACACATAAATTATTTCTTTTGTCGATCTTTTCTTTTCTTGTTATGATTGAATCTTTTTAATGATTGTCAAACACCATTGTGTAGACTTGAAATAATGTTTCTGTCTTTAATAATACCTGCAATAATTCTTGATAATATATTTTAAGAATCACATTTACACATGTAGTATACACTCATACAGTGTTTACATTACACACCATTTTGGGAATCTTGTTGTCTTAAAAAAATATTGAAACGGAATAATTTCTAGGTATACACGAAAAAAAATATTAAATTATTTTAATCTTTGTATGGATCATCAAAAAGGGTCTTGAGCATCTTGAAATAGTTGAGTTCTTGATTTAGGAGTAGAAGTATATAATTGTTTTATAGTAAACAATGAACGTCTTCTTGAAATAAATCCTCATTACAAAGAATTTTGGCTACTAATTCAGTATCAGAAAGAGGAGGATCAGTCTTGATTAATTCCGTTTTTTATTCTGGAGAATGATAGACGTCTTGATAGTACTTGATTACTGTCTTTGAATTGGCTTGAGTAACTTTGAGTTTATCTCACCATTTTAACCTATATTGATAATTGAGCCAAGGAGGAAAGGTAGATTTTTCTTCTTGATAATTATAAGTCCATGACATGATCCATGGGATTTTGAATAACATGGTGAATTATAGAAGATATTCAAATTCGGGAATTGGCTAAATAAACAATTCTTGAATTTGAGAAATCGTTTCATCATTTCTTCTGGTAAATAATTTCATATTAAGCCCATAAGCTTAAACCAATTAACAAACCATTTTGGATATTCACAATCAAAGTTTAAGTCGATGAAGATAAACCAGGAATATGAGTAATTACATACTAGAAATACTTTAAACCATGCTTCTTGATAGTCATAATAAGAAAAAGTAAGGTAGGAAGGAAATCCTACCAAACCTTTCTTAGAATGAGGATTAATGTCCCAATCATCTTGAGAAATGATTTTGAGAATTTCAGCTTTGTTGAAATCTATTGTTCCTTCTCATGAGTTGGAACGACAAGTGAAAAGTACAAAACTAGAGTCTTAAAGAATAGTTTGGTAGTATTCTATGGTTTTGTAAGGTTTAACATATAAAGTTTTTCCACGACCGAAGAGATGATCGGTGAGAATATGAAAACCTTGGTTTAGATTTTGAAATTTGAGAATCTTCTATAATTTGAATTCTTTAAATATTAGGATTTTTAAAATATGGAGTCTTAGCAGCAAGGCTAGAAGAATAGGTTTTTTTAACTTCTAAAGATGATGAAAATGAAGTTTTGATAAAAAGGACTGACAAAACATTGGGAGTGATAACTTTTGAATTTCTATTTTGAAGAACATCAGTAAAAAAGTATTGATTTGTTTTCTAGGTTTCATGAGAGAGAAAATCTGTAAGTGAATTATTTTCTCTTTTGATAAATTTTATTTCAAAATCAAAATTGCCTAGAAGGGCTTGCCATCTAGCAAAAAATTGCTTGGGAATAATATTTTTAACATCTTTCTTTAAAATTGATTTAGTAGATTAACAATCGATTCTTAATAAAAGAAATTATAAATAATTTATCTTCAAACTTTTTAATGCATAAAACAGTGTTAAATATTTACATTTTAACAGTTGAATAATTTCTTCGGGTGTCATTCTAGACAACAAAAAATAATGAATTACTTGTACGTCTTTTGAATTTATCATTCTTTTTAGAATACCGCCAAATCCTATCTCACCAACATATGTTTCAATTAAATTTTTTGTATTCGGACAAAGTAGATTTAAACATGACAATGTTGGAATTTTTTGTTTAATTTGTTTGACTACATTAGTGTGTTTTTGAGTCCATGGCTGTGAATTTTCTTTTAAACTTTTATAAAAAGGTTTACATATAGTTCCTTAATCTTTGAAAAAATCATGTATATAATTTCATCATTAAATTTATTAGAAAACTCTAAACTTCTTGTTATTTGTCTAATAGTATTTTTGATAATGTCATTGTTGGGTTTTGAGCATTCTAACACTCCTAAGTGTACATGCAACCCTAAATACCTTGGATCTATGTTTTCTCTATTATGCATGCAATTATGAATATTCCAAGGTATTACCCTATCTAGCATACAATCTTTTGATACTTGGGTAATATAACAAGATATAATACATACCTCTTGATGTAGCTTGACTCCATGAAGCTCGAGAGCCTAGTGCTCCAAGTGTGACACCTCAAATGGTTAACACAACATCAAATGCACTTTAAATAACTTCAAGAGAAATGATACACTTCCAGAAATCGGCTAGTCCTCACCATTCCTTCATAGCCTCTCATGGTCGCCGATGTTGACAAGAATAAGATGCTTATATAGTGTGTCACAATTAGGGTTACACCATGTAAACTCTAATTGTCATGGCCTTTCATTTCCATGATCCATGGGTACAAAAACACCATGTATCATCCATGGAGCATCCTATGGGTTTTAGCCCAACTTAATAATCCATGGAGCATTAGCCCACTATACAAGTATGGATGATTCACACAATCAACCCTTATATTTAATTAGTCTCCTTTTGATCACTTAATTAATTCCAAATTAATTCTTGATCAATACTAATTAAATAATCTTATTAATATATTAAAACTTATAATATATTACCAAACCTTAAGTGATATTTCTCTCATTTTAGTCTATCCAAATGCATGATGACATGCAACCCAAATGGACCATGCCAAGTCGGGTCAAGTACATACCAACTATAGTTATGGACTTAGACACCAATCCAACAGTCTCCCACTTGGATAAGTCTAAAACTATTATTGTGAAACGACCCAAAAATCACGACTAAAAATTTCTTTTAAAACATTACTAAAACCATATTTATAAAAAACGTATTATAAGTCATAACATAGTTTCCGAGTATCAATTCAAAACATAATCTTATTATCAGAGTAAAACATTCCCAGGCTAATTGACTATGGTGTGTGCACTGCAACCTCTCCGGGCTCCTCTTTTGAAAACTGAGTACCTGAAACCAAAAACTGAAAACCGTAAGCATGAAGCTTAGTGAGCTCCCCCAAACTACCACATTGCATACAAACATATAAAGCACATACTAGGCCTTTCCCACTGCATCAGACCGAGGTACGAACTAACAGGGGCCTTGCCCCTACATCGGACCGAAGTCCGGAAACTGACTGGAACCTTGTCCCCTGCATCGGACCAAAGTCCGGACTAACTGGGGCCTTCCCCCTGCATCGGACTGAAGTCCAGAAACTAACTGGGACCTTGTCCCCTGCATCGGACCGAAGTCCGAACTAACTGGGGCCTTACCCCCTACATCAGACCGAAATTCGGAAACTGACTTAACATAGCATAGCATAAACATATCAACTAGCATGAACACATAAACTGCATACTGCATCGGGCTGTAGCCCGGAACACATAACACATAAATCCTGTCTGAGCCACAAAGGCATCAAACATACTAACTACTACATCGGACTGAAGTCCAGAAACTACTGCTAGCTAAACGGGCCGGCATTGTGGCCTTAGACCCATTCCTACTGGAAGGAAACTCACCTGAACTGCTGAGCTCTGCTGATAACCCTCTGGCTGCTAACCGACAACCCTCTGAGCCGCCGCTCCTCTAGCTCTCCGAGCTACCAATATCAATATGACACTTAGTCTGACAGTCCTCCAAAAGTCAACTAAGTCAACTCTGGTCAAGGTCAAAGTCCTGGTCACAGTCAACCTTCCAGGTTGACCCTACTCGCCGAGTCAGCCTACTAACTCGCCGAGTTCATAAGCTCAGAAACCCCTTTCATTTGCGACTCGACTCGCCGAGTCAGACCATGATTCGCCGAGTCTACTGATTTCCGAGTTCGGTCCTGTCCAACTCACTGAGTCTTCACTCAACTCACTGATCCGAGTCTTAACTAGAAGGGTTTGGGGTTTCGCGACTTGACTCACCGAGTACAAGAACAGGCTCTCCGAGTCCAAGGCAATCTTCAACAGACTCGCCGAACTGTTCTTCCAACTCGTTGAGTTCCTGCCTATCTTCATCCAACTCGCCGAGTCCACCCATGTGACTCGCCGAGTTACTACGCGATTTAAGTCTGGTATCTAGCCCGACTCGCCGAGTCCTTTCCCAGACTCGTCGAGTCCTTACGTGTTTTCTCATAATCTCGAGTCATAGAGCTACTCCTTTGCTCCAAACAATATATCTAGGTTCCTAGAGTCCATTAGCAACATAAACTTGCTACCTTTACGTGCTTCTTGTCTCATAATACCAAAAACCAGGCTAGAAAGGAGCTTAACTCATGAGGAATGGTTTTTGCATAGCAACTAACAGGGCTTTCTGCATCTTTGGTCCAAATAGAGCTCAGATCTGGAGCTTCAACTCCAGATCTAACTTGTGCACCAAAGAAACCCTAAAATTCCATGAAAGATGGATCTAGAAAGGAGAAAGCCAAGGATAACGATTCATTACCTCCAAGTGCTGTAAAAAGTTCCACCAACTCTGGATCCAAGGCCTCCTCCTGCACCGCTATGAATCTCTTCTCTTCCAAGCTCCAAATTACTTCACCAAGGGTAGATCTTGCTCCAAAAACGGTTATGGTGGCTAGGGTTTGGGGTTCTGGACTACAGGGGCCGCAAATAAGCCCTAGGGAAGAGAATAAGATGCTTAAATAGGGTACCAAGTCCCAGAATTAGGGTTTCCCAACCCAAACTAGACTTGCCGAGTCCACTTGCCGACTCACCGAGTCGGTCACATACTTTACACCCGGATCTCGCTCCGACTCACCGAGCTCCTCCCTGGAATCGACGAGTCGACCCTCTTTAACTTATGGTTTTCCTTTCCTTTCTTGACCTTTCTGATTTCGGGTGTTACATATTGAGTATGACTTCAAAACCTAACTAGAAATCGTAGCTCTTAAAAGCCGCTGTCGAACTCTAACCTTGTCGATGAACTTTGACCTTTGTCAATGACTTGTCCATTAGATAAGGGATCATATATTCCTCCATTCTACATATCATATGGACTGAGACATGGATTATAAATCATTCTCTCTGTCCATTTGTTGTTTTCCGATTTCCGATTCATGACGACCGACTAACTGAACTAATCACATTAGTCCTGGCTTGGCCAAACACTTCGGGGTGTCATCACTAAATCATCGAGGGGCCCACAGATATCGCTTTTATCCCGAAGGTAAAAGGAATGGATACAATTCGACTCATATAGCTTGTTCTACTACTTGTTGAATCATACACAAAGGAACGTTTTATAACATCGAGTTACCAATGCGGTTTCGTGCAATCAATGTATAACCAACTCATAGTAACAACTCATATCTCTATATTTGAAGAATATAAGATATTATCGTCTCATGATCACTCGTGATAAAATCCATGAAGTGATTCCAATGAGTGTGGGTTGAATCCAATACTCAGAACTTTTGAGCACTCATGAGTGTTGTAGCACCACTTTGTCCAACATCTTAGACCTCTAAAAGCCATCCCATGACAGTCTTGATTCATATCTACTTCCAACATATGACCGACTGTGGATGGTTTGAATAACTTAGTTAATCAGGAAGAACGACCTAGTTATTCTGGAAGTCAAAACATGGAAAGTGAAACACAAGAATAATCGAATCCAATATGGTCTCAGAACTTATGAATATAAATACAACATCTTTTATTTATCACCATATTGATTACCCATCATTCATTGCATACTGTTTCAAACTATCAACTTTATACTTGAATTAGAACAATAGTTGTCCCATGCTCCAAACATGTACACTATGTTTTTCTAAACACTAGTCATGCCATACACCAAGTATGCATACTAAGTTTGTCTATGATCTTTACTTTGTGAAATAGATTGATTAAACATAATTCCAATGATTCTCATTTCACACTCCCAATTCCTTACTGCAAATGCAAGAATTCCAAATTCCTGCCATTTACCTAAATCTATTAGATTCTAAACTTATAACATTACAATCTCAACTTAAATATAAACTTCAGTTCCACTTAAAAAACCAAAAAATATTTTGTAAATAGTTAAAAGTGATAAATGTAAAAACTAAATTGTAATCTCAATTTAACTAAAATATTTCCTAAAGATATTTTTAGAATCGTTAAAAATTTTCAAATAAGTAGCTTAAAATAACTTACAATTTGAAATTCATATTTACACCGCTCTCTATTATGGCTATTAGACTAATTTGAAAATTATAGTTTCCTAAATTTATTTGACTATTTCATTTTTGAGAAATTTGTGCATCTATAATTTTCCAGATTGTTACTTCTTTTATTTTTTCTTCTTCTTTAGTTTCTTAAAGATCGTTTTAGTTGTTAGGGATTGCTTTTCCTTTTCAATAATAAGAAGTCTATTTTTATTTCTTTTATTTCTTATTTGACTGATTTTAATTCTTCTTGAAGTTCTTGGACATAAATTGGTTTTTCTTTATAAAAACTTTCAAAACGTTTTCAAGATTAAATATTTAAGTATTATTAGATACCATAGTGTCTTTTTTTATTAAGAACTAGGTGTATTCCTGTGCATTGCGCATGAACACAATTATACGATTTAAAGTATATGTAGGAAAACTATAACCTATATTAGGAACTATCATTAAAAAATAAAAAAGTATAAAATTATAAACTTTTAGGACGAAACAGGATAGGAATATCAACTGAGGCAAACAAGACGAAGAATATATCCCTGCCTCGAAATGTCCAGTCTTTCTACCCCGCCCGCGCATCCGAATCTCCCTTATTGATGTGCTGTACCAAGAATCGTGCAACAAACATATTGATGTGTCGTACCGTTCATAAAATTTTTGAATAATTTATGCCATTTGTAAGATATATGTATCCCTAATAATAAACACTTGAACCATATAAATCCAATGAATTTTTTTACTTATATAGAAGTTTTATTTTGATATTGAAAATTTTCAAATTCTAATTAAGATTACTTAGCATTAGCCGCTACAATCGAAAATATTTATTTTACTTATGATAATTGGATGATATCTATGGTCTTAGTTATATATTGTTAAAATATTTAAACTGAGTTTACTGATCTATATGTCTATTATAATAGAAACAAATTTAATTGTATCAAAGTTATTTTAAACTTCCACTACAACTTAAGAAAACTTAAGAGTTTTTTAATTTATATGTATTAATGATTTCAAGTTTAAGTTAATTAGTCAAATAAGACCCGACGGAGTGTAGCGGGAGGGAGCCGAGGGAAGACTTCCCGCTCACCGAAACACCGCACTGACACTGCGGGAAAGGGGTGGGGGGTCCAGGTGCTGCACTCTCCCTCTGATTCCTATTGCCCTTTTTTTGTAAAGGTAAAAAAATTATATAAAAAAAATTATATATATATATACATATCTAACGGCTAGTTTATTATTATTATTATATATATATATATATATATATATATATATATATATATATAATTTTTTTATTTTTTTTATTTTTTTCCCCACTATAAATATCTACGCAATTATATTGAATTAGGTGTCTAAGCTCATAACTATAATTGATATATAGAATTGATAGAAACACAATCATTTTGGGTTACCCTCAAACCTAGCAATTGGACAAGGAAATTATGAAAGGGTATAAATTAATTTATTATAAGATTAATAAATTAATATAAATGATTTATTAATGTGTTATGAAAATAATATATTAATTAGAAATCATAATATTTAATTAATAGTTAGCCAGTAATTAACTGGAATTAGTTTTGTGGTTAATTGTATAAATTGTAAAGTATAGGGACAAGTTTGTAATTATTAAATAGTTAGAAGGAATGTTCCAGAACCTCCTTAGAGGAGGTGGACGAAAATTCATATGGGAAACCCTAATGAATTCATCTAAGGGCCTTGGATAAGGCTTTCGATTTGCTTAGGCCCTAAGCAGGGGAATCCCAGGGTTATCCCTAAAACCCTAGCTTTGGAGCTAAGTTACATTGACTATTTAAGGATCCTCCTAGCTCTTAATTTCGGCCATCCATTCCTTTGGAGAAACCCTAGCCGAAAATTGCATCCCTCCTCTCCCCTCTCTATAGTTTCCTTCTTGCTAGCTCTTGGGTGTGATTCCATTAAAGGCATGACAATTTTGGTGCTAGGCTTCCTAGAAGATCAAGAACCAAGGATTATCAATTGCTTACTTTAACAATTGAAAGGTATGTAATTCTTAAACCCTTCCTACTTATTTTCGAAAATAGCTTCTTCCCTTAGGGTTCTTATTTTGCAATTCAAAGTTATATGTTTAATATTTAAAATATAGATCCAAAGTATGTTGCATGTGAACTTATGAATTGTTTTTGTTTTAAATTGAATTGATATAATAGTTGAATTGAAAATTAGGGTTTATAGTTATTAAACCCTAAAGGCCAAAGTTTTCATTTTAAGGGTTTTGGTTTGTGAGGTTTTCGAAAAACCCTAGCCTCCATAAACCCTAATCGAAATTAGGGTTAGGGTTTTGAAAAACCCTAGCCTCCCTCCCTTGATTTCAGAATTACCTTATGGTTTTAGGGTTCCTATTTTGGATAATTCTTACTTAATTGGATTAATTGGATAATTGGTAAATAAGGTAATTATCTTATACCCTAAATTTCGAAATCTAGAGGGTTAAGGATTAAGATTAAATTAATTGTTTAATTTAATTAGATAATCCTCACAAGATTTAATAAATTAATTAATAGATAATTATTAAATCTAGTTTTTGGTTTATTTTAAATTTAAAATTAATAGTTTAATTTTCGATAATTTATATAAACCTTAAAGTTTTAAAAAGTTTAAAACGCACCTTATATTATATATATTATAACTAAAAGTTAAATATTATATATGTATAAGAATTGGTCAGTCGAATCGCTAGTATACCTTATTCACGAAGCTAGTCTATAGGGGTATAAGGAAACTGTCTATAAAATGGCGATTGAATAGATGTCCACCCTCACCCACCGCTTCCTTGATTAGTGGAGGGTCGTTAGCAAAACGGATTTGATAGGACAGGTTAATCTCATTAAAAGTATAATGCTATTAATAAAGTACTAGAACATTATTTTTAAAAAATCCCAACTCTAGTTACTTTAGGAAAAAAAATATTAATAGTATGCTAACCCATGAAATTGCACATTACACTTTATCAATCTTTAGTGGAGTGTGTGTGGTTAACCAACACACTAATAAGGACTAATAACAAGTCGTAATGGGTATCTCATAATTATCATTGTTGATGGAGCGTGTGTGGTTTACCGACACATCAATAGAAAATGATAAAGACAATGAGGTTACCAAACACATTTGCCTGGTTATTCACATCTTGTTTGTGATCATCGGCATCACAGTCACAAATAAAAGAGTATAATCTGAGATTAAAACATGTCATTGAATAGTTTTAATGTATCTCAAAATAATTAGGAATTTGACTTCATTTCGTCTTATGGTGGAATTAGTAAATCGCCATTCACTTACCTTTATGAAATTCACACTTGGATCTCAACATCCTATTTCTAAGTTATGAACCCTCATAGTTGGATCCTCACCTTAATATTATATCTTTGGGTTATTATATTAAGGTATCCTGAAATCTAACTAAAACTATCTTCGTTTGCAGATGTCTACTCCTGGAAACACTTCTGCTTCATCATCCTCTAACCATAACTTCTCTTTGCTCTCTATTTGCTCCAAAGTCGTTATGGATGGCTCAAACTATAGTGATTTGATGTGCAATATCAAAATGGCGCTTCTCTTTGAGAACAAAGAATATTTCCTTGAGAAGGAGCTAATTGAGATTGGTGAAACCAAAGCCACTCCACAAGAATATGCTGCCTACAAGAAGCATTATGAAGATGCAACCAAAGTGGCTTGCATCATGGTTGCAACCATGTCTCCAGAATTGTAGAGGTACTATGAGGACTACTGGCCATTTGAGATGAACAATGACCTTATGGAAAAGTACCATAAACGAGGTCGTCAAGAGAATTTCGAAGTAGTCAAATCACTCATGGCTTGCAAGATGAAGGATGCAGACTCGGTTGTTAGTCATGTGCAAAGAATGTAACGCTACATAGAGTGTTTGGTTAAGCTCAATGTACAGTTTGATGAGGAATTGACCATTGACATGGTATTGAACTCGTTGCCTGATTTTTAAGGCCAGTTCATCCTAACTTACCATTTGAACAACACCGAGCAGACGTTGGCCCAATTGCACAATTTGTTGCAACAACTGAGGCAGGTATGAAGGGTAAAAGTATAGCCTCCAATCCTTCTAGTGACCTCGTCTTGGCTATTGGACATGGAAGGGGGAAGAAGAGGAAAGCTCCTCCTAAGAAAAGTTGGAAGGGCAATGCACAAGTTGGGTCGTCTGGTAGTGGCCCAAAGGCCAAGTCTAATGATGTCGTTGTTGCATTTTGTATACTACAACATCCTATGGTGCACATACAACCCTAAACGCGTTGAATCTAGGTTTTCTCTAATTATACAAGCAATATTATTTTCAAAGCATAAATCCTACAACTAGCATACAATTGACATAATCAACATAAACGTGAGTTATAGAATGACCTCTTTGTTGTAGCTTGTATTTTTGGCCTTTAAGAACTTAGCACCCCAAGTGTGATGCCTCAAATGGTTCACAACACACCCTTGAACAATTGGATAATTTGAGAGAGATTACTAGGCATACAAATGGGTTATGAACTCCAAGAACACTTGTTGTAACCAATTTTAGCCGTGGGGTTATATATATATATATATATATATGTAGGAATCCAAGAGTCATGGGTAAACCCTAATCCATACTCTTTGGGTTATGATCCATATTCCATGTGGGCTAACTCTTCATGAAAACTTTCATAAGCTTAGCCCATCATGGATCAATAGCCCAAACCATATATATATATATATATATATATATATATATATATATATATATATATATATATATCATTGATTTACATAATCATTCATGTTAATTTAATTAGTCTATTTTGATCACCAAATTAAATCCAAATTAATTCTTGATCAATACTAATTAAATAATATGATTTCGTATTAATATATTAGAAATTATAATTTATTAATAAATCATAAATAACCTCTTACTCAAATATCTATCCTCAAATTATCTTGGTGATATGCAACCTTAAATGGACCATGCTACTCTCGGGTGAAATACATACCAATTATAGTTATAGGCTTAGACACCTAATCCAACAGTCTCCCACTTGGATAAGTCTAATAACTATTATTTCAAGTATGAATCCACAACCCGACTAGCAATCGTAGCTCTTAAAAGCCGTTGTCGAACTCTGACCTAGTCAATGACGCGTCTGTTACATAAGGGATCATATATTCCTCGATTCTACAAGATATCATATGGACTGAGAAATGGATTATAATCATTCTCTTCATCCATCTGTTGTTTCCCAATTCGCGATTTATGACGACTGACTAATTAAACAAATCAAATCAGTCCAGCCTTGGCCAAGCACTTAGGGTTGTCATCACTAAATCATCAAGGGGCCCACAAATATCGCTTTTATCCCTCTAAGGGTAAAAGGAATGGATAAACTTCTGATGGGTTTTGAGCATTCTAACACTCATATGGTGTGCATGCAACCCTATGTGGCTTGGATCTATGTTTTCACTATTATACATACAAATATACAAAATTCCAAAGCATCATCCTAACTAGCATATTATGGAGCTACTATACTACAAAAGTCTAGTTACATGACATACCTTTTGATGGAGCTTGAAGTCTTAAACCTTTAAGAGCTTACCCCCAATAGTGTGGAAGCGTCAAATGGAATCACAAAAACACCACCAACAAATGGAATAACTTGAGAAGAAGGTTACTTTGGTTCTCATTATGAAATCGACCCTTTCCCTCACTATGTGTATCCACTAGTTCCATTTCATGAACCATTAGATCCTTTATATAGTGTGGCTCATTAGGGTTACACCATGTAAACCCTAATGTGCATGAATTTCCATTTCTTTCATGATCCATGGGTTTTAACCTCCATGGAGTATCCATGGATTAGCACATGCATTAAGCCCAACATGAAGGAGAATGGATTACAAGCCTACACATATACGAATGAATGATTTACATAATCAATCCCCATATATTTAATTAGTCTCTTTTGATCACAAAATTAATTCCAAATTAAATCTTGATCAGTACTAATTAAATAATATGACTTCATATTAATATATTAGAACTTATAATATATTAATATAAATCTTAAATAACCTT
The DNA here is from genome assembly GCF_002870075.4 of Lactuca sativa. Classification (NCBI taxonomy): domain Eukaryota; kingdom Viridiplantae; phylum Streptophyta; class Magnoliopsida; order Asterales; family Asteraceae; genus Lactuca; species Lactuca sativa. The sequence goes on along the minus strand of NC_056625.2, from coordinate 156,384,906 downwards.
TTCTCACTTGTTTATCCAATTTTTCCGATGCCATGCAACCCAAATGGACCATGCTACTCTCAGGTCGAGTACATACCAATAATAGTTATGGGCTTAGACATCTAATCCAATAGTCTCCAACTTGGATAAGTCTAAAACTATTATTCAAGTATGGCTCCAAAATCCCGACTAGCAATCGTAGCTCTTAAAAATGTTGTCGAACTCTGACCTAGTCTAATGACGTGTCCATTAGATAAGGGATCATATATTCCTCCATTCTAGATGTCATATGGACTGAGACATTGATTATAATTATTCTCTCTGTCCATTTGTTGTTTCCCAATTTCTGATTGATGACGACTAACTAATTGAAGAAATCAAATCAGTCCAGGCTTGGCCAAGCACTTAGGGTTGTCATCACTAAATCATTGAGGGGCCCACCGATATCGCTTTTATCCCACCAAGGGTAAAAGGAATGGATAAACTTCAACCCAAATGCTTGATTATACTTACTCATCAAATCACACACAACGATATGTTTTATAACAACCAAGTTACTGGTTGCGTTTACATATGTCAATGTGCAACCAACTCGCAACTACAACTCACACGTCTCCGTTTGAAGAACATAAGATATTATCATCTCATGATCACTCATGATAAAATCTATGAAGTGATTCAAAAGAGCGTGGGTTGAATCCAATACTCGAATCTCATTCCAGGAGTACTTACGAACACTGCAGCCACTTTGTCCCAAACAAACTATAGACCCATTCATGACAATCTTGCCTCAATACCTACTTCCAAAGTGTGACAACCCAAAATTTCCATTCGATCAAACCATAAAAGTCAACCACTTCGTATCATAAGTTAATGTCATTATTTCTTATTTTTAAGAAATTTAAAGTTCGTTTGATTATTTTAATATTATTTTTAAACGAACGGGTGAAAGAAAGTGCCGTCTCGAGTTTTGAATTTTAAAAACCGCAAACACCTCGCGTCTTAGAAGTTCCCGGCCCCGAGACTAGCCATTTGTGTTTACTCCCCAAGACTAGCCATTTGTGTTTACTCCCCAAATACCAAAAGAGTAAACTCCAAAATATCCTTTCAAGTATCATCCTAAAACTCATTCAAGATCTTTAAACTTGTAAGTGTTCTAACCATTTCAAGTTGGTTTAACACTTAATCTAGTGTTTGTGCATCTATTCATCCATTCATTTATGTATTTTGTCTAGATTTCCAAAAACACCAAGAACACCAAGAACACACACTAAGTGTTCTTGGACTTTTAGCTCAAATCAAGCTTCCTAATAGTAAGTACTTCCATCTTTGAGTCTTATTAAGCTAGTATTACATATAAACATCAAGAAAATATGCCAAGAACACAAGGTTTAGGGTGTTCACGGTCCAAGAATGTTCTTGGGCCATAAACACCAAGAAAGGCACCAAAGTGTGCCTAAGTCCCTTATCTAAGCCCTAGTTTGATGTTTAAGCCTTCCTTGATATGTTTAAACCTTCCATTGATGTGTTTAAGCCTTGAAAAACACCAAAGACCAACATTTATAGGTGTTTACGGTTTGGGGACCTCCCAAAACCATAAACACCCTAAAGTGTGTTTAAATGGGTCACATTGCTTCCTTAGGCCTAAAAACTAACCTAGACAATTACCTTGTTGTGTTAAGGACTTGAAAACATGGCAATACCCTTTTCCATAAGGTTTTACGGTAGTAAACCCAAAGGGAAATGACCATGAGGCCATAAACTCCTCCAAGGAGTGTTTTTGTTGCCCTAGTCCCTTCCAAAAGCCAAACCACCAAGTAGAAGTGCTTCAAAAGACTTGTAAAACCTCCAAACAACACATGGTTACAAGGAGTAGAGTTTACGACCGTAAACCCTTGAGTTTACTGCTGTAAACTCCTTAGGTATAGGTCATTAAAACCATAAACTCCAAAGGAGTTTACCCTTGAACTCCAAACACCCTAGCTTTGCCCTACCAACACTTGGATGCAATCCTTGTGATCTTTAATACTTGAAACAAAGTGTTTTCATGTTCTAGAGTGTCCCAACTTAATTTATTAGTTATATTTTTGGCTAATTAGTTATATATATGTTCATTATATGATAATTAGGCTCGTGCGTGTGTACAAGTCTTCATTTGTCACCTAGCACCGTACCCGACACTTCAATCCAATCCACTCACTACAAGTGAGTTCATACCCCTTTAACTAACCTTTGAAATGATTTTAAATGTTTTAAATGCTTTAATGGGGGGGGGGGGGGAATACAAGTTGAATACTTATAGTTATTACATCAATCACATGTGATTAATAACTCCGAAACCAATGATTTTATTACTGTTCAAACTGTTTTACTTCAAACTACTTTACAAACACTTTTACTTATCAATTACTTTTACTTAAACTCTTTTATACTTATTATAAATTGCATGCGCATATATGTATTATTATATAAGCAATGTTTAAAAGGCTTAAGAAGGCCGCCCGCCCTATTTCCTTTTCGCGCTTGAGATGTGGCCTGGAGGGGTATCAGGTATCCATCTGAAGGTCGTTTAACTATTAATTATATATCATGTGTACATATATAGTCATAAAAGTTCTTCCATATTTATACGTACCAGTTACATCATTAGTAAGTTACCATCTCGGTAGCACAGGATAATACTTATACTATTGCTAGAACAATGAGTCAGTTCATTCATGAGTCAGTACTTATTACTATGAGAATATATACAACTATACTAGAAGAAGAACATATACAACTATACTAGAAGAAGAACATACACAACTATACTAGAAGAAGAACATATACAACTATACTAGAAGAAGAACATATACAACTATACTAGAAGAAGAACATATGCAACTATACTAGAAAGAGAACATTTACAACTATACTAGAAACAGAACATATACAATGATACTAGAACGAGTAACAATACATTAGATATACATGAATACGTTAACATAATTGTGATCCACTGTATCGGAGCATGCCTTCAATGTCATGGCCCGTTTTGTAGCCAGAGTCTCTTGGAGGGAGAGCGTGAGTTTGCATATAGATCTATACTAGATTGACTATCCTACACCTTGCTGCTAGCTACAGCCAGACCTGCAGGTCTGCGTGTGCCAAACGTCATACCTTTTTACGACCTACATTGTCGTTTTACCTAGTCGATAGTATGGTACAATTAATCTCATGATACGTTAATATAAATCCGGTTTAAGGTAGTTAGTACAGCAGTAGTTCCTATAATACAACACTACAACACTACATTAATTTACCCTTTACATATATTTAGTGATCATTTCAATTAAACATTAATGTACAAACTATATTTTGACAATGATAGTTACAATTGGGAAAATTACACACTTTTACAATAAACGAACATACAAAAAAGTTACGCCTTGGTAGAAGGCTTCTTTTAATAGAAAATATAGGTTTTTCTAAGAGATTCGAACTTTTACAAACACTTACAAACATTCACATACTTTTATCACCAATGTTTACAAACTCATACCTAGAACCACGTTCAAACGTTTTGATACAAACACCGACACTAAAATACTTATGAACTCACCAGCTTAATACTGATAAACTCTTTCAAAATAACTTGTATTCTCAGGTCGTCAGTAGACAGGTACCGAGGCCAGCTTTTGAGAAGATGGAGCGCGTTCAAGACTCATCTTATTATTTTGATTTACTTTTTGGTGTCTATAACTGTACGGAACACGCTTGTATTAAAATTATATATTTAATTCAATGGATGATGTTGTTTGCTTATTTACTGTTATACTGTGTTGTGATACTTAGATGACGTCCTCCGCCCCAGAACGTTTCCGCCGTTCTCGGTTTTGGAGTGTGACAGATTGGTATCAGAGCATTGTTTATAGTGAATTGAGTATATCAACCCATAAAAGATATACTAACTATAAACCCATTTGGGATTAAAACACTCTGACCAAGAGTCTATATTTTAAATAGTAAAATATTTAAATTAAGTATACAAGGATGCATTCATACTAAAATCAGTGTCACAATGACAAGAACAAATGTATTACGATTGTTAAATATCACAAGTGAGCTCGGGGATGTATGGTCAGTCCTGGGAATGGCATGGCCTGATCAACTATGCTGGTCCGAGGAGTGATTAGCATATGCCCTAGAATGGTTGTGATATGTTAACAAGTCTAAAAACTTACCAACAATACCACAAGGAGAACAGTAGAACCTAAACTTAAAATACTATAGGGTTATTTTGTGCTACTACAAGCTATTTATACACTATATTCTTATACCTCTCTTCTCGCGTAGATTTAAATGGCTGGATTCCATCATGGCGACCCATACTTCCCAAATGAAGGCAATGCTGGGTGGATTGAAGAAGAGCCCGAAGATGAGCATCCAATCCCTTTGGATGATTACCTCGTAGAAGGCTTTTTTGATGGATCTGACTCTAAGCTTGAAGTTTACAACCTACCGCCAGTAGGTCAAGCCCCAAACAACAATCCTCGACCAGCTTTCCCAGGTCCCACACCCTTGTGGGCAACCAACTTGAATCACTGGAGTGACGAACAGGGTCAACCCTTACCTAACTTTGGGTACCGAAGCTTTTACAACCTCAATGAAGGTGGCTCTGCGGATCGAGCTCTGGCTGTCATTATCCACAGAATAGCTCGTAATGGTGAACAAGGTCGAGCAGCCATCGAACGAGTCATGGAGATTAATGCCAACTCTGGTGTCAACACAGTTCGCATCTGTCGTCTTGAAGAAGAAATGGAAAGGACCAGGAGAACCAATGAGACCCTGCAGCAACAGCTGGCTGCCTCCCGAGCCGAAGTCATAGAACTTCGAGTTCGTCAAAGGGCTCATGAACGACACCTTCAAGAGGTGGTTCGTCAAGTGGCAGACCTCAGGGTTTGCCTGAGGAATTCCCATCGTCGTTAGAAGATGTCTAGTACATCTTTGTCTTTTGGTTAAGGAATAGCCTTTAGTATCTATGCTCCATGTAGCACTTGTCTGTAAAATATTCCTAACTTTCAGTACTCTAATTATGAATCTAGGAACTGTTAAACTTTCCGTATGGTATGATGTAAGACCTACTGTTAGGTAGATTTTCCCTGAACTTATTACATCAGTAATACCAGTATTATTAACATTTACCTAATCTGTGGGAAAAATCTGTACACTTGTGTTTTCTTACTAATCTTCCTTGTTGTGATCTCAAACACTCATTCAACTATTGGGCTATGGTTAGTTAGTCCATGTGTCACTCTCACCCCACTTACAATTGATTCTTACCATTGTGTTTATCTTTATAAACTTATAGCTGAAAGATGCCTCCTCGCAAATCTCCCAGGAATAACCGTGCACCTCCACCACCTCCTCCTCCTCAGTTCATCGATACTGCAGCCTTGAATGTTGCATTAGCTGCGGCAGTGGTAACTGCCACGGCTCAGTATCACTCTACTGATGCCAGCAGAGCTGGAACCCCTGTTGACTCTATTCCTGCTGAAATCCCTGTGCGCTCGAGAGAGTGCTCCTACAAGGGTTTTACCAACTGCAAGCCGAAGTCCTTCAAGGGAACCGGCTGAGTCATTGCCCTCTCGCAATGGTTCGAGAAGACTGAATCAGTCTTCGAAATCTGTTTGAAGAAAAAGCCCTGACGTGGTGGAACGGCCACGTTAAAGCACTAACTCTCGTAGTGGCCAATGGCATGGGTTGGGAAACCATGAAGGACCTCATGATTGAGGAATACTGCTCGTGGGGCGAAATCCAGAAATTGGAGCAGGAGCTGTGGTGCCTAACCATGAAGGGCTCCAACGTAGTCGCATATACCACCAGATTCAGCGAACTGGTGGCCCTCTGCCCCAATATGGTTCCCACTGAGAGGAAAAAGATTGAGAGGTACATATGGGGGCTAGTGCCTCCGTATCAGGGAAATGTCCTATCATCAAACCCTACTATCTTCAACAGTGCCAAGCGACTGGCACAGCGACTCATTGACCATGGAGTCAAAGTCCCATCAGCAACAACAACCCTAGCCATCTCGGAACCCTCCAAACCCGCTGACACTAAGCGGAAGTTCTGGGATGAGAAGAAGAAACAGCGAGCTACCAAAAAGCCGCAAATTGTGGCAGTGCATGCCGCAGTAACCCTGCTGCTGCTACTGCTCCGGTGGGGCAGTATGTTGGAAGTTTGCCTAAGCGCAACAAATGCAACTACCACCACAACGGCCCCTGCTGTGAAATGCAGTGCTCAAACTGCAACAAGAAAGTACACACAATCCGTTTCTGTAAATCTCCGGCGAGGCCGATCACCCAAGTCCCCGAAACTGGCGTAAGCCAGACCTGCTATGGATGTGGCGAGGCGGGCCACTATAAGAGGGACTTCTACAAAGCAAAGAATGTTGGCGGAGCGGGGAGAGTACTAGCGATAGGCCATGGGGAAGCAGTTGCTGACCTGACGGTGGTGACTGGTACGTTCCTCCTCGATAACTCCTATCCATGCATTCTGTTCGATAGTGGAGCAGAGCGAAGCTTCGTGAACCATAAATTTGCTCGCATGCTTAAACAACAACCACACACACTTAAAGAACAATTCACAGTAGAAATGGCTAATGGAAAAACAGAAAGCATAAATAGAATATACTTAGGATGTACCCTAACTCTAGATAACCATTCATTTCCAATTGACCTTATGCCGGTCTCGATTAAAAGCTTCGACGTTATCATCGACATGGAATGGTTGAGTCTTCATCGCGCCGACATCATGTGCTACGAGAAAGCAGTCCGTCTAAACCTCCCGTCTAATGAAACTCTTGTCATCTACGGCGACAAACCCGGTGCGAGTCTTCGTATTATATCAAGTATTCAAGCACAGAAGTATCTATGCAAAGAATACCATGCATTCCTTGCTCACGTCGTCGATACGAGCCTCGAAACGAAAGAACTAAAGAACATTCCAGTAGTAAGCGACTTTCCGGACATCTTCCCAGAAGAGCTACCAGGATTACCTCCGCAACGACAGATCGAGTTCAGAATCGACTTAGTCCTAGGAGCTACCCCAGTAGCCAAGTCGCCCTACCGATTAGAACCAGTAGAGATGCAGGAACTATCTGGTCCACTTAACGAACTGCTCAGCAAGGGCTTTATAAGACCAAGTTTCTCTCCTTGGGGAGCACCGGTCTTGTTCGTTAAAAAGAAAGACGAATCATTCCGTATGTGTATCGACTACAGAGAACTCAACAAACTGACGGTCAAGAATCGTTACCCTTTGCCACACATTGACGATCTATTTGACCAACTGCAAGGGGCGAACTACTTTTCCAAAATTGATCTAAGATCCGGATATCACTAGTTACAAGTGCTAGAGGAGGATGTTCCGAAGACAGTCTTCCGAACTCGTTACGGACATTACGAGTTCGTGGTGATGCCATTCGGATTGACCAATGCGCCCGTAGTTTTCATGGATCTGATGAATAGAGTATGTCGACCTTACTTGGATCAGTTCGTCATTGTCTTCATCGATGACATCCTGATCTACTACCGAAGTAAGGAAGAGCATGGCGATCATCTGCGACAAGTTCTAGGAACTTTACGAACGGAGAAGCTTTATGCGAAGTTCTCTAAATGTGAATTTTGGATCCGAAGAGTCGAATTCTTAGGACACGTGGTAAGCGAAGAAGGAATCCACGTGGACCCGTCCAAAATTAAGACCATTGACAACTGGTCAGCACCGAAGACGCCTACAAAAATTTGTCAATTTCTAGGTCTCACTGGCTACTACCGCAGGTTCATCCAGAACTTCTCCCGAATTGCGAAACCTCTTACAACACTGACCCAGAAAGGCGTGGCCTTTGTCTGGGAAGAGAAATAGGAGAGAGCGTTCCAAACGCTCAAGCGAGCCTTGTGCACTGCACCAATACTATCCCTCCCCGAAGGGATAGAAGACTTCGTTGTCTATTGCGACGCGTCAAATCAAGAGCTTGGTTGTTTTCTGATGCAACGGGGTAAGGTCATCGCCTACGCCTCAAGACAGCTGAAGACACATGAAGTTAACTACACGACCCACGATCTTGAGCTGGGAGCAGTTGTGTTTGCCCTGAAGATCTGGAGACACTACTTGTACGGAACAAAAAGCACTATCTTTACCGATCACAAGAGTTTACAACACATATTCGATCAGAAGGAACTCAACATGCGACAACGATGGCGGGTCGAACTACTCAATGACTACGAATGCGATATTCGTTATCATCCGGGTAAAGCCAATGTAGTAGCAGACGCCGTAAGTCGGAAGGAATATTCTGGTCGAAGAGTCAAGTCGTTGACAATGACTATCCATTCGCACTTGTCTAAGCAAATTCAGGCGGCCCAGCTTGAAGCCATGAAACCTGAAAACGTGACGAGTGAATCCCTTAGAGGAATGGATAAAAATTTAGAAGCCAAGGGTGGCAGACCCTTATATTTCATGAACCGGATCTGGACACCGAAGCACGGTGGTTTCGAAGACTTGGTCATGAGCGAGGCGCACAACACTCGGTATTCCGTCCACCCAGGTTTAGATAAGATGTATTTGGATCTTAAAAACTTATACTGGTGGCCTAATATGAAAGCAGAGATTGCTGCCTTCGTAAGTAAATGCCTTACTTGCGCAAAGGTTAAGGTCGAGTACCAGAAGCCCTCCGGTTTACTACAACAACCAGAGATTCCAGAATGGATGTGGGAGTGGATCACTTTGGATTTCATAACCAAGTTGCCCAAGACAACGGGTGGACTTGATACCATATGGGTCATCGTCGATAGATTGACCAAGTCCACACACTTCCTACCTATCAAAGAAACTGACAAGATGGAGAAGCTTACAAGGACATACATTAGGGAAATCGTAAGACTGTATGGTGTTCCTATATCCATTATCTCTGATAGAGATAGTAGGTTCACCTCAAGATTCTGGCAATCGCTACAACATTCCCTGGGAACAAGGCTGGACATGAGCACAGCCTACCATCCACAGACCGAGTGACAAAGTGAGAGGACCATCCAAACATTGGAAGATATGTTGAGAGCCTATGTGATTAACTTTGGAAAGGCATGGGATACTCATTTACCCCTTGTCGAATTTCCTACAATAACAGTTATCACACGAGCATCAAGGTTGCTCCATTTGAAGCCCTCTATGGCCGAAAGTGCAGATCCCCTATGTGCTGGGCTAAAGTGGGTAATACCCAATTAGCTAGGGGGCAAGTTTCTGACAGTACTCTCACAGGCCCGGAAATCATTTGGGAAATGATAGAGAAGATCGTTCAGATCCGTGAACGATTGAAAGCCTCTAGAGACCGACAGAAAAGCTACGTTGATAAACGAAGGAAACCTTTGGAATTCCAGGTGGGAGACCGAGTCCTTCTTAAAGTCTCACCCTGGAAGGGCTTAATACGCTTCGGTAAGCGTGGGAAGCTTAATCCGAGATATATAGGGCCCTTCGAGATTCTCTCAAGAATCGGCCCTGTAGCTTACAAACTCAATCTACCTGACGAACTTCGTCACGTACATTCTACATTCCATGTCTCTAACTTGAAAAAGGGTCTGTCCGATGAGACTATTGTAATCCCACTCGACGATATCGAGATCAACGAGAGCCTCAACTTCGTGGAAGAACCAGTAGAGCACATGGACCGAGAAGTCAAGAAGACGAAGCAAAGCCGTATCCCGATTGTGAAGGTTCGCTGGAACGCCAAGCGAGGACCGGAATTCATTTGGGAGCGTGAGGATCAGATGAAACTGAAATATCCTCATCTTTTTGTTTAGTTATTTGTAACTACTTTATTTTTTTAGACTTTTATTTCGGGACGAAATTCCCTTTAACAGGGGGATGATGTGACAACCCAAAATTTCCATTCGGTCAAACCGTAAAAGTCAACCACTTCGTATCATAAGTTAATGGCGTTATTTCTTATTTTTAAGAAATTTAAAGTTCGTTTGATTATTTTAATATTATTTTTAAACAAACGGGTGAAAGAAAGTGTCGTCTCGGGTTTTGAATTTTAAAAACTGCAAACACCTCGCGTCTTAGAAGTTCCCGGCCAAACTATTATGTTTGGGTTGAAAAATCATCCCAAAAACATAAACTCATGCCTTAAGCATGAGTTTACTCCCCAAGACTAGCCATTTGTGTTTACTCCCCAAGACTAGCCATTTGTGTTTACTCCCCAAATACCAAAAGAGTAAACTCCAAAATATCCTTTCAAGTATCATCCTAAAACTCATTCAAGATCTTCAAACTTGTAAGTGTTCGAACCATTTCAAGTTGGTTTAACACTTAATCTAGTGTTTGTGCATCTATTGATCCATTCATTTATGTATTTTGTCTAGATTTCCAAAAACACCAATAACACCAAGAACACACACTAAGTGTTCTTGGACTTTTAGCTCAAATCAAGCTTCCTAATAGTAAGTACTTCCATCCTTGAGTCTTATTAAGATAGTATTACATATAAAGATCAAGAAAATATGCCAAGAACACAAGGTTTAGGGTGTTCACGGTCCAAGAATGTTCTTGGGCCGGAAACACCAAGAAAGGCACCAAAGTGTGCCTAAGTCCCTTATCTAAGCCCTAGTTTGATGTTTAAGCCTTCCTTGATATGTTTAAACCTTCCATTGATGTGTTTAAGCCTTTAAAAACACCAAAGACTAACCTTTATAGGTGTTTACGGTTTGGGGACCTCCCAAAACCATAGACACCCTAAAGTGTGTTTAAATGGGTCATATTACTTCCTTAGGCCTAAAAACTAACCTAGACAATTACCTTGTTGTGTTAAGGACTTGAAAACATGGCAATACCCTTTTCCATAAGGGTTTACGGTAGTAAACCCAAAGGGAAATGACCATGATGCCATAAACTCCTCCAAGGAGTGTTTTTGTTACCCTAGTCCCTTCCAAAAGCCAAACCACCAAGTAGAAGTGCTTTAAAAGACTTGTAAAACCTCCAAACAACACATGGTTACAAGGAGTAGAGTTTAAGACCGTAAACCCTTGATTTTACTGCCGTAAACTCCTTGGGTATAGGTCATTAAACCCGTAAACTCCAAAGGAGTTTACCCTTGAACTCCAAACACAATAGCTTTGCCCTACCAACACTTGGATGCAATCCTTGCGATCTTTAACACTTGAAACAAAGTGTTTTCATGTTCTAAAGTGTCCCAACTTAATTTATTAGTTATATTTTTGGCTAATTAGTTATATAAATGTTCATTATATGGTAACTAGGCTCGTGCGTGTGTACAAGTCTTCATTTGTCACCTAGCACCGTACCCGACACTTCAATCCAATCCACTCACTACAAGTGAGTTCATACCCCTTTAACTAACCTTTGAAATGCTTTTAAATGTTTTAAATGCTTTAATGGGGGGGGGGGATACAAGTTGAATACTTATATTTATTACATCAATCACATGTGATTAGTAACTACAAAACCAATGATTTTATTACTGTTCAAACTGTTTTACTTCAAACTGCTTTCCAAAATCTTTTACTTATCAATTACTTTTATTTAAACTCTTTTATACTTATTATAAATTGCATTCCCATATATGTATAATTATATATGCAATGTTTAAAAGGCTTAGGAAGGCCGCCCGCCCTATTTCCTTTTCGCGCTTGAGATGTGGTCTGGTGGGGTATCGGGTATCCGTCCGAAGGTTGTTTAACTATTAATTATATATCTTGTGTACATATATAGTCATAAAAGTTTTCCATATTCATACGTACCAGTTACATCATTAGTAAGTTACCATTGGGTTAGCACAGGATAATACTTAAACTATTTCTAGAACAATGAGTCAGTACTTATTACTATGAGAATATATACAACTATACTAGAAGAAGAACATATACAACTATACTAGAAGAAGAACATATACAACTATACTAAAAAGAGAACATTTACAACTATACTAGAAACAGAACATATACAATGATACTAGAACGAGTAACAATACATCAGATATACATGAATACGTTAACATAATTGTGATCCACTGTATCGGAGCATGCCTTCAATGTCATGGCCCGATTTGTAGCCAGAGTCTCTTGGAGGGAGAGCGTGAGTTTGCGTATAGATCTATACTGGATTGACTATCCTACACCTTGCTGCTAGCTACAGCCGGACCTGCAGGTCTGCGTGTGCCAAACATCATACCTTTTTATGACCTACATTGTCGTGTTACCTAGTCGATAGTATGGTACAATTAATCTCATGATACGTTAATATAAATCCGGTTTAAGGTAGTTAGTACAGAAGTAGTTCCTATAATACAACACTACAACACTACATTAATTTACCCTTTACATATATTTAGTGATCATTTCAATTAAACATTAATGTACAAACTATATTTTGACAATGATAGTTACAATTGGGAAAATTACACACTTTTACAATAAACGAACATACAAAAAAGTTACGCCTTGGTAGAAGGCTTCTTTTAATAGAAAATATAGGTTTTTCTGAGAGATTCAAACTTTTACAAACAATTACAAACATTCACATACTTTTATCACCAATGTTTACAAACTCATACTTAAAACCACGTTCAAACGTTTTGACACAAACACCGACACTAAAATACTTATGAACTCACCAGCTTAATGTTGATAAACTCTTTCAAAATAACTTGTATTAATCAGGTCGTCAGTAGACAGGTACCGAGGCCAGCTTTTAAGAATATGGAGCGCGTTCAAGACTCATCTTATTATTTTGATTTACTTTTTGGTGTCTATAACTGTACGTAACACGCTTGTATTAAAATTATATATTTAATGCAATGGATGATGTTGTTTGCTTATTTACTATTATACTGTGTTGTGATACTTAGATGACGTCCTCCACCCCAGAACGTTTCTGCCGTTCTCGGTTTTGGGGTGTGACACAAAGTATGATCAACTATGGATGGTTTGAATAACTTAGTTATTCGAGAAGTCAAAACATGCTAAGTGAAACACAAGAATAATCGAATCCAATATGGTCTTAGAACTTAAGAACATAAATAAAACACCTTTTATTTATCACCATATTGATTACACATTATTCATTGCATAATGTTTCAAATAATCAACTTAATACTTGAATTAAACAATAGTTTTCATTTACTGTAATCTGTTAGATTTTAAACTCATATGCATTGGTCCTCTTATAATGACTATGCACAAAGGTCACAAAGACTTGGCAACAGACATTACAAAGTATTCCAATGGAGATTAATTCCATGTAAACGAATTCTCACATTCAAAGTACATTTCTTTGAACATCCTTCTTGCATTAAGTTTTTCTAATCATACATAAATTTTAAGAATAACATCCTCCTATGGAACCATTTCCATATTCCCATTTTGACTCTTACTTCTAAACAAGAGTCTCCTCTTTTTAGAGTAAGCCAATATGGTCCCTCTCCAAAATTTTACACCATACTTCCAACTGTCCACGAGAGACCAATCTTGGGTAAGCCTCAGATCGTCCTCGACAATTGCTTAATCATTTCAGTCATATCCAGTTCGCTTCCTTTTTCCCTCTTAATGCCCTAGGAATTTGGAAAATTTGGAACGGATAATTACTATATATAGCACATGTAATCGATCCTATATATGTTGCATACAAGACACGATTCATGATGTCTCACATAAAGACACTATACTTGACTAGTCTTTTGGTACAATAATTCTTATAATTTGCCATGTTCTCATAATTTGAATTATGAAAAGGGATGTTGTAATCATAATCGAATTTTAGAATGCAAATAATGTATTCATGACTAAATCTGATTAAAATCTCACAATCTAAGCTTTTAGATTTGAAATGAAGTATAATTTCATCTCCCTTAATTATAGCAAAACAACTTTTTCAACCCCTGCAACTCCACGAATTGAAACTTTTGTTTTCTATAATTAACACTTCTAACTTGCAATTTTTTTTCATAATTAATTATGCTCCCACTAGCATAATAATTATTATCTTACCAGCATAACATTTATGCTCCCACTAGCTCTGACACATACTCAGAAATTAGTTGGACTTCTAGAAATCGATGCTTCCAAAGTTCTGATTTCTGATACGGGATGCTTCTATTTAACTTTATCTTAGCTTCTCAAAATTATACACCTTTCCTTAGATAGCTCACATGTGTGTCTAAACAATTATGAAGAGGGATGCCGTAATCATAATGTTTAGATCTTTTGCCATTCTCAAAATTCAAACATGAAGAGGGATGCCGTAATCATGATCGAATTTGAGAATGCAAACATCACAATTGCTATCGCCTTAAAATCTTCTTAGTGAAAGCGTTTCCTCAGCATCATTTTCATGAATCAGAGAGAAACCTTATGAAACTTAGATTTTATGGTGTATGTGTTCCTATCCATGTAAATTTGTCAAAACCATAATCACAAGACAAGGTTAGTGACATATTCAAACTCATATGGACTGAACTTGTTCAATCTTAATTTCTCGCCACCTGGCAGCACATGGGCCTAACAACGCTTCCAGGTTGTTATTCAACCAATTGAGAACTCTCAGAACTCATATGCAAATTCAACTTTAACTGGAATGGGCACAAAAACAAGAAGTATGTCAGCACGATAGGTTACAAACCTCATGTCATGTTGCTAGTGATAAACTACAGGTTTTATTCTTGACTAGTTATTGAAACTCTTTCAGGATCTTTAAGACTCCTACTGCCCTCTTGACATATAAGTTTCTCTTTGTCAAATACCATTACTTGACAACAAATATTCAAGAGTTAGTGAAGATTCTTATCAAGACAAACACTTCACACGATTGGCCTTATTTCTTGAAACTCTTCAAGATATTTAAGACTCCCACTGACCTCTTGACATATAATATTCACTTTGTCAAGGAACATTACTTGACAAAAAAATATTCAAGAGTTAGTGCAGTTTCTTATCAAGTCAAAAAATTCACACAATTGGTCTTAGTCGGACTTTGTCTTATCCAAAACATCACAACTTACCAATTTCAAATGTACAAGAGTAAGAAACATTTTACTCAATAATTTACAAGTGTTATAAACGTTCTTTAAGATATGTCACTCAAGTTACAATCTTGGAGTATGACTCTAAGAAATATTTTGGAACGAAGTATGACTCATCTTCTTGATTTAACCACTTCAACAATTCATGACTCATCTTCTTAGCCATAAGAATGCACTAAGATATCCTTAGAGGATCAATTGTGATATGGTTTCATAATCATTAATATAATCATAAAACATGATACTAAAGTACTCTCCCATCTTTTCAGATTTGAGAAACTTTTATCTTCCTGCCTAATTTGATTCTTCTCATTCATTCTGCCATACATTGAAAGTTTTCCAATGTTTCCGAATTATATTTAAACTTGTAAGTATAACCATATTTACTAAACTTTAGTAAATCATGACGAATAGTCTTATTGATCCTTGTGGTGGACTTGACATGTTCACAAGAATGTGTACTCGATCCCTTAGTCCTTCACTTGACTAAAATATACATGTGAACAAGGAATTAGTCTTAATTTTCCAAAGATGAAAATTTTCATTCATCATACAATACAACTTGCATGATTAGAAGTTTCTGTCCAATTGAAACTTGGGTGATGAGAATCTTTCCTTATTTGGTAAATTTAGACACTACCACAAAAGAAAGAATCAAATTCATATTTCCAATATTGCTAGAAACATACAAACATCAATTTTTCATAAATGCCATTGCAAGGAGATAAAAAACAAAATTTTATTTATTTATAAAATACGGAAAAACTTTTCCTTACAATAAAATTACAAGTGAAAAACTATGCTAGTACATATTTCCTTGAAATCTATCATAACTCCCAAGAAGTAGCTTAGAAATCCGATCTTCAAACCATGTGATTGAAATCCATCTTCACGATCAGATTCATCATACTCTTCTTTTAAGCTTCCTTCCCTTTGCTTGATCCTACAAAACATCAAGATACAACCTAGTCACATCATGTATTAAGAATCAACAATTAGGAACTTAAAAGAGTTAGATAACAAACTCACCTGAAGTAGAACCATACAATTTGATTAAATTTCTCAGGTAGTCTGGGCAGCTTTGATTCCAATGTCTCTATCTTTGGCAATAGAAACACACATGGTCATATGGAGTAGTCTCAGACTTGGCCTTTCTCTTTAGCTTTTTGTCAAATGGGTTGACCAAGGCCAGTCCCTTTCCATTGGGAAGAGAAAGCTTTTCTGGACTTCCAATGTTACCATTTTCAATGTCCATGGAAGTTTGAGAAGTAGACCTTCCACCCAAATTTACTTTTCCAGTGCGCCAAAACATTGCTGATTCAGCAGCAACAAGCAAATATGTAAGATCAATAAGGGTCATTTCGTGGTCTGTCACATAGTAGTCCTTAATGAACTCACTATATGACTCAGGAAGTGATTGAAGAACCAAATCAACAGCCAACTTCCTTGAGACTTTGAAACCCAACACTCTCAGCTTGTCGATATGTGACTTCATCTCCAAGATGTGAGTACACACAGGCCTTCCATCTTGTTGTTTCATTGCAAGTAGGGCTTCAGTGACCTTGAATTTTTCAAGTCTTCGAGCCTGTGGGTCAGGGAGAATAATTAAAGGAGGTGGAGGATGAGAAGTATGACTTCCATGATCCAACCACAGGACATCATCTTCATTAGGAAAGTTTATTCCAAGGGATTTGGGAAGACCACAGTTGTCTGAGCTAGACATCTACAATGGGAGAAATTCAAGTTAGTTGATTTAATTCCTTAATTAACACCCAATATGAAATATTAAGGCTAGGACCCAACACAATATTTTATAAATTGGAAGAGGGATGTCGTAATCCAAGCTATGAAATATTTGAAGGTAGGTGAATGACGATTCACCAATTTCCACCATGAAAAACGCAATAGGTGTTTGGTTTTAATTGGATTGAAACTCCTAGATATTTTGAGATTCATTGAACTTTTCAATGGCATGTTTAAATCTTGATTGTGCCCTCTCAAGTTTGTGACTGGGATGCCGACGATCACAAACAAGGTGTAAATAACCATGCAAATTAACTTGGTACCCTTAACTTTATCACCTAATCGATGTACCGGTTAACCACACATGCTCCACCAATCTATGATAAACATTAATTTACCCTTTTCTACTCTTACTAGTCCATGTTAGTGTGTCGGTTAACCACACACGCTCCACCAACGACTTGGTAAGGTACAAAGTGTAATTTCATGGGTTAGCACCAAATTCACATTTTCCTAAAGTAACTAAGATTGGGAATTTATAAGTGTTTAGTTACTTTATATTTATCATTATACTTTTAATGAAGGGAGAATTAGAGTCCTATCCTACCTGTTCGGCTAATGACCCTCCACCAGTCAAGGAAGCGGTAGGTGAGAGTGGACACCCATTAAACTACCATTTTATAGGCGGTAACCTTATACCCCCCTTATAGACTGGCTTCGTGAATGAGGCCTGCTAACGGTAAGATTGACTTTTACTCTTATACACACACACACACACACACATATATATATATATATATATATATATATTAAACCTATAATATTATAATAGTATAAGGATTGAACTTTAAACTATTTAAAATTCTTGCGTTTGGAACTAAAGAATACAAAAGTGTAACTTTACAAATTCCAAAACTTGAGGGAAAGTTTTGAACAATTCAAAAAACTTTTGGAATCTATAACATATGAGTTTAATATGGCTTTTAATCCCAATACTCTTGAAAATCCATAATTTGAGGACAAGTTATGGATGTCATAAAACAATTTATGGGGAAAAAACTTTTCAAAAACATATCTCATGACTTTTAAAGACTCATTAACAAGAAAGACTTTTGGTTTTCCATAACTTGAGTACAAGTTATGGAATCCATTAAAGGCAATTTAGATCATCTAATAAACAAACAAACATGTCAAAAAAAAGTTATGAGCTAGATTAAACTCATATAAACAAGACAATTCAAATCAAACAATTTTCATGTAATTAGTCTAACCATCAAACTAATACAAAACATGAAACTTTTAACAATTGTCTTTTGAATTGGATTAAAATGATCACTACCACATCAAAAACAAGTTTATAAGTTCAAAAACAGCTTAGGTAACGATTCTTGTCCAATTCTAGCCTTAAAAGTCAAAAAATCTGCACTCTGGACCTCCAATTCGTTGAGTCTATGAACAAACTCGGCGAGTTGGTCAGTTTTTGCCTTGGAGCGGTGAGTCCACAGTCCAGAAAGCCAGTTTATCGATTTTTCAGCAATTGCATCAAGTATAATTGAAAACCAAGCCTTGGCTCGGATACCACTGATGGGTTTTGAGCATTCTGACACTCCTATGGTGTGCATGCAATCCTATGTGCCTTTGATCTATGTTTTCACTATTATACATGCAAATATACAACATTCCAAAGCATCATCCTAACTAGCATATTATGGAGCAACTATAGTACAAAAGTCTAGTTAGATGACATACCTTTTAATGGAGCTTGAAGTCTTGAACCTTTAAGAGCTTAGCCCCAATAGTCTGGAAGCCTCAAATCAAATAAAAAAACACCACTAACAAATGGAATAAATTGAGAAGAAGGTTACTTTGGTTCTCCCTATGAAATCGGTCCTTGCCCTCACTATGTGTATCCAATAGTGCCATTTCATGAACCATGGGATCCTTTATATAGTGTGGCTCATTAGGGTTACACCATGTAAACCCTAATGTGCATGACTTTCCATTTCCTTCATGATCCATGGGTTTTAACCTCCATGGAGTATCCATGGGTTACCACATGGGTTAAGCCCAACATGAAGGACAATGGATCACAATCCTACATATATATAAGAATGAATGATTTACATAATCAATCCCTATATATTTAATTAGTCTCTTTTGATCACAAAATTAATTCCAAATTAATTCTTGATCAATACTAAATAAATAATATGATTTCATATTAATATATTAGAACTTATATTATGTTAATATAAATCATAAATAACCTTTTCTCACTTGTTTATCCAATTGTTCCGATGTCATGCAACCCAAATGGACCATACTACTCTCGGGTCGAGTACATAACAATAATAGTTATGGGCTTAGACATCTAATCCAACAACTTTGACTCAAATTCTTGCTTGTACTTAATCATCAAATAACACACAACAATATGTTTTATAACACCAAGTTACCGGTGCATTTACATATGTCAATGTGCAACCGACTTGTAAACTACAACTCACATGTCTTGGTTTCAAGAATATAAGATATTATTGTCTGACAATCACTCGTGATAAAATCCATGAAGTGATTCAGATGAGCGTGGGTTTAATCCAATACTCGAATCTTATTCCAGAAGTACTCATGAACACTGCAACAAACTTGTGCTATGTCTAAAACACCTAGACAATTTACAGTCAGATTCATGAAAGTCTTGCCTCAATACCTACTTCCAAAGTATGATCGATTGTGGATAGTTTGAATAACCTAGTTATTTGGGAAGTCAAAACATGCAAAGTGAAACACAAGAATAAGCGAATCCAGTGTGGTCTCAGACCTTATGAATACAAATAAAACACATTTTATTTAATCACCATATTGATTACACATTATTAATTGTATAATGTTTCGATTAATCAACTGAATACTTGAATAAAAACAATAGTTATCCCATGCTCCAAGCATGCACACTATGTTTACCTATGATCCTTTCTTTGTGAAATAGATCAATGGAAAGCATTTCAATGACACTCATTTCACATTTCCAAATCCTTATCGTAAATGTAAGAATACCAAACTTTTGCCATTCTCTATAATCTATTAGATTTTAAACTTATATGAAATGATCCTCTTGTAATGACTATGCACAAAAGTCACAGAGACTTGGCAACAGACATTACAAAGTATTCCAATGGAGAGCAATTCCTTGGAAACGAAGTTGCACATTCAAAGTACATTCCTTTGAACATCCTTCTTGCATTAAGTTTCCTAAGCTTACATAGATTTACAGAAAAACTTTCGCATATGGAAACATTCCCATATTCCAATTTTGACTATCACTTCTGAACAAGAGTTACCTCTTCTCAGAGTATGTCAATATGGTCCTTTCCAAAATTTACAATATACTTCCAACTGTCCATAAGAAGCCAATCTTTGGTAAACCTCAGATTGTCCTCGATAATTGCTTTAACCATTTTAGTCATATCTCGTTCTAGTCCCTTTTCCCTCTTAATGCCCTAGGCATTTGGAAAACTAGAACATATTGATATTATAGCATATGTAATCGATCCTATATCCGAAGCATATGGAATACGATACATAATGTTTCAAATAAAGACATGTTACTTTACCAGTCTCTTGCTATAATAATTCCACATATAGAATTTCCTTATGTTGAATCATTTCAACATCACATTCATCTATGTTCTTGACTAAATTTGATTAAAATCTCAATCTAAGATTTTAGATTTGAAGTGAAGTATGAATTCCTCTCCCTTAATTAAAGCAAAACAACTTTTCAAACCCTGCATCTTGCAAATTGAAACTTGTGTTTTCTATAATTAACATTGCTAACTCGCAACACTTACCATAACAATTATGCTCCCACTAGTATAATAATTATTATCTTACTACATAACACTTATGCTCCAACTAGCTTTAACATGTCACCAGAAATCAGCTGGACTTCTAGAAATCAATACTAATTGACTTTCTTACCAAAGTTCGGATTTCTGATACGAGATGCTTCTATAAGACTTTATCTAGGATTCTCAAGTTCATGCACCTTTCCTTAGATAGCTCACATGTGTGTCTAAACAATTTTATAACTTACAGTAATAAGTCCCGAATGTTTAGACCTTTTGCCATTTCTCATAATTCGAACTATGAAGAGGGATTCCGTAAACATAATCGATTTGAGAATGCAAATATCACAAATGTTGTCTCCTTGAAATGTACTTAGTGAAAGCATTTCCTCACAATCATTTTCATGAATTAGAGAGAAACCTTATGAAACTTAGATTTTATGGTGTATGTGTTCCTATCCATGTGAATTTTTCATAACCATAATCACAAGACAAGGTTAGTGACAAATCTAAACTCATATGGACTGAACTTGTTCGATCTTAATTTCTTTCCACATGGCAGCACAAGGGCCTACCATTGCTTCCAATTTGTTATGCAAACAATTAAGAACTCATAGAACTCACATGCATAGTCAACCACCTAGAATGGGCACAAAAATAAGAATATGTGGACACGATATGTTATAAACCTTTAGTCGCGTGCTAGTGATTAACAACAGGTTTAGTATTGATTTCTTGAAACTCTTCAAGATCTTTAAGACTCCCACTGACCTCTTGACACATAAGTTCACTTTGTCAAGGAACATTACTTGACAAACAAATATTCAAGACTTAGTGCGGTTTCTTATCAAGACAAAAACTTCACATAATTGGTCTTAGTCGGTCTTTGTCTTATCCAAAACATCACAACTTACCAATTTCAAATGTACAAGAGTAAGAAACATTTTACTCTACATTTGATGAGTGTTATAAACCTTCCTTAAGATATGTCACTCAATCTACAATCTCGGAGTACGACTCTAAGACTTGATTTTGGAACGAAGTATGATTCGTCTTTTGATTTAATCATTTCAATAATTCACGATTCCTCTTCTTAGCCATACAAATGCACTAAGATGTCCTCAACAAATAGTAGGGTGGAGTGGAGAGGAATCTTATAAAGATAGTCTAGGAAGTTTAATACATGTTTGATAGGGAATATATTCGTAAGTTAGGGCATCGGTTAAGATCTAAAGTTCTATTTGAGTTTAGGAAAAATCTATTGTATGTGCTCGTGGGACACATACATACATACACACACACACACACATATATATATATATATATATATATATATATATATATATATATATATATATATATATATATATATATGTTTAGCAGTCAACTTATGTAGTATTAGAAGTGGCTTGGAAACTACGAGACATTTTTTTGGGACAAGTATTAGTAGGTGTGAAAGGTAGTGGAGGCCTATACTACCCAAAGCACAGAACTTACACTTGGATCAGGTATAGTCACAAAGTTTCTAAGGAACTGGTAGTTAGGTAGATAGTGTGGCTAAAAATATGAATTCATTTCATTTCCATAATTACCTATCGTATGGTGATGTCTAGGAGAGTAACTCTAAGTTCGGGCCCAAGTGGCCATATAGGATGGAGTCTGAATAATGTAGAATTGTGTGAGCAAGCTAGGTTATGAGAACCTTGTCTGATGTAGTATGACTATAGTTGTGAGGATGAAGAAAGACAACTAGAACGCGATGAGAAGGGTGGAGTGAATTCAACAACCATCATTGTTGCTAGTAGTTTAGCTACGTTAGTAATACCCCTTTATCTCGTTTAGTTATATATGTACGTTAGTACGGTTTTAGACAACATTGTGTCTGTCACGACCTTATCCTATTTTGGTCGGGAACACGATGAGAATGTCGAAAGTCATTAGATATGACAACTAGGAGTTTCTTCAAATTCAAAAGGAGCTACAAGTCATGTAGGCAAGGCCATCTTAGACTTCGGCTAGTTTCGAGCAGTGACAGATGATGGGTTGAACCTAAGTGGGGAAGAACCAACCCTTAAGGAGAAAGTGTGAAAAGTGGTTCAACGTTCGATTTAGACATCAAGGTCTAAGAGAGTAGCAGCACGAGTAGGTGGAGATAGTTAGTTTCGTTTTCAAGTGAAAAAAAGAAGGAAATATTTTGTTAGATTACCCATTGACTATGAGTTTCTTACTTCTCAAGGAAAGGTAGTTCTTTCCACCTAAGCATTTGATAGGATTTAGGAATCAGCCAAATCTTCGAGTTCAGCTCAGATAGCCAAGAGAACCATATAGGTTCATGCCATCTAGAATGTAGAATTTATCCTCACAATAGAGGATTAGTTAGAAATTCAGTAGGTCGCATAGGTTACCATAGACAGCATCGAATACTCAAGACATACACCATACTTAGGAAGTTGATTTCAACCATTGTAAGAAATTAGTTAACCCATGCCGATGGATTTTATCAATGGGATCGATATCAAAGGTAATAGTGTTTTTGTAAGTACGATTAGAGACCCATAGAAGAAAACAATTCAAAAGGATTATGCCAATTAAGGATATGGTAATTCTTTAGTGTAACTTTAGGTATTCGGATAAACTACGTGTTTAGTTAAGTTATTCCTTTAGTTAATAAGAGTAAAGACTAATATGAAGTCGATATCAAGAAAGGATGATGACAAGGATAATCAGATAATGGTTTGGAGTCTTTAAGAGCACCGAAAAGTTGATCGTGGGTCTTTAGGCCTAAAGGGTTGATGACAAGAGTGATCTTGGATCGAAATCACAGTAGTTGGATAAGAGTCCGTATTGTGAATGAATTACTCAAACAATAGTTGTACCTTGATATAAGAGAAGCAGTTAGATCCTTGCAAGAAGGTTATTGGTAACCTAGTGTTCATATTAATCTAGTAGGATGGAAGATAAGAAAGCCTTATAATGAGTCTGTCATCAATATTATAGTATTGGTTCTAGAGTTTTCAAGTCAGTAAACCTATTGTAGTAATTTTGGTTAAAATTCAAGATGATGGAACTCCTGAACTAGGTAAAAGAAACCAATTACAATATAGATTTGTGTGTGTTTTAAGATATGTTGTAAGACTTTTTGAGGCATATTCCTGAAAATGGATTTTTTATGGTGTCGTAGGTAAATTCCATGGTTAACCACCTCACAACTGACATTTCACATCTGGAAGCGATCATCAATCATAACATGTAATTTCTGGAAGTCGAAAATGATGAATTCCCAATTTTGCAAGACTTTGCGAGGATCCGGGAGTATGTCTAAGGTAGAAAACAAAGTTCTACGGCCGATTAAGTACAAATGGACGAATTCGATGCAACAATGCTGACTAGATATTACATCAATCCTATGAAACCCAGTAGGATAGTGCAGATATTATCCTAAAGTGTGTTATGAGTAAGATTTCATGGACGAAATCTCTACAAGTGGGGGTGAGTTGTAACGCACCATTTTTTCCTTATAGTATAAATGAACGGTTACGTAAATAGATCAGACAAACACTTCCTGAATCCCTACGAGACTACTTCCTGAATCCCCGCGAGACTACTAATCTAAGACACCTTGAAATGATGCCCCACCTATATATTGAAGTCCAAATAACCGATGCCCAGAACAAAACCTTAACAGTAAACCACTTCCCCTAGTGGTTCCAAAAGTCGACCCGATCATAATGGCTGAGTCACAAATCTTGTCCATAGACCTTCTGCATCATGTCCCTGAACCGATCTCAAACCTAGACCGAGATAACATTGAACGCTCCAAACCAGCAAATAAGGAAACGACCTTTCACCAACCACCCCATGAATCATGGTATGCAGATGACATATGAAAAATGTTTGAATGTATAGTCCAAACACAAGCAGGGCAACAGACCCATAGATACACTTACTAAAACCCTCGAAACGAAAACTCCCTCATGCAGTTTCCTGCAAGTACCGCACTAAATTTGGCCGTGCTGGCCTCTCAAAACTTACTTGAACTCTTGGGTCCCTTTCAAGGACCCTCCAATGTATGTACCTGATCTGATCCCTTCTTCCCACTATGCTCCAAGTCAATCCCTGCTCTCGAGCTCTATAAATCATATAATTTAGGGTCTCACACCTTGGCACACTCACCAGCTCAATTGTCCATGGCTGAACTACAGCAGCTGAAGCAATATCTGCCCTAAATCGGGCTACAAACTACCCCCAAGATGTAGTCTCTAGTCCCGAAAGTGCAATAGATCTCAAAATCAATCCTTGCCGCCTGATACAAGAGATCCAAGGAGAACTCAAACTCCTGACGGTCCTTTCGCTATCTGGCTCACCACCGGAGCTGGGACCAAACCCTGGTCCTCCCTTATGTGTGCTCATCCTCATCTGGCAAACCAACTATCCCCACTATTAGAGCATAACCAAGAATACCCATTCCCAAGCTTCTTAGATTCTCCAAGACTGTTACTGATTCGAGTATGGATCATGTGCTTTTAGTAGTATGGGCCCATACTACTTTCCACACCTATCCATACTTTCCTCAGCAATCCTCTCGAATCCTCTAAGTCACCTACTCCACTAGTGCACCAAATATCCTCTAAACAACAACACAATATCCTAGGCTTCCAACCTCACCGAACCGTCCCACTAACTCACTGGAGCATATCCTAGGCTTTCCTAGGTTCCCAACCTTGCCCTATCATCGGCTGCTGAGGAACTCCCCATGATGCCAGCCATCCACCTCCTGGATATCGTCATATCTACATAGTAGCTGACTCCCATCGCTCATGAATTCCACAAAGCACAAAGCAAGAAACATTCGTGCAGTAGCACTCCGATCCAAAGAACTGTCATAGAACATTCCGCCCACATATCGCAACTCGCACTATCCACATCCATCCATCCTCACTGTCGGCTGCCTTATGCATGCAAATTATACATAGAAGATGATCTAATAGACTGTCAAATAATCCAACATGATCTAATAGACTGTCAAATAATCCACTCTACCCTAGGACCACAACCAGACAAGGAACAGGAAATAAAGCCAAATCAATTATTCTAAGTCTATAAGATCCTAACCATATACAATTTTAAAAGCATACGCATAACAGTTACCAATACCAATAATCATTCTCATTCTAGAATGGCATCAATTATTCTCAAGGCTACAAGCACCACATATCAGGCCAACCTATTGCTGACTACTCAGTACTTGCATGCAAGTCTACCAGCTCATACACCATATATAGGCATCTCCCCTATCCCTAACTAGCATGCGATTCACATATTCATAAACAAAGTCATAAAATACAAAATATGTGAGTATTCTGGGAAACTTACTAGAGCTCGGCTAATTGCATGCACCACACCCTTTCTTGTCTTAGAAATTCTTTACTTAAAACATTTTCCTTTTGAAAACTTAACTGATCCTCAGTTTGAGTTCAGACGCACCTGAAAGTATGTTCGAATCCCTCAAGCCAAGGCTCTGATACCAACTTGTAACCAACCAAAAATCAAGGGTAAAAATTTCATTTTTCCATACTGTCAATACGTATATGTCTTTAAATCCAAACGTTCCAAAAAAATGATTAATTAAAAACATTCATCAGTGTTCGTCCCAAAATCATATATTGCGGAAACACGGGTGTGTGTTGCGATCAAGCTGAGCCCTTCCTTTCCAAAACAATGATACCTGAAACCATAAACAAATCTGTAAGCATGAAGCTTAGTAAGTTCCCCAGAGCATACCCCACACACAATCCACATATCATATTAGCTCTAAAATCTATCTCTACCACATATCACATATCACATTAATTGTCAAAGCTATATCTAGGCCTGGCAATGGAGCGGGTTTTGACCCTGATCTGATCCAAACCCTTAAGAATTATATGGGTTTGGAGCATAGTTTTTGATTCGTTTACCCGTTAACGACCCATACCTGCTAACCCTTTTATTAAAAGGGTCGGGTATGGATCATCACTGATCCGCTCCATTTATAACCCGCCCCTTATAAATTTTGAATTATTGGTTTATATTTTATATTTCTTAAAGTTTAATTTTAATTCCAATCGAAAGTCTAAAAGGAAAATGCCAAAGTCCAAACTGTTTATACATAAGAATGGAGCAGTCGACTTCTAGACTTCCAGTCTTCTACTAAGAATTATGATGATATTTCATTTATATTTCATCAAGCAATCATCATATTTCATTCATAAATCAATAAATGCATTCATCAACTGAAAGAAAGTTTGTCATTGCTATTCTCTATCACTACAATTGACAGTAAAAAAATAAATCAGTAGTTACTACAATAGATATTTTTAATTCCAATTGGAAGTCCTCGAGTACGTACTGTGTTTTCTAAATCATCATTTTTTTTTATTTAAGAAATATTATTTTATGAATTAAGTAATATGTGTTTGATAATTCAAAAGGCCTATGGGTTACGGGGCGGGTTTGGATATCCGTTGATTCGGTGGATAAGGTATGGATTTGATTATTCAAAACCCTACGGGTTACGGAGCGGGTTTGGATCGGATTTTGAAATTTGTTAAAAGGGTTTGGATCAAGGTCGATTCAACCCAAACCCGCCTCATTGCTAGGTCTAGCTACCTCTACCACATACCACATATCATATTAGCTAGACAAGCTATCTCTACCACATACCACATATCATGTTAGCAATATAGCTATCTCTACCGCATAACATTAGCTATAAAAGCTATCTCTACAACATAACATTAGCTATAAAAGCTATCTCTACCACATATCCCTGCATAAGGATGCCATGAGCTCCCCCACATGGTCTTACACCTAAGTGTCATGGGCTCCCCCATGGTCTTTCCTTGCTGGACAACCATGGGCTCGCTCACATTGTCTTACATCCAAGTGCCATGCCCCCCCCCCTTCCATGATCTTTCATGCAAATATCACATAGACAAACAACATAGCATATAGCATATAACCAACTGGCATACCACGTATCTCTACATCAACTAGTGTACCATATAATACAAAATGGGCCGGCCTTTGTGCCTTCGACCCATTGGTATGGTGAGGAGACTCACTTCGCACTGCTGAATGGACCATTTTACCCCTAACCTAGCTTGATTCAAAACCAAGGCCCAAACTCACACCATGAAGGCCTAAAAGCCCAATAGTCAACCAAAGCCCAACATATGGCCCAATTTTCCAAATTGGGCCCAAACCTCTACATGGATTTAATTTAAGGCCCAACCAATTATTCTAGTCCAAACAATTGGCATTCTGATGGCCCAATAGCTAATAATCCTCAACAACCAATTATGGCCCAAGCCTCTCTAATGGGTATTATCCTGAAGCCCAATAATTTCCTTTAGTCCTTAAATATGTTCCCAATTGGCCCACAAAGGCCCACAGCAGCTTAGTCTAATAATTAGCCCAGCAAGCATCCAAACCCAATTAGGGTTTTTCACATAAAATGACGATTAGGGTTAAGTGTTCTTACTTAACCCATTAAGGACTTAATTCATTAAGTCCAAACATACAATGAAATCGGGGTTGAGTCATTACTTCACTCCAGTTGTCCAAAATGCAGGGCCCGATAAGTCCAAACCAATAATTCCAACCTTAGGGTTTTCTAAACCCTAATTAGGGTTTCCAACCCAATCATAGCCCAATAGGCCGAAAACTAAGTCCTTAGATCAATTAGGGCTTCATTAGGCCCATTAGGGTTTCACTCGGCCCATTAGGCTTTCGTTAGTCGGGCACCACCCACTACCACCTCGGGTAGTGGTGGTCAACGGCAGCTCACGGAAGTGGCCACCACCTCACGGTGGTGGTTAGGGTTCTAGTCCAATCGAGTCCAAGCATCCAAAAAGCAACCAACACATGCAAAAGCACACTATTACCCAACACGACGGTTCGTGGCGGCAGCCACCACCTCGCGGTGGTGGTTTTGAGTTTTCTTATTATCATACTAGCACCGATTACAATTTACAACACAAATCCCAAATAAACACACTCACAAACTAAAATGAACACACACACACACACAACCACCCTTGTGGTGGCCAGCGGTGGTAGATGGTGACAGCCACCACCTCACGGTGGTGGTGGTTGTTCTCGGTTTTCCGGCCAAATGAAATCACATACACTACAACCGGGATACACATGCATTTTTGCTTGCAAAGTGAACCCAACACCCAGCTGTGGTGGGCGGCGACGACTGTAGCACACTAGCGACAACAGCGGCGGCCAACGACAGCAATCGTGGTTGGAACGTAGCGATACGAGGTTGGGGAAGATGATGGTTAGCCATCGTTGGAAGCAACAACAAAGGGCCATATTGTCTCAATCCTCCACTGCCCTTGGATGGATGTCAGATTCGTAGATTGTGGTTTCGCTAATGACAAGATAACGACGATGATCGGCGTTCCTAGCGGGATACCATCGAC
Source organism: Lactuca sativa (assembly GCF_002870075.4). Classification (NCBI taxonomy): domain Eukaryota; kingdom Viridiplantae; phylum Streptophyta; class Magnoliopsida; order Asterales; family Asteraceae; genus Lactuca; species Lactuca sativa. The sequence goes on along the minus strand of NC_056625.2, from coordinate 156,355,801 downwards.
GTGAATGGCGGCAGAACAATAGAAAAGGTGGGGTGTTTCCGGGAATGGCAGCAACACCCGCGAAACAGCCGCATGGTGGCGATAGCAACGATGGAACCTAACTGCAACACCCTCGACTGATCTTCACCTAATACCAGAGTTGATCTCGGTGGTTCTTCCAAGCTACACCCGGTGTCCGACGACGTAGTGATGGTGGTGTTTCGATGGCAAAAACGGCAGACAACACAAGGGCGGCGATTTCGGCGGTTGGCGACCTCAACGGAGGTGGAGCGGCGCCGAAGGTCAAAAGAGTGAAGGTGGCATCTGGAGACATTTCCCTTAGGGTTAGGGTTTCGTAGGGTTTATATACCCGGTTATGAATAACTTTCCCATATTTACATTATCATTCCCTCTAACCTAATTCCTTTCAAATAAAGCCCATAATTTACCAATTAAACCCTGCCCCCTGAAACCCTTTACAAATTAAGTCTGGATTTTACAAAACAGCCTGATAACTCCATAAAATCTTTTCAAACTTAATCCAATATTTACTTTTCAGTCCCTCTCTTCAAGATTTTATTTCAATTTAAATCCAGAATTTTCCAAACAACTCTTAACCTCCAAAATTCTTTACAAACTAATCCGGAAATTATACTTAACCCCGAAAAAGCTAACTTATGACATGTTTAGCCCTTCGTTCTCTAAACATTACAATTTAAGTTACCATTTACTAGGAATTGTGTCATTTAGCCCTTATGACACAATGGTAACTTATTACGGATTTAGGGCAACTATTCGTTTATTAAATTTTATCCATTTATTTATTTAATAAAAAGGATGTCACACCTTCGGTCTCTTTCAATCGGTAACTTGCCTAGCATATCAGGGTGTTGGACTACCTCTTCGATCCTGTCGACCGGTAATCTTGCCTAGCATATCAAGGTGCTGGCCTACCCCTTCGATCCTATCGACCGGTATTTGGGGACTATTTCACCCCTAACACTACCACATAATATCATTGCACATATATCATAATCTATCTATCGTAACTAGGTACTAACCACCCCTTCGGTCCTTTCGACCGGTACTGGGTCTATCGTACCCCTCCTATCACATATCACATAACATCATATCATACTACCATATAATCATAACAGATAGCAACATACCAGATAATTATCACAAAGACAATCATATATACTCTAATTCTTACTAGTGGGTCGGCCTTGGTGCCTTGGACCCACTTCTACTGGAAGGTAACTCACTTCATAAAACTGATTGTCGAAACTCACAAGAAGGGATCCCTAATAGCTGCTTCGATGACTCCCGACTATCATAATCATAATGACACTCAATAAAAATGTATAACACAATTTAGGGTACAATGACCATTTTACCCCCTTGGTCTAAATTGAACCATTCATATGGCCCATTGCTAACTTATTAAGTCCAATGCACCCATGGCCCATTAAAGGCTCCCTAAGTGCCTACTAATGGCCCAATTTTCCCAAATCTTGAAATGGGCCTTTTCACAAGTCTAATAAGTCCTTAGCCCAAAATGAATAATCTTGAGTGGCCTAATATGGCCCAAAAGGACCAATAGTTCTAATTCCAAATTCCTAGGCCTAGATCTATACTCCAAAGTGGGCCACGGGGTGCAATAGTCCAGGCCCAATACCATAAGGCCCAAAAAGCCCAATGTAGCCCTTCTGCATGCGTACGTGTGGCGTACATGGCACGTACGCCTAGCGTACGCTGGCCTTGACCAAAACGGGGAGTTGACCCAGTACGTGCAGCGTACCAGGGTGTACGCTTAGTGTACTGACCAGCTTTCTTGGGACTTCATTTGTGACTTAATCCATTAAGTCTTCACGTCCAAAATATAGATCCACATCCTTTAAGACCTCCTAATCCATAAAGTTACAAACTTTATGTGCTTGAATGCATGGTTGGGGTCAAAACATGATTTTGGTCCTTTTAACAAGCTTTATGACCATCAAACACTTGCATGTTTGTGGCTTAACCATCAAGGTATGATTTTTATTACTCTAAGTGCTTCTAAGAGCCCAAAAGGACAACTCTTATGTTCTAAAACTATCAAGACTCAAGCAACCTCAACAATGGAGTCCAAAAGTGACCCAAAACACCCCAAAATCAAATCTAAACATGCAATGATCAAGTTTGAAGCTTGATTCCTCAAATAAGTAAGTAATGGTGCTAATCTCATGGATCTACAAGCTCCCTTTTAATACTTGATCCTTCTTCAAGCTCCTTTCTCTTCTAGACACCAAAACAACACTAAAATGCTCTCAAGTGGCTTCTAAATCACAAGAATACACAAATGTGAGTTAGGGTTTTCTTGGTGGCTGTAGGAGGGTGAGAGGGAGGCTGGACCAAAGGCTTTAAATAGGGGTCAAACACTAAAAGTTAGGGTTTTCACCTTTGCACGCGTACGCTACGCGTACCCTTTGGTATGCTGGGCGTACGTTCATGGCCTTCCCGCCCCATCCTCTCGAGCACGTTGCACGTACCTAGCATCGTACGCCCCGTGTAATGCTCTTCTCAGCCCAAGGCTTAAGGCCCAACTATCCTGGCCCAAACCAACAACAACCCATTATTCAATAAAATAAGTAGATTTAATACCTATAAATCCCAGATGTTACAAATCTCCCCCACTTGAATTAGAATTCGTCCTCGAAATCCGTTTCTGCTACTGAAAATAACTCGGGGTAGTGCTCCCTCATCTCATCCTTCGGCTCCTACGTCTAATCTGAACCCTTGTGGTGTTGCCACCGCACCTTCAAAAACTCTACCTCCTTGTTCCTTAGCGCCTTCTTCTTCCTATCTAGAATGGCTATCGGTCGCTCGATGTAGTTCAGGCTGTGAGACGAGGAATGTACTATGAATCTGGCTAAGCTCGGCTAGCAGATCCAACTTATACACCACCTTGCCCACCCCGGTTGCAACTCTAAAAGGACCAATGTACCTAGGGGCCCAACTTTCCCCGCTTCTTGAACTGGATGACACCTTTCCGAGGTGACACCTTCAGGAGAACCATATCCTCGACCTAAAATTCCAGGTTCGAACGGCGCTTGTCGGCATAACTTTTCTACTGACTCTGAGCAGTCTGAAGCCTGCTCCTAACCTGCTGGATCCTCTCCATCGTCTTGAGTACCACTTTGGTACTCCCCATGACCATCTTCCTAAACTCATCCCAGCATATCGGGGTCCTACACTTCCTCCCGTACAACATCTCAAAGGGAGGACGATCGATACTCGCGTGGTAGCTGTTGTTGTAGGAAAACTCTTCCAAGGGAAGGTAGGTATCCCAAATACCACCGAAATCGAAGACACACGCCTGTAGCATATCCTCCAAGGTCTGGATGGTCCTCTCGCTCTCACCATCCGTCTGCGGGTGAAAAGCGGTGCTAAAGTGCAGACGAGTACCCAACTCGTCGTGAAACTTCTTCCAGAGTCTGGAAGTGAGCCGTACATCTCTGCAAGAAATCACGGAGACTGGCACTCCATGTCAAGCTACCACCTCTTGGATGTAGATCTCGGCCAACTTCTCGGCCGAGATGCTCTCCTGGATCGGTATGAAGTGTGCACTCTTGGTCAACCGATCCACGATGACCCAAATCGAATCCACTCCTCGTGCGGTCCTGGGAAGCTTTGTGATGAATTCCATGGTAATATCTTCCCATTTCCACATAGGGAAGTCTAATGGTTGAGTCTTTTCATGAGGCCTATGGTGCTCTGCCTTGACCTTCCTGCAGGTCAGGCATCTCTTGATGTAACATGCTACATCCCGCTTCATGCAGGGCCACCAATAATCAGGACCAATATCTTTGTACATCTTCGTCACCCCGGGATGAATAGAAAACCTGGATTTGTGCGCCTCCTCCATCAGCACTTGGCATACACCTCCATGATACGGGACCCACACCCTACGTTGTAGTGTCAACAACCCACATATATCATAGTCGAAGGAGGAAACCTGCCGCACACTATGCTCGCTCTTCCGATGTTCCTCCTTCATCGCCTCTTGCTGGGCTTATTAGATCTGCTCCAACAGTGGAGTCACTACTGTCATCCGTAGGCAAATATCTCTGATCGGGGCAGCCTTGTGGCTAAGAGCATCGGCCACCACATTGGCCTTCCCCGGGTGGTAAAGGGTCTCATAATCATAATCCTTCACCATATCAAGCCACCGATGTTTCCTCATGTTTAGATTCAGTTGATCCATAAGGTACCTCAAACTCTTGTAGTTCGTGTAAATGGTACATTGGACCCCATAGAGGTAGCGTCGCCAAATCTTGAGGGCGAAGACAACCGCCCCCAACTCCAAATCGTGCGTCGGGTAGTTCGCTTTGTGAGCCTTCAGCTGCCTCGAAGCGTAAGCGATAACATGCCCTCTCTTCATCAATACCGTGCCTAAACCTGAGATGGACACATCGTAGTATACCAAAAAATCGTCTACGCTCTCTGGCAGGGTGAGGATCGGCGCCTCACATAGCCTCTTTCTCAAAGTCTCGAATACTGTCTGCTGTTCAGGCCCCCATCAAAATACATCGGCTTTCTTCATCAGTCAGGTCAAGGGGATGACTATCTTGGAGAAATCCTGAATGAATCTACGGTAATAGCCTGCCAATCACAGGAAACTCCAAATCTTGGATGGAGACTTCGGAACCTCCCATCTCATCATGGCCTCTACTTTAGTCGGGTCGACCAAAATACCGTTCAGGTTGACAAGGTGCCCAAGAAACTGCACCTCACGCAACCAGAACTCACACTTGGAGAACTTGACATACAAGCTCTCCCTCCTCAGGGTATCCAACACCTCCTGCAAGTGCTCCTCATGCTGCTCTTGCGTCTTGGAGTAAACCAAAATGTCGTTAATGAAAACTATCACAGACCGATCCAGCGTCGGTCTATATACGCGTTTCATGAGGTCCATGAATGCGGCAGGAGCATTGGTGAGCACGAAAGGTATCACCACGAACTCGTAGTGGCCATAGGGAGTCCGGAAAGCAGTCTTCTATACATCCTCGTCACTGACCCTCATCTGATGGTAGCCTAAATGCAAATCTATCTAGGAAAACCAAGATGCCCCCTGTAGCTGGTCGAAGAGATCATCAATTCTCAGGAGTGGGTAACGGTTCTTCACCGTTATCTTGTTCAACTCCCAGTAGTCTATACAGATCCGATGCGACCCGTCCTTCTTCTTCACGAACAGAATTGGGACTCCCCAGGGTGAACCGCTCGGTCTGATGAATCCCTTGTCTAAAAACTCCTGTAGCTGTGTAGACAACTCCTGCATCTCAGGAGGAGCCAACCAATACGGTGCCTTGGCTATCGGAGTCGCACTAGGGACCATGTCTATCCTGAACTCTACTTGTCTCTCCGGAGGTATCCCAGGCAGCTCCTCCGGGATTACATCTGCGTACTCTCGCACCACTGGTACATCGTCCGCCGTCGTCCTACCCACCTCCCAGGTACCCACCTCCCAGGTATCCGCACTGTGGCCTTTCGCCCTGAATCGCTAGCTCTCCCCCACTTGGGGTCCTGACCCGAACCAACTGCTACGCACAATCCATCACTGCCCCATTAGGGCTCAACCAATCCATGCCTATAATAACCTTGTTCCCATGTAACGGAATGGGAACCAAATCTACGAGGTAGCGCTTGTCATACAACCTCAACACACAGTCTATGAAAACCTTTGATGCTCTGACAGATCAGGCGTCAGCAATCTCGACCTCTAATGGATAATATAACGTCCCTGAAGACTCGGAAAACCTCTTTCTAAGTGCGAGAGAAACAAAAGTTCGGGTAGCCCATGAATCGAATAACACTTGTACTGGGATACCGTTCACATGGAGCGATCCTAAACATAACACATAGATACAACAAATAAATATCATTATTGACATGAAATAAAAGTTAGGGGGAAGAAAACATACTCGTCACCACATCAGGTGCGACACGCGCCTCCTCAGCGGTCAGCTGGAAGGCTCGGCTCCTCACCACCGGAGCATCTGTCTTGCCCTGGCGGCCATCCGTAATCCGCAGGGTCGCTAGATTTGGCGTTTCTGTTGTCAATCTTAGGTAGTTGGCCTTTTTATTTCCCTCCTAATTACAATGAAAGCAAATCAGTTATGATGTCTGAAAGGTGGGGGAAGGGGCAGTACAATCCCTACCAAAGTGCCCAAGCTTGCCGCACTTATAGCAGCCCGAAGATCCCAGTCTACAAACCCCCTCGTGAGTCTTTCCGCATTTCCCACAGTGGCCTCGGTCATGCTGGCCCTTCGACCTAGTGTCAGATCCCTTGATTTTCCTCCCTGAAACCCCAACAACCTGCCCAGTCTCCGCCTTCCTCTTCCGGATGTGCTCAATGTCAATCTCCCTCTCTCTCGCCCTGGCTATCATGTCCTCTGAGGTCGGACATGCTGAGTAGCTGACATGTTTCCGGATGTCAGCTTTTAGCATATCATAGTATCCGGTCTTCCTCGTCTCCTCATCCCTCGCATACTGAGGCACCAGTAAGGCCCTCTCCTTGAACTTGGTGGTAATCTCCGCCACTGACTCTGTCATTTGTATCATATCAAGAAACTCTCTGGCAGCTGTTGAATCTCCACAGTTGGCGCAAACTCCGCCTTGAACCTGGTTACAAAATCTGACCAAGTCATATTCTAAGTGGTTGGGGCTCCTAACGAATCACTGACCGCCTCCCACTAATCTCGATCTCGGTCTCTCAAACACCCTACAACATATTGAACCTTTGATGCCTCAGGGCAGAAGCTAGTCAACTGTGAAGACTCGATGTCTACAATCCACCCCCTGGCGACAATGGGGTCCTTCACCCTGTGGAAGTCTGGGTACCACATCCCCTGAAATCCTTGAAGGAGAATGCGTGTGTCCCTGTGTGAGTGGCAACCATGTCACTCTGGAATGCCCTGAGGCGATCCTCCATCAGCTCGATAATCCCCTCCTTGATCTACCTGAAAATCACTGGGGTCGACTCGAGGATGCCTCTAGTGATCTTAAAAGCAATGAACTCACGTAGACCCTCATCAACTGGCTCGACACCTGATCCCGAATCTGATCCTGAACCGGATCCTGATCCCGATCCTCCTGCTCCGTGACGCGTAATCTATCTTCACTTTCCTTGACTCGAGTACGGATCCTCTGCTTTCAGTAGTACGGGCCCATACTACCTTCCACATCTATCCGTACTTTCCTCAAGGATTGCCTTGACTTCACCAAGTCCCTTCTACTATTACTGCTTACCGCACTAATCTCATCCTAGGCTTACTCTAGGGTAACTCTCTCTCTCCAACCCACTCTCCGCCATCAGCTGCATAAGAAGTCCCTGTCATCTCTTCCTAACTAGCTAGCGAATACCATTACATATTACTAAAACCAAATAATTCTTCGAATGAGAGGTCCTGCCCTACAACGGTTGGACTCAAATAAGAGTTGCAGAATAGGGCTAGACCTAACCTTCTGAAATTATTTAGTCCTCATAATATGTAACTTAGTGTATTCGTCTACTAGTTAATTAAAGATAACTAGAACTCCTAAAAAACATGAAGCAAGCAGCATTCGAGCATTGAGTACCCAAACCAAGCATATCCTATTCAGGTCATCGTATCACGGTCTAATCAGTTCTAGCATGAAATTCAATAAGCACATAAAGCAGGCACGTAAGGCATCTTCCTTGATCCTTATCCCTTATCCAGCATGAAGTTCACATAATCATATCATATCATAACATAAAATGTATGGGTATCTTGGGGAAAACTTACTTGAGCTCGGTCGGTTGCACGCATCACACACCTTGTTCTTTTCAAAGTTCTTTTCTCTTTTCATTTTCTTTTTCAAAAATGATTATACTTTTGAAAAATTTTATACCAAGTCCTTAGTTTGAGTTCAGACACACCCAAGAGTGCACCCGAATCCCTCAAACCAAGGCTCTGATACCAACTTGTAACATCCCAAATTTCAAGACCAAACATTTAGTTTTTAATTATGTTAATTATAAAAATGTTTACTGAAAAACATCATCAATATAATATAAATCCATAAAACATAATCACATGTCTCAGAAGTCATATCATCAATAGTAATAATAATAATAATATCATAATACAATCCCATGGATATCAAAATGCGGAAATCACGTGTGTGCGATGCGCTTCTACCGTGCCAGTTCCTTCCCCTTCGACGAAGAGGTACCTGAAACCGAAACTGAAAACCGTAAGCATAACGCTTAGTGAGTTCCACCATCATACCACATACCATACATAACACATACTGTCTAACACATCTGGGTACTGGCTACCCCTTCGGTCTCTTTTAACCAGTAACTTGCCTAGCATAGCAGGGTGCTGGCCTACCCCTTTGGTCCTGTCGACCGGTAACCTTACATAGCATATCAGGGTGTTGGCCTACCCCTTCGGCCATGTTGACCGGTGTCCAGGGACTATTTCACCCTTACCACTACTACATAATATCATAGTACATATATCATAATCTATCTATCGTAACTGGGTACTAACCACCCCTTCGATCCTTTCGACCGATATTGGGGTCTATCCTACCCCTCCTATCACATATCACATAACATCATAGCATACTACCACATAATCATAACAGATAACAACATACCGGATAATCCATAAAGTCTTCACGTCCAAAATGTAGATCCAGGTCATATAAGACCTCCTAATCCATAAAGTCACAAACTTTATGTGCTTGCATGCATGCTTGGGGTCAAAACATGATTTTGGTCCTTTTAACAAGCTTTATGACCATCAAACACTTGTATGGTTGTGGCTTAACCATCAAGGTCAGATTTTTATTACTCTAAGTGCTTCTAAGAGCCCAAAAGGACAACTCGTATGTTCTGAAACTATCAAGACTCAAGAAACCTCAACAACAAAGTCCAAAAGTGACCCAAACAGCCCAAAATCAAATCTACACATGCAATGATCAAGTTTCAAGATTGATACCTCAAATGAGTCAGAAATGGTGCTAATCTCTTGGATCTACAAGCTCCCTTTGAATCCTTGCTCCTTCTTCAAACTCCTTTGTCTTCTAAACACCAAAACAACACTAAAAATACTCTCATGTGGCTTCCAAATCACAAGAATACACGAATGTGAGTTAGGGTTTTCGTGGTCGATGTAGGAGGGTGAGAGGGAGGCTGGACCAAAGGTATAAGGTCCTTTAAATAGTTATCAAACCATCAAAGTTAGGGTTTTCAACTCTGCGTGCATACGTTGCGCTTACCCTTTGGTACGCTGGACATACGTGTATGGCCTTCCCGCCCCATCCTCTTGAGTATGCTACGCGTACCTAGCATGGTACGCCCCGCATAATGCTTTTCTTAGACGAAGGCTTAAGTCCCAACTATCCTGGCCCAAACCAACAACAACCCATTATTCAATAAAATAAGTAAAAATAATACCTTCAAATCCTGGATGTTACACTATCACCCGTCCTCTCTGCATGAGGACTTCTCCCAGTCCCGTGATGGATGCGTCACAAAACACAACAAAATCCTCAACTCCCTTCGGGATAGTCAAGACTGGAGCCTCGCAAAGTTGCTATCGGAGGGTCTCAAAGGCCCTCTGCTGCTTAAGGCCCCACCGGAAATCCACTACCTTCCTCGTCAGACGAGTGAGGGGTACCGCAATCTTGGAGAAATCCTTTATGAATCTCCGGTAGTACCCAACTAATCCCAAGAAGCTCCTGATATCCAAGGGAGATTTCGGAACCTCCCATTGCATAACTGCCTCGATTTTGGCCAGATCGACCAAAATCCCCTCCTGGTTAATGAGACGGCGAAGGAACTAAACCTCTCGTAACCAAAACTCGCACTTTGAGAACTTGGCATAAAGCCGTTCTTGTCTCTAAACTCCCAATAACTCTCTTATATGCTACTCATGCTACTCGCGGGTCTTGGAGTACACCAAGATATCGTCTATAAATACAATGACCAAGCGATCGAGCATCGGTCTGCAGACCCAATTCAATAGGTCCATAAATATTGCTGGTGTGTTGGTGAGCCCAAACGGAAACACCACGCAATCATAATGTCCATAACAAGTCTGTAACGTGGTCTTCTCCACGTCCTCCTCTCTAACACTGACCTGATGGTACCCGGACCTTAGGTTTATCTTGGAGAACCAAGATGCTCCTGCAACTGATCGAAAAGATCATCTATCCCCGGGAGTGGATAACGGTTCTTCACCGTCAACTTGTTCAACTCCCGGTAGTCAATGCACATCCGGTGTGAACCATCGTTTTTCTTGACGAAGAGGATCGGTGATCCCCACTGAAGAACTGCTCGGACGAATGAATTGCCTGCCCAACAGTTCTTGCAGCTGTGATGACAGCTCCTGCATCTCTGGTGGTGCCAAATGGTATGACGCCTTGGCGATAGGGGCCGCACCTAGCACTAGGTTGATCCTAAACTTGACCTGCCTCTCCAGAGGCACTGTGGGTAACTCCTCCGGAAACATGTAAGCAAATTCCCTGACTACCGGAACCTCTGAAACTGAAATTTGATCCCTGACCTGCTTATCCATCACATATGCTAAAAAACTCGCATACCCGTGCTGAATGTACTGTCGAGCCTTGGCGGCTGAGCAAAACCCTGATCCCAATCTGGTGCCCTCGCTATAGACAATCAGTTCTCCCTACTTAGGGTTCGAACTACCACTCATTGGCCTTCGCATTCGATCATGGTTCTAAAGCGACTAAGCCAGTCCATACCCACAATCACACATACATCCCCTATGGGAATCAGAATCAAGTCGATCAGAAAAGATACCCCAAAGATCTTTAACACGCAACCCCGATAGACCGAAGAAGTGGAAGCCTCGTGCTCACTAGCGATAGAGACTCGCAACGGACACTCTAGCTCTCTTACTGTCAACCCGAACTCCTTACTGAATGACTGAGAAACAAACGACCGACTTGCCCCTGAGTGAAATAATACCAAAGCAGGTAAGCATAAAACATATATAATCAGTAAGATAAGGGATAGAAACATATCGACAATCACGTCTGGTGCTGCCCTGGCCTCCTCTGTTGTAAGCTGGAAGGAACGTCCCTGGACTCTTGGGGGCGCTTCCCTACCCTAACACCCGTCATTAATCCTCAGTGCAGCCGGCGTTGGAGCCTACACTGGCCTGGCAGCGAGCTGTGGACAGTTGGTCTTCACATGGCCAACCTAGCGTAAGTGGCAGCAAATCCTCATATCATGAACTGGGGCTGTCTGGAGACAATCCTTCGCAAAATGCCCCTCCCTGCCGCATATGCAGCACATGCTGCTCAATCTGAAAACCCCCGAGTGACCCTTCCCGCACTTGCCACAAGTGCGGCCTTGTTGTCCCCCTAACCTGGAATCAGCGGTCTTAGCCGCTTTGGCGTTGGCTGTGACTATGTCGGGGCTGCCGCTGCTCCCTCAACTGCAACTCAATCTCTAACTCACGCTGCCTACCGACCTCCTATAACTCTAGAAGCGTGTCACAATGTTGGGTCGCCACAAACTGGATGATGTTAGTCTTGAGCATGCTGAGATAACGTGTCATCTGAGCCTGCTCAGAAGTAAACTCCGAGAAAAACATCATCCTCTCCGTGAACATATGGGTGATCTCGGTCACCGTCTCACCATCCTGTCTCAGCTCCAAGAACTCCTGACCTAGCCGTTCTCGCTCGACCCGCAGAATGTAGCGAGCGCGCAGCATATCCATGAATTGATCCCAAGTAACCGTAGCTCTCTGATCATCAGTGTAAGATCCAATCATCAACCTCCACCAGTCCTTTGACCCAAACCTTAGCAAGTTCATGGCACAGCTGACCTTCTGGTCAATAGGACATGAACATGTGAAGAAACACTCATCCACAACATAATCCACCTCACGTCCTTGATGAGGTCCTGAATCCCATCAAATGTAGGGGGCTTTGTGTTATCGAAGTCCCTATACTGAAAAGCTCGACTGGTTCCTCCCCCTGCCGTTGTGTCAGCTGAAGTAGCTATTTCGGCAGCCATTTCCACAAGGGCTGCATAATACTTGTCGAAATACTCAACCATGGTGGTCTTAATAGACCCAAACATCTCCGGCAGCTGTGCCCAGAACAAAGTAGCAACCTCATCATGCAGGATCTCTCGAATCCTAGCATCCTGATCATCAGCCCACATCTGACCAACAACCTCGGGCATTGTCGGTCCGTCTTTACCGCCATCTCCTGATCCTGATCCTGATCCAGATCTAGTCACAAAAAGCCTCATAACCACCATACTGAAAATATACCAGGAAAATATCAGATAATCTGTATAAATAACGGGAAACCAACTCCAACAAAAACACTAGGGGTTGTGATTTTCTTGCTACGCGTATGGGTCCTGCGCTTTCAGTACTACGAGCCCATACTACATTCCACACCTACCCATATTTGTCTTAAGTATCATCACAACGCCCTAAAAATATACATAAACATAGAGAGCGCTCAATCCTCACTCCTAGAGGAATTCTAAATATCTCATACTGGCCCACCGACCTCGCACAACCCACCCATGAAACTTCCACCAACCCTATAGTACTCGTGTATGCTAACCATACATAACACTGGATCTTACAGACAGTCGAATACCCAGTGCTACTTTAAGCCCACAATCAGACAAGGAACAGGAAATAAAGTCAAACCAAATATTCATAGGATATAGAATCTTAGGTATGTACAACTATGATCCATACACTAAGCAACTACAGTAATGTTGTCAATTTCGTGTAAGCAAAACCCTAGGCTATCAGACATCATATAATCAGGCAATTCTATCATGGAATTCCTGAAGATCCCTAGCCGAGTACTAGCATGTTATTCTATCATATCACAAAACCAAATAATCCGTAAGGTATTTTGGGATCTATTCGCGAGCTCCGACTGATCGTACACTTGCATCCTCCTTTAGTATTTTGAAAAGCATTTGAAAAATCATTTTGAAATTTTGTCCTTAGTTTGAGATTGGAGACACATGAGAGTTTCCTCCAATTCACTCAAACCGCTCTAATACCAACTTGTAACATCCATAAAAATCTCATGCCAAATTTAAACTTTTATAAACATTTCAAAACCAGTGATTATTACAAAACTTGTTTTCAAAATAGTATAATGTTAGAGTATCCCAGAATCAAAACATGTAAACAAAGAGAGGTGTACGGTTACACCTTCGCCTTCCTGCGATCATCAGAAGTACCTAAAACAATTATCGATAAATGTAAGCTCGAAGGCTGAGTAAGTTACCCCCAAAATACCAACGCCATAAAACATATCAATAACATATAAGCAGACAACATGCATAATGAGCCTTTAGCCTAACAGGAATGCCCCGCAGGCCTTCAGCCTATCCGGATCGCTCTTTGAGCATTTGGCACGTCTGGACCAGCTCGTAGGGCCTGAAGCCTATCAAGACCGCTCACCAGGCCTTCGGCCTGACTGGACCGCCTTGCATGGCCTTCAGTCTATCCGAACTGCCCGAGGTATGTTGGCCTACCGCACAAAGAAGGACCGCCTCAACCCAACCCCTAATCAAACAATCATGTGCACATAAATATCATACGCTAACATATATAATAGTCAAACCGATCTAACAAATCACTAATCATAGCAACATCCTATAACCAGGATACAGACCTAATCGGTCACTAACATAACATCATCCTATATACTAGGATACCGACCTAACCAGGTCACTAATCATATCACCATCCTAGCTACCAGGATGTAAACCAATAAGCATATCATGCAATAACCAGGATACAAAACCGAAAAGGGTCGGCATTGGTGCCTTAGACACAGTTGATATAGTGAGGATAACTCACCTCACAAGTAGCTCAAAGTGATAAAGTCAAACTCCACCAAATTCAACTCCAAGTCCAACACCTACATCCACCAATGGTTCCCTTCAATTAATCCCAAAATTACCAAAATACCCCTAGAAGTCAAAGCGGTCAACCCTTGGTCAAAGTCAACAGTCCATGTTGACCCGACTCATTGAGTGCAGCTAGCAACTCGTCAAGTTCCTTAAGAACTCATAAATCACCAAAACCCTAATTGACTCGCCGAGTTACCAACCAACTCGTCGAGCCTTTGCATGTCTAGATGTCGGGGGAAAACCCTAACTGACTCGTTGATTTCTCTTAGTAACTCGCCTAGTCCATGCAGAAATCAAATTCGGGCAATCTTCATTCGACTCGCCGAGTCGGTTATGCGACTCGTCGAGTTCATGCAGTCCATTTCTTATCCAGATGTTTTTAAGCCGTCCTAAGCTCCATATTGTACATCCAGCTTCCTAAGGCACAGATTCCACGTAAATTTGTAAACTTTACGTGCATGTAAGGTCTTAAAGGATTATAATCACTAAAACCAAGCCTAGAATGAGGGTTAGGTCATGGTGAGGGGTGTTGGATAAGGTGTCTAAGTCCATAACTTATTTGGTATATACTTGACCCGACCGGCATGGTCCATTTGGGTTGCATCTCATCCAAACTATTATGGATAATTTTATGAGAGTTATACACATATGTTTATTAATATATTATGAGTTATAATATATTAATATGAAGTTACGTTATTTAATTAGTTTTAGTCTTAAATTAATCATGAATTAATTTAGAGATTAAAAGGAATACTAATTAAATTATGGGCTATTTGTTTTATATAGTGTGGGCTAATACTCATTTGTTAATGGGCTAGGCTTATGTGGAAGTCCATGGATGATCCATGAAGCTTTTAACCCATGGATCCTTGGAAAAGGAAAAGACATGGGTTATTAGGGTTTCACCCTAACCATGCATACTATATAAGCATGCTTATGGAGCATGAAATGAAGCCTAAGATACACTAAGAGAAAGCTAGTGATCTAGTGTGTGTGTGCATGTGTGTGGCCGATTTATACAAGGTGTATATACTCTCTCAAAGTTTTCCAAGAGTTTGTGGTGTTTGTGATTCCATTTGAGGCATTCACACTATTGGTGCTTGGCCCTCAAACTCCTAAGAACCCAACACACCAAAAGGTATGTAATCTCTTCTAACTCTTTTATGTTGAAATGTTCCCCATGCCATGTTAGATAGGTTATAAACCTTGGAAAATTATTATTTTGCATGTATTTAGACAAACATAGATCCAAGGTTTATTAGGGTTGCATGCACACTTAGGAAGTGTTAGATTGCTCAAAACCCAACAGTGGTATCAGAGCCTAGGCTTGCTTGTTTGATACTTGATGCAAAATAGTGATAAAAGTCGAAATCGTTGCTGTCTGCATGCTAGACTCGCCGAGTCCATTGGGGGGGCTCGCCGAGTCCAAGGCAAACTTCAACCTACTCGACGAGTCCGTTCGTGCACTCGGCGAGTAGGATCGAAAGAATGCAGAATCTCGACTTTTGCTGCTGGAAATGTACTAGAAACATTACCCTAAATTGTTTTGGTGTTGTAAAACTTATTTAGTTGGTGTAATGGTTGTTCTAATCTATTTACAATAGCATATATCAAAATTCCATGATTTTATGTGTTCATATATTTCTTGAATTTTGATGATCATGTTCATGTTCTTATGAATTTAGAAAATGATAGGAATTATTTGCTGAATTGTTTAGAATTAATTCTTTATCATTTATGTGTTTTAATGGAGTCCATAATTTGTCCTCAAGTTATGGATTACCAAAGGTCACCTTCATTTAACACACACTTAAAACACATAAGTTACATGAAAATGAAGAGTCTTCATTTTTATGAACCTTTAATTCATAAGTTATGAAATGAAGAGTTTTGCAAGGTTACAAAATGAAGAGTCTTGTGTCATTGAATTTTTTTTTTATGACTCCATAACTTGTCCTCAAGTTATGGAAATTCAAGAGTCACTTCATTAATAAATAAATAAATAAATAAAGTGTAACCTTAATTAATTCCATAAGTTATAAAAATAAAGAAAAGATTAATTCTTTTATTGGTTTAAAGTCTTCCATAAGTTATGGAACTTGAAGAGTTTTTTGGATTAAAACTACTTTAAACACATAAGTTATGGAATTAATTAGTTTTGAATAGTTTCAAAACTTGCCCTCAAGTTTTGGAATTTGTAAAGTTTCACACACTTTAATAAACTTTAATTCCAAACCTTAGAGTTTTAATAGTTAAAATTCAACCCTTATACTATTTATAACATTAATGGTTAATTATTATATATATGTATAAGAATAAGTCGTTTTACCGTTAGTAGGCCTCATTCACGAAGCCGGTCTATAAGGTGGGTATAAGGTTGTTGCCTATAAAATGGCGACTTAATGGGTGTATACTCTCACCCACCGCTTGCTTGATCGGTGGAGGGTCGTTAGCCGAACGGGTAGGACAATGACTTTAAATTCTCCCTTCATTAAAAGTATTAATGATAAATACTAAAGTAACTAAAATCTTAATAATTCCCAATCTTAGTTACTTTAGGAAAAATGTGAATTTGGTGCTAACCCATGGAATTCACACTTTGTACCTTACCAAGTCGTTGGTGGAGCGTGTGTGGTTAACCGGCACACTAACTTGGACTAGTAAGGACCACGAAGGGTGACTTAATGTTTGTCATAGATCAATGGAGCGTGTGTGGTTAACCGGCACATTGATTAGGTGATAATATTAAGGGTACCAAGTGAATTGGTATGGTTATTCACACCTTGTTTTGTGATCCTCGGCATCCCAGTCACAAAATTTGAGAGGGCACACTCGAGATTGAAACATGCCATTGAAAAGTTCAATGAATCTCAAAAGATCTAGGAATTTCAAATCCAATTAAAACCTAATAAATTATTTCGTTTTTCATGGTGGAAATTGGTGAATCGTCATTCGCCTACCTTCAAATATTTTATAGCTTGGATTACGGCATCCCTCTTCTAAGTTATAAAATAGCTTGTTGGGTCCTAGCCTTAATATTTCATATTGGGTGTCATATTAAGGACTTTAAATCAACTATCTTGAATATCTCCCAAAACATGTCTGGTTTAGACATTTATGATCTTCCCAAATCTCTTGAAGATGATGTTCCTCAACATCATGCTTCACTTCCTTTATCTCCTCCAATTATTCTCCCTCACCCACAAGTTCTTGAAAAGTTTAAAGTCACTCAAGCCCTATTGGCAAGTTAAGGTCTTGGTGTGGTCACATCTTGGAGATGTAGTCACATATTGACAAGACGGGAGAGTTGGGTGTCAAAGTCTCGTGAAAGTTGGATGTTCAATCACTTTCTTAGTAACATAGCGGGTCACTTTGGGACTACTATGAGACAGACTATGACACGAGCCTTAATGATCTTATCTATTTGCTTTGTGCTGTGGAATCAGCAATGATTTGGAACACTAGTAAAGCAAATTTTGTTAGAAGATCAACTTCCCAAACCTTAAATGGACATTGGCAATGGTAGCATTGGATATCTAGAAAAGCATTTCTCTTCCCAATGGAAAGGGATCGGCCATAGTCAACTCAGTTGACCAAATGGTAAAGAGAAAGGCTAAGTCTGAAATAGTCTCATGTGCCATTATCAAAGGGTCTCCATATGTTTATATTGCCAAAGAAAGGGGCATTGGTTGCGAAGCTGCCCTATTTACCTGAAAGGTCATAAGGTTGATCAAGTCAAGAGGTTTGACTCTACTTCGGGTAAAATACACTGTATAACTCTGTTAAGTTCCTATTTGGAGATTCTTATTACATAATGTGAATGGGTCACATGCTGATGTCTTTTAAGAATCAAAGAAGAGATAGGAAGCTTAAAGTAAGTATATGCTGATTCTGATTGCGAAGGTGGGTTTCGATCGCATGGTTCGGTAATCAGAATTTTGAGCTGTTGCTTAAGAGTTATAATATATTGCTTGTGAATAGATAACAACAAGGTTTTCATGTGGATTGTAAGGATAAGTTTTTCCGCAAAGTTTTAAAATAAAAGAAAAAAAGGTTTTAATTTTATTTATTTTAAAAATATCCTTACAATGGCATCGGTGGAAAATTGTTGCTTATATGTTTCCAGTAATAGCAATATTGGAAAGTGGATTTGATTCTTTCATTTGTGGTAGTGTCTGAATTTACCAAATGAAGAAAGTTTTTCATCACCCAAGTTTCAATTGGACAGAAACTTGGAATCATACAAGTTGTATTGTATGATGAATGAGAATTTTCATCTTTGAAAAAATTAAGACTAATTCTTTGATCACATGTATATGTGAGTCAATTGAAGGACTAAGGAATTAGGTACACTGGGTGTGCGCTGGTCAAGGTCCACCACAAAGATTGATTTGTCATGATTTACTAAAGATTAGTAAATATGATTATACTTATAAGGTTAAGTATAATTTTGTAACATTGGAAAACGAATAAGAAGAATCAAATTAGGCAGAAAGATAAAAGTTTCTCAAATCTGAAAGGACGGGAGAGTACTTTAGTATCAGCTTTGTGATCATCTTAATGATTAAGAAACCATATCAAAATTTGTTCTCTAAGAAAGTCTTAGTGCATTCTTATGACTAAGAAGAAGGGATCTTGTAATTGTTGAAATGGTTAAATCAAGAAGATGAATCATACTTCGTTCCAATACAAGTCTTGGAGTCATACTCCAAGATTGTAATTTGAGTGACATGTCTTAAAGAAGGTTTAAAACACTTATCAAATGTAAGAGTAAAATGTTTTCTACTCTTGTACATTTGAGATTGGTAAGTTGTGATGTCTTGGATGAGACAAAGACCAACTAAGACCAATTGTGTGAAGTGTTAGTCTTGATAAGAATCCGCACTATCCCTTGAATATTTGTTTTATCAAGGAATGGTTCTTGACTAGAAAAACTTATATGTCAAGAGGACAGTGGGAGCCTTAAAGATCCTGAAAGAGTTTCAAGATTTAATCAAGAGTAAAACCTGTAATTTATCACTAGCACACGAATTAAGGTTCGCAACCTATCGCGTTGACATAATTCTTATTTCTGTACCTACTTCAAATAAGTTGAATTTACATGTGAGTTATCAGAGTTCAACTTGGAAGCATTGGTGGGCCTTGTGTTACCAAGGTGACAAGAAACTAAGATTGAATAAGTTTAATCCATGTAGGGCTGAATTTGTCACTAACCTTATCTTGTGATTATGGTTTTGACAAATTCGCATGGATAGGAACTCATACACTATTAAATCTAAGTGTCATAAGGTTTCTCTCCGATTCATGAAAATGATGGTGAGGAAATGCTTTCACTAAATAGATTTTAAGTAGATATCAATTGTGTCATTTGCATTTTCAAAAGTCATTAGTGGAGCGCGTGTGGTTAACCGGCACACTAACATGGACTTGTGAGAAATGGCAAATGCCTAAGAAATTGAGACTATGATTACGGCATCCCTTTTCATAGTTCTGAAAATTGTTTAGACACACATGTGAGCTATCTAAGAAAGGGTGTATGAATCTAAATTTCAGAAGTCCAACAGATTTTTGGAAATGTGTCAGAGCTAGTGGGAGCATAAGTGTTATGCTGATAATCATCATGTTAGTGGGAGCATGACTATTATGATTAGTATTGCAAGCTAGCAATGTTAATTATAGAAAACAAAGTTTCAATCCGTGAAGTTGCAGGGGTTGAAAAGTTGTTTTGCTATAATTAAGGGAGAGGAAATTATACTTCATGTCAATTCTAAAGCTTAGATTGAGATTTTAATCATCTTTAGTCAAGAATATATGTGAATTTTGTGTTGGAATGGTTCAACTTGAAGAAATTCTATATATATTGCATTTTCAAAATTCGATTATGATTACGGCATCCCTCTTCATAGTTAAATTTTGAAAACATGGCAAATAAAAAATATTGTAGCAAAAGACTGGTCTAGTGTCATGTCTTTATGTCAAACATCATGAATAGTATCCCATATGCTTCGGATATAGGATCGATTTCATGTGCTATAATATTCATCCTTTCTAAATTTTCCAAATGCTTAAGGCATTTAGAAGGGAAAAGTCTAGAACTGGATATGACTAAAGTGATTAAGCAATTGTCGAGGACAATCTGAGGTTCGCCAAAGATTGGTTGCTCAGGGACATTTGGAAGTCTAGTGTTAATTTTGGTAGGACCATATCGACATTTTCTGAAAAGAGGTAACTCTTGTTCGGAAGTGATAGTCAAATAGGACTATGGAAATGTCTCCATAGGTGGAAGTGATTCAATCTATGAAAGATTAGGAAACTTAATGCAAAAAGGATGTTCCCAAGGAGCTGATCTCCTTTGGAATGCTCTGTAATGGTTGTTGTCAAGTCTTTCTGACTTTGTGCATAATCATTACAAGAGGATCAATGCATATAAGTTTAGAATCTAACAGATTTCAGTAAATGACATAAACTTGGAATTCTTGCATTTACAATAAGGATTTGGGATTGTGAAATGAGTATCATTGGAATCATGTTCAATTGATCTATATCACAATGTAAGGATCATAAACAAACATAGTGTGCATACTTGGGGTATGGCATAACTATTGTTTAGAAAAACAAAGTGTACATGCTAGGAGCATGGGACGACTGTTGTTTTTATTCAAGTCTTAAGTTGATATTTGAAACATTGAATAATGTGTAATCAATATGGTGATAAATAAAAGGTGTTTTTATTTATATTCAAAAGGGTTCTGAGACCATATTAGATTCGATTATTATTGTGTTTCACTTTGCATGTTTTGACTTCCAAAATAGCTAGGTTATTCTTTTCGAATGACTAAGTTATTTAAACACTCCACAGTCGTTCATATGTTGGAAGTAGGTATGAATCAAGACTGTCATGAATCGGGTTTGTAGATGGCTAAATGAGTTTAGACATGGCAATGGTTGCTGCAACATTCATGAGTACTCATAAGTTATGAGTATTGGTATAAACCCACGCTCACTTGTATCACTTCATGGAATTTATCTCGAGTGATCGTGAGACGATAATATCATATAAATCTTCAAACCTAGAGATATGAGTTGTTACCTATGAGTTGGTTGTGCATTGATTGCACGTAAACGCATCAGTAACTTGATGTTATAAAACGTGCCTTTGTGTACAATTCAACAAGTAGTAGAACAAGCATATGAGTCGAAGTTTATCTGTTCCTTCTAGAAATAGAAGCGATATCTGGGCCCCTCGATGATTTTGTTGTGACCTATGTACCGGCCGGTCAGAACTGAATTGATGTGTTCGATTAAGTTCTTTGTCAAACAAATCGAAAATCGGGAAACAAACTGCTGGACAATAAGTACGACGTTGTTCCATGTATTTGTCCGGCTGATATCATGAGAACAGAGGATTATGTGATCACTTATCTAAAATGGCGCTTCATAGTTCGACAGAGTCTTCATTGTTCGAGGGAGTTTTCGAGAGCTACGATTGTTGGTTGGTTCCTGAAGTTATAGGCAAATATAGTTATTAGACTTATCCAAGTGGGAGTCTGTTGGATAAGGTGTCTAAGTCCATAACTTATTTGGTATATACTTGACCCGACCGGCATGGTCCATTTGGGTTGCATCTCATCCAAACTATTATGGATAATTTTATGAGAGTTATACACATATGTTTATTAATATATTATGAGTTATAATATATTAATATGAAGTTACGTTATTTAATTAGTTTTAGTCTTAAATTAATCATGAATTAATTTAGAGATTAAAAGGAATACTAATTAAATTATGGGCTATTTGTTTTATATAGTGTGGGCTAATACTCATTTGTTAATGGGCTAGGCTTATGTGGAAGTCCATGGATGATCCATGAAGCTTTTAACCCATGGATCCTTGGAAAAGGAAAAGACATGGGTTATTAGGGTTTCACCCTAACCATGCATACTATATAAGCATGCTTATGGAGCATGAAATGAAGCCTAAGATACACTAAGAGAAAGCTAGTGATCTAGTGTGTGTGTGCATGTGTGTGGCCGATTTATACAAGGTGTATATACTCTCTCAAAGTTTTCCAAGAGTTTGTGGTGTTTGTGATTCCATTTGAGGCATTCACACTATTGGTGCTTGGCCCTCAAACTCCTAAGAACCCAACACACCAAAAGGTATGTAATCTCTTCTAACTCTTTTATGTTGAAATGTTCCCCATGCCATGTTAGATAGGTTATAAACCTTGGAAAATTATTATTTTGCATGTATTTAGACAAACATAGATCCAAGGTTTATTAGGGTTGCATGCACACTTAGGAAGTGTTAGATTGCTCAAAACCCAACAGTGGTATCAGAGCCTAGGCTTGCTTGTTTGATACTTGATGCAAAATAGTGATAAAAGTCGAAATCGTTGCTGTCTGCATGCTAGACTCGCCGAGTCCATTGGGGGGGCTCGCCGAGTCCAAGGCAAACTTCAACCTACTCGACGAGTCCGTTCGTGCACTCGGCGAGTAGGATCGAAAGAATGCAGAATCTCGACTTTTGCTGCTGGAAATGTACTAGAAACATTACCCTAAATTGTTTTGGTGTTGTAAAACTTATTTAGTTGGTGTAATGGTTGTTCTAATCTATTTACAATAGCATATATCAAAATTCCATGATTTTATGTGTTCATATATTTCTTGAATTTTGATGATCATGTTCATGTTCTTATGAATTTAGAAAATGATAGGAATTATTTGCTGAATTGTTTAGAATTAAATCTTTATCATTTATGTGTTTTAATGGAGTCCATAATTTGTCCTCAAGTTATGGATTACCAAAGGTCACCTTCATTTAACACACACTTAAAACACATAAGTTACATGAAAATGAAGAGTCTTCATTTTTATGAACCTTTAATTCATAAGTTATGAAATGAAGAGTTTTGCAAGGTTACAAAATGAAGAGTCTTGTGTCATTGAATTTTTTTTTTATGACTCCATAACTTGTCCTCAAGTTATGGAAATTCAAGAGTCACTTCATTAATAAATAAATAAATAAATAAAGTGTAACCTTAATTAATTCCATAAGTTATAAAAATAAAGAAAAGATTAATTCTTTTATTGGTTTAAAGTCTTCCATAAGTTATGGAACTTGAAGAGTTTTTTGGA
Organism: Lactuca sativa; assembly: GCF_002870075.4. NCBI lineage: Eukaryota > Viridiplantae > Streptophyta > Magnoliopsida > Asterales > Asteraceae > Lactuca > Lactuca sativa. Next base: position 156,332,731 of record NC_056625.2, on the reverse strand, counting down.
TTAAAACTACTTTAAACACATAAGTTATGGAATTAATTAGTTTTGAATAGTTTCAAAACTTGCCCTCAAGTTTTGGAATTTGTAAAGTTTCACACACTTTAATAAACTTTAATTCCAAACCTTAGAGTTTTAATAGTTAAAATTCAACCCTTATACTATTTATAACATTAATGGTTAATTATTATATATATGTATAAGAATAAGTCGTTTTACCGTTAGTAGGCCTCATTCACGAAGCCGGTCTATAAGGTGGGTATAAGGTTGTTGCCTATAAAATGGCGACTTAATGGGTGTATACTCTCACCCACCGCTTGCTTGATCGGTGGAGGGTCGTTAGCCGAACGGGTAGGACAATGACTTTAAATTCTCCCTTCATTAAAAGTATTAATGATAAATACTAAAGTAACTAAAATCTTAATAATTCCCAATCTTAGTTACTTTAGGAAAAATGTGAATTTGGTGCTAACCCATGGAATTCACACTTTGTACCTTACCAAGTCGTTGGTGGAGCGTGTGTGGTTAACCGGCACACTAACTTGGACTAGTAAGGACCACGAAGGGTGACTTAATGTTTGTCATAGATCAATGGAGCGTGTGTGGTTAACCGGCACATTGATTAGGTGATAATATTAAGGGTACCAAGTGAATTGGTATGGTTATTCACACCTTGTTTTGTGATCCTCGGCATCCCAGTCACAAAATTTGAGAGGGCACACTCGAGATTGAAACATGCCATTGAAAAGTTCAATGAATCTCAAAAGATCTAGGAATTTCAAATCCAATTAAAACCTAATAAATTATTTCGTTTTTCATGGTGGAAATTGGTGAATCGTCATTCGCCTACCTTCAAATATTTTATAGCTTGGATTACGGCATCCCTCTTCTAAGTTATAAAATAGCTTGTTGGGTCCTAGCCTTAATATTTCATATTGGGTGTCATATTAAGGACTTTAAATCAACTATCTTGAATATCTCCCAAAACATGTCTGGTTTAGACATTTATGATCTTCCCAAATCTCTTGAAGATGATGTTCCTCAACATCATGCTTCACTTCCTTTATCTCCTCCAATTATTCTCCCTCACCCACAAGTTCTTGAAAAGTTTAAAGTCACTCAAGCCCTATTGGCAAGTTAAGGTCTTGGTGTGGTCACATCTTGGAGATGTAGTCACATATTGACAAGACGGGAGAGTTGGGTGTCAAAGTCTCGTGAAAGTTGGATGTTCAATCACTTTCTTAGTAACATAGCGGGTCACTTTGGGACTACTATGAGACAGACTATGACACGAGCCTTAATGATCTTATCTATTTGCTTTGTGCTGTGGAATCAGCAATGATTTGGAACACTAGTAAAGCAAATTTTGTTAGAAGATCAACTTCCCAAACCTTAAATGGACATTGGCAATGGTAGCATTGGATATCTAGAAAAGCATTTCTCTTCCCAATGGAAAGGGATCGGCCATAGTCAACTCAGTTGACCAAATGGTAAAGAGAAAGGCTAAGTCTGAAATAGTCTCATGTGCCATTATCAAAGGGTCTCCATATGTTTATATTGCCAAAGAAAGGGGCATTGGTTGCGAAGCTGCCCTATTTACCTGAAAGGTCATAAGGTTGATCAAGTCAAGAGGTTTGACTCTACTTCGGGTAAAATACACTGTATAACTCTGTTAAGTTCCTATTTGGAGATTCTTATTACATAATGTGAATGGGTCACATGCTGATGTCTTTTAAGAATCAAAGAAGAGATAGGAAGCTTAAAGTAAGTATATGCTGATTCTGATTGCGAAGGTGGGTTTCGATCGCATGGTTCGGTAATCAGAATTTTGAGCTGTTGCTTAAGAGTTATAATATATTGCTTGTGAATAGATAACAACAAGGTTTTCATGTGGATTGTAAGGATAAGTTTTTCCGCAAAGTTTTAAAATAAAAGAAAAAAAGGTTTTAATTTTATTTATTTTAAAAATATCCTTACAATGGCATCGGTGGAAAATTGTTGCTTATATGTTTCCAGTAATAGCAATATTGGAAAGTGGATTTGATTCTTTCATTTGTGGTAGTGTCTGAATTTACCAAATGAAGAAAGTTTTTCATCACCCAAGTTTCAATTGGACAGAAACTTGGAATCATACAAGTTGTATTGTATGATGAATGAGAATTTTCATCTTTGAAAAAATTAAGACTAATTCTTTGATCACATGTATATGTGAGTCAATTGAAGGACTAAGGAATTAGGTACACTGGGTGTGCGCTGGTCAAGGTCCACCACAAAGATTGATTTGTCATGATTTACTAAAGATTAGTAAATATGATTATACTTATAAGGTTAAGTATAATTTTGTAACATTGGAAAACGAATAAGAAGAATCAAATTAGGCAGAAAGATAAAAGTTTCTCAAATCTGAAAGGACGGGAGAGTACTTTAGTATCAGCTTTGTGATCATCTTAATGATTAAGAAACCATATCAAAATTTGTTCTCTAAGAAAGTCTTAGTGCATTCTTATGACTAAGAAGAAGGGATCTTGTAATTGTTGAAATGGTTAAATCAAGAAGATGAATCATACTTCGTTCCAATACAAGTCTTGGAGTCATACTCCAAGATTGTAATTTGAGTGACATGTCTTAAAGAAGGTTTAAAACACTTATCAAATGTAAGAGTAAAATGTTTTCTACTCTTGTACATTTGAGATTGGTAAGTTGTGATGTCTTGGATGAGACAAAGACCAACTAAGACCAATTGTGTGAAGTGTTAGTCTTGATAAGAATCCGCACTATCCCTTGAATATTTGTTTTATCAAGGAATGGTTCTTGACTAGAAAAACTTATATGTCAAGAGGACAGTGGGAGCCTTAAAGATCCTGAAAGAGTTTCAAGATTTAATCAAGAGTAAAACCTGTAATTTATCACTAGCACACGAATTAAGGTTCGCAACCTATCGCGTTGACATAATTCTTATTTCTGTACCTACTTCAAATAAGTTGAATTTACATGTGAGTTATCAGAGTTCAACTTGGAAGCATTGGTGGGCCTTGTGTTACCAAGGTGACAAGAAACTAAGATTGAATAAGTTTAATCCATGTAGGGCTGAATTTGTCACTAACCTTATCTTGTGATTATGGTTTTGACAAATTCGCATGGATAGGAACTCATACACTATTAAATCTAAGTGTCATAAGGTTTCTCTCCGATTCATGAAAATGATGGTGAGGAAATGCTTTCACTAAATAGATTTTAAGTAGATATCAATTGTGTCATTTGCATTTTCAAAAGTCATTAGTGGAGCGCGTGTGGTTAACCGGCACACTAACATGGACTTGTGAGAAATGGCAAATGCCTAAGCAATTGAGACTATGATTACGGCATCCCTTTTCATAGTTCTGAAAATTGTTTAGACACACATGTGAGCTATCTAAGAAAGGGTGTATGAATCTAAATTTCAGAAGTCCAACAGATTTCTGGAAATGTGTCAGAGCTAGTGGGAGCATAAGTGTTATGCTGATAATCATCATGTTAGTGGGAGCATGACTATTATGATTAGTATTGCAAGCTAGCAATGTTAATTATAGAAAACAAAGTTTCAATCCGTGAAGTTGCAGGGGTTGAAAAGTTGTTTTGCTATAATTAAGGGAGAGGAAATTATACTTCATGTCAATTCTAAAGCTTAGATTGAGATTTTAATCATCTTTAGTCAAGAATATATGTGAATTTTGTGTTGGAATGGTTCAACTTGAAGAAATTCTATATATATTGCATTTTCAAAATTCGATTATGATTACGGCATCCCTCTTCATAGTTAAATTTTGAAAACATGGCAAATAAAAAATATTGTAGCAAAAGACTGGTCTAGTGTCATGTCTTTATGTCAAACATCATGAATAGTATCCCATATGCTTCGGATATAGGATCGATTTCATGTGCTATAATATTCATCCTTTCTAAATTTTCCAAATGCTTAAGGCATTTAGAAGGGAAAAGTCTAGAACTGGATATGACTAAAGTGATTAAGCAATTGTCGAGGACAATCTGAGGTTCGCCAAAGATTGGTTGCTCAGGGACATTTGGAAGTCTAGTGTTAATTTTGGTAGGACCATATCGACATTTTCTGAAAAGAGGTAACTCTTGTTCGGAAGTGATAGTCAAATAGGACTATGGAAATGTCTCCATAGGTGGAAGTGATTCAATCTATGAAAGATTAGGAAACTTAATGCAAAAAGGATGTTCCCAAGGAGCTGATCTCCTTTGGAATGCTCTGTAATGGTTGTTGTCAAGTCTTTCTGACTTTGTGCATAATCATTACAAGAGGATCAATGCATATAAGTTTAGAATCTAACAGATTTCAGTAAATGACATAAACTTGGAATTCTTGCATTTACAATAAGGATTTGGGATTGTGAAATGAGTATCATTGGAATCATGTTCAATTGATCTATATCACAATGTAAGGATCATAAACAAACATAGTGTGCATACTTGGGGTATGGCATAACTATTGTTTAGAAAAACAAAGTGTACATGCTAGGAGCATGGGACGACTGTTGTTTTTATTCAAGTCTTAAGTTGATATTTGAAACATTGAATAATGTGTAATCAATATGGTGATAAATAAAAGGTGTTTTTATTTATATTCAAAAGGGTTCTGAGACCATATTAGATTCGATTATTATTGTGTTTCACTTTGCATGTTTTGACTTCCAAAATAGCTAGGTTATTCTTTTCGAATGACTAAGTTATTTAAACACTCCACAGTCGTTCATATGTTGGAAGTAGGTATGAATCAAGACTGTCATGAATCGGGTTTGTAGATGGCTAAATGAGTTTAGACATGGCAATGGTTGCTGCAACATTCATGAGTACTCATAAGTTATGAGTATTGGTATAAACCCACGCTCACTTGTATCACTTCATGGAATTTATCTCGAGTGATCGTGAGACGATAATATCATATAAATCTTCAAACCTAGAGATATGAGTTGTTACCTATGAGTTGGTTGTGCATTGATTGCACGTAAACGCATCAGTAACTTGATGTTATAAAACGTGCCTTTGTGTACAATTCAACAAGTAGTAGAACAAGCATATGAGTCGAAGTTTATCTGTTCCTTCTAGAAATAGAAGCGATATCTGGGCCCCTCGATGATTTTGTTGTGACCTATGTACCGGCCGGTCAGAACTGAATTGATGTGTTCGATTAAGTTCTTTGTCAAACAAATCGAAAATCGGGAAACAAACTGCTGGACAATAAGTACGACGTTGTTCCATGTATTTGTCCGGCTGATATCATGAGAACAGAGGATTATGTGATCACTTATCTAAAATGGCGCTTCATAGTTCGACAGAGTCTTCATTGTTCGAGGGAGTTTTCGAGAGCTACGATTGTTGGTTGGTTCCTGAAGTTATAGGCAAATATAGTTATTAGACTTATCCAAGTGGGAGTCTGTTGGATAAGGTGTCTAAGTCCATAACTTATTTGGTATATACTTGACCCGACCGGCATGGTCCATTTGGGTTGCATCTCATCCAAACTATTATGGATAATTTTATGAGAGTTATACACATATGTTTATTAATATATTATGAGTTATAATATATTAATATGAAGTTACGTTATTTAATTAGTTTTAGTCTTAAATTAATCATGAATTAATTTAGAGATTAAAAGGAATACTAATTAAATTATGGGCTATTTGTTTTATATAGTGTGGGCTAATACTCATTTGTTAATGGGCTAGGCTTATGTGGAAGTCCATGGATGATCCATGAAGCTTTTAACCCATGGATCCTTGGAAAAGGAAAAGACATGGGTTATTAGGGTTTCACCCTAACCATGCATACTATATAAGCATGCTTATGGAGCATGAAATGAAGCCTAAGATACACTAAGAGAAAGCTAGTGATCTAGTGTGTGTGTGCATGTGTGTGGCCGATTTATACAAGGTGTATATACTCTCTCAAAGTTTTCCAAGAGTTTGTGGTGTTTGTGATTCCATTTGAGGCATTCACACTATTGGTGCTTGGCCCTCAAACTCCTAAGAACCCAACACACCAAAAGGTATGTAATCTCTTCTAACTCTTTTATGTTGAAATGTTCCCCATGCCATGTTAGATAGGTTATAAACCTTGGAAAATTATTATTTTGCATGTATTTAGACAAACATAGATCCAAGGTTTATTAGGGTTGCATGCACACTTAGGAAGTGTTAGATTGCTCAAAACCCAACAAGGGGTTCCTATGAGATAAAGTTGATAGCTTTATGAGTTTGAGACCTGGAGGAGTAGATCTGAAGTTGCAACTTCATATCATGGCTAATACCTGAAATGGCTCACATAAATGCTAAAGACGGCCCCAAACCTAACCATGAAAAGATCTAGCTAAAGACAAGCCAAGGTAACGACTTGTTACCTTCAAAATGATGCCAAGATAAAGTAGAGTCAGATCGACTAGCTCCTCTTTGCTCCAAGCTTCTTATACTTCACACCTTCTTGACAAAATGCACCAAAATCACTCTTTAAGCCTCACAAACACTCAACAAAAAGGTTAATAGCGATTAGGGTTTCTTCAGGCCGTCAAGAGGTGATAAGGGACTAGAGGTAAGGACTAGGTCCTTTAAATAGGGTGCAAACTCTAAAAATTAGGCTTTCATCTTCCAGCTCTTACTCGTTGAGTCGGGGTCCTCCGACTCGTTGAGTAGATCTATTAATCCACGCGGTCCTTCCCGCCTCTACACGACGAGTTGCGGCAACCAACTCTTCGAGTAGGTCCATAACATATACATACATCTATATATATACATCTATATATATATATATATATATATATATATATATATATATATATATATATATAACTTTAAAACTTATACCTGGGAGTTGGGGTGTTACACTACGTGTAGCCGCATGTACCAACCGCTTGTGTGGTGTGTACTGACACACCACCAGAATGCTATCACATGTCACCTTCTGCACGGACCCATGTGAACCCCCCTTCCCCCCTATAAGATGTGATGCGCATATATGTGTTGCGCTATGTGCACCCCTACTATAAATAGAAGCCTTCGGTTCTTTCATTTCCTCACACCATTCTAACTCTCTCTCCACTTTCTCACCCTTTTTGGCTAGAAAATATATTTAGTTTTAAGGTTCTAGTGAAGCTCTAGAGTCCCTGAGAGAACGGCTAGTAGAAGCTCGCGAGTCGGAGTTCTGCCAGTGTAATTCCTGACTTTTCCCTAAAATCCCGGTAAGTTAAGCTACACTTCTAGTGTAACTTATATTTATATTTATAATCGTTTATATATATATATATATATATATATATATATATATATATATATATATATATATATATATATATATATATATATATAGATAACATTTATCAGTAATTCCAGTTATAATGTTGATTGATCTACTTACGGGAAAGGTGTGTAGAATTGTCACGTTGACTTGGTTGTTGGATTTCAAAAAGGCTAGATGCCAAAATGGTCCTGCCTCCTAACTGTCTGGCCTGACTGATCCTTATTTGATAGAACTCTCGATATTCATTGGGATTAGTGAAGGATCTATTTTTCATTACTTGATCATTATAGAAATTAATAGGTTAAAGTATTAAAGGTTAATACTTCTTCACTGTGATATCCGCGAGTTGGATCGCCAATAGATTCATCCAGATAGTTGTCAATCTTCTGAGTCATTATCAAGGCGAGTTATCTCACTATACCATATAGTACAATATATTGATATTGTCATATTTATACACATTTTAGGCATTATTTTAGTATATTTTAAGCTATAATTTGGTTAAATGTAAAGATATTTGGTAGTTATTGAGTTAAGTTATATTTTGCAGCCAAAAAGGACTTCTTGAAGAAAAGGGCCAAAACGGAAAAAATTTGGTATTTGGAGGACTAAAGCTGTAAATATGGAGTATTGGTTCTGATGTCAGTTCGATACAAATGAAGACAGGACGTGATTCGATGCAATCCTACGTGCCAAGTTCGGTTGCGATGAGAGGATGCAATGCAAAAGTGAAATCGTAGTGTGAGGATCAGGCGATAGGATGTGAATGAGTGTTCGTTGCAATAGGTGGAAGAATGAGAAAGTAATTCAAATGCGAACAGAAGATTTCCATTACTTGGGGAATAAGCATTTTAAGTAATGACCATGACATGTCCATATTTCCCCGTGTCGTGAGAGTCAGTTTTATGTAATCTATAAATTACAGGCATTAGGTCATAAGGATGTAATTATGGCTGACTTTTTGAAGGATAATTGCACCAAAAGCCCTCTGGAAATTGTTGTGAAGTTGAGTAATCGTTTGTAGCTCAATTATTGACGAGAAATAGATGAAAACAACATTAGATCTTTCGGTTTGCTAGCTTTAATAACGTGTAGTCTTATTTTCATTGATTCTATGTGTTTTTCTGGTATGATTATGGGCTAAACACTTTTACTTTCGTTGGTGATGATGAACCCTTTGAACTATGAGTTGATTTCAAACTTATGATTAATTATGGTTGGTTTTTCTAGTGCTGATAAATCAAATCCTTACATGTTTTAGTTCTAGCCTTTGATTGCCTTCATAGAAGTTTTGTGTAACAAATGATCATTATAACTGGACGAACTTGATTACCAAGTCATTTATGATCATTAAATTTCTAGAGCTAGGGTTGGACAAATCTTAGAATATGTAATTAAAGTTAGTAACTTTAACTTTGTTAGAGAGCATAATCGATCCATAATTTGTGTTTGGTTGCTTAACTTGATCATAGGAAAGTAACTCTTAGATTTATCATGCATAGCTAAGTTTATCTTAATACCAATTTCGTGTTTACTTGTGTTTAATCATAACATAGTAAGTCATAAATTAGAACAACTAGGAATTTGATTATAATAACTAGTTACATAATAATTTGGTAACCTTCAATAATAACTTAATTACAAATCAGCCACAAGGAAAATGGGGGATTCAGATCTAATGAAAGTACTCTTTAATATTTAATTTGATTTGTTTTCTTTACTTAGTTTAATAGTGTTCTTTGGTAGTCGTTTGATTTAAGTTCTTATGATCTTGCAAAATCACTAAAACCCCCATTAAAAGTTTGTTTATTAGTTTAACTTTTAGTAATTGCTTTATTAATTAAATCCGTTCTGTGTGCTCGACATCCAACTTACCTAGACTATTCTATAATCTGACTAGGTACACCGCTTATAGGTGCATAAACTAATTAAGTTAGTTAGGTTTATAAATTTAAAAGTTGATAGGTATAATTATGCCCATCAAGTTTTTGCGTCCTTTACCAGGGAACGGCTTATTTTGATTTTGATTTTGATTTTAATTACTTTTAGTTATTTGATTCATTTTGTGGGGTAAAAACGTCAAAAAGTTATTTTTCTGCAATAATTTAATTTTTCTGTTTGTTCAGCGGCCACATCATGGTCACTAAACAGTTAGTTTTTTGTTAATTTATTTTTATTCATTTTACGCGTTTTTGTTTATATTTTTTTTGTTTTAGTGATTTATGACCTGAGGATCCAAAGGTTGTGTAACACTCTAAATTTTCAAATAAAATTTTCATTTTCAAATTCACACAAAACACAGTTTAACATTTCCCAAACCCAATTTATAATTTGTTTCAAACACAAGACTTAAAATTGTTTGTCAAATATCCCGAATCCTCAAAACACAAATCAAATAGCTGGTGTGTACAATCATGTCGGCACCTTCCTGCAATCCTGAGATGTACCTGAAACACATTTCACACAACACTATAAGCACAAAGCTTAGTGTGTTCCCCAAGATACAACACACAAATAATTAGCCTCTCATGGCTATATCTCGATAAGGACCCTCCCGTCATGTGTCTTAGAGAAGACCCTTCGGTCTCATGACTCCGTTTGGACCCTATGGTCCTATCTCAATAAATGCACATAATAATATACAACATAAATCACAAAGACAGAATGCATCATATCACATGTCTCAATATAAGCACATAAGACCCTCTTGTTGATAACACATATACGACCTTCTGGTCGCACAGTGATTACCACTCATGTAATTATAGTGAGAAGACTCACCTCGCATGTGAAACAATTATGTTTCGTACTCAATGGTCAGTCTAGAATCCACCTACATATATCATAATCATCTCTAATTAACAATTTATGATGATAACTCCAAAGATGTTAAGTTAACTCCTTTACTAACTCTCTGAAAGGGTGAAAGACAGTTTTACCCCTTCATGGTCTCCAAAGTCCACAACTTGACCAAACCCTAAATGTCAACGGAAGTCAACACTCAAGTCAACGGTCCATGTCGACCCAACTCGTCCAGTGCATCCATGCTACTCGTCGAGGTCCTTCTATTCTCAGAAAAATTGGCAAGATTCAACTCAACTCGCCTAGTTGTCTCACCAACTCCTCATGTTTGTACAATGTCCAAGATAATGGGGAAAACCCTAACCAACTCATCGAGTTCCTTCAGCCCAATCACTCATTCAGATGCCTTTAAGTGAGATTAAGGCCCCAAACTCTAGATCTAGCCTTCTAAGGCTGAAATACCATGTAAAGCTGCAAGCTTTATGTTCATTCATGGCATTTAGGGCTAAGTTTGCAAAAAAAAAGCTCAACAAAAGGGTGGAAGTTGGCCAAAGCTTGAGTCTTTAGGCCTAAAGGGCCTAATAACGTCCAAATTTGAAGTCTTAGCTTCAAGGTAAGCTCAAAACCAACAATGACTTAAGAAAATGCTAAAAATGGCCAAAAACTCTCTAATGGAGAGATCTAACAAAAAATTGATCAAGATAGTGGCATTTTACCTCCAAATGATTGTCAACACTGAATGGATACCGGATCCAAAGACTCCTTCTAGTTCCAAGAATTTTACTCCTCATCTTCCTTCAAGAAATACACCAAAACACACACTTTTAGCCTCACTCTCTCTCACAGTGGAAGATAGCTTGATTAGGGTTTGTCTCAGGTTGATAAGCTGATGAGGGGGCAAGATACAGGGGCTTAAGGTTCTCGAAATAGGGTACAAACCATGAAAATTAGGATTTTCATGCTCAGCTCCGACTCGTCAAGTTGGGTCCTTCAACTCGTCGAATTTATTTTAAAATCCACGCGGCTATCTCAATCTCGACTTAAGGAGTTAGGGCATCCAACTCATCGAGTTGCCCTGTCAAAATCAATATAAAACAATTTAAATTTATTCTTGGGAGTCAGGATGTTACAATACTTCCCCAATAGAATCAGACTTCGCCCTCGAAGTCATTCTCTGGAAACAGCTCTAGGTACTGCTCATGCATCTCGGACTCCAACTCCCAAGTCCACTCGCATCCCCTCCGATGCTGCCACTGAACCTTAAACATGGACACCTCTTTATTTCTCATGATCCTCGCCTTCTTATCCAAAATCGCCACAGGCTTCTTAATGTAGTTCAGGCAATCATCAACTCGAATTTCCTCTAAAGGGACTATTGTCGTCTCGTCAGCTACACACTTCCTCGGCTGGGATACATGGAAGGTGTTGTGATTCTGTCTCAACTCTGCAGGCAGTTCTAATTGATAAGCTACCTTACCTACCCGAGCAATCACTCTTAAAGGACCAATGTATCTAGGACCTAGAAATCTAGCTCGGAACGTCTCCGGTCTGCGTAACTCTTCTGACGACTCTGGGCCGTCAATAACCTCTATCTGACCTATTGGATTTACTGTGTCGTCTTGGACACTATCTCAGTGCTCCCCATCACTCTCTGCCTGACCTCCCCCTAACATATGGGAGTCCGACACCTCCTCCCATATAGAAGCTCAAAGGGAGGCATACCGATACTGGAGTGATGCTTGTTATTTTATTAAAACTCAGCCAAGGGCAAGTAATTCTCCCAACTCCCAGTAAAATCCATAACACATGTGCGTAGCATGTCCTCGATCATCTAAACCGTCCGCTCTCTCTACCCGTCTGTTTGTAGGTTGTATGCGGTGCTGAAATGCAGTCGGGTGCCCAACTCCTCATGAAATTTCTTCCAGAACCTGATAGTAAAACGCACATAATGACTTGAAATTATCGATGTTGGCACCCCATGTCGTGCCTATTGGATAGGGTGTCTAAGTCCATAACTATTTCTGGTATGTTCTTGACCCGGTTTGGCATGGTCCATTTGGGTTGCCTGGCATCATGCATTTGGATAAACTAAAATGAGAGAAATAACACTTATGGTTTATTAATATATTATAAGTTCTAATATAGTAATAATATTATCTAATTAGTAGTGATCTAGAATTAATTTAGAATTAATTAAGTGATCAAAAGGTGACTAATTAAATATATGGGTTGATTGTGTAAATCATCCCTACTTGTATAGTGGGCTAATGCTCCATGGATTATCAAGTTGGGCTAAAACCCATATAATGCTCCATGGATGCTCCATGGTGGTTATAGAACCCATGGGTCGTGGAAATGAAAGGTCGTGACAGTTAGGGTTTACATGGTGTAACCCCAATTGTAACACAGTATATAAGGATCCTTATGTTCACCAAAATCGGACTTAGGCAAGAAAGAAGAGTGCTAGCCAATTTTCAAGTAGTGTGACATTTCTCTCAAAGTTTATTCCAAGTGCATTTGGTGTTGTGTGAGACATTTGAGGCATCACACTTGGGGTGCTAGGCTCTCAAGGTTTTCAAGGAATCCAAACTACTACAAGGTATGTTTCTAGCTTACTTTTATGTTTAAAAGTTCCCCATGCATGCTAGATAGGGTTATGAACCTTGGAAATCAATTTTGCATTTATCTTAGTCAAACATAGATCCAAGGTTTTTAGGGTTGCATGAACACCTTAGGAGTGTTAGAATGCTCAAAATCCTACAATGGTATCAGAGCCTAGGCTTGTTTATTTGATACTTGTTGCAAAATAGCTGAAAAATTCGAAGTTCTTGCTATCTGCACAGGGGACTCGACGAGTCCAAGCGTATCTGCAACCAACTTGGCGAGTCAGTGCTTGCACTCGATGAGTTGGCCAGGCAGAGTGCAGATTTTCGATTTTTGCTGTTGGAAATGGACTAGAAACATTACCCTAAACTGTTTTGGTGTTTTAAAACTTATTTTAGGTGTTGTATTGGTTGTTCTAATCCATTTACAATGGCTAATATCAAAATTCCATGTTTATATGTGTTCATATGTTCTTGAAATTTTGATATGAATATTCATGTTCTTATGAGTTCTTGCAAGATCATAGGAATTATGTGATATTGATTGGTAGTTAATTCATGATCATGATGTTTTTTAATGGAGTCCATAACTTGTCCTCAAGTTATGGATAACCAAAAGTCACTTTGTAATAAATCCATTAAAAGAACACATAAGTTACAAAAAATGAAGAGTGTTTATTTTTAAGAAACAATAACTCATAAGTTATGAATTGAAAAGTTTTGTAAAGTTACAAAACTTGCCCTCAAGTTTTGGAACATTTAAAGTCATCTAGTAAACTTTAGTTCCAACCCCTAGAATTTTAAAAGTTAAAATTCAACCCTTATACTTTATAATATTGTAAGTTAATAATATATATATATATATATATATATATATATATATATATATGTGTGTGTGTGTGTGTGTGTGTGTGTGTGTATAAGATCAAGTCCTTTTACTGTTAGTAGGCCTCATTCACGAAACCGGTCTATAAGGGGGGGTATAACGTTGTTGCCTATAAAATGGCAACTTAATGGGTGTCCACTCTCAGCCACCGTGTCTTTGATCGGTGGAGGGTCGTTAGCCGAAAGGATAGGACAATGACTTAAAAAAATTCTCATTAAAAGTAACTAAATGTTTTTATAAATTCCCAATCTTAGTTACTTTAGGAATATGTGAATAAGTTGCTAACCCATTAAATTACACTTTGCACCTTGATTGAGTCGTTAGTGGAGTGTCTGTGGTTAACCGGCACACTAACTTCGACTTAACAGGGTAGGAAAAGGGTGACTTAAGGTTTTTCATAGGTCTGTGGAGCACGTGTGGTTAATCGGCACATCGATTGAGTAAAAAACATTAAGGGTACCAAGTAATTTGCATGGTTACTTCACACCTTGTTTTGTGATCCTCGGCATCCCAGTCACAAAACATGAAGGGCACACTTGAGATTGAAACATGCCATTGAAAACTTCAATGAATCTCAAAAGAATCTAGGAGTTCCTAAAAACCAATTAAAAACCTAATAATTTATATTTCGTTTTTCATGGTGGAATCTGGTGAATCGTCATTCACCTACCTTTCAAATATGTTATAGCTTAGATTGCGACATCCCTCTTCTAAGTTATAATATATTGTGATTGGAGCCTAGCCTTAATATTACATTTGGGTGTTTTATTAAGGACTATCTTTATATCTAATCTAAACTTGTTTTCTTCTTTTCAGATGTCAACCAACAATGCTGCTTCTGGCTCAAACCCTACCAACTCTTTTTCTCTCGTGAACCTTTGTGGGAGAGTCATCTTTGATGGATCCAACTTTATGGATTGGATCAGGAACGTCATCATGGTCACTCGGTATGAGGACAAGGAATATGTGCTCAACAAGGAGCTTATGGTACCTGAGCCTTCTGCTTCTCCTAAGGAGGTCGTTGAATGTGAGGCACATGAAAGAGATGCTACCAAAGTTGCATTCATCATGTTGGCCACTATGACAGCTGAGCTCCAAAAGTCCTATGAGGACTACTATCCTTTTGAGATCCACCAGGATTTGATGGACCGCTACCATCAGAGTGCTCATCAAGAGCGATATGAAATCATCTCCTCTATGATAACAACCCGAATAAAGGATGGTGACCCCATCATGGGCCATATGCAGAAAATGCTAAGGTATGTGGACCGTTTGTTGAAGCTAAATCTGAACTTCCTCGAGGAGTAAGCAATATATATCATTTTGCACTCCTTACCAACATGTTATGATCAATTCCGCATGGCATACCACATGAACAAGGAGGAAGTTACCCTCAACAAGCTTCAAGGACTACTAAAGACCGTTGAAACAGGTCTAAAAGGTAAGTCGATTGTTACCACTCCTACTCCTACTCCTACTACAAACTCCGCCCCTGTTCTAGCAATCGGGAAAGGTAGTGGGAAAAAGAGGAAGAACCCATCGAAGGGTACCAAGGGTAAGACCCTTGATGGCTCCTCTTCAAGTGGAACTAAGAAAGGTTTCTTCACTCCTTCTGACCCAAAAGAGGCTGAATGCTTTTATTGCCATGAAAAGCCGCATTGGAAGCGGAACTACTCAAAGTACCAACAAGTTATTAAGGATGGGAAAGTGAAACCCACCCATGCACGCATTTACACAATATTGTCTAATAACTCACCCTATTATAACTCTTGGGTACTTGATACAGGATGTGGAATTCACATATGTTCTGATTTGCAGGAACTAAGAAGAAGTGAGAATGTGGAGCATGGAAAGATAAACTTGATCATGGAGAATAGGAAAGCTTCACCTGTCACCAAGATTGGAGTTTATTCTTTGTTGCTAAGTAGTGGGTTTACATTAGATTTGAATAAATGTTGTTACTCAACTGAAATGGCAAAAAATATTATTTCCTTTCAAGCTTTGTAGAAACAAAGGTTTACCTTTTATTTTGATAATGAACTTGGTGGAATAAATGCTTTCTTTAATAATGTTCTTTATCTTAAAGCATTACCTTGTGATGGTGTGTATGAAGTTGTGTTTGTTGTAGATAACCTAGTAAATAATGTTTTGTGTATTGATTCTTCTAATAATAATAACTTGGATAAAGCATCATTATGGCATTGTCTTCTTGGACATGTAAGCAAGAAACGCATAGGCCAACTCCAAAAGGGTGGATTTTTGGAGTTATTTAACCTAAAGTCAGATGATAGTTGTGAATCATGCTTACTTGGAAAAATGAAAAAGTCACCCTTTATGGGTTCTTGTGCAAGGGGTGAAGGTTTGTTAGATCTAGTGCACACAGATGTGTGTGAACCCTTCAAAACTGCCACAATGGATGCTAATCGTTATTATGTGACTTTTACAGATGATTATAGTAGATATGGATATGTCTACTTGATCAAGCATAAGTTAAAGACTTTTCAAAGGTTTAAAGAGTTTAAACAAGAAGTCGAGAATCAATTAGGCAGGAACATTAAGATGCTTTGATCCAATCATGGTGGTGAGTATCTTAGTACAGAGTTCCCCGACTATCTTAAGGAATGTGGGATTGTCTCAAAATTCACACCTCCCAGGACACCACAGTTGAATGGTTTGGCTGAGAGGCGTAATCGAACCTTTTTGGACATGGTTCGTTCCATGATGAGTCGAGCTTCACTACCAATCTCATTCTGGGGGTATGCCTTAGAGACTGTCGCCCATATCCTTAATCTAGTCCCTACAAAGAAAGTTTCCAAAACTCGTCATGAGATGTGGACTGGAAAAATACCTAATCTAGACCACATCAAGATTTGGGGTTGCGAGGCTTTCGTGAGGCGTGAGACTCACGATAAGCTCGAACTTTGAAGTGAGAGGTGTATTTTTATCAGCTACCCACATAAATCCTTTGGTTACCTCTTCTACAAACTCAGTGAGAATGTGGTCTTTGTAGCAAGGAGGGGTGTCTTGAGAGAGAGAGAGAGAGAGAAAGAGAAAGAGAGAGAGAGAGAGAGAGAGATAGAGAGATTTCATAAGCCAAGGAAACAGTGGGAGGCAAATTGACCTCGAAGAAATTCAAGAGTCAAGTGGTGAAGGTACTTCAAATCCTAGCAGTCAACCTAAGGAGGAAACTCCTGTTGATCCAATTGACGAGTCTATACCTCTGAGGCGTTCCACAAGGGTTAGGAATGCACCTGAGCACTACTATGGTTTCCATATTACTATGGAAGGTGAGACACTTATCAGTGATGAGACACTGGTAAGTCTGGATGAACTTAACAGCTATGTGAAAGCCATGGTAGGCCCTGAGTCTGCTAAATGGAAAGAGGCAATGGACAGCGAGATACAATCCATGTATGAAAATCAAGTTCGTAACTTGGTTGACAATGTACGAGGTCGTAAGACAGTTGGGTGCAAATGCATCTTCAAGAAGAAAACCGACATGGATGGTAATGTACACACGTATAAGGCGCGACTGGTTGCGAAGGGCTTTTCTCAAACTCCGAGAGTTGATTATGATGAGACCTTTTCACCAGTAGCAAATATTAAGTCCATTAGGGTCCTGTCAGCCATTGTTGCATTTCATGATTATGAAATATGGCAAATGGATGTCAAAACCGACTTCCTTAGTGGAAGTTTGGCTGAAGATGTTTACATGTGTCAGTCAGAGGGTTTTTTCAGTACAGAATACCCTAATAGAGTGTGTAAGCTTGAGAAATCCATCTATGGATTGAAACAAGCACCTCGCAGATGGAATCTTTGTTTCGATGAGAAAGTCAAAGAGTTTGGCTTTTCGAGTAATGAAGATGAATCTTGTGTATATGTCAAGGCTAGTGGGAGTATAGTGACCTTTTTGGTACTGTATGTGGATGACATACTACTCATAGGAAATGACATCCCAACCTTGTAGGAAGTGAAGTCCTGGCTTAAGAAGTGTTTCGATATGAAAGACGTTGGAGAAGCTGCCTATATTCTAGGGATAAGGATTCTGAGTGACCGGAGTAAAAGACTAATTGGACTTAGTCAGAGTACCTACTTGGATAAGGTGCTGAAGAGGTTTAACATCCAAGATTCCTAGAAAGGATAGTTACCCATCCATAGTAACGCCAGATTGAGTAAGGCTCAGAGCCCGAGTACCGAGGTTGAGATGGAAGAAATGAGTCGAGTACCTTATGCTTCTATTATAGGCTCGATCATGTACGCTATGACTTGTACTCGTCCTGATGTAGCCTTTGCTTTGAGCATGGTCAGCAGATATCATGGGAATCCTGGAAAGGCTCACTGGACCATGGTAAAGAATATCCTCAAGTACCTGCGGAGGACTAAGGACTGGGTCCTTACCCTCGGTGGGAGTGATGACTTGAGAGTTATAGGGTATAGTGATGCTAGCTTCTAGAATGATAGGGATAATTTCCGCTCTCATTCAGGCTAGGTCTTTACCCTAAACGGAGGAGCAATTACTTGGAAAAGTTCCAGCAGGAGACAGTGGCTGATTCAACTTGTGAATCAGAGTATATAGCGGCAAGCGAGGCAGCACAGGAGGCAATATGGCAGAAGAACTTCATTGGAGACCTTGGAGTTGTACCAGCTATAAAGGAGCCTATGGAAATTTTCTGTGATAGTGAAAGTTCAGTTGCCTTAGCGAAAGAACCAAGGGATCATGGGAGATCCAGAGACATCGACAGAAAATACCATTTCATCAGACATTGAATAGAAGAAGGACTTCTCGTGGCAAAGAGGGTATCATCAGATGAGAACCCAGCAGATCCCCTCACAAAGGGACTGAGTAGGGTTAAGCATCTCCAGCATGCGAGGCGTATAGAGCTGAAGGATGATATTAGTTTCAGTAGTTAGATAGCTCTGAATCTGTAAAGTGTAATTGACATTTGATGATGAATAAAAGTTGTGTTTATTTATGAGTAAAGTGTTGCTATCTTTTGTCAATCATTTACTATTATTTCTTTTGCATGTTTTTACTTCCAGAATATTTATGTTATGTATTACATATTATTCGAATTCTCCACAGTCGGTCATATGTTGGAAGTAGGTATGAATTAATATTGTCATGGGTTGGCTTGTAGAGGTCTAAGATGTTGGACATAGGTACAACACTCATGAGTGCTCATAAGTTCTGAGTATTGGATTCAACCCACACTCACTAATATCACGTCATGGAATTTATCTCGACTGATCGTGAGACGGTAATATCATAGAAGTCTTCAAACCTAGAGATATGACTTGTTGCCTATGATTTGGTTATACATTGATTGTATGAGAATGCATTGGTAACTTGATGGTATAAAACGTGCTTTTGTGTGTAATTGAACAAGTAATAGAACAAGCATATGAGTTGAAGTTTATCTGTTCCTTCTTGGATTAGAAGCGATATTTGGGCCCCTCGATGATTTTGTTTTGATCCATGTATCGGGCCCGGTCAGAACTAAATTGATGTGTTCAATTAAGTTCTTTGTCAAAAAAATCGGAAATCGAGAAACAAACTGCTGGATAATAAGTAAGACATTGCTCCATGTATTTGTCCGGCTGATATTTAGAACAGAGGATTATATGATCATTTATCTTAAATGGCATATCATCATCATCATAGTTTGGAGAGACCTTGAAAGAGCTACAATTGTTGATCGGTTCCTGAAGTCATACTTGTAGTTATAGTTATTAGACTTATCCAACTGGGAGATTGTTGGATAAGGTGTCTAAGTCCATAACAATTTCTGGTATGTACTTGACCCGGTTTGGCATGGTCCATTTGGGTTGCCTGGCATCATGCATTTGGATAAACTAAAATGAGAGAAATAATACTTATGGTTTATTAATATATTATAAGTTCTAATATATTAATAATATTATTTAATTAGTATTGATCAAGAATTAATTTAGAATTAATTAAGTGATCAAAAGGTGAGTAATTAAATATATGGGTTGATTGAGTAATTCATCCACACTTGTATAGTGGGATAATGATCCAATGATTATCAAGTTGGGCTAAAACCCATAGGAGGCTCCATGGATGCTCCATGGTAGTTATAGAACCCATGGGTCATGGAAATGAAAGGCCATGACAGTTAGGGTTTACATGGTGTAACCCTATTTGTAACACACTATATAAGGATCCATATGTTCACCAAAATTGGACTTAAGCAAGAAAGAAGAGGGCTAGCTGATTTTCAAGTAGTGTGACATTTCTCTCAAAGTTTATTCCAAGTGCATTTGGTGTTGTGTGAGACATTTGAGGCATCACACTTGGGATGCTAGGCTCTCAAGTGTCACACCCCAAAACCAAGAACGGCAGAAACATTCTGGGGCGGAGGACGTCATGTACAGTATCACAACAATGAAAAGTAGTAAACAAGCAACAACATCATCTATTGCATTAACAATATAATTTTAATACAAGTGTTCTGTCAAATTATAATAGACACTAAAGTATAAACAAAATGAAAGACAAGTCTTGATCGAGCTCCATCTTCTCTAAACCTTGCATCGGTACCTTTCTATGGTTGACCTGAGGATACAAGTAATTTTGAAAGAGAGTTTCAGCTTTAAAGCTGGTGAGATCATAAGTATTTTAGTGTCTTAATTTGTATGTAAGTATTTGTATGTATATGAACTGTAAGTATTGAAAATGTATATGAATTGTAAGTATTGAAAATGTATATGAACTGTATGTATGAAAATGTTTGTAAAACATCTGTAAACGTTTGAAAAACCGTAGAAATCCCTATGATTCCTACTATTATAAAACAAAGTCTTCTACCAAGACTTAACTGTTCTAAAAGTAGCCTTCTACCAAGGCATCTAGTGTCTGTGTGTGTGTCTCTTGTAAGAGTGTGTATTTTCCCAAGTCTGACTATCATTAACCAAAAATATAGTTTCTACATTACTGTGCGTCGTGTGAATGTTCACGAAGTGGATGTAATGGGAAAAATGAAATAGTACTATGGTGTAGTATCGAATAACTACAACCGTACTAACTACCTTAAACCGGATTTATATTAAGGTATCATGTGATTAATTGTACCATACTATCGACTAGGTTACAACGACAAATGTACGTCGTAAAAAGGTATGACGTTTAGCTACAACTCGGGCCATGACATTGAAGGAATGCTCTGATACAGTGGATCACAATTTTTTTAACGTATTCATGTATATGAACTTATGTAAGCGTAATCATGTAAAAGTATATAAACGTATGCCTTTGCTACCCAAAGGTACTGAACTGACTGAAAGGAACTATTATGTCCATATATGTACACATGATATATAACTAATGTTTAAACGACCTTCGAACAGGTACCCGATATCCCACCAGACCACATCTCAAGCGCGAAAAGGAAATAGGGTGGATAGCCCTCCTAGTCCTTTAAACATTGCTTATATAACTATACATATATAGGCATGCTTATAGTAGGGTCTCTATGTAAACGTATCTATGTAAATGTATAGTAATGTACTCTAATGTTCTGCGTGTGCTAGCTGTAATGTATGTTCTCTCTCTATCTAGCATGTATAATAGTGTACTGTGTGTACTAGCTGTAATGTATGTTCTCTCTATCTAGCAAGTATTGACTCATCAATGAACTGACTCACTGTATGATCTCGCATTCTAGAAATAGTTCAAGTATCTTCCTAAACTACCCATATGGTAGCTTACTAGTAATTTAACTGGTACGTATGAACATGGATGTATACCCATGCTACCCAAGGGCATTGGCTGAACTGGAAGGACCTTTATGACTATATATGTACACATGATATATAACTAATATTTAAACGACCTTTGGACGGGTACCCGATATCCCACCAGACCACATCTCAAGCGCGAAAAGGAAATAGGGTGGATAGCCTTCCTATGTCCTTTCAACATTTCTTATATAACTATACATATATAGGCATGCAATTTATAATATAAAAGCATAAAATAAGTTTTGTAAAATCTTTGAACATACTTATTATCTAAGAAAAGATCACCTTGATGTCAATATATAAAACGGTTTGAAGGCATGGGTTTGATAAAACAGTTTAAGTATAAAGAAACATTTGTTTGAAACACAATTGTAAATGAGTTTGAAATGAAACATACAGAGTAAAATGTACAGTTTAATAAGGAGTTTTAAACATATAAAGTGTTTATGAAAAAAATTTGAAGGAAACTGTTTGGTAAAACGGCTAATGAGTAGCCAATCAGTTGAATGCTGCTTATTAATCACATGTGATGGATATAATAATTAGCATAATTCTACTTGTATCCCCCCCATGAAACATTTAAAAACAGTTAAAACATTGATTAAGGGGTATGAACTCACCTGTTGTGGGTGATACGGATGAACTGAAGAGGTAGGACGCTAGGTGTCAAGTGAAGTCTTGAACACACTCTATGATCCTAGTTAACATATAATATCACATATATGTAACAAATTAGTCTATAAACAACTAATAAACAATTCAAGACACCCTAGGACATGCTAAACACCTTTATCAAGTGTTATTAGCCTCTAGGATTGCATCTAAGTGTTTGTAGGGGAAGATATTGTGTGTAAGGCTCAAGGAAAACACCACCATGAAGTTCACGGCCCTAATGACACTACTAAATGAGTTTACGGTCTTAAACTCATGAGTTTACGGCCGTAAGCTCATACTTATGTTACCATTTGATGTTTGATGCTCTATAAGGCCCTAAGAAGCATTTCTACTTAATGGCTTGGTCTATGGAAGAGTTTAGGGCATTATATAACTCCTTTTAGGAGTTTACGGCCCTGGGACAATATCCTTTGGAGATTACGGCTGTAATCTCCCTTGGGAGGATGTTTTTGGTGTTTTCAAGTCCCTAATTTAACTAAGAACTAAACTAGGCTATTGTACAAGGCTTTAGAAGAGTTTGTAGCACCATTTGGCACTATTGTTTGGAGTTCACGGCCCTGGAACTTCTTGGGCCGTGAACACCTTACTCTTGGTGTTCTAAGGGTGTTTGCTAGTCCTAAACTCATTAGGGTACATGTCTAAACTAGTCTCTTGGCTTAAGGAAGGTTTTTAGGGTGTTTTGGCACCTAAAAATGGAGTTCACGGCCCAAGACCATCCTTGGCCGTGAACTCACTTCAACCCTTGATTCTTAATGTTTTGGGTGTCTAAACAAGCTATGGGTAGTCTCAAGGTTCATTTTCAAGGTTTGGAGGGACATTGGGCTCACTTTGGCCCTTATAAAAGAGTTTACTCTCCAAGTGTTCTTGGGCGGTAAACTCTCAAATCTTGGGGTTTTTTATCCGATTTTGATGTTATTAAGCACAATCTTAGATATATAATACAACTAGATGGATGTACTCATGATTTGGGATGAAAACCCGAAGATCCGTGAGAGAGAATCCGGTTTTTCTCTAGTTGGAAATGTAACTAATGAATGAATATGGTTCAGATTTCTATATATAGTCCTGGGATTTTTGGCAGAAAATATTTATTCCCGGAATGAACTCTAATATCATAGAGTTTTGGAATAACAGTGTTACACAAAACCCTAGTGCATCCACTTTCCTGATATCTCCTTAAGTGTAATTCCTGAAATACTCAAACTTATACCCAAAAGTCTGGAATTTCACTGTAACTGTTCTAACTTCTATTGACTTGATATGGTTTGTTCAGAATGGAAATTTCGGGTTGTCACATCATCCCCCTGTTAAAGGGAATTTCGTCCTGAAATTAGAATTTAGATAAGGAAGTAGGTATGAATGATCGAGTCATGAGGAGGAAACTTCCTAATCGATTGGTTCTAGCGCTCCTAAGTGAAATCGGGTCCTTGGTTGGTATCCCAACGAACCTTCACTAACGGGCGACTACGTTGCTTCGTCCACTTGGCCTCTATGCCTAGGGTCACTACGGTTCTAATACGAAGGCGAGGATCTCGATGAGTGGACTTACAAGAGTCCTAACGGAAAGGTACCGTTTCAAGATCGAGACGCGAAGAGTAAATGTATGTTACTGTGGTCGCGGAGTAGGTCTAGTTTGCGAGGTACAGGACCGATTCTGGTAAGAATCTCAGAGGTCTATCTATCTTGGATTTAGCTTTCCACGCTTTATGAAGTGTATTAAGCCATTCCTAGAGTGAGACTTCCTAAAGGATTTGGTCTCTCACTTGGAATTCCAAAGGCTCTTTCTCTTGCTTATCTTCCCCGTCAAGGGCCACCCCTTGCTGGGTCAAAGTTGTACGGGTTTCTATGATTTGCTAGGAGTTCTGAATGAACTATGACAGCAGGTCTGTAAGACCTAGAATTTGGCGAATGTCTGTCGGCGTCTCTGGTGTCGACAAATTCTCAACGGTTTTGACAAATTGAAAGAGTACTCACAATTTCCCACATCACTAATAGTTCGTCATAGGAATCTGACTCTTCAATTTCAAAACTTGTTCTTAGAGAACTTCCTGAAAGTTCCTCCGAGGGTAATGTTTCCATGGGTTCCTTCTTACTACGAGGGTAGACAAGTAAGTCATTACATGGAGAAATGACGAACTAATCCAAGTAAGAAAGACGTACCCTACTCATTTAGCTCATGAATACTATGGCCGTATTGGTCCTATCCGAAGGGTATCACTATGGACTCGAAGTGTCTGCATCGAGTTCGGAAGGTAGTCTCTCAGACATCCTTTCCTAACACTCAAACTGGTGATATTCGGATCTCAGGTCCATTCCTGAAAGTAATTCTTTCCTTGTGTTTGCTCAACCAATTCATTTATGCGAGGCAGAGATAACGATTTCTACTGGAAAATCTTGACGGAGTCCTCGATAGTCGAGGTACATATGATGCAATTCGTCGATCTCTGGAAGAATATGACCGGGGTTCTCTAGGGTGAGAAGCCTAGTCTTCTAATTCTATTTCTGTGTATTTCGTTAAGTTGTCCGAGCTGTTCTTGTATCTCCGTAGGTGTTTAGACTGTAGGGCAATCTGTTTACAGGAGTCATATTGGATTCTAGGTTTGTTCACATGACGATGTGATTACTCGTAGGCTTGGGCAGTTCTCCGTCCCGAAGTTCATATTAGAATTCATACTTGGTTTCACAATCACAATCTCGTGTATACGAGTCGTATATAATTAAGATTGAAAATGTAGTCGAATAACTGATTCTTCTTTAAGCTCACATCCCATTAAGGAAAAGAAGTTAAAGTGGAATCATCAATTCTAAACCTGTAGAACCTTGATTATATATCACTCTTATGTATACATTCCTCAGTGATAGATCAACCGCATGAATCCTTGGATTAAACTTGACGTACTGCATGAGTGGTACTTCGGGGATTCCTTTGGAAAAGAAAAGAACTATGAGGTACTCCATGCATGAGTACTTCGGTGTTCTGATATGACAGCTTCGCTGGAAAAGCGATCTCGAAGAAAGAGATGTACGTATGAAGCTGATTGTTTCTCGATGACGACATGATTCTGTTAGCATGAAAGATAAGGATTTTGTGAGCGATTCTGGTTAACCCTTGATGTACTTCGATTGCTCAAGAAAATAGTAAGAGTATGTTCTCGAAAGTTTGACATACATCCCTATGATGCAGTCATAGCACGGAATGGAAGTGTGTTTATGAAGGGTTGACCTACATCCCTATGATGCAGTCCTAGTAATGGAATGGAAGTAAGTTCGTAGAATGGTCTCAAGACGTTTGTCGTTTAAGCCGAGGTATCGATGGTTGGTGAATAACAGGATCCAACCACTAATAGAGACTTGGAAATGTCTCCGGAGTTAAATTACTATAGTCCAATGACTTGACTAAACCACGTTTCAGATAGACTCCAATGAAAGTATGCTAAGAGTACTTGAATAAATAATGACACAGAAGTTAGTCGACTGTTAATATCTTTGATATTCATGACGTACAAGTTCTAGAAAATGACCTTGTAAAAAAAATCTTACATCATATCCAGAGAAGATAGTCCTTGACAGCATAGAGACCTAACCAAAAGTACTTACGGTACAAGATAATTCCATAGAAAATGCTACATCGGGCATAGACAGAAAAACGATTCCATTTAACAAGGAAAAT
Organism: Lactuca sativa; assembly: GCF_002870075.4. Taxonomy (NCBI): domain Eukaryota; kingdom Viridiplantae; phylum Streptophyta; class Magnoliopsida; order Asterales; family Asteraceae; genus Lactuca; species Lactuca sativa. The sequence goes on along the minus strand of NC_056625.2, from coordinate 156,307,044 downwards.
AAAGTAAAGCATCTACTACTAGCGACGGTCATCCCTTTGGTGAACTCTCAGTTCAGCCAGTTGACGTTCCATATATAATAGGTGTCTTTTGTACACCCTCTGGCGTACTTGGAGCTCTATTACTTCGACCCGTAATTCAGCCAGTGCTTGCAGCAGGGTCTCATGGTTTCTCTCAGATCTCTCGCGAGCATCTTCTAGACGAATGGTGCGGAGGGTATGCATTCTCGCATCGGCGACAACCTCGGGTTCGGAGTTAGCATCGTCCGAAAGGTCTTCAAAATGGTGATCATTCAAAGGGATAGGATGATCATTCTCTGGATCTTCTCCAAACCAACCAGCAATGACTTCGTTCGAAAGATACTGGTTACTGTGGGGATGGAGTCCAGCCATGTTATCTATACGAGAATTTGGGGTAATAAAATAACTATTAGACGATCTATCTAGATAATTATTTAGAAAATCTTCATTAGTTACATCGCTATTTGTGAAGTGCATACTAGTTATATGTAATCGAAACAGGATAGCCCTTCGAATATGTGACCTTAACTCCAAATTCACACAGAATAGGGGTAAAGTAAAATTTTCACAGATTCTAAGTCTATAACATCCTAATTACATATAGCCTTAGTGTATCCACGTAGCACCTATCAACTTAGTAATGAAGATCCCATTTTAGTTCTCAAGTATAAAGTATTTATAGTAACACCAAATACTCCTATAGTATTTTAAGTTTAATGTTATGTTCTATTGTTCTCATTGTGGTAGGGTTGGTAAGATTTTAGATTTGTTGCAACCACACAACTACACTTAGGCACATGCTAGTCAACCCTCAGATAATATAGTTGATTAAGCTATATATTCCCCGTTTTGACTATATGTCTCTAAGTCCACCTATGTTGCCCAACAATCGTAATTCTTTTGTATTGTCCTAGTGACATTGATTTTAGTATGAATGCAGCACGTATACTTAATTAAATATTTTATTATTTAAATTATAAACTGTTGGTCAGAGTATTTTTAATCCCATTGTATTTATAGTCTGTATATCTTTTATGGGTTGATATACTTAATTCACTATAAACAATACTCTAATACCAATCTGTCACACCCCCAAACCAAGAACGGCATAAACGTTCTGGGGCGGAGGACGTCATGTACAGTATCACAACAATGAAAAGTAGTAAACAAGCAACAACATCATCCATTGCATTAACAATATAATTTTAATACAAGTGTTCTGTCAAATTATAATAGACACTAAAGTATAAACAAAATGAAAGACGAGTCTTGATCGAGCTCCATCTTGTCTAAACCTTGCATCGGTACCTGTCTATGGTTGACCTGAGGATACAAGTAATTTTGAAAGAGAGTATCAGCTTTAAAGCTGATGAGATCATAAGTATTTTAGTGTCTTAATTTGTATGTAAGTATTTGTATGTATATGAACTGTAAGTATTGAAAATGTATATGAATTGTAAGTATTGAAAATGTATATGAACTGTATGTATGAAAATGTTTGTAAAACAACTGTAAACGTTTGAAAAACCCTAGAAATCCCTATGATTCCTACTATTATAAAAGAGAGTCTTCTACCAAGACTTAATTGTTCTAAAAGTAGCCTTCTACCAAGGCATCTAGTGTCTGTGTGTGTGTCTCTTGTAAGAGAGTGTATTTTCCCAAGTCTGACTATCATTAACCAAAAATATAGTTTCTACATTACCGTGCGTCGTGTGAATGTTCACGGAGTGGATGTAATGGGAAAAATGAAATAGTACTATGGTGTAGTATCGAATAACTACTACCGTACTAACTACCTTAAACCGGATTTATATTAAGGTATCATGTGATTAATTGTACCATACTATCGACTAGGTAACAACGACAAATGTACGTCGTAAAAAGGTATGACGTTTGGCTACAACTCGGGCCATGACATTGAAGGCATGCTCTGATACAGTGGATCACAATTTTGTTAACGTATTCATGTATATGTACTTATGTAAGCATAATCATGTAAAAGTATATGAACGTATGCCTTTGCTACCCAAAGGTACTGAACTGACTGAAAGGAACTATTATGTCCATATATGTACACATGATAGATAACTAATGTTCAAACGACCTTCGAACGGGTACCCGATATCCCACCAGACCACATCTCAAGCGCGAAAAGGAAATAGGTTGGATAGCCCTCCTAAGTCCTTTAAACATTGCTTATATAACTATACATATATAGGCATGCTTATAACAGGGTCTCTATGTAAACGTATCTATGTAAATGTATAGTAATGTACTCTAATGTTCTACGTGTGCTAGCTGTAATGTATGTTCTCTCTCTATCTAGCATGTATAATAGTGTACTGTGTGTACTAGCTGTAATGTATGTTCTCTCTATCTAGCAAGTATTGACTCATGAATGAACTGACTCATTGTATGATCTCGCATTCTAGAAATAGTTCTAGTATCTTCCTAAACTACCCATATGGTAGCTTACTAGTACTTTAACTGGTACGTATGAAAATGGATGTATACCCTTGCTACCCAAGGGCATTGGTTGAACTGGAAGGACCTTTATGACTATATATGTACACATGATATATATAACTAATATTTAAATGACCTTCGGACGGGTACCCGATATCCCACCAGACCACATCTCAAGCGCGAAAAGGAAATAGGGTGGATAGCCTTCCTAAGTCCTTTCAACATTTCTTATATAACTATACATATATAGGCATGCAATTTATAATATAAAAGCATAAAATAAGTTTTGTAAAACCTTTGAACATAATTATTCTCTAAGAAAAGATCGACTTGATGTCAATTTATAAAACGGTTTGATGGCATGGGTTTGATAAAACAGTTTAAGTATAAAGAAACATTTGTATGAAACACAATTGTAAATGAGTTTGAAATGAAACATACAGAGTAAAATGTACAGTTTAAGAAGGAGTTTTAAAAATATAAAGTGTTTATGAAAAACATTTGAAGGAAACTGTTTGGTAAAACGTCTAATGAGTAACCAATCATTTGAATGCTGCTTATTAATCAAATGTGATTGATATAATAATTAGCATAATTCTACTTGTATCCCCCCCACCCCATAAAACATTTAAAAACAGTTAAAACATTGATTAAGGGGTATGAACTCACCTGTTGTGGGTGATACGGATGAACTGAAGAGGTAGGACTGCTAGGTGTCAAGTAAAGTCTTGAACACACTCTATGATCCTAGTTAACATATAATATTACATATATGTAACAAATTAGTCTATAAACAACTAATAAACAAATCAAGACACCCTAGGACATGCTAAACACCTTTATCAAGTGTTATTAGCCTCTAGGATTGCATCTAAGTGTTTGTAGGGGAAGCTATTGTGTGTAGGGCTCAAGGAAAACTCCACCATGAAGTTCACGGCCCTAATGACACTAATAAATGATTTTACGGTCTTAAACTCATGAGTTTACGGCCGTAAGCTCATACTGATGTTACCATTTGATGTTTGATGCTCTATAAGGCCCTAAGAAGCATTTCTACTTAATGGCTTGGTCTATGGAAGAGTTTAGGGCATTATATAACTCCTTTTAGGAGTTTACGGCCCTGGGACCATATCCTTTGGAGATTACGGCTGTAATCTCCCTTGGGAGGATGTTTTTGGTGTTTTCAAGTCCCTAATTTAACTAAGAACTAAACTAGGCTATTGTACAAGGCTTTAGAAGAGTTTGTAGCACCATTTGGCACTATTGTTTGGAGTTCACGGCCCTGGAACTTCTTGGGCCGTGAACACCTTACTCTCGGTGTTCTAAGGGTGTTTGCTAGTCCTAAACTCATTAGGGTACATGTCTAAACTAGTCTCTTGGCTTAAGGAAGGTTTTTAGGGTGTTTTGGCACCTAAAAATGGAGTTCACGGCCCAAGACCATCCTTGGCCGTGAACTCACTTCAACCCTTGATTCTTAATGTTTTGGGTGTCTAAACAAGCTATGGGTAGTCTCAAGGTTCATTTTCAAGGTTTGGAGGGACATTGGGCTCACTTTGGCCCTTATAAAAGAGTTTACTCTCCAAGTGTTCTTGGGCGGTAAACTCTCAAATCTTGGGGTTTTTTATCCGATTTTGATGTTATTAAGCACAATCTTAGCTATATAATACAACTAGATGGATGTACTCATGATTTGGGATGAAAACCCGAAGATCCGTGAGAGAGAATCCGGTTTTTCTCTAGTTGGAAATGTAACTAATGAATGAATATGGTTCAGATTTCTATATATAGTCCTGGGATTTTTGGCAGAAAGTATTTTATTCCCGGAATGAACTCTAATATCATAGAGTTTTGGAATAACAGTGTTGCACAAAACCCTAGTGCATCCACTCTCCTGATATCTCCTTAAGTGTAATTCCTGAAATACTCAAACTTATACCCAAAAGGCTGGAATTTCACTGTAACTGTTCTAACTTCTATTGACTTGATATGGTTTGTTCAAAATGGAAATTTTGGGTTGTCACATCAAGGTTTTCAAGGAATCCAAACTACTACAAGGTATGTTTTCTAGCTTACTTTTATGTTTAAAAGTTCCCCATGTATGCTAGATAGGATTTTGAACCTTGGAAATCAATTTTGCATGTATCTTAGTCAAACATAGATCCAAGGTTTTTAGGGTTGCATAAACACCTTAGGAGTGTTAGAATGCTCAAAGCCCAACAGTGCCACCACCTCTCGAACGTAGACCTCGACCAATTTCTCCGCATAAGAGCTCTCACTTATATCCAGGAAGTGAGCACTCTTCGTCAATCGATCTACAATCACCCATCTCGCATCGAAACCCCGCACGGTCGTTGGTAACTTGGTAATAAAATCCTTGGAGATATGTTCCCACTTCCACGGGGGAATCTCCAAAGGTTGCAACTGGCCATGGGGACGCTGGTGCTCTGCCTTGACCTGACGACATGTCAAGCATCTCTCAACTACACAAGCCACATCTCTCTTCATACATGGCCACCAATAATCCTTTTTCAAGTCCAAATACATCTTGGTGGCCCTAGGATGGATCGAGAATCTCGACCTATGGGCCTCCTCCATCAAAATCGGTCGAGCTCCACCCGAATATGGTACCCATACCCGCCCACGGAAGGTTATAAGCCCACGACTATCAGTCTCAAACTCAGAAATTAGCCCAATCACCCACTCTCTCTTACAGTTCTTTGGTCTCAAGGCCACCGCTTGGGCCTCTTGAATGGTTTCTAAGACTAGATTCATCACCATCATCCTTATACATACATCTCGGATAATCGCACTCGCTGCCCTACGATTCAGAGCATCGGCTACCACATTATCCTTGCCAGGGTGATACAAAATATCACAGTCATAGTCTTTCACTACATCCAGCCACCTCCTCTGTCTCATATTCATGTTAGGATGATCAATATGGTATTTTAGGCTCTTATGGTTTGTGTATATGGTACATCGGACACCATATAGATAGTGGAGCCAAATCTTGAGGGTGAATACCACCGACCCCAACTCCAAGTCATAGGTTGGATATCTCGTCTCGTGAGGCTTCAGCTGCCTCGACGTATATGCTATCACGTGCCCCCTCTGCATCAACACAGCACCCATCCGCGATATGGATGCATCACAGTAGACTGCAAAGGCCTCTACTCCCTTCGCAAAAGCTAACACTAGAGCTTCGCACAATCTCTGGCAAAGAGTCTCGAATGATGCCTGTTGCTTAGGTCCCCAAGTAAAAATAACACCCTTCCTGGTTAATTTGGTGAGAGGAATGGCAATCTTGGAGAAATCTCTGATAAACCTCCGTTAGTAGCCTTCCAGGCCCAAAAAACTCCTGATCTCAGATGGGGATCTCGGCACCTCACATCACATAACTGCCTCAATCTTTGGGGGGTTGACTAAAATCCCATTCTGGTTAACTTGGTGTCCCAAAAACTAGACCTCTCGTAACTATAAATGACATTTGGAGAATTTGGCATAAAACCTCTCCATCCTCAACACCCCAAGAATCTCCTGCAAATGCTCCTCGTGTTGTTCGCTAGACCTCGAGTACACCAAAATGTCATCGATGAACACGATCACTGACCGATCCAACATGGCCTTACACACCCAGTTCATGAGGTCCATGAACGCTGTCGGTGCATTGGTGAGTCCGAAAGGCATCACCACAAACTCGTAATACCCATAACAAGTCCAAAAGGCCGTTATCTGTATATCCTCCTCGCAGAATCTTATCTGATGATACCCATATCTCAAAATCAATCTTCTAAAGCCAAGACGCCCCCTGCTACTAATCAAACAAATCATCGATCCTCGGTAGTGGATAACGGTTCTTGGCTGTCAGCTTGTTCAACTCCTAGTAATCGATGCACATCTGGTAAGAACCATCCATTTTCTTGACAAAAAGGATTGACACTCCCCACGGAGAGCTAAGTAGTCTAATGAATCCCTTCCCCAACAACTCCTGGAGCTGCAATGATATCTCTTGCATCTCGGTTGGCGCAAGGCGATAAGGTTCCTAGGCAATAAGCGCCGCCCCCAAAATCTGATCAATCCAAAACTCCACCTATCTCTCAGGAGGCACACCCGACAGTTCCTTAGGGAAACATCCGGGAACTTACATACTATAGGAACATCGAAAACAGAACTTTGCCTCTCGGTGGCAACCCGCGTATCCGTCACATATGCTAAAAAGCCGATGCATCCTTCCTATAGACTCTGCCTTTCCCTGGCGGCATAGCAGAAAGTGGATCCCAATCTAGTCCTCTCGCCAAAGACCATAAGCACTCCCCCACTAAGGTCTCGTATCATCTCCATCTAACGCTCGTAGTCAATCACGGCTCCAAACCAGCTCAACCAATCCATTTCCACTATGACACAGACATCCCCGATCGCTATCGGTACCAGATCTATCGGAAACCCAACACCGAAAATCTCGAAAACACATCCATGAAACACATCAGTGGCGAAAACCACATCCTCGTCGGCTATAGAAACCCTCATTGGTCGACTCTAAGCCTTGCGTTTAACACTAATGCGATGACTAAAAGATAAAGACACGAAAGATCAATTCGCACTCGAATTAGATAACACCAAAGCAGGCACAAAATTCACAAGGAAAGTACGTATATAAAACACAATGTAAGCATAAATAGATATGAACAATATCATAAATAAGGAGATACATACTAAAAACAACGTTAGGTGCTGCACGGACCTCCTCCGTAGTCAGCTAGAAGGCTGTCCCACAAGCTCTCGGAGCCTTGGCCTTCACCAGTCGGCCATCAGTAACATGAAAAGCAACAGGAGCAGAAGGTTGGGTTGATCCCTAAGTGATCCGAGGACACTCAGCCTTCCGGTGGCCAGTTTGGTTGCAATGAAAGCAAACCGAGAATCCCTTGGGGCAGTCCTTCTCCATATGCCCCTCCTTGCCACATTTGTCGAAAATCCATGCTCAGCAAGATCCCTCATGACTCTTTCCGCACTTGCCACAAGTGCGGAACTTCTGGCCTCCTGCTCTCGTATCATCGGGTTAGCCCGCTTAGTCGTCGGCTGCGACTGTATTGGTCTCCTGTCTCTACCCTAAGACTCTCCCTCCTCTTTGGCCTGAAACTCCAGCTCCATCTCCCTCCTCCTGGCATTGTTCTATAGCTCAGCCAATGTCTGATATGATGAGTTTGCCACAAACTCCCGAATATCTCACCTCAAAATGCTCAAGTACCGGCTATCACGTGCCAGATCTGTAGACATGTGCTCAAGGCAGAACAAGGCCCTCTCATGAAACATCCTCGTAATCTCTGTCATGATTTCTATCTTTGGCTTGAGAGATGGAAACTCTTGGCCCAATTTCTCCCTCTCCACCAGGGGAACGTACTTATCTCGGAATAACTGAGTGACCCTCATCCAAGTCACTGTTGCATGGTCTGCGGGAGAATAATCAGTCGTTACAAATCTCTACCAGTCCTTCGCTCCCAAGCGAGGTTGGTTTAATGCAAATCGAACCTTTAGGTACACAAGGCATGAATAAGTATAGAAACGTCCATCGATACTAGAAACCCATCTCATAGCAGCAAGCAGGTCCTGGGTCCCGTCGAACTCTGGTGGCTTCGTATTGCTGAACTCTCGGAGCAATAACAAATCACCCCCCCTTATGGCCTTGTAGCTACAAGGGTTGCGGCGGCTGCAGCAGCAGCACCCTCTGTGATAGCATCATATCGCATGTCAAAAGTCTCAATCAATGTGGTCTTAATACACCCGAACATATCTACAATGGCCTCTCTTATACCCGTGGCCACCTCATCGGCAATGATCCTATGGATCTCCTTGTCACTAGTACCACCACCCCTGGGGTTGTTGCGGGTAATCACCATAGTCTCTCTCAAAAAACAAACACAAATATCATCAGGGACTGGCTAAAGTGCACACTAAATTAGCCACCCCTACATGCTCCTTAGCATCTTAAGGTTATTACTTGGGTTGCATACAAATCCGATGCTTTCAGTAGTGTTGGGTTGCAGATTTGTTTAATATTGCGTCATTAGGCTCGGTTAATTGTTCAATTATTTTGTACTCCTGTTTGGGCCTGTCCAACCGTGAGCCTGTTAGGTTTACTATATAACAATATGCTTGCATGCATATTAGGTTAACGATCTAGAATAAAAGATAGAGAATTACGATAGCTTTGATTTTCTTCATCGTTCCTGTAAACCTTTTAACCCTCTACAGTTGATGTTCTTGATCGAGCTCTTCTAAGGGTTGTTTTATAATCATTCGACACGTTTGATTCATTCTTGAGTTGTTTATTGTTTTCGTGTTCTTGCTGTTTAATCTTTATTTTACCTGTTTGAGATCTAATCGATCTTCAAGATTAAGTTTTAATCTCATCAATTGGTATCAGAGCAGGAGGCTGTGTAATCGATACACTTCTTTTCTGTGAAAAAGGTTTCAATTAGGGTTTTCCGCAATTACTGATATTTATTGAGTCGTCATCTCATTATTGACGTATCTTGATATTTATTGTTTTGCCCTAATCTGATTTATTACAAGTCTGATCTTTAAACAGGTTATTCGATCATTATGGACGAGTCGCAATCGAATCCCTATCAATATTTCGAACAACATTTGATCTACCACGAAAATTCCCATCCTGTACACCCATGATTATGAAGTCTGAGCGCATCACTTTGAAGATTACGTTATAGGATCTGAGGATAATGGATACCTCATCTGGGAAGCAATTATTTCTGGACCGTTTTCTCATTCTGCAACTTCAAGGATTATTAAAACTCAAAAAGAGTATAATGATCTTCTGAAAGATGTTAAAGATATTGCACAAGATGAAAAAGATAAATTTCAGTGCAATAACAAGGCGTTAAGATTGATCAGATTCGCACTTCAGTCCGACACTTTTAGACTGGTAAGTTCATGCATGACGGCAAAGGAGATTTGGGACAGGTTACGTGAATTGTACTCTATAGACGAGGATCTTGAACACTCTATCCAAACCTTACTTTTGTCTGAGTTTGGAGAATTCAGGCAAGGAGCCGAAGAAACTGTGACCCAAACGTTCGATCGCTTCAATCATCTTCTCAGCAAGATGATCAAACATGACATCGAAAGGAAACTTATTGAGCAGAAGGTTATGTTTTTAAATGGTCTAAGATCAGAGTGGAGAGCAGTGGTGTCTACAGTTAAAGCCCATGAGCAATTTAAATCATATTCCTTGGCGAAACTGGTGGGTATTCTCAAATCTCAGGAGAAGATTGTATTGCAGGAAAAGAATGTGGTTTCAAGCCTAGGTTCGTTAGCCCTCTTGTCCAAAAGTAAAGCTGTAATGGAGGACGAAGACCTCAACTTGGAGGATTATGATCTCACGTCTGAAGATTATGCTATGATGGTATCTAACCCCAAGAGGTTCATCAAGAAGAGATTCCCCAACAACAAAAACCGAAACTGGCAGGGGAGTTATAGCTCAGAAAAGGTTAAAGACGAACCTAAGGTTGAAGATTCTAAGAAGGAACCGAAGGCAGAAGGTGATTCTGGAGTAAGCTGCTACTATTGTGGGGGAAAGAACCACTATGCAAAGGATTGTGTCCTCAAAAAGATGGCTGAAAAGGATGAGGAAAAGGATGAAGAAGCTTTGTTGCAGAAAAAGCTTGATGAGATAAGGAAGAAGAAATCTACCGCTAACCCTTCTATGAATGCTCTAATTGTGCAGGGTTCGGTTGTTGATGACGAGTTCGGTGGCGTGGAGGTTTGGTCAACCGATTCTGAAGACGATGAAGTGAGGAAGCCCTCTCATGGAAAGGCTTGTGTGGCAAAAGAGGAAAACAGTGGAGGAAGATGCTTGATGGTGTCTGACGTATCTCAGATGAGGGGATACAACACTGATGGTGGAAGCAATAAACCGGAGGAGCAGCAGGATATGTGCTTTACAGCCAAACCGCTCAGCGTGCAGTTCAACGAGCTCGATGAACTCATCAAGAAGGTACAATCGGTTTTTTTTCATTTAAAGTCCCATAATGCTCATATGAAAAAGAACTAAAAAGCGTTAATTCAAGAATTTCTCATCTAGATAGTAGTTTAACTCAAACTCGAGTCACCAATTCTAACCTAACTGATCAATTAAGCAGGGTGTCTTCGAAGAGTGAGGAACGGCGCATGTGGATCGAATTGAAGGAGTCAGAATTAGTCAAAATAAAAGATGAAAACATTTATTTGCAAAGAGACAATTTAAAGCTTTTGAAACAGCGAAATGTTTTCTGTTTGATTGCTAAACGTCTTTACACTAATATTACTCAGATTCACTTGGATTGTGAAATAGGACAAAAGATTCATCGCATGATTTTGCCCTTCCTTGAGTTTAAGGAGGATGAAATTGATGCTGAAGCTTACAATTGTGAGAGTGTGATATCATCTGATAACGTCAATCCGACCTATATGTATGGACTGGACAAAATAGAATCTTTCATTAAATCCAAGGACCATAAGGACATGCTTAAAAACCTTTTGGATGAAAATGATAGACTTAAACTGAGAACCGAAACCATACAAAAATTTGACTCTTTAAACTCCAACTTGAGCTCAGAAAACAAAATTGATGTTGAAAATGCATCTGAGCTTAATGAGGATGACAATATGAGTGAAATTTCTGTAGAGGACACGGTTGACTGCTCAGAATTTGTAAAAAGCGAACCCAAAAACCACAAGAATCTAATTTCAGAAAATTCAGTAGAGTTCGCTCGTTTGTCCCAACAAAAGTCCCCGATTCTTGCAGAGAAGGCCGTAGTATATCAAAAGGTTAGAACCACTCCAAATCAGGTATACAAGGTCATAGGCGTAACCGAACATCAGACTGCTGAACTCACAGCTATTGTAAACGAAGACAATGTTGATGGCTGCGATGAGTTCTTCTGGTCAGCTCCAATCGATAATGCAGATGAAACAGTAGGTTTGTCTGAAAGGACCTCATGGAAAAGCCAAGGGAGATACATACCAGAACCCTTGAATAAACCTGATAACTTCGATGTGCCAAGCACAAGCGGTACGAAAGACATTCCTCAAGAAAAAGGAATTCCAGCAAAAGAAGTCACAACTTCAAGTGAAACTTCCTCAGTTCAGAGTGAACCAGCCATAGAAAAACCGAAACCGAAAGCTAATATCCATCATCAACCGAAGCAGATGAGAAATCAGAAACGTCAAAGGAATCAGAGATACAGGAAGAATCTCTCTGAAAGAAAACAGTTCTGGCAATCCCAGAATGCTTATTTCTCTCATCAAGACAAGAACCTAAAGTCTGAGAAAAATCCTATCGAATCGCAAGAGAGACACAACAACCGAAAGCAGAGGTTCGGTTCGGAGAAAAACATCAACCGAAAGCAGAGGTTCAGTTCAGAAAATGATTTCAACCGAAAGCAGAAGTTCGGTTCAGAGAACGAAACCAACCGAAAGCAAAGGTTCGGTTCTGAGAATAACTCCAACCGAAAGCAAAGGTTCGGTTCAGAGAAGGAAACCAACCGAAAGCAAAGGTTCGGTTCTGAAATCAAAAGAGATCAAAACTCTAAGGTCAGTCCCACAAATGATCAAAAGCAAAAGGGTCACCTAGAGTCTCCAGCCAAGAAGTCATCTCAATCTAAGCCCTCTCAATCTCACTCATCTACTTCTTCTAATTCTTCCAATTATTCTCCACCTCTTTCTGAATTCCATTATGTTCCTTCTCGAAAATCTCAATCTTCAGCAGAACAAAAGGGAAAACAGAAGGTTTCAGCGTCTGAACCAGAGTCAAAACCAAAAGAACCAAATCCTAATAAAATTAAAGTTTTTACCATCAAAAAGAAAGATGAAACAACTCTAATTAAACGAACATATTTTGTTGACATCTCTCTTACTATTCCTGTTCCTGTGAAAGGCTCACGGGGACCCAAGAAACTTTGGGTTCCTAAATCTGCTTAATTTTGCAGGTTATTAGTGACGAGCAGTTTGACGAAGAATGGTACATTGATAGTGGCTGCTCGCGTCACATGACAGGGAGGAAAGAAGAACTAAGGGAATACAGGTCTCTTTCAAATGGTGGAAATGTCAAGTTCGGGAACAACTCCTTCGGCACCATAAAAGGATATGGAATGATTACTAACGGTGATTTCACGATAAGGAAGGTTGCATACGTGGAAGGGCTACAACACAACCTCATCAATGTATCTCAGCTTGTTGGAGGTACCGGTCTCAAAGTCTCGTTCGATGATGAGGGTTCTGAAATAATTGAGAAGAAGACGAAAAGAGTTATTCTCAAATCTGAACGCAAAGGTGAAATGTTTCCTCTAAACCTCAAACCCATCAAAGGAAACCCAGCTATCTGCTTGTTATCAAAAGCGCAATCTGACGAAAGCTGGTTGTGGCACCGAAGGCTCTCTCATCTTAACTTTAAGGACATCAACAAACTTGTCACTGGAGGTCATGTTCGAGGTCTCCCACTGCACAAGTATGATAGAGATCATTTGTGTGCTGCATGCGAAATGGGAAAGCAGAGTCGTCAAAGTCATCCATCTATAATAAACATTAAAGTTGTTGAACCACTTGAATTACTTCATGTTGATTTGTGTGGTCCATCATCTATCGAAAGCATTGGTGGTAGCAAGTATATACTTGTTATTGTTGATGACTTTTCGCGTTTTACATGGGTGTTCTTTCTAAATCTTAAATCTGAAGCGACTCACAAGCTAAAGGTGTTTATCAAGCAGATTGAAGTGCAGCTGAAGAAGGTTGTTCGCAACATCAGGAGCGACAATGGTCTGGAATTCAAAAATAGAGAATTTGAAGAATTCCTGACAGAAAAGGGAATAAGTCATAACTTCTCAGCTCCCTACACACCTCAACAGAACGGAATTGTTGAAAGACGAAACCGATCTTTGTTTGAAGCTGCACGAACCATGCTAAGTTTCGCTTCCTTACCTCTTTATTTTTGGGCTGATGCTATTTCTGATGCTTATTTCACACAGAACAGGTCATATCTCAACAAATGATTCACGCTCACACCTTATGAGATTCTCAACAACAGGAAGCCCAATGTGAAATTTTTCCATGTGTTCGGTTCATGGTGTTTCATTTTTAACTCCAAGGAACACCGCAACAAGTTCGATGTCAAAGCCGATGAGGGAATCTTTCTGGGCTATTCTCTCACTTCTAAAGCGTACAGGGTTTTAAACAAGCGTTCAAAGAAAATTGAAGAGAGTTACTACGTAACCTTCGATGATAGCTATGTCAAAAAGCTAAAGGCCAATGAAAACACTTCTGGGGAAATCTTTCCTCTAACTGGCCAGGTTACGGTCTCGATCGCTAATCTATACGAGAAGTTTCTGGAGCTATTCGACGAACCAGAGAAAGCCACTCTCTCAGAAGCAGGCGCAGCAGATAATAAAGTAGATCACATGAGGCAAATTGTCGAAGAAGCTGCAAGGAGAATAAATGAAGGAGGATCAATCTCTGACGAACCTCCATCACCCAATGCTTCTGTCGAGGGGGAGAATCCACCATCATCATCCCTGCCAAGCTCACAAGTTGAGGGGGGAGCCAAGCCCTTTGCTAACCGAGAGTGCTTCACCATCCAAAGGTGCATCAACGCCTGAAAGACCAGCACCACAAGAAACCTCTGAAGCTCAAGATTTTCAAAGTATTCCTGAAAGCTCATCTACCGAGGGGGAGCAAGCTGATATGTCATTCAACTACAAAAGCCAATCCGAGCCAGAAGAAATGATCAATGCTGAACTGGATCCAACCTTTGATCCAAACTACCCTCCTCTCACCAAATGGACCAGAGATCATCCTATCTCTCAAGTTGTTGGTGATGTTTCTGAAAAGGTTCTAACCTGATCACAACTCAAGGCAAAACAAACATCCTTATTTTCCAAAGTTGAATTTTGCATGTTTAACTCATTCATATCAAAAGTTGAACCGAAGACAGTTAACACTGCTCTTGATCACTCTGATTGGGTTCAAGCAATGCAAGACGAACTGAACGAATTTGAAAGGAACAAAGTCTGGCGCCTCATTCCAACTCCTCCAGGAGCCTCGGTTGTTGGTCTCAAATGGGTCTTTAAGAACAAAATGGACAAGGAAGGAAACGTCATAAGGAACAAAGCTCATCTAGTAGTCAAAGGATATTTTCAAGAGGAAGGGATTGATTATGAAGAGACTTTCGCTCCTGTAGCTAGGCTTGAATCCGTCAGAATATTCCTTGCCTATGCTGCCCACAAAAACTTTGAAGTTTTCCAAATGGACGTAAAGTGTGCATTTCTTAATGGAGAACTCGAAGAAACAGTGTATGTGGAGCAACCTCCTGGGTTCGTGAACGAAAAATATCCAAATCATTGCTACATTCTGGATAAAGCTGTATACGGATTGAAACAAGCTCCGAGAGCCTGGTATGAAACCCTAACTAAATTCTTAAAGATGTCTAAATTCAAACAAGGTTCGGTTGACCCAACCTTCTTTCGCAAAAAGGAAGGTAACCACCTTATGATCGTTCAAATTTATGTCGATGATATCATCTTTGGCTCAACGAATCCCAGCCTAACAGCTGAATTCAGAAAGCTGATGGAGACTAAATTTGAAATGAGCTCAATGGGTCCTATTAACTTTTTCCTTGGCTTAAATATTAGACAGGGACCCGAAGGCATCCTTATCAATCAGGAAGCTTACACGAAGACTCTCCTAGCAAAGTTTGGTATGATGGGAGACTCCAAAGTCAAAGTCCCAATGGCATTCGGCACCAAGCTCACCCCATCCCTGGACAAACCGGCTGTTGATATCACGCTCTATCGACAAATGATAGGCTCACTTATGTATCTCACTGCTAGCAGGCCTGAAATTATGTTTTTTGTGTGTTACTGTGCTCGATTTCAGGCAAACCCACGCGAACCTCACATGCTTGCAGTGAAGAACATTCTACGCTATCTCAAGAGAACCACCTCTCTAGGTCTATGGTATTCTTCCAACTCAGGCTTCTTCGTTCAAGCCTACTCAGATGCAGACCTTGGAGGTTGTGGACTTGACAGGAAAAGCACCACTGGTGGCTGCCAATTCCTTGACGGGAAGTTGGTTAGCGGGCAATCCAAGAAACAAACGTGCGTGTCTTTGTCTACTGCCGAAGCTGAATACATAGCAGCTGCATCCTGCACCTCTCAAGTAATTTGGATCCAGAGTCAACTTCGAGACTATGGACTCAATATGAAGAAGATCCCACTATATTGTGACTCTGAAAGAGCAATTAGGATCTGTCATAATCAAGTGCAACACTCCAAAACCAAACACATAGCACTGAGGTATCACTTCATCAAAGATCATGTGGAAGATGGAAACGTCGAAGTACACTTTGTTAGAATCACTGATCAACTGACTGATGTCTTTACCAAAGCTCTTCCTGAAGCATCATTCAACAGAATATCACAAGGGCTAGGTATGATGGAATCAGAGTCAGTACCCCAAACTACCTCTCAACCTCAATCGTAAGAAGCGAAATTGACCGAACGTTCAGGTTCAGTTGCATCATCTGCACTCGCTCATCATTTCAAAGATAGTTTTTTGGGTTGTAAATTTCTTGTACATAGTTGTTTATCTATTCGTCTAAAGTATTACCTACTTGAATGTCAAAATTCCTTGGTTTCTAAAATTTTTCAAAACCGAAACCAACCGAAGGTTCGGGTTCGGTTTTCCAAAATTTTTCAAAACCGAAACCAACCGAACGCTCGGGTTCGGTTTTTCAAAATTTTTCAAAACCGAAACCAACCTAACGCTCGGGTTCGGTTTTTCAAAATTTTTCAAAACCGAAACCATCCAAACGCTCGGGTTCGGTTTTTCAAAATTTTTCAAAACCGAAACCAACCGAACGCTCGGGTTCGGTTTTTCAAAATTTTTCAAAACCGAAACCAACCGAACGCTCGGGTTCAGTTTTTTTTTCAAAATTTTTCTCAACCGAAACCAACCGAACGTTCGGGTTCGGTTACCAAATTTTCCAAAGTTTTTTTTAATCTTTCTAAATCTTATTTTTTTCTTCTTGCTTGTTTTTTATTTTAATTTAATTTTTTTTATATATATATCAAAAACTCCAAAAATATTTTTTTATTTTATTTGTGTGTTCGTTCGTCTATGGGGATAAAAATTGCTGGATTAGTTAAGTGTCCCTAGAAGCATGCTGCTGTATGTGTCCCAAGCCTCATAAGATTTTGAATAATAGCCTTAATGACCTGGTATAAACAAACCTTGTCTTCCCAATTAGGCTACCACATTTATTCTAATCGTGAGCTACCTCACTCTCTTCTCATATGAGATAAGAGTTTTCTGCTTGGTCCTTATTTTTTTGCAGCTGAGGTACTTTACTTTCTTACACCATCTCCATTACATTTCTCCATTACATTCGTTTCATCAACGTAACCCTTGAGACTCTCAGAAATTACCACTGAGGTTTATGGTTACACAACAACTGTGTTTATGATCTTAGGTTCGTGCCACTACGAGCTGAGTGAAACCCAAAATTCAACACCAAATCTGAATTGACGGTGAACAATTAATTTGCTCAAGTTTTTACCAAAGAATTGACGGAAGTACCTTGATGAAATCTCAAAATTTATTTTGTGTGATTCCTATGAAATTGTTAAACCCCATAACATTTCTTCCCTTGGAATCTAGTTTTTTTTTTTGTGTTGAGATTTCATATTTTCCAAGCCACTTTAAAATTAATTCCTACCTACTTGTTCAACAGACTACACCGGTCTCACAAGTACTTTGTTCACTTTCTTTCTTATTTCAAGATTAGAATTGTTGCATCAAAGCGAAAGCCACCCTTAAGTAGCTTAATTAAAAGAAGCCTTTCAACATTTCTTAATAAGTGTTTGATCGTCATTCAACGGGAAACCATATCAACACTTTAAGGTCTCTCTTGACCTTGAAGGAAGAGATTCGTGCCCGGGATCATTTGTTTCGTGTCATTATTGACATCACATTTATTCCTAAAAAGAGTTGCTTTATTTCTTTTCTTTTTACACTCTTAGCACGAAAATCTTTGATTTTCCAAAATTCTGGTACTAATAATTACAGGCTGTTTTACTGAATTGGAGGTTATTTACAAGTTGTGGTCAAAAATAATCCACGTGGGAGATTTATTCAAAAGATGCCATTCAAAAGATAAGATGAAGGGTTGCTGACTCAGGCGGGAGATAAACGGATTGAATTTCAAACGGCGGTAAAAAGGGACGCATGCAAATTTGAAACGCCCATTCTTTAATTGACGTTATGGACGCGTGTGCGAAGATGAAGCGGTTCCTTTCTGGCACAAACAAGCGCGTGTGAATTTGAAACGGTTTCTTCTGCAATGGCGCTTGTTGGGCGGCGTGTTACAAGGAATCTGACACTCTCTTTCATGCGTGATCATCGCATACCTTAACTGTCACGCATCTGTTATTCCGGAAAAACTTTTCGTATTTCGATAGAAGATTTGAACAGATTTTTCTCTCTCCTTACACCCACTATAAAAGGCAGTCTCCTCTCCCATTTACCTCTTTACTGCATCCGAATTCCCAAGAGAGCAAAAATTCCCTTAAACCCTTACTGTTCATCTTCTTCTTTCCAACTTCAACAATGGCAGAATCATCGTCAGTTCACGCTACTTCCCACATCCTTCCCATTCGCCCTCAACAGTGTTTGGTGATCGATTTAACCCCTCAGGCGTACGATTCCTACATGTTCCCGATTATTGAGTGCCTGAAGTACTCGCCGATCGCTCCTGCACTTTCTAAGGTTGAATCTGTGCCTATGGAGCTCCTCTCGCAGGTGTATGCGACTGCACATTACGATAAAGCAGTCGATAGGGTTTTCTTCGAGGTTTCTGATCACAAGACCTCGATTTCAAAGCAACGATTTGGCGCATTGCTAGGGTTTGCTGCTGACCCTTCCAGGGTTAATCCGGAGACGATTCCGATTGGCCATATCTACAGTATGTTTTACAACATGAGGTACACGGAGGTGCTCACCTCCGTCGCGAAATTTAAAAAGTCTTGCTTGCCACCACAGTGGAACGGTATGTTCACTGTTCTTTTTAAAGGTTTATCTGAACGGAGCTCAGGATCCGATGGCTCTAGTCGACTCTTCCTGTCGATCATGTACGGTGTCTACAACGGGATCAACGTCGATTATGGGTTGGTTCTCTGGCAACAACTCATCCAAAGCCTCTCTTCTTCTTCACGACATTCTGAGGTGTCGTATGCAAGGTTTTGGGCCCTCATCACAAAATGGGCGATGGATAAATTTGATGTCCCCACTGCTGCCGGTGCATCGATGTCTTCGATCGGTACTTTTCATACCACGAAGATTATCGTCTCAGATGCATCAAAGTTCTCATTCATTGGCTCTATTCCGGAGACCATGTACGGCGATGTTCCATCTGACAGCCGGATCATCCGGACTATTAAGGAGTTCAAACAGTCAGGACCAAGGGAACTCACACAGGAAATGCTCAAGTCCATCCATGATGCAGACAAGCCTGTTCATAGAGGCAAAAAGGCAGATAAAGGGAAGCGAGTGACCAAAGGGGCTAAAGGTCCTTCTCCCAGGAAGCGGAAACCAACCACAGCTGCACAATCCCCGCAGCCGAAGAGGCGAAAGACTCAACCGAAGCGCAAACTCATAACCGCTTCTTCTTCGAGTGACTCAGAAGGCGAGAGTTCGGATTCGGACGGCTCTCAACGAGGCGAAACCACTCCAAGAGGCAACACCCCACCCCGATCACCTACCCCAGACATGGAAATCCATATCTCACCCATTCCTTCACCCACTCAAACAATCCCTACTTCCATTCCCACCATAAACCCCTCTAACACCATTCCTAAAACCTCTTTCCCTATACCACCACCCATTTTCACTGATACAACTACAACAACTACTGCAAAGGTTACAACCAACGTATCTGATACGGGGGTTCATACCGATGCAACCGAACCACCACCAGTAACCGAAACTACCCATACTCAACAACCACCCGAACCTACCCCAACTCACACTCAACCTGAACCTACTCACACCACTACACCTCCAGCTTCACCATTACCCCCATCTCCTAGTCATGCCTCTGACGGAGATAACCTTTTCCTTGGAGGGGAAAATATGACCTTCGATTCGGTCTACTACAGTCCATTTCAGGTCCAAAGCGACGACGATAAGGAAGCTCGAGTAACAAAGAAACATCTTAAGGAGCTGCATGAGAAGGTTGACCTGCTTATTGCTTCACCCTCCAATTCTCAATCCACTCCCTCTGAAGCTGCTCTTCAGAAGATCGTTGATGCCTTTTTCCCGGGCTCAGCAAGCTTCAGTCGCTTCATCCACTGCCGCCATTGACGCCTCGACGAAAGCATGTGAGGCTGCGACCGAAAAAGTCGATAAACTATTCTCTGACGCCTCTTCCCTGTTAAAGTCCTTACAGGAGAGCGCCGATGTCACAAAGACAACGTTGGAACCAATCGTTCAACAATTGGCCACGTTCGTCTCCACGGAGTTGAAGTCGTTCGCTAACCTTCGCCAATCAATTAGTGACGACAACTCGGCCCTTCGTGCCTCCATTGACGACCGCCTCTCTAAACTCCAAGAGGATCTCGCTGTAGAAAACTCGTTGATGGACGCCCTTGCAAGCAAAACCACCGCCCTCAAGGTCAAGAGCGCTCAACTTTCCAACTCTCAGCAACAACTTGACGCTCTTCGATCCGAACGGGAGGTCATCAAGACATGTGTTTCGGATGTACACTCTGCCATATCCAACATCCTGGAAGCACACGATCCGATTTTCAACCACTCTGTGAGGCGAACCCTTGCAGAAAAACTTGCTCCTGCCCTGGACCTGCTCAGTAAAATAGAAGGGCTACCTAGTTTCGTGTCCACTCCGAAACAAGGGGGAAAAGTGAAGTCCGGATCGAAACCACCTCCTTCCTCAAAAGCTGCTCACACAACCGAACCTCCTCCTACTGGTCAAACTTCGGGTTCGGGTGTGAAGGATAAAGGAAAGAAGATAGCTGAGGAAGAAGATGAAGATGATAAAGAAACCATTGTTGACTTGCTGAAATGCAAAAATAGTCGCAATGTTGATAATGACAACATTCATGTGGCGCGAGAAGCTGAAGAAGCCGAACGCAAGAAGAAAGAAGCCCACGATCTCCTCGAGAGCAGGAAGACTCTTTTCCCTGCTTGGACTCGAGAGAGAATGATTAAGGAGGCTATCGATACTCCGAGCATCCTTTGGCTCGAACCGGTGATCTCCTTCGACTGCTACAACTCTGTCGACTCGCAGTTCGACATGCCCTAAACCCGAAAGGCATTTATCTTCCACGCCTTCTCCAACATTTTGAAGTCCCTCATCCTAATCCTGAGGTTGATCGGGAGTTAATCGATTTCTATCTGAAGGCTGCTCAACCACAGTACCAAACATGGAGCGCTCAGAAGATCGTTAATGTTCGGGTTTTGAAGCCTTATTCTGAGGGGAGATTCATCAACGTTCGGTTCAGAGTGATTCGAGGGTCTGCAAGAACCGAACATCTTATATCCTTAGCAGATCTACCGAACCTCAACCCCCATGACTGGATTGTTCTGCATAACATCCTCTTGACGAATGAATCTGAATATGGTCCGATTATAGACCATCTCAAAAGGATGTTAGTATGCTATATCATGGAGGTCGCCTTGATGGATCAGGAGGTAGCCACTGTCTTCAAGAAGAAACCAAAGATATCTCCTGTTGGCTCAGCCAGTGATCTAAACCAGATGAAGATGGGCAAGATTGACCCGAGGCGTAATTCAGTCATGTTCACTAGAGCAGAAGGACAGAAATGTCTCTTTGCCTTAGCGGATAAACATCTTTATACCACTGCTTGTCTAGAGCATGTGCTGAAGATCATCCATCGGTGTAAAGAGAATGCAGCGGATGATATCAAATACTTCAACGATATGATTCAATGGTACATCAGATTCAGACAAACGATACTTGCTCTTATCTCTCGTTTGTTTCAGACTGTAAAGAAGAAGGTTCCTGCTGCTGCTGGCCCAAGTAAGAAGTGAAGATCTCGCTCTAATTGATGCAAAGGGGGAGATTGTTGGGTTGCAGATTTGTTTAATATTGCGTCATTGGGCTCGGTTAATTGTTCAATTATTTTGTACTCTGGTTTGGGCCTGTCTAACCGTGAGCCTATTAGGTTTACTATATAACAATATGCTTGCATGCATATTAGGTTAACGATCTAGAATACAAGATAGAGAATTACGATAGCTTTGATTTTCTTCATCGTTCCTGTAAACATTTTAACCCTCTACAGTTGATGTTCTTGGTCGAGCTCTTCTGAGGGTTGTTTTATAGTCATTCGACACGTTTGATTCATTCTTGAGTTGTTTATTGTTTTCGTGTTCTTGCTGTTTAATCTTTATTTTACCTGTTTGAGATCTAATCGATCTTCAAGATTAAATTTTAATCTCATCAAGTAGTATGGGCCTAATACTACCTTCCATGCCAACCCATAGTCACCCCAAGTCCTCCTCTTAGGATCCTAATTCACAAGTACTCTATTCCTCACGGATATCAAACTACTCTCTCAGTAGATTCCTAAAATGCGCATCTAGGTAAATCTCCTAGATTACTCCTAAAATCAAAACTCTCTCTAAAAGATTCCTGCCATGTACACCTACTCAGCACACACACATAGCAAATAGCAGATAATATCAATCAGTAGAATCCCCATAGGCTAAGGAATCATGAATTAGGCAACTCTAGCTCTAAATTCCATAAATGCCTAGCCTATCATCTAGCATGCAACTCTAATATCTCATAAATATCTCATCTTATAATATAAACAAGTAAGGTTATTTTGGGAAAATCATTGTTCGGGCTATGGTTGATTGTACACATTGCTTCATCTCGTTTCCTCTTAAAAAAATTTACTCGTTTAGAAAATCATTTATTTTTAGAGAAATTCCTCAAATTCTCAGAATGAGTCCAGACATACCCGTACGTACATCCGAATCCCTCAAACCAAAGCTCTGATACGAACTTGTAACACTCTAAATTTTAAAATAAAATTTTCATTTTTAAATTCACAAAAAACACAGTTTAACATTTCTCAAACCCAATTTATAATTTGTTTCAAACACAAGACTTAAAATTGTTTGTCAAATATCCCAGAATTCTCAAAATATAAATCAACTAGCTGGTGTGTACAATCATGTCGGCGCCTTCCCGCAATCCTGAGATGTAACTGAAACACATTTCACACAAAACTATAAGCACAAAGCTTAGTGAGTTCCCCTAGATACCACACTCATGGCTGTATGTCAATAAGGACCCTCCGTTCATGTGTCTTAGTGAAGACCCTCCAGTCTCACGACTCCGTTTGGACCCTTTGGTCCTATCTCAATAAATGCATATAATAATATAGAACATAAATCACAACGACAAAAAGCATCATATCACATGTCTCAATATAAGCACATCAGACCCTCCGGTCGATAACACAAATAAGACCCTCTGCTCGCACAGTGATTACTACTCAGGCAAGTATAGTGAGAAGACTCAACTCGTAAGTGAAACAAGTATGTCTTGTACTCAACAGTCGGTCTAGTCTCCGCCTAAATATATCATAATCATCTCTAATTAACAATTTATGATGATAACTCCAAAGATGTTAAGCTAACTCCTTTACTAACTCTCGGAAAGGGTGAAAGACCATTTTACCCCTCCATGGTCTCCAAAGTCCACAACTTGACCAAACCCTAAAAGTCAATGGAAGTCAACGCTCAAGTCAACAGTCCATGTTGACCCAACTCGTCGAGTGCATCCATACGACTTATCGAGTTCCTTCTGCTCTCAGAAAAATCGGGAAAATTCAACTCAGCTCGCCGAGTTTGTACATCATCTAGGGTAACCAGGAAAACCCTAACGAACTCATTGAGTTGGCAAAACCAACTCGTCGAGCTCCTTCAGCCCAATCACTCATTCAGATGCTTTTCAGCGAGACTAAGGCCCCAAACTCTAGATCTAGCCTTCTAAGGCTGAAATACCACGTAAATTTACAAGCTGTATGTCCATGCATGGCATTTAGGGCTAAGTTTGCCAAAACAAAGCTCAACAAAAAGGTTTACGGCGTGCAAGTTGGCCAAAGGTTGGTAAAGCTTGAGTCTTTAGGCCTAAAGGGCCTAATAACGTCCATATCTGAAGTATTAGCTTCAAGGTAAGATCAAAACCAACAATGACTCAAGAAAATGATAAAAATGGCCAAAAACTCACTAATGGAGAGATCTAACAAAAAAGTGATCAAGATAATGTCTTTTTACCTCCAAATGGTCGTCAACACTAAATGGATGATGGATCCAAAGACTCCTTCTTTTTCCAAGCCTTTTACTCCTCAAGTTCCTTCAAGAAATGCACCAAAACACACACTCTTAGCCTCACTCTCTCTCACAGTGGTAGATAGATCGATTAGGATTTGTCTCAGCATGATAAGGTGATGAGGGAGGCGATATAGAGGGCTTAAGATCCTTTAAATAGGGTGCAAACCATGAAAATTAGGGTTTTCACGCTCAGCTCCAACTCGTAGAGTTGGGTCCTCCAACTCATCGAGTTGATTCTAAAATCCATGCAGCAATCTCAATCTATACTCGATGAGTTGGGACCACCAACTCATCGAGTTTCCCTATCAAAATGAATACAAAACAATTTAAATTTATACCTGGGAGTCGGGATGTTACAAGTTGACGAGTCAACTAGCACTTTTGTAGTTGACACGTTTGAGCACTTTGAGAAGACTCCAAGTAAGAAAGAAGTAGGAAACAAGCCAGAAACCGCAGAGGATTCAGAGGATGACACCAAGATCAAGGCAGAGGAGATGGCGGACATAACAAATATGATGATGTAAGAGTACAAAAAGCAGAAGCATGATAATGGGCCAAGTCTTGTGCAACCCGAAATTCCAAACAACGCCAATTTCAAACTGAATAGGCACATTTTGGCCATGCTAAAAGATATCCCATTCTACAAGAAAGATCACAAAGATGTCTACAACCATATTGATGAGGTTAACAACATTGCTAACTATATTAATGTTCCCAATATACCTCTTGCAACGGTGTTGTTGTGGATGCTTCTGGTAACTTTTAGAGGAACGAAAAAAAGATTGGTTAAAGGCACTTCCACCTGGTGCTATCACTACATGGGCTCAACTTAATGAAGATTTCATCCAACAATTTAGTTCACCATCCAAGGTTGCAAAATTGAAGAACAATATAGCCAATTTCGAATAACATATGGGAGAGTCCTTATATGAAGCGAGGGAGAGGTACACATGTTTGCTTAGAGATTGTCCTTAGCACGACTTAAACGTGCAATAAGAGGTGTCTATTTTCTTTGATGGAGTGAATGTGTCAACAAGACAACTTCTTGACTATCAATGTCCGCTAACTAAGATGAATTCGTCCACAATCAAAGAGTTAACTGAAGAATTTATGAAGCACTCAAGAGAATACCATAACCCACGAGAAGATGTTACAAGAGGTAAAGGTACTAGAGAACGAGGAAACGAAAACTTGGCTGAAATAATGGCTAAAATCAAGAATATGCATCAGCAAATGAAGAAGATGGATCAATATATACATGTCATACGAGTTGGGTGTGATAATTTCAATAGGCCGCACTTGACTAAGGATTGAGATCTAGATGAGAATGTGAACCAGAAAGCACAAATATAGGCAAACCGATGAGAAGTATAGGCAAACCAGTAGAGGGTTTTATAAAAAAGAACAACCACCATCCGATAACAAATCTGAGTTACATTCAATGTTTACATGCTTTGCAGCCGTTTCAGAGAAATGACATGACGCGACTGATGCTTTGATAAGAATCCAACAAGCAGCGATAACAAATATTAAGACTCAGTTGTGTCAACTGACTAAACTCATGAATGAGCTGTTACCACTCAAGAATCCAGAACTAAAAGCACAATATCATGTTATGGAGATATACACTGAAAAGGAGGTTTATTCTGAGCCATTTGTGATGTACGATGCAGCCACCGAACAGTCAGATCTACAACCAAAAGGAGTAAAGCCCGCAGAAACAACAGAGTTGAGTTGTGTCCAGACCCCACGACATGGCGACCTAGCCACATTGTGGCCACTGAAGGATGAAAATTCTTCGTTTTTAAAACAGTATCAGCCTCCACTGCTTTATCCCTTTTGATCCATGAGAAACCAACTGGATCCGGAACATAAGAAATTCATGGAGCAAGTGCTATCCCCCTCGATCAATGCTCCATTCCTCAATTTCATGGCTAGACTTCCTAAATTCACCAAGGAAGTGATGACTAATCAAAAGGAGTTAGAAAAAGCATTCACTATTGTGCTAAATGAATTATTCTCTACTACCATCATTGATAAATTTCCAATAAAAATGGGGGATCCGGTCCGATTAACTCTACCTTGTGAATTTGGCAATTACACTTCAATAAATGCTTTAGCCAATTCGGGGACTAGCATAAATCTCATGTCATACTCTTTTTACAAAAATCTCGCTCTACCAAAGCTACAAAATACAAGAATGACACTTCGAATGGTGGATTACTTAATCACTCATCCACGTGGGATTGTAGAAGACTTATCGGTGAAGGTTGGGAGATTTATTTTTCCAGTAGATTTTGTGGTTTTAGACATGAAATAAAACGAAGACCTTCCCATAATCTTGGGAAGACCATTCTTGAGTACCGCAAGAGCCCTCATTGATATCAATAATTCAAAGTTGACACTTCGATTAGAATACTAAGAAATTACCTTTGAAATAAACCAAGAAATGAATCATGAAGAACCTTTAGATGAGATGTTAGAAGTGAATAATTTAGAAGGTAAAAGAATAGAAGAGAAACTCGATGAGTTAGATAAGATAGAGAAGTTGATGGAGGAAGAATTGAGAGCTTGGGAGAAGCCTAAAGTTGAAGAAGTTAAGCTTATCAAGCCAAAAGCTTTAATTCCTATGAACTTTGAAGTATTCGCGTTCACTACACCCAAGGATCGAGTATATGAAGAAAGTGAAGAAGAAAATTTTGATTCCGGTGATGATGAGGAGAAGAGAGAGAAGGAATTGAGCAAGAGAAAACGATCCAATCATTTAAAATATGGAAGTGGAAGAAAGAGAAGCAAAAGAAGAGGAAAGAACGAAACAACTTTTTGGGAAAAGTAAAGGTTTGAAACGCAAACACGATGAAAATGCCAACACAGAGACAAAGTAAAACATGAAGAAGTCATACATAAGGCGTGTACAATCATACCAAAGAGGATGGAAAGAAACAAAGGAGAACAAGGAGACCCCACTCCCAACTACAACAACGTAAAGTGGGAAGGAGTCTGACTCATGACTCCTCCAAAAAGAAGCGCTTATCGGGAGGCAACCCAACATTTTTTTTTA
Organism: Lactuca sativa; assembly: GCF_002870075.4. NCBI lineage: Eukaryota > Viridiplantae > Streptophyta > Magnoliopsida > Asterales > Asteraceae > Lactuca > Lactuca sativa. The sequence continues at coordinate 156,280,070 of NC_056625.2, read as the reverse complement.
GAGTTTGATTTTCCTTTTCCTTTTCCTTTTTGATTAGTTTCTTTTTTGTTTAACTGAATGATGATGTGTTTTTCTAGACCTTGATCTTATGATTTCCAAATGGAAGTAGTGAAGAAGCTTAAATGGAAAAAGTTGTGAGAAGTTTAAAAGAAAACCGAAGACCACAATTTTGAATAAGTTTGGGGTGTGTGTCACATTTGGAAGAGTTTAGTGGAGACTTTGTAGGATAAACAGACGATTAAAAGTGGCATAGTGATGAATTGAATAATTTCCAGAAAAATTTGGGTAGAAACTATTTTCGAAACCTCCCCATAACCACGACGTGGCCATCATATTCCTATGTTGTGGCGATTCATATATGCGCAATTAGAAACTTTCAGACTCACCTTCACGACGTGGCATATGCTTTCCCACATCGTGGCCCTATTCAACACACTTTTTGAAGCTGGGTTTTTAGTTCTTTTGATTATTTTTGTCCGACACATTCACATTCACGAGCAGCAGGAGTCTAGTTTCTAGTTCCAGCAACATATTCAAGATCTTCAAGCTTTTCCACAACAATTAATTTCGATCTTGCCACTACTACCCCTTGGGAGTCTGTTCATTTTTCTCCATTTTATTGCTTTTTATGTGCATTCATTATTTTATGCATACAATGAGGGCAATGTATGAAATAAGTGTGGGGGTAGGGGGTCAAAAAATGATTATCAAGCATGACAGTAATTAAAAAGAAAATGATAGAAATTAAGAAATTAATAGGCTTGCAAAAATAGTCTAAAAATCTAGTCATTTCAAAATTTTGATATTATTGCATTTGGGCTAGTTTGCTAGTGTTATGTGGGATGATTTGATGCGAGCCCTAAGATTTAGTTGAGCCAATATGTTATAGTGTATTTTTGGCTTCCCAATCTTAGTGAAATGTTGGACAAAAACGTAAATCGGTTTAGTTTAAGGGACATAATATGTTAAGCATCATGTAGCATAAATGTATCCAGGAGAGCTTATATAGTAATTGCACTTTAAACTAATGCCTTTAACCAATAAAGGTTGAAGTTAAGTTCCCTTTCTTAAGCATATGTTTTTATTTTTTGGATTTTTACTGTGGAGTGAAAAGAAGTGAGTTGTGAAAAAAGAAAAAGAAAAAAAAAATAGAAATGAAAAACAAAAGTTACAAAAGTTTGAGTGAATAGGAGTCCACAAAGCTATGAAGATCAATAAACATGAAGAAAAGTTCGAAAGTTCAAATTATTGAAGATTCAAGTTAAAGAAAGTGAAGAATAAGACAAAATTGCCAAAACTCAAAGTTATTTTTATTGTATTTTTCTTTCTAGGTTATTTTTCCATATGTATACTTGGCAGCTTAGCCAAAAATACCTTGAGGTTAAGAAAAGATTCATGGGGATGGTTTCGGAGGGATGCATAAAATGAATGTTTTTCAAATTAAGTGGGAAGCGTTCTTGTGTGATATCATAAGAAAGTAACTCTTAGATTTATCGTGCATAGCCAAATTTATCTTAATACCAATTTCGGGTTTACTTGTATTTGATCATAACATAGTAAGTCATAAATTTGAACAACTAGGAATTTGATCAAAATAACTAGTTTCATAATAATTTGGTAACCTTCAATAGTAATTTAATAAGAAATCAACCATAGGGAAAAATGGGGGATTTAGATCTAACGAAAGTACTCTTTAATATTAAATTTGAATTGTTTGATTTGTTTAGTTTAATAGTGTTATATGGTAATTGTTGGATTTAAGTTCTTATGATCTTACAAAATCAATAAAACCCCCACTAAAAGTTTGTTTCTTAGTTTAGCTTTTAGTAGCTGCTTTATTAGTTAAATTCCATCCCCTTTGTTAGACATCTGACTTACCTAGACTATTCTATAACCCGACTAAGAACTTTTCCTATAGGTGAATAAATTAGTTAAGTTACTTAGGTTTATAAATTTAAAAGTTGATAGGAATAATTATGCACGTCATATATATATATATATATATATATATATATATATATATATATATATATATATATATATATATATATATAGTAAGAAGTATGAATGTGTGTGTGTTAGGATAGGGAATGTGTAGAGTAGAGCTAGTAGTATAATCTCTATGTGCTTGAGGGTAAACTAGTAGAGTAGGAACTATGAATGTGTCTGTATTAGTATAATCTAAAGCACACTCTCTATGTGCGAAATTATTGTAATATTGGACTTAGTTAGGGGATGATTATTGGATTAGGTGTCTAAGCCAATAACTAAATTAGTATAATCTTGAGTTATTAGCAAAGTTCCTTTTGGGTTGTCCTCATAAACAGAAATAGCTAGAAATGATATCACTACAAGAAAAAGACCCTTTTACGACGCGCAAACCACGACACTCATTGATTTATGTTACGCAAAAGAGAGTGACATTAAAAAAGTGTCATCTCTTCAAAAAAATTTAAGGATTTAAGTCACGCATAATTGCATGCCCTTAAATTAGTGTCTAATGTAAAAAAAAAATTAAAAACACGGAGGGCACATGCGCGTCCTCCATAACTGTCGCTTTATAATTTTTATTGAAACGCGCATTTAGTAGACAAGGGGGAAATGAAATCCCCAAAATTTTGAAAACCCGCCTTGTTCTTTTCTAGCTTCTTTCTATCTTTCATCTTCGCAATCGACTCTCCCTCTTTTTTCTCTATTGTGAGAAGTGATGGAAAGATGGGAGACTGGGATGGATCTGTTGGTGATGATGAACAGAGGTGCTTTCCGGTCAATTTCAGAGATGGCGTTGTCAATTTCGATGGTGGTGTCAACGTACATGCGTAAATCCTTAGCAACAAGGAATCAAACCCACCCTTTTTATTCTTGGTATCAAAAATTAGTTTTAAAGGGGTGAAATCTGTATCTTTGATACTTATGTTTACATCTTGATTTCAGACTGCTTAGATAAGAACAATTAGAGAGATAACGATGGGAATCATCGGAAATCTAAGTTTTGACCCACTTCAGTTCTTTAATTATCGAGGTAATGAGCTTCTTCTTCTTTTATTCCCCAAACCCTAACCTCTTCTCCCTTTATGAATTATAACTTCAATATGCGCTAATATCATAGTCACAGGGATCCCTCTATTAGCCATGATCCATGTTCTGAACGTTTCGTTCCCAATAACGGTACGTTATCGTTTTGATCCTTGGCGGAAACGTACTTTGGTACGGAAACTCCACGATCCCATTGGATGGCAAAATTGATTGCTGGAACGTGTTTTTAGAGATCGGAATTGGTCCAATATGTGATTAGGATTGCCAATTTTGTTGTTTGGGTCGCCAATTTTGTGTTTTTGGAATGCCGATTTGGTACCCTATTGCCACTTTTTTGTCTAACTGGTCTCAAAATCTACCAGTTTTGCTATTGATTTTTTTTCCTTGTATATTAGGATTCGATTGAAGCAACTGGTATGATTGAATTTATTGATTCGGTGGTTACACGTGGTTACACATGGAAATTCTCTCAACATGGCAATTGTTCTGTGGGTAGCTTTCAATGCACCGCGATACACTTCTTTCAAAGTAGATTAAGGTAATGTTTTTTTTATCTTACAATTTCCAGTTCTTTATTTCTCCTCCCCATGCTTCAAATAAAAAACAGTTTAAAAATTGTACCCCGTTTACATCTTTTCGGTCGGCTGTCGTCTCCTCCAACTGGGCCATCTAACGTCGCCGCCTGTCGGGACAGCTAATTTTATTTGGATTGTTCTAATTTGATACCGTTGAAATGATGGTCTTCATTGTCACTCCTCTTCCATTGATGCTTAATGGAGGTACTCATAATGAGAATGAAGGAGAACAACTTCCCCTTTCGATCTGCCATGGTTATCATCCAGGTCAGCTGATAACTCTTTTTTACCTTCTCATAACAACTCCTTGCCATCGACTTCTATACCATAACTCAATTCCAACTTCGGTTCCTTCTTCTACACATATACCTACTATTTGATTTGGTGAACCCTAAGTTCTTGTATATCAACCTCTAATTATATGAAGTTTTCCCTTTTCCGTTGAGGTAATTTGAAGATAGTCATTCATACATACTTTTCTTGAATTCTTTTGTGCTTTTAATTAAGTATAATATTATATGTAGCTTTTAATCTTTCAGAAGACATAGGTTGTTGTACATCTGTGAATTCTTTATCACCATGAGGGAAACTTCACTTAAGAGGGTAATTTTAGACATTGGATTCATAAAGTTTGTCCAGATAGATGTTGCAGAGAAGATGTTTGATGAAAAGCCTAAGAGGGAAGTTATCTAATTGGGCTCATTGATAACAGGTTACATCAATAATTGATACTTAGAACAAGCATTAGAATCTATTACACGAGTGAAGATTGTTGGAGTGCAACCTAATGATCCCTTTTAGGTGATCGTTGTTTTGCCATGTGCTTACTTAATATGTCATTTGTTCTTTAAACTAACATCACTTTTAACCCTTATGCATCCAGTTATGAATCTTCAAAATCGGATTCGTGACCTTCTAATCAAATGGGATGGCCATTTTACCCCTCCTTTTTTTACAAAAGTTCTTGTTTCTTTTATATGTAGGGCCCATATGGTGGTATAGGGGCATCAAGATATTGCTACAAATAACAATGTGGAATTGTAGCTTATATATATTTTTTTATTGTGAAATGTTAGCAATTGTGCAGTTGGAATAATATTTGGAATACCACTTCGTGGAACACATTCCCATGCTTTTGTTAGCTCATTCATGGTTAGTATTATAAATAACCTTTTTTACTCAATTAAAAAGTTCTTATTACATTTTTTTATTTTTTGATGTAAGGAACTGATGAGATTATAGATAAGTCTCTAAAAAGTCATGATGGATCTCAAGTATGTGAGGATTTTGTTGGTGCTTCTCAGACCTAGTTAAGCAAAATAAAGGTAAGAAATTTTCATTTTTCATTATTTATATAATTATATGTCATATTTTTAATAACTCTATTTTTTTATATGTTTCAGAGGCTAAGTATATTGATGGGTGTTTTTGGTGAAACTAATAAGAGTGAATTAGCTGCTTTTATTTTATATGCTTTAGCCTTTCCTGACAATTTTCTAGCTCTTGTAGACACATGTGATGTAAGTTATTATTATTATTATTATTTTATCATTATTTGCATACATTACCAATTATAATTCGGTTGGATTCAGGAACAGCGGGTAAACAAACTTTGTAAAACATAAATTTGCATTATTTGCTTATTATTATTATTTTTTTTAATATTATTTTTATCATAATTCAGTTGTTAATTCTGGATGTGCTGTAAAAATGACCAAAACTCCCCTCTAGAAAAAGTTTGCCTCCTCAGTTATGGAACAGCAGCAGGTTAACAAACTTTGTAAAACATAAATTTGCATAATTGATCCCTCAAGTTTCAAAGTTGCAAATTTGGTCCCTTTTTGTGGTTTTTGTCCCATCTCAAAATGAAAAAGACTATTTTTCACTTGTGATATATATATATATATATATATATATATATATATATATATATATATATATATATATAATTGCAAATTTGGTCCTTTTGGCATACTTTTGTTGTATTTTTGGTCCCTCCTCAACTTGAAAAAGACTATTTTGCTCTTCTGATCTCTTTTCTAGATAATTTTAAATAAAGGACCCCTCCTTTTAGTCATTTGAAAAGAAAATCCAAAAGAAATTACGTAAGGGCAAAATAGTCTTTTCAAGTTGGAACAGGATCAAAAACCGTAACAAAAGTACACCAAATTTGAAAATTTGAAACTTGAGGGACAAAAACCAAAGAAAAAGGCAAACCACAGGGACCAATTTTGCATTTTTCATAAATAAGAAAATTTTGAAAAGAAATATTGTAAATAGAATTGTTTTTATAGGTTTGGGTGCAACTTGGAGTGTTTCTGATGTTTCTAAAGGATCAACAGTTGCGATTTTTGGTTTGGGAACTGTCTATAAGTATCTAAACCTATTTTTATTGGTTAATTGAAATGTCAATTGATTAGGTTGCACAAGGTGCTAAAATAAGGGGCGCATCTACGATAATTGGGGTGGACACTAATCCTGAAAAGAAAGAGAAAGGTAATAACACACGATTTATTTTCATAACAAGTGCTAAATCTAACAAGTCTTTCTTGATGTGATAAGTATTAAAATTGTTCATTAATAATGATTTTTGTTATTTTTGCAGCAAAAGCTTTTGGAGTAACAGATTTCATCAACCCAAATGACATTGATGAGACAGTTCAACAGGTACACTAGTACTATGTTTATGTTAATAAATACTCCAATAATAAGATTAATAAGGATAATATAGTTGACTTCTTATATTTATGATTTCAGGCTATCAAGTGACTTATAGACGGTGGTGTAGAATATTCATTTGAATGCATTGGAGACACTGAGATGATAAATATAGCTTTGCATTCTTGCTGTGATGTAACCTAACTAACTCCTTTCTTAATCTCTTAATCTTTAAAAGGTAAAAAAGATAATTATTTTTGTCATTAATTATTAGGGGTGGGGTGTGACAATTACTCTTGGGGTTCCTAAGACAAACCCAAATGTAGCATGTCATTATGGATTATTTATTACTGGAAGAACACTAAAAGGGTCTTTTTGGAGGATGGAAACCAAAATTAGATATTCCCAGGTAATAAGTACACTTATTTCAAAAGATGTAAGTCTCCTACGTTACAATTTATATAAAATTAATAGTTTCAACATTTTATCATAATTTTATAATTAAAAATGTTTATAATACATGTGTCTACCTTATCAGAACCATGCACCACCATGCTTCAAGAAAGAAGTTACAAACTTTTCATCTAGTTTAAAGGTATGGTAGAATCACACGGTTAACAAACATGTATACTATTAAAATATACATATAATGCTAAAATATACATATTTCATCTGGTGTCTGTTAGGTTTATTCGTACCGCAAGGTACTACCGTACTACCACAGCTATCCCAGGATTATCATACCATAGCTTGTTATAGGTTGGAAGTAGTATTACATCTTATTTTGCTAAAATTACTTATTTTCCCTTAGCCTTGATCTTATCTTTTTTGTTGTTACAAGCTTTGGATATTTAGAGAAGCCTTAACCCAAATATGGATATTTAGATAAGCCTTGATGTTATCTTTTTTGTTGTTACAGGCTTTGGTGCCACTATTGTTGAAAATTCTTATGTCTGCCCCTCAAGTTATACTTGGATGCTATCTTATTTAGCATATATAGATGTAACCGTTGTCCTTCTAATGTGTTAAGAACCAAGTTTTATTCAGTTAAGTTATATATAGCACCAACCAATATTGTTCCTCTGTTTTTTCTTGTTTCTGCTGTTTTAATCCCTCGTTTCTTCTCCCCTAGTTCTTCTGTTTTTCCTTGGTGAACTAGGTATAGTTACAACTGCGAATATCACTGATTACATATTCAACAAAAGTACTGCTATTAAAATTGAGAAACTTTTTACAGATGCTGAAAAGAGTCATAAAATCTTGATACTCCTTATAAACTCGTTATTGAAGAATAGTTGTTAATATTTGAGGGTAAACTTCATCACCTCTAGTACATATAGTAGCAGGTAGGTGTGGGCTTCTTTCTCTTTAATTTTGTTCGTCTTTGTCAAATACCAATTTCATTCTAGTTAAACAACATATGTGTTACTTTTTCAACATGTTTATAGTTTATATGAATCTATTGTAGGGTTTGGAAGACGTCTCTGATGAACCAATAAGCTCTTCGCAATGCTGGTGAGATGAAGCTTCCAATACAATTCCATTTGTTATTACTGTTGGAATATAATCTAGACTTAAGGGTATTTTGGTAATTATGTTAGAATTCTGGAAATTATATCACTATTTAATAAGTTAGCGATTAAATATAAGCAACTATTATAGAAGTTAAGGTTTTAGGAAGTCAATGATTGAACTGTGGTCATTGAAGAGTTGCAATGTTAGGAATAAAAGTCAATGGTTTGACTTGTATTTGTATGTCTTATGTAATTTTGTAACTGATCTTCCTTGAAGTCTATAATAAAATTTTGGTTTTGTGTTTTACAATTCTTCTTCTCTCCCCTTCGTGTAATAATGTTCTTTCATGCTCTTTTGTGATTATGAGACATTAAATGCAAATTTAATTTAAAAATTAGTAAATCTATAAATAATATTTTTTTTTAAACATTTAAAATTATGATACGGAAAAATATATGTCATCTTCATTTATGACATGGCCTTTCTTGACAGGGGCTTTCTTGATACGCATTGCGTGTCATTAACACGCGCGTCGTAAGGTTACGACACGCGAATGAGTGTCGTCTTCCTTTATGACAGGGCCTTTCTTGATACGCATTGCATGTCGTAAACGCGCGTCGTAAATGAGCGTCGTAAATGAGTGTCGTAAATGCGCGTCGTCTATAGACGACGCGCAAAAGCGCATCGTCTCTCTTTATGACAGGGCCTTCCTTGACGCGCATTTGCGCGTCGTCTGAGCCTTTTACGATGCGCAATGAGCATCGTAAAAGGTTGTTTTTCTAGTAGTGTATTGGGAGAAAGAGAGATAAATAATTTGTTAACATATTATGTGATTAATATATTAACTAGAAATAGATAATTAATATATGTTAATTAATTGTGTATTTAACAAATTAACATGGGATCAATTGTTATATAATTGATTTGTTAATTTATATGATTAATAAATTGATAAGAAATCAATTAGAATTAATTAATTAATTAATTATTAATCAGAATTAATTTGGAATTAATTTGGGATTAATTGAAATTAATTAAAGTTGCAAGGGGTGAATTGTAATTGTTGAATAGTTGAAAAAAATAAGCAGTTCTAGAATCATCCAAGAGGTGGACGGTTTTGGGAGCCTCCTTAGGGTTTCTAGAAGCCTCCTGGATGAAGTTAAGGAAAGGATTTGATTTAGGATTGAATCTATTATTTAATCATTCAAATCTCGTTTTGTCCTTAAGCTACCTAAACTATAAATAGGACCCCTTATGGCCTCAATTTCATTCATGCTCTTCCTATAAGGATTATGAACAAAAATTATACCTCTCTTCTCTCTCTTTCTCTCTCTCTCTCCCTCTCCCTCTCTCTCTCTCTCTCTCTCTCTCTCTCTTCTTCATTCTAGGGTTTCTAGGTTTTGGGTGTAGGACATTAGAGGCACAAGATTTTTGGTGCTTGCTTTAATACGTTTTCAAGAAGGAGATTGAAGTAGATGTTTATACAACAAATCAAAGGTATGTAACCCTAATTATTCTATTTGATTATACTAGAGATTCATTATGGTTCAAGTTAATTTTTGTTGTTCATAGCATGCTACATTCAAAGTGTTAAAGACATAGACCCTTTACGATATCCCTTTTCAAAGTTCAAATAAAAAATATGGATCCTAGCCTTAATTTAAAACTTTGGGTTAATAATTAAGGATTAAATCAACTAACTTGAATTCTCTTGTTTCCCACTTTTAGATTTCTTATGTAGATAAAAAAAATGGTATTTCTCATTCTTATGGAAATGGTCTCTCTCATCTTCAAGAGATGGTCTTCCAATTTCAAGTCAATGTGAAATTGTTTTCCCTCCCTTAGGAAATGATGGAAGTAAATATCATTTTTCTTCAACTCTTCCACCTCCTCCTCCAGTGACTCTCCCTATGTCACGTTTTCCCCAAGTTGAAAGATACAAAACTACTCGAGCCTTATTGGCTTATAAACATCAATATGGAAATTTTGTATGTGCGTATATTCTAAAAAAGGAAATCATACATTGACAAGTTGGATAGAATAGGTGTCGTTTTTGCCAAGGAGGAAAGCCATTGAATTGATTATTCTTTTTCTTCCAAAGTCATATGACCAGTTTATTTATAACTTTTATATGAGGAATATCGATATGAGTCTAATTGATCTGACCTAAATGTTGATTATTGTTGAAGCAAAAATGCTAAAGAGAACATCTAAAGAAGAGATGCTTATTGGGTCTAATTCCAAGGTTTCCATGAACATTCGTGACAATCGTGGTCCAGAAAGATTTATCTTCCCAATGCAAAGGGGTCATCCGAGATCAAACCGTTTGGTTGTATGGTAAAGAGAAAAACTAGTTCTAGGATCATTCCATATGTTAGCCCCAAAGAGTCCATTTGGTTCTACTACCAATTGAAGGGACATTAGTTGCAAAGCTACCCAAATAACCTGAAAGATCTCAGAGATGGTAAAGTCAATTTGAATGAATCTACTTCAGGTACATCCATTATCTAACTCCATTGTTTTATGAGTTCATATTCATTGAATCTTAATAAATGATGTGATGATCACATTTTGATGATATCAAAGAAGCTAAGAGAAAAAAGGAAAGCTTGAACAAGGTGAGCCAAATCTGATCATGATAAATGGAGCTACTTCTTAGGAGTTAGGATAATTTAATAGATTGCTATTACTCTTAGGAGATGTCTAGAAACATAGATTTTTATTTTATGCGTTGTAAGGACAAGTTCCATCTTTTGGTTTATTTTCAATAAAAGTGAAATATTGGTTCATCTGGTAGCCTTAGTTTATATTTTCTTTCAAATGGAATTTATGAAAGTGTTGATTACATTTCTAATAATAGTAATATTAGTTGTGGATTCGATTCTTATAATATCGCGTGTGGTATTATCATAATTGACTAATTGAAAATAAATCTCATCACCAACTGGACAGATACTTGGTGTTGTACAATGCACATTGTATATTGTATGAGAATCTAGTTCATAGGAAAATTATAACTAATTCTTTGTTCACATGTTTATGTCAGTCAAGTTAAGGATTGATGAATCTAGTACTTGTTGATATGGACTATTTAGATCCACTACAAAGGACGATATTTCTATTTGTCATGATTTAGTAGTGTTTCAGTAAATATGGTTGTGTTTATAATATTAAGCATAATTCTAATATTTTGAAAAAGATTCAAAGAGTAGCAGAACGAATAGAAGAATCGATTAGGCAGAAAGATAAAAGTTTCTCCAATATGAAAGGAAAGGAGAAATACTTTAGCATCATGTTTTATGATCATCTTAATGATTATGGAACTATATCACAATTGATCCTCAAAGAACATCTTAGCGTAATTGAATGACTAAGAAGAGGAGTCTGATATTGTTGAAATGGTTCAATCAATAAATGAGTCATACTTTGTTTCCAATCAAGTTTTAGAGCCATGCTCTAGTTACTACAAATTGTGTCTTGAAACTTATTTCATACTAAGTAGGTTGACAACACCTCATGAAATGTGGAGTAATAATGTTTTCTTACTCTAGAATATTTAGAATTGGAGTTGTGATGTTTTTCATCAAAACAAAAGATAAACTGAGACCAACTCTATGAAGTGTTTTCTTGTCGGGAATCCACACGAAATCTTGAATATTTGTTTAAGCTCATCAAGGAATGTTCCTTGAGAGAAAAATCATAGTTCAAGAAGTCTGTGGGGCCTTGTAGATCTTGAGAGTTTCAGGATTCAACCGACAATAAACCTTTTAGTTATCACTAGCACGCGACCTGAGGTTGATAACTGGTCATGTTTGATTGACACGTTCTTATTTCTATGCACCTTGCTGTTGATTTGGAAATGATTGTGAGTTCTATGTTTTCATTTAACTACAAAAGCAAAGCATGTTGGTCAGTAAAATTACATTGATCAATATGGGTGAACTGTTAACAACACAGAAGCACTGGTAGGACCTTGTGCTACCATAGGACAAGAAAAGTAGAATAGCAAAGTTCGGTCCATGAAGGAAAGCTAAATTTAAATTTTTTTTTTGTCCTAAACCTTCTCTTCCGATTGTATGCTGGAAATGATAGATTCACATGGATGAGAACGTATGCACCATAAAATCTAGGTGGCAAAGGTTTCACTCTAATTAATGAGAATGATTATGAGGAAATGATTTGGCTAGTAGATTTTAAAAGATATGATAAAGATCAGTATGGATATTGGTTTTGTTAATTGTGTTCTCAAATTCACAATATGATTACGGAATCCCTATTCATATTTCGAATTATGAGGAATAGCACGGATTGTTTGAAAATTCAATACATATATCTATAAGTTTTGAAAGGGATTAAACATACACATAAGCTATCCAATGAAGGTGTATAAGCTTAAGAAGTCTACATGGATACTTATCGAAGCATCCTATAACAAAAATTTGTACTTCAGTAAGGAAGTCAAGAATATTGGTGAAAGTCCAGTTGATTTATAGGTACATGTCAAAGCTAGTGGCATCATAACTGTTATGCTAGTATTGCATATACCATTCGTAGGGAACAAAGTTTTCAATTTTCAAATTGCGAAGTTTGGGAATAGTTTCTCTATGATAAATTTAAAGGAGAGGGAATTCATACTTTGTTTTGATTGTGAAAGTTTAGATCGTATAATTTTGATAGAACTTAGTCATAAACATTTGTTCACAAAGGAAGGACCATAGAGAGACATAGTATGCATGTTCATAACATGACATGACTGATGTTATTTAATTCAAGTGGTTGGTTGATTGCTCAAAACATTTTACAATGAATAAATTCGTAATTATTATGGTGATTAATTAATAGAGATGATTTATATTCAATAGGTTTGAGACCATACTTAATTAGTTTATTATTATGTTTCACTTTGCACGTTTACTTCATGAACAATTTAATTATTCAAAGTTCCACAGTCGCTTTTACTTTAGGAAGTAAGTAGTGAATTAAGATTGTCATGAATTGGACTGTAGATTGTCTAAGGAGTTTATACATAACAATTGTATTGCTACAAGATTAATGAGTACTTAGAAATGGATATTTAAATATTGGATAAAACCACACTCAGAGAATTACTTCATGGATTCTATCACGAGTAATTCTTAGATGATAATATCTTATATTCTTAAAACGGAGATATATGAGTTGTAATTTACAAGCCAGTTATGCTTTGGTATTGCGAAAACGCATCAGTAACATGATGTTATAAAATGTAGTGTCATGCATGAGTTGATGAGTAAAGGATACAAGCATATGAGTCGAAGTTTATTCGCTCCTTTTTCATTAACAGGAAAAGCGATATCTTTGGGCCCCTCAATGATTTGATGTTGACATGCATGTGCAAGGCCTTGCCTGGGCTGAATTGATGTGTTCAATTAGTAGTCTAAATCTAGTCATCATAAATCGGAAATCGGGACACAAAATCTTGGCCTAAGATATTGATTATGATCCATGTCTCACGTCCATATGATATCTTAAAGAACAGAGGAATATTTGTTCACTTATCTTAGGACTAATGTCTGATCGGATCAGAGTTCGATAGTTGTTTGGAAAGCACACTTTGCTATTTGATTTGGAAGTTATACCTATAATTTAGTTTTAGACTTACCCAGTTGGAGGCTATTGGATTAGGTGTCTTAGTCAAAAATTAAATTAGTATAATCTTGAATTATTAGCAAAGTTCTTTTTGGGTTCCCTCGTAATCAGAAATAGCTAGAAATGATATTATGAGAAAGAGAGATAAATAATCTGCTAATATATTATGTAATTAATATATTAATTGGAAATGGATAACCGATTTGTTAATTTATTGTGTAATTAATAAATTAACTTGAGATCAATTGTTATATAATTGATTTGTTAATTTATATGATTAATAAATTAGTAACTAATCAATTGGAATTAACTTATTATTAATCAAAATTAATCCGAAATAAATTTGGGATTAATTGGAATTAATTAAAGGTGCAAGGGGTGAATTGTAATTATTGAATAGTTGAACAAAATAAGCAATTCTAGAATCATCCAAGAGGTGGACGATTTTGGGAGCCTCCTTAGGGTTTCTAGAAGCCTCATGGATGAAGATATGGAAAGGATTTGATTTGGGATTAAATCTATTATTTAATTATTTAAATCTTAATTTGCCTCTAAGTTACCTAAACTATAATTTCGTTCATGCTCTTCCCATAAGGCTTAGGAATGAAAATTATACCTATCTTCTCCCTCTCCTCTTCATTCTAGGGTTTCTAGGTTTTGAGTGTGAGCTATTAGAGGCACGAGATTTCTGGTGCTTGCTTTCCAATTTTTCAAGAAGGAGATTAAAGTGATTTCTTTACTACAACAAATCAAAGGTATGTAACCCAAATTATTCTATTTGATTATACTAGGGATTCATTAGGGTTTAAGTTAATTTTTGTTGTTCATAACATGTTACATTTAAAGTGTTAAATACATAGATCCTTTAGGTTGCATGTTCCCTTAAATGTTAAGTGAAATTTTGCAAGCACATAGCTAATGTAATCTATAAAACCCATCAGGTGGAATGCCTAATGATGTCGGGAGCCTATAGGCTCACGTGTTGACAAAATGGCAAGTAGGTCATAAGTACATATAGACCTGCATTGAAGAAATGACAAGTAGGCTTTAGTTACACATATACCCGCATTAATGAAATGGAAAGTAGTTCGTAATTACACATAGACTTGTGTTGATGAAATGACATGTAGGCCGTAAGGACACGTAGACCTATGTTGAAGATGAAAGGGTTAGGCTGTAAGTCTAAGATACACATATTTTTGGCAGAACGTAAGCCATTATTTGTATGCATGTATATGTATTGTGATATATGGCATTTTGAGGAACTCACTTTGCCTAGCGGTTACCCAGTTGTTATAAATGTTTTTCAGAAAATTCATTGACTCGTGAGAATGGCAAGGCTCAACTGTACATACACGCATTCACAATCATGTTTCCGCATAATGTAATAAATACTTTGATTCAAATGAATATTTTGAATAAATAAAAATGAAAAAAATTTCCCTAAAAATCGAGACGTTACGTTAACCATATTTTCTACTGATATTGGTACATGATGACCATTTTTCTTATTTTGTTATACTTTTTGTAGTGATTAAAGTTCCATTCTTTTCTTCTAATGTAATATAGATATCCCACCAACCTTTAAGAGTTCCAGTAAAACCAGAAAGTATAGTATTAACAATTTAAAGTTGAGTATTACCTTTTGGTTTATAAGCATTACCCTCCTTTACTTTTTCTTGAGTTTTTTATCTTCTTTTTCAAGTTTCTTTGGTAATTAGACCTTCTAATGTACATACCATTTCTTAATGTTTTAAGTTCTTGATTGTTTTTGGTATATATTAAATTAGGATACGCAAATTCTTGGAGAAAACAATGATAAAGGCTGGTAAAATTACAAGAAGAGAAGAAAAAGTTTCTGATTATGTTAAGAAGTAATGAGAGGGAATACATAACAAAGTTGCAAAGTATGCTTTCACAAACAGGATAATATTAAGGTACTGAATTTGGAATTTGATATATGTCTAAAAATTATATATTTAACGTTGTTACTCTAAACAAAAGGGTAATACAGTCATTTACTTACTTTGGTCTAAAATAGAAACATATTGTGTATGTTGCTCTTTATTTGGTTGTTTTAGACAATATGTTTTTTTTTAGAAACATACAGTCATTTACTTACATTTGGTGTAAAATAGGAACATCACAAGATCAAATAAAAGGGTGAAATATGACAATATTTTTTGGGATATATTTTAGAACATTGTACATTCAAAAATCTATCTAGTTCTAACACTTTACTTTAAAGTTTTTGGATAAAATTGCTATAATATGTTAGATTTTTCATTGTACAAGGTTGTTGTAGTAAGGTATAGTACTTATGAGAATTTGAGAGTAAATTTCATCTATTGAAGTGATTAATGATACAAGTATATACATACAAAGTGAGAGCTACAACTAAACTAAACCCACATACATAGGCACGTGAAGCATACATCCTAAAAACCATGACTAACATGACCAATTCTAATGACTTAGTCTTATTGACTAATTGACTTCTTGATATAGCCGTTACTACCCCCCGGCAAGCTCAAGTGCAGGTCTGACTAGAAGCTTGTGTTGTATTTGAGCAATTCGATCCTTGCTCAACGGCTTGGTGATGATTTTTGCGTACTAGTGCAGAGAGGATACTTGGCAGATCTTGAGATTTCTAAAGTCCACCTATTCTCTAACGATATGAAAATCAAGAGTAGTGTGCTTTGACATGGTGCCGATAACGGGATATTTGCATATAAATGTGGCTCCAACATTATCACATAGTAAAATTGGAGGTTTAGGAAGCAAAACATGCAGGTCTCATAGGAGTTGTTGAATCCATAAGAGCTCAATAGTCGTGTAGGCAAGAGCTCTATATTCTTCTTTAATGCTTGATCTGGCAACAACATGTTGCTTTCTGGATGTGCAACTTATGAGATTAGGTCCATGGAAAACAGCAAATCCATATTGAGAGCGGCTATCATCCGATTCAGACAACCTTCTAGAGTCTGAATAAGCAAGGAGACAATATGTGTTGTGAGGTGTAAAATGAAGACAATGATGCATTGTGTCATTCATATATCTTAAGATGTGCTTTACAGACTGCCAATGGAGGCTGGTTGGGACATGCATGAATTGAAAAGCGTGATTGATTGCATATGCAATTTCGGGCCTAGTTATGGTGGCATATTGAAGGGATCCAACGATTTGTATGTACAATTTGGGATCATGAAAAGGGTCACCAGAAAGTACAAGCATGGTTGAAGGATCGGCTGGTGTGGAAACGTATTTTGGGTCAAGCATTTTGGTTTTGGTTAAAAAGATCATGAATGTATTTTTGTTTGGAAATAGTTAGGCCATGCGTTGACTTCGTGATTTTCACTCAAAGGAAGTAATGTAAATCACCTAGGTCTTTGAGGGAAAATGTTTGATTCAGATTGTTGATGATATTTTGAATAAAGGATGGATTATTGCTTGTAATAATCAAATCATCTACATAAACCAAAACATAGACAACGGAACGTTAGATGTGTGAACAAATAAAGATGTGTCTGAATGACATGCTCGAAACTCATGGGTGACAAGATGGTTTTTTAGTTGATTGAACCAAGCTCTTGGAGCTTGTTTTAGTCCGTACAAGGCCTTGTGAAGTTTACAAACGACATTAGGTTGTAATTTGTCTTCAAAACCTTGAGGCTGTTCCATATAAACCTCTTTGGATAATACACCATTTAAGAAAGCATTATTGATGTCTAGTTGTTGGATATTAAAACCATGAGAGAGCCACAAAGATGACTACGAGAATGGTAGTTGGCTTGACAACTGGACTGAAGGTTTCAAAGAAGTCGACACCCTCCTCTTGGTTAAAACCTTTAACTACTAGGCGGGCCTTGTAATGTTCAATGGTACCATCAGAATGGCATTTAATCCTGAAAATCCATTTACATCTAATAATGTTAGCCTTATGGGGCGTGGTATGAGAGACCATGTCTTATTACACATTAAAGCATAAAATTCAATTCGAATTAAATTTAACTAAGATGGGTTTTGAAGAGCTTGATGGACATTATGTGGTTCAGTTGTGGGTGAAGGTGAAGTGGTATGGAGAAATGTTTTTGGTTTAAGAGAGTTGGTGCAGGTACGAGTGACCATTTAATGTTGTGTGTTGGCAGTGGGACGGAAAAAATGAGGGGTAGTTTGTTTTGCTTGGGAGCTAATGGTGGGTCGACGATGGGAAAGAGTGGAAGAGGGAGGAAAGGATGAGGAAGGGTGTGCGGGAGTTGGGGCTGAAGAGATCGGAGAAGGTATAATGGGGGTGGTTGGTAAATAGAGAGAATGAGTAAGAATATTCATGTCGGATGGTATAGGTGGGGAAGTGGAGTGGGAGGAGTGAGGAATGGGAGAAGCTATAGCATAAGGAAAGATAGATTCTTTAAAGATTACATGTCGTGAGATATAAATGCATGAGGTTGGGCGATGTAAACAAAGGTAACCTTTATGAAAGGTGTTATATCTGATAAAAACACAAGGAAGAGAGCAGACGTTCATTTTGTGGGAGGTATAGGGTCGTAAAAATGGGTAACACGTGCAACCAAAGGTGCGTAGGAAAGCATAGTCGTAAATTTTGTTATACAGTTTAGAGTATGGTGAGGTGTAATTAAGAGTGGGTGTGATGGTGCGATTATGAAGATACGTGGCAGATTTGAAGGCATGTTCCCAAAAATCATGAGGAAGTGAGGATTTAGCGAGTAGAGATAATCCTTTTTCGACAATTATCTTGTTTCGACGTCTAGAACTCCATTTTGTTCAGAGGTGTAGATGACAGGATAGGCGATGATTGATGCCACGTGATTGGAGATAGGAAGATACAGACCGATATTCACCACCCTAATCAGACTGGAATTTTTTGATTTCACGCTTAAATTGTGTTTTGATTATGGTTTGAAAAGTAAGAAATATTTGTAAAACTTAAGACTTATTAGAGATGAAATATATCCAAACAAATTTAGTAAAGTCATCAATAAACAAAACAAAATATCGATTTCCATTTATGGAAAATATGGGTAAAGGCCCCCATACATCAGAATATACCAATTCAAATGGTTGAGTACAAGAAACATGAGTAGAATAAAAAGGAAGTTTATGACTTTTTCCTAATTGGCATGGTTCACAAACAGATGTTAAGTTATTGGTGCAAGTAGGAAGATGAAAAATAAAGATCAATCTTCTGAGAATAGCTTCATGTGGGTGTGCAAGACGATTGTGCCAACCAGTCAAGGAGTTTCGCACACCAGAGAGAGCCATTATAGATGATGGTTTATTGATGTGTGTTGACAATCGATACAGACCATTATCAATGTTCCCGTGAATCAGAGGTTTTTCCTGAAATGTCTTAACAATGCAATGATTAGGCCAAAATTCCATGTATACATTGTTGTCTCATGTAAGTTGAAAAACACTGAGTAGGTTTCTGGTTAAACAATGGACAACAAGAACTTTTGGTAAATGCAATGATAATAGAGAATATGAGCCAAAAAGAGTAATAAGGAGGTTTGTACCATTTCTAACTTGGAGTTTGTCGTCTCCAACATAGGGTTCGGTAATTTGCAGCTTGCTCAAATCAGGCGAGATGTGATCTGCTGCACCTGTATCAAAATACCAAGCAGGGTCAAGAACTGTGGATGAACTGGGTCCAGTAGTGAGGTGGGCTTGGCATTGTTATTGATGAGGATCGGGCTTTGTGGATGAGTAGTCAATTTGGTTGGCCCTTTGCCAAAAATTTATAGCCTCATAACCAGGCTTGTTGCAGAGCTGACAATGGAATCGGCAACGACATGAATCAGTGTCTCGGTAGTTGGATGAATATCCTGAGTGAGTTGTAGAATGGCGAGAGTTATGATTGTTTGTGCGAGACACCTGATGAGCAGTAGGTAATGATGGTGTGGTAGAGGGAGGTGGGTGGAGGCAAATGGGTAACAACTTGTTTGGTAAGATCATGTTCAAGTCTTGCTTCTTGCTGAAGGAGTAGGCCAATGAGATTATCAACGTTGCTGATGTCAGATTGCATTAAAAAGGAAGATGTAAAAGAGCTGTAGGAAGAATCCAAGCCATGGAGATATTTTCGGCCAAGGAATAAGCAATCTGGCGTTTACGTTCAAGGTAATCAAGCATGGATAAGGATCCTTTGGAGAGGGTCTGTAGTTGTTGTCGCATTGTCATGCGTTGGGCATGAGTTTGAGCTTGAAACATGTGTTATATGGTTTGCTAGGCTTGATGAGAGGATTAGAAGTGAGAAACAGATGCAAGACAACACTCAGATAGGGTTGATCTGAGCCAGAGAAGTACGAATTTGTCCCATTTCTTCCAGGTGGCAAATTCCAGATTTGGAGTGGGGGCAGGTGCAACCTCTGTACTTTCAAGTTTGGCAACAGGAAGAATTGCAGGTGGAGTATATATATATATATATATATATATATATATATATATATATATATATATATATATATATATATATATATATATATATATATATATATATATATATATATATATATATATATATATATATATATATATATATATATATATATATATATATATATATATATATATATATATATATATATATATATATATATATATATATATATATATATAGCACGGGAACACTTCCTAGTTCATCTATAAAAGATTTTAATTTTACCTTAAAGGATATTGATCCTTTATCCGATATATGTAGTTTGGTTAAAACCGAGGATTATCCTCATTCAAATTTGTAAAACTTTAAATATTCTAGAACAACCAAATATAAATAATTTCTATATATTATTTTATAGCAAAATAATATGTTGGTTGAATTTTTTTAACTTGTAACACTTTAACTGTATGATTGCAATTGTGCTAAGCAACAAACTCGGTATAATGGTTGTTTAGTAGAAATTAAATAATTCGATGCTTGAGTATTGAAATGGTCGAATAGTTTACATGAATGATCTAATACTGTATGATAAAGTTGTCGAATGGATCTACTGAATGGGAAAATTACCATTTTAATCTTCTTACAAAAACAACCTTAAGGGACACGAATTAGTAATTTAGTTCACAAATTAATAAATTCAACCACCAAAAAAATGTATTAACCTTCTTTCTGTTACAACAATGAACATAGTTACATTACATATAAAATTTTCAATATACAAATACATAAAATATACACAATTTATGTACATAGTTTGAAACCCACAATATTACCATAAAACATAGTTTGAGTCAATAGTTACAAGATTCCACAGAACATATTTTGAAGGCCATTGCACAAAACCAAACCCCAAACCTTTTACATAGAACTAGGATTTTACACGACCCCGCGTTGTAGCGGCACTAACGGATTTGAGTTTAACTATGACGATTGTATTGATAAAAGATAGACAACGTATAGCGTCGAATGAAAAATGTATTATATGTGACCGAACTTATACGTAAGAAAGGTACATAAAAATTAACAAAAAAATATAAACAAAATTTACATAAAAACATAAAAATAAATAAATAAATAAATAAATAAACCTTGAATTTATATCGACATGTATATAAAAAGGCAAGATTATTTTATTTAGTTAACGCACAAAATTTTAAATAATAAAATATATATTTTATGTGATCGACTCATACGTAGGAAACATATATAAAAAAAAAACAAAAAACGTAAAAACAATTTCGCTGAAATGTAGACAAACTTGAATTTATATCAATACGTACACAAAAAAAACAAATACATATTTTTTTTAAATCGACGAACGAAAGTTCTAAATGTATGACAAAATGTTGCAACATCGAATTTATACCGAGTCATGCATAAAAATAAGTATGTTAAAAATTAGTTTTATTTTTCAGTTAACGAATACAAGTTAATAAGGAAATTTAGATTATACAAAGTTCAAAGCCAAATGGGTCAAAAAAACATTTTTTACGAAGTTTAAAGTCGAAGGGGTGAAGACATATTTTACAATGAGTAAAGCTAAGGGGGTCTAAATGGAATTTTACAAAGTTGAAGGGTATATATATATATATATATATATATATATATATATATATATATATATATATATATATATATATATATATGGTTAGGTTATATTGTTTCTAATAACTATTGTGTGTCAGAATGCATAGATCTGGACCACTGGATGAATAGAATCAACAGTCATGATTTGAGGGTCTATGATATTACCATAGGTTAACATGTATCATATAATCACACAAATTTCAGCAAAAGGGTATGTTGGTCAATTAACCTATTTTAGAAAAGGAAATTTTCGGATTTTAAGGGATCATTAATTCTCTTATTTTTTAAAAATCTAAATTGTTTAAATTAATTCTAATTAAATTTTAATATTATTTTTAATAATAACCGATTTTATTCTGTCAGAATGACAAAAAGTCAACAGTAAACTAGTAAATATATTTTCGGTTTTATTCTTGTAGAATATTATTTCATTCAATATACTTTTTATATTAAACATACTTAAAGAATTATACAACATATTATCAAGAATAACATTTTCTTGATAATAACATCATTCTGGAAGAATAACAAGTAATTCTTAAAACTTAACAACATTCTTAAACAATGAGTGTGATCATTCTTTAATTCATTCTTCAAGCCTTTCCCATAAGGTCTTCAAGCCATTTCTATCACAAATTCATTACCAAATATTTTGTAGTGATACACTTGTAACAACTGCACATTAAACATATAAATATTTAACTACAATTCTATCAAAATACATCAATAATATTCTTTACAGAATAAACTATTCTTGCATAATGGTTTTGAATATTCTTAAAGAATTTGTATTATCATGAATATATCCAACGAACAAAACATTTGAAATATAAATACATGAAACGATCATGTTAACACAAAATGTGACTAAAAAAATAACATTTTTTGTTGAATATTCTAATAGAATAATATACTTGTTGCATAATATTCTTAACAATATTTGTTGAATATTCTAACAGAATAATATACTTGTTGCATAATATTCAGAAGCCATAAAAGCTTTGCTTTCATATATAAAAAAAGATAAAAAGACTGTTTAATTTGTTGATTTATACCTTTGTTCGTTTTCCTAAAAGGTTGGTATGCAGTAAATGCAAGTTCTCATCAACTTTCCTCTTGGACAACTTGTAAGCTACTAAAACAACATGAAAATTGAGATTTCCATAAACAACATAAAGATATATAAATATTCTTTGTTGAATATTCTAACAGAATAATATAATTGTTGCATAATATTCTTAACATTCTTTGTTGAATATTCTAACAGAATAATCGATATGAAAAAACATATCAAACTTGTCTCTTTTACACAAAAAATTTCTCTTTTTGACATTATATCAAACACTTGGAAGACATGTTTTATTATCAAACACTTGGACAACTTGTAAGCCACTGAAACAACATGTAAATTGAGATTTTCATAAACAACATAAAGATGGGATAAACAAATGGGAAATAGAGGCTATCGAGGCTTCAATGATCACGAAACGCAACCAACAGAAATAACAGAGGGAAAAGAATTGGAATTCACAATTAAAAGCTACTTGGGATTAGGGCGATGAGAAATCGAGTTCAAACAAAAATTATACCATCAAATTACTTCTCATACCGGCATTGAAGAATTTGAAAACAAAATTTGGCATATGTACTTCTCATACCTGAATCAACAATCCAAGGGACGATCACGAGAATTTGAGGTTTGTAAAGCAAAATCGACCAGTGTGGTAAAGGTAATTGGATGTGCATAGCAGGGTGATGGCGGTGTTGACTTTTTACCTCTCTCCCACTCGATCTTTCTCTGTGGAAACGGTGCATCGGAAATGAGGGTCTTAAGTGGCGATGGATAAATAGCTCATAGAGCAAGAATGAAGCCCCAATGAAACTGTTTTACTGTCGATTATGATTTCAAAAAGGAATTGTTTTAATCGAAGAAGGAGATGGAAGATGGTCGATTGTAAAATCAGAAATTAGCAGGAGGAAATTTACCGTCGATTGTAGAGATCGAGTTTCCATATTCGATTTCACCTTGTATGTTGCGACACCATCATCGTCGGTGCAAGGGACCAACACCGGAAAAACGAAGGGATTGGTGGCTGCAGGTGGAGGGTCGTCGGTGAAGAGGGTGTTTACCAGGATCGAAAAGGGAAGAACACAATATCCTAGGATGAAGGATTTTTTGCTTGGGTGGAAGTCGGCATTTTATGGTGACGATGATGAAACGAACGATGATTTTTTAAGGGTTTATAAACTAATTATCTTGATTAAATGCTATTAAAGGGAAATTGACCCATTATTTTAGGGATTATAATTTTGGAATATAAATAATTATACATACATAATGACTAAATTACCCTTTATTATTTAATTAATGATTTCTTTTTTCCTAAATTTTGATTGGTGCATTTAGGCATACAATATTTGCTAGAAACATTTGAACCTAGCTCTCTCTCTCTCTCTCTATCTATATATATATATATATATATATATATATATATATATATATATATATATATATATATATATATATATACCCCAAAATCAACTTAGAAAAAAAAAAAGGCGAAAGTGATAATATATAAAGTGCAAAATCAAGGGGGTAAACAGGACATTTTAAAAAGTAGAGGGGAATGTTATTTTATAAGTAAGGGTTAATAGCAAGAAAAACATAAAAGAAAAGGTTTAAAATGGAAAAGTAAAAAAGAAATTGAAAAATGACGAAAACTAATAGAAATGGCCAAAAAAGAAAGGACCGTCCACATTTGTCTTTAGAATCTAATTTTAGAATCTAATTATAGAATACATGATGAAGGTTATCGATAAAAAAAAATACGGATTATAATGATATTTTTCTGTTATTTCTTTCGTTTTAAAATTATTTTTTATAGACAAAAAAACATATTAATACAAAAAATATTAATGATTATTAATTTTATTAAATGAAATTATAGTCTTATCTATTTGTTGAATTAAAATTATAGTCTTATCTATTTGTTGCATTTAATTCTATGATAGATTAATAATAATAAGGAGTTTCATAAAAGAAATATTTATTTTTAGTAATAGACTATCATTTTGAGACAAACCAAAAATAAAATATAAACTATTAATATGGAATGAAAAAAATATTAATTTTGAAAAAAAATTACATAAAAGTAATCATCTATAGCTTATGATGCAAACTCAAAAGCTCTTTAGTTACTCTTTAGTTGCCATATAAACTCAAAAGCTCTTTAGTTACTCTTTAGTTGCCATATTGGCTTCTGATACAAATTAAGAGCTATTTATCAAAACGATTAAAGGGATTTTTTAATGAATTTCATATTTAATTATGAAAATATTCGTTATAATTAATGTATTTTACATTTAATTATGATAATATTTATCATTAATTAATACTTCTTATATATGCCCTTAGGACACATATTAGAAAATCCCTTAAATAATTGGATAGAAAGTTTTATAAATGTTTATTAAGTTAAATAATTAAACTCGTTAGTTTTTAATATCTTATTTTCTTCTTATTTAATGACTTACTTAAAGTTATTGATAAGTTATTATTATTATTATTATTATTATTATTATTATTATTATTATTATTATTATTATATATATATATATATATATATATATATATATATATATATATATATATATATAATTTGGCAAACACTATAAAATAATTTATCTACTTATTATATTTTTGTAAAACGAAAATATAAATATATTAAAGAAGTTAAATAAAACACCTTTTAGATCAAGTTAAAGAAAAATAATGCACTTGTCGTTTGTTACAAATTGTCAAGGGAAAGACAAAGGAATTGGCGACGGATTTGTCAACACCGTTCCGACACACCCACAAAAGCACACTCATTACAACCGTAAGACAGGCCATTCATTAACACCCCCACCTAAAACAATAAGCATCATGCTTGCACCAATATCTCCCTACACCTTCTAAAATTAAGATCATATTAATTTGACCTATCTATCGCGTGTTCATTTGGATTTTATATTGTTTTGATTTATTATAGATAAAATGACAAAATAAGTTAAATAGGTTGTATAATTGAAGATATTATTAGTTTTTTTTGTTGTTGAAACAGTAATTTTTATTTTCAAAAACTCTTTTATATATATATATATATATATATATATATATATATATATATATATATATATATATATATATATATATATATACACACACACTAGCCATTTATCCGCGCCAAGCGACGGGTACGAATAGTTTTCTTAGAAATTAGTGGGAGTTAAAAACTCCACCAAGACAATCTTAAAACTCTTATACTCAACCCACTTTGATATATGTTCAATGTTCACTAACAATAATTAAATATATGACTCAATCCATTCAATTGGGACTCATCCACAACACAATACTATAATTGTTTACTTTAAATAGCAACCTAATTATAATAAACAAAAAAATAATAATAGTTTTTATTTAATAATTCAACATGATACATAAACACCAAATTATAGATCTACTTGTCTTCTAGTAAAAATTGTCAAAGTTGTCTATCACTCGTAAAAACTGCCAAAGTTCTCAATCACTCGATTTTGTATGACTTCGTGCAAAAAGTAGAGCTAAGATCAATAGATTCAGAAACCAGAACCAGAAAAACATAGTGTAAACAAACAAAAATTAGTAACCAAATTCCATTTTACCTTTCACTTTCAAAGCTTATAATAGTAGATATTTCAATAAACATCCATTAACAAAGATCCACCCTTTTAATTTATTTCTGACAATTTCTTAATTTTAAAATATTTATAAAAAACATACAATGTTCTAATAAATTAATCAATGAAACTGCATTGTTATTCTTAGCATTTAACCCTTCTAAAAATTGCGACACTTCATACATATTGTAACTGTAAATAAAAATTGGGATAATTTCCAAAAGTAATACTACCCTTTTTAGTTCACACATTTAGCTTTGTTGCAAAAACCTGTCAATTCGCATCCATGTTGAGAAAACCGACATTTTAACCTTAAAAATCAAAACTATCTTTCAAAAAGGGACAACATATACAAGCAACCCAAATTTAAAGGCAGACATATCTTTGCTGGAACATCCAAGTACACATGATGATTTCAAGCTCACGATTTATAAAAATACATTAGTTGAATTTTTTAGTTTAACACTCGTTCAAAACAAATTAAAATGTATTAGAAAACTATCTATTTTATTTGAGAGATAATTACTCAAACAAAACTTACAAAAAAAATAGCAAAATATTTTGTACAATTAACACAACAATTTGTTTCAAAATTTGACCATTTTACACTTGAGACTGTTCTTTACCTGGTGTGAGTTTTGGCTCTATATGGATATTGCCTTTTTGGTGTTGGCTTCAATGTTTTTTTTCGCTGTACATCCCAAGCCGCCTTGTTTTTCTTCTCATTTTATGACCTTTTTGCTCCTAGCACTATATGGAAGGTTATATGGGCCTAGTTTCTTTTCTTTTTATTCTCCTTTGGAGTCTTGTTAGTGAGACCATTCCCCTCTCAAATTCCTAACTAGTGGTGTTCTTGCTTCCATCTTATTTATGGTCCAGATTTCTTGACCATTTTTCCGTTGGGGTCGGGACGTTTTCATGTTTCCTACTGTGTCTTTTATCCGTAGTTTTCCTTGGTGGTATTTGGTGTTTTATAGATGCATATATATTAGTGAAATCCATTTGGTTTGCCATTACCACCTGTGAGTATCCGAGTTGTTTATATTAACCCCAGAATTCACAATAAAAATTGTTCATAGTCTTATAGATGTACAGACATAGGTTTATGTTACAATTCCTTACCAATGTAATTTACCCTCAGAATGAGCATCATCTTCCACCAGTTATTTTGGTAAAATACATATTTTTTTTGTTTTTAATTGGAAAATTGTAAAGTTAGAAAGTCTAAACTATTTGCAAACATGAAAGTTTAGTAAATCAGTACCTGATCATGTGCAGTAAGAACTTTGTCTATTGGTTGATATAACTAACAAATAGATGTATTCAACAACCATCATTGCAATTTGAAGCCACTCTCCGAATTTCTTATCCGATGAAGACCCAACACACTCATTGAACCTGAAAGTCAATGAAAAATGAAGTTTTGTCAAATATATTTACAGAAAACAAAAAGAGGGTCATAGGTTGTAGAAATAATAAACTAACTTTATCAATCTCAACACACTCTCGTGGATGAAAATGAAGGCTTATCATTTTTTACCAACTTCATACATTAATTTGCAAATAAACTTTTTAATAGTAAAATATTGGGCATTATCACATCTACCAAACAATAATATTAGCTATTGCCTCTTGTGAATTAAGAACATGTGAGGAAGCTTCTTTTGTGATGTTAAGCATAAGCTTATATTGTGCAATCTCATGCAAAAGCACCACGAATCTTCTTCAACGTAAATATTTACAAATCTACAGATAAATATTGTCAGATTTAGGTGCACATAACCTAATTTCAGAAAATAAAAAAAGGTATTTGATTTTTTTCCTTTTAACCCAAAAAAAACCATACACACACATAAATAATAGGCATTTGAAAATGCAAGAATCACAAACAAAAAAGAATTTCAATCACATTCAAATCCCAAAACAAAAAATAAAGAAAATCTGAGGTTTTATATACCATATGTGTCTTGTGCAACTTACTTTTCGTCTTCAACTCCTAAAAACATATTAATCAAAGAACTGGAATGCCCAAAAAGATGCAACATAAAAGCATTTTTTTAATGTAACATTTTCTAGGTGTTATCCAGGGGAAAAAATTTTAAATTATAGAAATAAAATGGAATTTGTATTGAGCCAAAAATATTGTGATTAAAAAATTAAAGGGAATGAAAGAAATGTAAAAGAACAAAGAGATGACATTACATCATCCAATACATTATCATCACACATACACACACAACAACAGACCTTCTCAGAAATAGAAAAGAGGAAAGAGACGAGAGAAGAGCTAGAATATAAGACGAACCTATGCATTTCTATCAAGAAATGATATTCATGTTAGAGGAAATGATGCAAAAGAGATGCAAAGTCGCTGCCTTCCCTCTTCCAGATGTAGAAGAAGCCAAATCTTATGTTGTTGATCCACATCCTAGTGTCATAGGAACAAAATGATTCCCATACCCAGTCTCATTTATAGGTTAAAAGAATAAATTTTACCCCACAAACAACAAATAAGAATTTTAATTAATTAATTTTTTTATTTTTCCAGAGTGTAGTTATGTTTTTACATAAAACGTTTATGACAAATTGTCACTTGAGCATACATTCTTGCAAAAGGAAACAACAAAAAGGTAATTGATATTTTTCTCAAATTAATGGAAATCGTTTAATATATTCAAACATCATAAAAACAACAAAACTAAATCCAATTAACTTTTTACCCTTGGCAATCTGGTCCACATCTTCCAGAAGCAAACCAGGTCACCTTGAGATGGTATTTGAGTTGCACCCGCATCTGTCCCTGATATGTCTTCTTGTTGTCTGCCCTGATCCATAACAAACATCCTTGATTCCGGTTTTAGAGGGGGAGCACCAACTCCAGGCAGGTAATAAAAATAGAATTAGAAAGACAAAATCAGGCTATGCTCAACAAAGAAAATTCATTAAAAAGTACAAAGAAGTAAAGGTTAAAACACCTTCAAATAGAATCAAATTTTGGTAAAACAACAACTACTAAAAATCTTGATTTAAATTCCAAAACTATATCAGATAATCGTATATAATATGACCAAACTAACCTTCTATTTTTCTACATGGTGAACGTACCTAAGAATACAAACAAATTTAAGCTTTCTCTTTTGCTTTAAGATTAACTGAAGTCGTCTTCTTCAAGCAAACCCAAAAAATCAAACCAAGACCCTAAAAGTAAATCATCAGAATTTCATATCAAATAATCATAAATCTATAAAAAAAATGTAAAGAAAAACACTATATGAAACATAAAAAATCATAAATCGAGATAGAGAGCTACTAGTGGAGGTTTGTATATGTCATTTGTTTACTGGAAGCATGCGGCTTTTAGTGGTGCATGGGTTCAGATGGAGCATGTAAAAGTTGTATCCAACATTTGTCTAGAGATGGAGATATTAGTGGCTGATAGAGATAAAGCAGGTGGTGATTAGCACGATGTTAAAAGCGATGTTGGTTGGTTAAGTGAGTAGATGTTGTAATGGTGGTGCGGGTGTTGCATCAGGTATTTGGGGTGATAAATTTGGGTGAAAGCAGTGATGGTAGTAGGGGTGTGCAAAAAAACTGCAAACCCGAAAAACCAATCCGATCCAGCCAATCCGAAATCAAAAAAACCGCAACCGAAATAAACCAAAACCGAAACCGAAAAAACCGACTATCTACTGGTCGGTTTCGGTTTGGATATTTCGATATCCGCGGATACCCGAACCGAACCGTCACTATATATATATATATATATATATATATATATATATATATATATATATATATATATAACTAAATGTAGCACCTGGTTCCTGGTACGTAAAATTTATCTTAGTGTTTTTAATTTTAGCCTTGGACTCGGCGAGTTGTAGGTCCGACTCGCCGAGTAGAGACGGGATCCGGAACACATTTAAGTTGGCGACTCGGCGAGTCCATATTCTAGACTCGACGAGTCCCCGCTGTCTGATGAAACCCTAAATTTCAAGGGTTTGCACCCTATTTAAACCCTCTTATCCGCCCCCAAGCTCGCCCCTTCACCCTCAGAGCTCTATACTTCATTCAAGCCTTGTTCCTTGTGAGTTTGAAGCATTTTGGTGTGTTTTCTTGAAGATTTGGAGAGGGAAGGAGAGTAGATCAAGAAGAAGAGGAGGAGGTCAGGCATCTTTGTGCTATCTCAGTGTTTTCCTTAAGGTATAACTCGATTTCCCTCTGTTTTCATGCTTATAGTCCCTTTTAGCTCCATGGAAGTCCTTCTTGAGTTTTTCCCCAAGCTTGATTGTGCCTTATGGTTTGTAATAAGTTGTTAGCCTCTAGATCTAGGTGTGATTGAGCTCTAGGAGCTTAGATCTACTGCCTTTATGGAGCCATATTGCATGAAAGCCCTAGATCTACTCTTTTGGTGCATTTTGACCCCTAAAACCTTCATTGGTGATTATTTACACGTAAAGTTGGAAACTTTACTTGTTATTCATGCCCTAGAAACCCAGATCTATGAATAACATGAGCTGGATTCAAGCAGAATCGCGTGTATAGTATTTGCATGTGGCCGACTCGGCAAGTCGTTCATCTGACTCGACGAGTCGAGTCGCGAGTCCCCGAGTTTTCCCCCTTTTCGTGTTTGCGGGGTGGAGTGGTGAGTCGTGGGATAGGACTCAGTGGGTCGAAAGCTAGACTCACTCGTGAAGTAACTCGGCGAGTCAATGCCATGACTCAGCGAGTTTAAGGCAATCTTCTTGCCTCAAGAACAACTCGGCAAGTTGTTCATACAACACGGCGAGTCACAACATAGAGTGTTCTTCGGATGAAGATGAACTCGGTGAGTTGTTCATACAACTCGGCGAGTAGGATGAAGGACTATTGGCCTTGGGTATAGAAGGAAACCTCGTTGATTCAGCGCCTAACTCAACGAGTAGAGACAGATTTATGGTCAGACAAAGGGAAAGGGACTCGGCGAGTTGGCAAGCCAACTCGGCAAGTCAGGTCAACTGGCAGTTGACTTTGACTTGGACTCTTGGTTTATTAGGGGTAAAAGGTCATTTTACCCTGAGGTCGGTTAGCAGTATTTGACTGAGTGTTTTCGTGGGAATTATAGCCGGAGGATTCCCGAGGCGGCAGCATCAACAGACAGTCAGTTCCCGCGCAGATCAGCAGCTACTTTGAGGTGAGTTACCATCCAGTAGCGGTGGGTCTACGGCCACAATGTTGGCCCACAAGTAGGATTTGTATGATAGATGATTGTCTTTGTGATACTCATCTAAGGTTGCTACTATCTGTAACATGTTTATGTGTTAGTATGATGTGGTTATGTGCTATGTGTTATGTGGTAGTAGTAGGGGGTGAAATAGTCCCCAGTGTTCGGTCATAAGGACCGAAGGGGTAGGTCGGGCACCCAGATATGCCTGGCAGTATCCGGTCGTAAGGACCGAAGAGGTAGGTCGGGCATCCAGATATGCCCGGCAATGTCCGGTCGTAAGGACCGAAGGGGTAGGTCGGGCACCCAGATATGTCTGGCAGTATATGTTTGTTATGTGATTTTGGTATGTGTTACGGTGGGGGAACTCACTAAGCTTCGTGCTTACAGTTTTCAGTTTTGGTTTCAGGTACCTCTTCTTCGAAGGGGAAGGAGTTGGCGCAGTAGCGGTACATCACACACATGCTTTATATTCCGCATTATGATATCACCTGGGGATTTGTACTCTGACACTTTTATGTTTTATAAAAATGTTTTCCAGACATGCAAAATCTTTTGTGAAATGATATGATCGTTGAACGTTTTATTCCTAATGTTTTGCTAAGTACAATGTTTTAAAAATGAAATATTTGGCTCGTATTTTTGGGATGTTACAAGTTGGTATCAGAGCCTTGGTTTGAGGGATTCGAACACACCTTCTGGGGTGTTTGAACTCAAATCGAGGGATTAAAAGATTATGGAAAAAGAAAATGTTTTCTAATAGGATAAGTAAAGGGTTTTAAGAAAGAACAAAGTGTGTGATGTGTGCGACCGGCCGAGCTCAAGTAAGTATTCCCCAAAGTACCCATACAAGCTTATGTTATGTTATCAGTTTCAGTAGAACAACATGCTAGAATAGGACTAAGGATCTAGGAGTGATGCCTTAAGTGCCTGCTTATGTGCTTTAGTGTATGAAAAATTGCATGCTAGAACTGAGTAGACAGCAGTAGGATAACCTGTTTAGGTTATGCCTGATAGTACGAGTTTAGCATTGTATGCTAGTTCAGTTTTTCTCTACAAGGATAGAGTTGCTTGAGATTGTTTCCTTTTGTCCAAATGTTGTTTGCTTTGTGCTATGTGGGCTTTGAGTGATGGGATTTAGCTGTTAGGTGAATACGTTAAGGTCACATGTGATCAGGGTTGAATAATCTCAGAGTGTTGGATTTGACCCTATTGTGTAGCTCTTGTTTGAGTCCTAACCGATGTAGGGATGAGTCCCTTACTCGAAGGATTATCCGAGCCTCGTCGCATGTGATTGTATTCAGGTAATAGCTAATTGGCATCACCAAGAGACCTTCAGCAGCTGAGGACTGGGTTGGGTGGAGTCAGAGGTTTCCTAGGGTAAGCCTAGGATAAGAGTAGTAGAGATCAACGGTAGTGAAAGGGACCTGGTGGAGTCAAGGCAGTCCTTGGAGAAAGTACGGATAGATGTGGAAGGTAGTATGGGCCCGTACTACTGAAAGCAGAGGATCCGTACCCGAATCAAGGAAGGCTAAGATAAGACCAGGGAACTTGTAGTAGGTGTGATCCCTCGTTGGGAGCCTCGACTGTCGAGGGTGAGGTTCGCATAGATGATTAGCTTCTGCCCTGAAGGGTCGAAGGTGAGGTTCGCAGCAGGGTGTCTACGTGTTCGAGCTAGGGATTGGTGGGAGTCCGTAGGGGACTCGTTGGGAGCCTCGGCTGTCGAGGCTATGACTTGGTTGGACTTCGCGACCAGGTTCAGGGCAGAGTTCGCGCCGGCTGTCGAGCTTTCAGCAGCTAGCCAGGGAGTTCTTGGATATGAGGCAGACGACGGAGACTGTGGTGGAGATCACCGCCAAGTTTTGGGAGAGAGAATTGTTGGTGCCCCAGTATGCGGGTGATGAGGACATGAGGAGGACCCGCTACCATGATATGCTCCGAGCTGATATTCGGAAGCATGTCAGTTTTTAAGCTTGCCCCACCTTGGACTCTATGATTTCCAGGGCAAGGGAGAGGGAGATAGATCTGGAGCACATTCGGAAGAGGAAAGCGGAGGAGGGGCATGTTATGGGGGCTTCGGGGAAGAAGCCCAAGGGATTGGATGCGGGGCCGAAAGGCCAACAGGGGCGGGGCCGCTGTAAGAAATGCGGCAAGGCGCACGAGGGAGCGTGCAAGATGGGATCTTCAGGCTGCTATAAGTGCGGCAAGTTAGGGCACTTCAGCCGAGATTGTACCGCTCCTGCACCAATGATGCAGACGTTTGAGTTTTTGTGTTTCCACTGCAACCAGAGGGCCCACAAGAAGGTCAATTGCCCCCAGTTGACAGCATCAGCACCGGTTAAGGCGCCAGCTCCAGCTACCCTATGGATTACAGATGGCTGGCAGGGCAAGCCAGAGGCTCGAGTGGTGAGGAGCCGGGCGTTTCAGCTGATGGCAGAGGAGGCACGCGCCGCACCCGATGTGGTGACGGGTATGATTCTTTCCCTCTACTTTATTTTTATGATGTTATGTTATTGATATGTGCTCTGTGTATATGCATTAGGATCGTTCCATGTGAACGGTATTCCTGTCTAGGTGTTGTTCGACTCGCGTGTCACCCGATCATTTGTTTCCCTTGCGCTTAGCAAGAAGTTTACTGAGTCTTCGGGCATGTTGGATTGCCCTTTAGAGGTAGAGATTGCTGATGATCGATCGGTGCGAGCGTCATCAGTATTCAGGGATTGTGTCCTAAGGTTATTTGAGGAGCGCTATTTGGTGGATTTGGTTCCCATCCCTTTGCGGGGGAACAAGGTGATTATACGCATGGATTGGTTGAGCCCTAATGGGGCGGTGATAGATTGCGCACAACAACTAGTGCGGGTCAGGACCCCAAGCGGGGGAGAGTTGGTGATCCACGGTGAGAGGCCACAGCGTGGACCTGTAGTATGTTCAGCAGCGAGAGCTAGGCGCTACCTCCAGCAGGGTCGCGCGGGATATGTCGTGTATGTTATGGATACCCGGGAGACGGGTAAGGCGACGGTGAGCGAGGTTCCAGTGGTGCGAGACTACGCTGATGTGTTCCCGAAGGAGCTTCCTGGAATACCTCTGGAGCGTCAGGTGGAGTTCAGGATCGACCTAGTTCCTGGTGCAGCTTCGATAGCCAAGGCACCCTATCAATTGGCTCCTCCTGAGATGCAGGAGTTGTCTACGCAGCTGCAGGAGCTGCTAGACAAGGGGTTTATTTGACCGAGCAGTTCACCCTGGGAAGCCCCGATCCTGTTTGTAAAGAAGAAGGACGGATCGCACCAGATGTGTATAGATTACCGGGAGCTGAATAAGGTAATGGTGAAGAACCGTTACCCACTCCCGAGGATTGATGACCTCTTTGATCAGTTGCAGGGAGCATCTTGGTTCTCCAAGATAGATTTGCGTTCAGGTTATCATCAGATGAGGGTCAGAGAGGAGGATGTACAGAAAACCGCGTTTCGGACGCGCTATGGCCATTATGAGTTCGTGGTGATGCCGTTTGGGCTAACCAATGCCCCTTCCACGTTCATGGACCTCATGAACCGCGTGTGTAGACCGATGTTGGATCGGTCTGTGATAGTTTTCATTGATGACATCTTGGTTTATTCCAAGACGCTGGAGGAGCACAAGGAGCATCTGAGAGAGGTTTTGGAGACCTTGAGGAGGGAGAGCTTGTATGCCAAATTCTCCAAATGTGAGTTTTGGTTGCGCGAGGTGAAGTTTCTTGGGCACCTCGTCAATCAGAACGGGATTTTAGTAGACCCCGCCAAGGTGAAGGCCGTGATGAGGTGGGAGGTTCCGAAGTCTCTATCCGAGATTCGGAGTTTCCTAGGATTGGCAGGCTACTATCGGAGGTTTATTCAGGATTTCTCCAAGATAGCCGTACCCCTGACACGGTTAACTAGGAAAGTCGTGGTCTTTCGATGGGGGCCTGAGCAGCAGGCAGCGTTCGAGATTCTGAGGCAGAGATTGAGCGAGGCGCCAATCTTAGCCCTGCCCGAGGGCGTGGAGGATTTTGTGGTATATTGTGATGCGTCGATCTTAGGCTTAGGCACAGTGTTGATGCAGAGGGGGCATGTCATTGCTTACGCCTCAAGGCAGCTGAAGCCTCACGAGGCGAACTACCCGACGCATGATTTGGAGTTGGGGGCGGTGGTTTTCGCCCTCAAGATTTGGCGGCATTACCTCTACAGGGTTTGATGTACCATTTACATGGACCACAAGAGTTTGAGGTACCTCATGGATCAGCCGAATCTGAACATGAGGCAGCGTCGGTGGTTGGATGTGGTGAAGGATTATGATTGCGAGATCCTTTACCACCCGGGGAAGGCCAATGTGGTGGCCAATGCGCTTAGCCGCAAGGCGGCGCCGATCAGGGATATTTGCATGAGGATGACTGTGGTGACTCCCCTGTTGGAGCAGATTCGGGAGGCTCAACAGGAGGCTATGAAGGAGGAACATCGGAAGAGTGAGCGAATAGTGGGTCAAGTCACCTCCTTCGATTATGATAGCCGAGGGTTATTGACATTACACCGTAGGGTGTGGGTACCGTATCACGGAGGCGTGCGCCAGGTCTTGATGGAGGCGGCGCACAAATCCCGATTTTCAATTCATCCAGGGGCGACGAAGATGTATCGGGGTCTTCGCCTAGACTATTGGTGGCCCTGCATGAAGCAGGATGTGGTGTGGTACGTCGAGCGGTGTTTGACCTGCAGGAAGGTCAAGGCTGAGCATCAGAGACCGCACTGCAAGATGCAGCCGTTGGATATCCCGTTATGGAAATGGGAAGATATTATGATGGATTTTATCACAAAGCTTCCACGGACGGCGCGAGGAGTAGATTCGATTTGGGTCATCGTGGATCGATTGACCAAGAGCTCCCATTTTATTCCGATTCAGGAAAGTATCTCGGCCGAAAAGTTGGCCGATATCTACATCAGGGAGATAGTGGCACAGCACGGGGTGCCAGTGTCAGTGATATCAGATCGAGATGTGCGGTTCACTTCCAGGTTTTGGAAGAAGTTTCATGATGAGTAGGACACTCGTCTACACTTTAGCACCGCCTTTCAACCGCAGACGGATGGTCAGTGTGATCGGACCATCCAGACTTTGGAGGATATGTTGTGGGCATGCGTGCTAGACTTCGGTGGTAGCTGGGATACCTATCTTCCCTTGGCTGAGTTCTCGTACAACAACAGCTACCACGCGAGTATTGACCGTCCTCCATTCGAGATGCTGTACGGTCGGAGATGCAGGACCCCGATATGTTGGGGAGAAGTTGGCCAGAGGGTCATGGGGAGCACCGAGGTGGTGCTCAAGATGACCGAGAGAATCCAGCAGGTTCAGAGCAGGCTCCAGACTGCGCAGAGTCGGCAGAAAAGTTATGCCGACAAGCATCGGTCAGACCTGGAGTTCCAGGTCGGGGATAAGGTTCTCCTGAAAGTGTCGCCTTGGAAAGGCGTCATCCGATTCAGGAAGTGGGGCAAGTTGGGCCCGAGGTACATTGGACCGTTTAGGGTTGTAGAACGGGTGGGCAAGGTGGCATATAGGCTGGATCTGCCAGTCGAGCTCAGCCAGACCCATAACACCTTCCATGTCTCCCAGCTGCGGAAGTGACTCGTGGATGATTCATTGGTGGTGCCGTTAGAGGATATACAGGTTGATGACAGCCTGAATTACATTGAGCGCCCAGTCGCAATCCTCAACCGGAAGTCGAAGGATCTAAGGAACAAGAGGGTGGAGTTAGTGAAGGTGCAGTGGCAGCACCGAAAGAGGTCCGAGTGGACTTGGGAGCCGGTGGAAGAAATGATGGAGAATTACCCCGAGTTGTTTCAGGATCGAGCATCAGACTTCGAGGACGAAGTCTAAAATAAGTGGGGGAGATTTGTAGCACCTGGTTCCTGGTACATAAAATTTATCTTAGTGTTTTTCATTTTAGCCTTGGACTCGGCGATTTGTAGGTCCGACTCGCCGAGTAGAGACGGGATCCGGAACACGTTTAATTTGGCAACTCGGCGAGTCCATATTCTGGACTCGGCGAGTCCCCGCTGTCTGATGAAACCCTAAATTTCAAGGGTTTGCACCCTATTTAAACCCTCTTATCCGCCCCCAAGCTCGCCCCTTCACCCTCAAAGCTCTATACTTCGTTCAAGCCTTGTTCCTTGTGAGTTTGAAGCATTTTGGTGTGTTTTCTTGAAGATTTGGAGAGGGAAGGAGAGTAGATCAAGAAGAAGAGGAGGAGGCCAGGCATCTTTGAGCTATCTCAGTGTTTTCCTTAAGGTATAACTCGATTTCCCTCTGTTTTCATGCTTATAGTCCCTTTTAGCTCCATGGAAGTGCTTCTTGAGTTTTTCCCCAAGCTTGAATGTGCCTTATGGTTTGTAATAAGTTTTTAGCCTCTAGATCTAGGTGTGATTGAGCTCCAGGAGCTTAGATCTACTGCCTTTATGGAGCCATATTACATGAAAGCCCTAGATCTACTCTTTAGGTGCATTTTGAGCCCTAAAACCTTCATTGGTGATTATTTACACGTAAAGTTGGAAACTTTACATGTTATTCATGCCCTAGAAACCCAGATCTATGAATAGCATGAGCTGGATTCAATCAGAATCATGTGTATAGTATTTGCATGTGGCCAACTCGACGAGTCGTTCATCTGACTCGGCGAGTCGAGTCGCGAGTCCCTGAGGTTTCCCCCTTTTCGTGTTTGCGGGGTGGAGTGGTGAGTCGTTGGATAGGACTCAGTGGGTCGGAAGCTAGACTCACTCGTGAAGTAACTCGGCGAGTCAATGCCATGACTCAGCGAGTTCAAGGCAATCTTCTTGCCTCAAGAACAACTCGGCGAGTTGTTCATACAACACGGCGAGTCACAACATAGAGTGTTCTTCGGATGAAGATGAACTCGGCGAGTTGTTCATACAACTCGGCAAGTAGGATGAAGGACTATTGGCCTTGGGTATAGAAGGAAAACTCGTCAAGTCAGCGCCTAACTCGACGAGTAGAGACAGATTTATGGTCAGACTAAGGGAAAGGGACTCGGCGAGTTGGCAAGCCAACTCGGCGAGTCAGGTCAACTGGCAGTTGACTTTGACTTGGACTCTTGGTTGATTAGGTGTAAAAGGTCATTATACCCTGAGGTCGGTTAGCAGTATTTGACTGAGTGTTTCGTGGGAATTATAGCCGGAAGATTCCCGGGGCAGTAGCATCAGCAGACAGTCAGTTCCCGCACAGATCAGCAGCTACTTTGAGGCGAGTTACCATCCAGTAGCGGTGGGTCTACGGCCACAATGTCGGCCCACCAGTAGGAGTTGTATGATAGATGATTGTCTTTGTGATACTCATCTAAGGTTGCTACTATCTGTAACATGTTTATGTGTTAGTATGATGTGGTTATGTGCTATGTGTTATGTGGTAGTAGTAGGGGGTGAAATAGTCCCCAGTGTCCGGTCGTAAGGACCGAAGGGGTAGGTCGGGCACCCAGATATTCCCGACAGTGTCCGGTCGTAAGGACCAAAGGGGAGACCAGCACCCAGATATGCTAGTCAGTATCCGGTCGAGATGACCGAAGGGGTAGGTCGGGCACCCAGATATGCCTGGCAGTATATGTTTGTTATGTGGTACAGTGGGGGAACTCACTAAGCTTCGTGCTTACAGTTTTCAGTTTTGGTTTCAGGTACCTCTTCTTCGAAGGGGAAGGAGCTGGCGCGGTAGTGGTACATCACACACATGCTTTATATTCCGCATTATGATATCACCTGGGGATTTGTACTCTGACACTTTTATGTTTTATAAAAATGTTTTCCAGACATGCAATATCTTTTATGTTTTATAAAAATGTTTTATTCCTAATGTTTTGGTAAGTACATGTTTTTAAAAATGAAATATTTGACTCGTATTTTTGGGATGTTGCACTAAATAAACTTAAAAAATAATAAGAATATCGTGTTCCACATCAACATTTTCTTTAATTTACCGCATACAATCTAATAGCCAAAACATAACTGAATTAATAGTTTAGAACTTTCATCACAATGTATGGTTAATTTTATTATTATAGTTATTATATAAATTATAATATATAATTTGAACTTCAACAAGTATTCTGACTTGAGACTTAACGATAGTTTATATTTTTGATTAATGGTTTCGATTTTTAGTATTTAGCGGGTACCCGTGAACCGAACCGTGGTTACCCGCTTTTATACGGTTCGGTTCAGTTTGGTTTTTTTCATAATTCGGTTCGGGTTCAGTTAGTGCATGTTAGGTACCCACCCCGTGGTCACGATTCATAAGTTTTTTACTATCCGAGTCGAACCGCCCCGTAAACACCTCTAGATGGTTGTAGATGGAAGAGACGGTGAGGGTGAATAATTCATAAGCAACCACTTTCTTATCTTCACCTTGGAAATCAGAGAGCTACA
The DNA here is from genome assembly GCF_002870075.4 of Lactuca sativa. Lineage (NCBI taxonomy): Eukaryota > Viridiplantae > Streptophyta > Magnoliopsida > Asterales > Asteraceae > Lactuca > Lactuca sativa. The sequence goes on along the minus strand of NC_056625.2, from coordinate 156,240,287 downwards.
AAGAGTGGTGGGTTTGTAGGCGACGATGACGTGGCTAACAGTAAGAAGGTAAGGAAGAAGAGAAATCAAATTGACTTAACCTGTATGGCTTTAACAGATCCAATGTTTTAGTCCATTGACGCCTCTTAAATTGCCATTGTTTGATACGATTGTTACACTTCCATCAACATTCTAATGAATAATAGAAACAAAAATAGAATGCCCATTTCGAATTTGGTGTAAAAATAGGAAGAAAAAAACAGAAAATCGAGCCTTTAATCACAAACACGCCTGCTTAGAAGAAACGATGGTGGGAGATTGATATGTGCATATTTAGCTATATATTTTGTATATAATTTTAATACTTTTTGGCCAATTTATTGCAATTTATTGACAAAAGGTACTTAATTATGTTTAAATTGTATTCTTAGCCTAAAAGATGTGCTCGGAAGCAAAAGGAAGTGGGAAATGCAATCGGGAGCTCGGGGATTGAAGAAAAAAGAAAAAGAGTCAAAATCCTAAAGAACTCGGCGAGTTAGATGCCTACTAGAAGATTCCACATGGACATTCGCGAAGTAATAGAAGTCCTTGCCATACACAAATTTTTAATGAGGGACTCGGCGAGTCAGTTATTGGACTCGATGAGTAGCCTCTGTTTTCATAAATTTATAAATGGGAGTCAATTTCCTAAAACTAAAGCCTTCTCTGGAACCCTTGGGGATTAAATTGCGACTGGAGGTGTGACTGGAGCTCTGGAACTCGTGGAACAACCCTATCTTTCAATTTTGAGAAGATCAAAGGCAAATTAAGTTTACTCTTTAGTTAATCTTTTGTTTGAACTATGTGTGAACTTTTAGATCTCGTTTTTAAGCTACCTTCTGTTGTATTCATGAGCTAAAACTCATATCTTCTGTTTAGGGTAGATGAATTTATGACTATGGTTTGATTTTGTGGTTGAATTAATTGAATTTGGTGAGTTTTTTTTTGTAAGCTTGTTGAAGAACCTTATTTGTTAACAACAACTATTTTCTGTTAATTAACAAGTATATTAAGCTGCATGAACATCTCTTAATTGCTTATCTCATATGATTTATGTGAAAACATTGTTATGTGCCTAGGAATAGCGAACGTGAAACTAGGGTTAACTAGAAAACAGGTAAGTTTATTAGATTAGTAATTTGATTAGCTAACTACAAGTCTTACTTAACCCGAATCAATAAAATAGGAAATTTATTAGTTTAATCACTTGATCACTGCTTGAATTAATTTGTTTTCTAAGGATTAGTAATAGAGAACGTGAACCTAATCACATTAATCGGTAGCCAATAACAATTAATCCATAGCACTTGCCATAAAATCAACCATAGAAGTAAATGAATCGAACCTAAACATAAGTCTCATTTAATATTGAATTTAGTTGATTTTTATTTGTTTTAGCTGTTAATGGCTTTGTTTATGTGTTAGATAAGTGTTTAAGTTTCTACTCTTGCAAAACTAGATAAAACCTCTTTTCTTTTATTAATTATTTTTTCAGATAATTTAGTAGTTAGTTTATTTATCGTTCCCTGTGTTCGATACCCTGCTTGCTTAATTATACCATCAATTGACAGGCACACTGTCTTTTTTGTGTCTAAATCATATTTAAAAAGTAGGATTAAAACTAGTGAAATAAACACACATCAAGTTTTTGGCGCCATTGCCGGGGAACGGTTCCAAAATAAATTTTAATTGCTAGTATTAAATTTGGTGAGTTTTGTTTTGTTAAGCTTGTTGAAGAACCTTATGTGTTAACAACAACTATTTTCTATTATCTAACAAGTATATTAAGTTGCATGAACATCTCTTAATGGTTTATCTCATATGATTTATGTGAAAACATTGTTATGTGCCTAGGAATAGCGAACGTGAAACTAGGGTTAACTAGAAAATAGGTAAGTTAATGTGTGAGCTTGTGTGACGAACCATCAACAAGAGGTTAATTAAATTAGTAATTTGATTAGCTAACTACAAGTCTTACTTAACCCGAATCAATAAACTAGGAAATTTATTAGTTTAATCACTTGATCACTACTTGAATTAATTTATTTTCTAAGGATTATTAATAGCGAACATGAACCTAATCACATTAATCGATAGCCAATAACAATTAATCCATTGCATTTGTCATAAAATCAACCATAGGAGTAAATGAATCGAACCTAAACAAAAGTCTCCTTTAATATTGAATTTAGTTGATTTTTATTTGTCTTAGTTGTTAAATGCTTTGTTTAAGTGTTAGATAAGTGTTTAAGTTTCTACTCTTGCAAAACTAGATAAAACCTCCTTTTCTTTTATTAATTATTTTTTTAGATAATTTAGTAGTTAGTTTATTTATCATTCCCTGTGTTCGATACCTTGGTTGCTTAATTATACCATCAATTGATAGGTACACTGTCTTTTTTGTGTCTAAATCATATTTAAAAAGTAGGATTAAAACTAGTGAAATAAACACACATCAAGTTTTTGGCGCCATTGCCGGGGAATGGTTCTAAAATAAATTTTAATTACTAGTATTATCGATCCTTTGTATAAGAACTATCTTGCACAAAGTTACTGCTTTAGTAGATTAGTTATTAGGATTGAATTATAGTTTTTCTATTTTTAGGATTTTTGTTCTAAATTTTTTCTGATTTACCTTTGACTCGCCGAGTACAATCGCAGCTATTCGACGAGTCCATCGTAATAATCCAATTTCGATTTTAGTTTTGTTTTGTTCTTTTTATGCATGTTTTTTTTTGCTTATTTCAGCTATTTTATGACTCGAGGATCGAACTCATCTTTGGTACCACCTCTTGAAAACCCGGAATCAGCTTTGAGGAAGAATAAGAAGAAGATCGTTGAAGAGACTAACCCGCCAAAGAAATCACCTTTCAAGGACCTTAAATCGGTATTTGGAAAGAAGAAAAGCCAAAAAGTGGGAGAGTCTAGCAGCCAAAAGAGCGAAGAAAGCAAGATAGAAGGCTTTGGATTTAACCCAATCCAAAAGAAACCGAATACGAAACCGAAACCGAAACCAAAGAAGAAAGCGACCTAGAAGGCGAATCCAATAACACTATGGCTAACATTGCTGATCTCACCATGGGTGAGTATAAGAAGAGGCTGCGTGATGACACCGGGTCGGGACTAGTGCAACCCACAATTCCAGCAACTGCTACCTTTGAGCTAAAAGGCCACATTCTCACTCAACTCAATGACATCCCATTCTACGGGAAAGATCATGAAGACGCGTACAAGCACATCGACGAGGTCAACGATATAGCCGACTATTTCAACATCCCGAATGTGCCTCGCGAGACTGTTTTGTTTCGTATGCTACCAGCCACATTTAAGGGGGTTGCGAAAGACTGGCTGAAATCACTTCCCCCAGGATCCATCACCACTTGGGCAAAATGCATGAAGAGTTCATTGACAAATTTTTCCCTCCTTCGAAAATAGCAAAATTGAAGAAAGTCATTGCCAACTTCGAGCAACAACCGGGCAAGTCACTATACGAGGCGTGGGAGAGATACAAAAGCTTGTTGAGGAATTGCCCCCACAATGACTTGAACGTTCAACAAGAAGTCTCCATTTTTTATGATGGAGTAAATGTTACCACTAGACAACTCCTTGACTCTCAAGGCCCATTGACAAAGAAAAATTTGGCGGAAGTTAAGGAACTCATTGAAGAATTCTCTAAGCACTCTAGAGAATATCATAACCCAAGGAATGACTCAACTTGAGGGGAGGTGAACTCTATTTCCCATGACATGGTAGCAATGATGGCAAAATTGGAGAGCATGGATCGAAGAATGACTAAGATGGACCAATCCATCCATGCCATTAGAGTGGGATGTGACAACTGTAGAGGGCTTCACTTTACTAAAGACTGTGATCTTGATGAGAACAGGAATTGAAAAGCTCAAGTGTGTTATTCAAGTGGTGATAGATACGATGATGATTGGCTAAAACCCAAGAAAGAATGGCTACCTTATGATGCGTACAAGAAGGCGAAGGAGGAATATTATAAGCAAAAAAGCAAGAGTTTTTTTATCAAAAGGAGGAGCCGGTGCAAGAAAGGAAATCTGATTTGGAAGATATGCTTACAAGATTCGTAGCCGCGTCCGAGAAAAGGCATAACGATACCGATGATGCAATAAAAGATCAACAAACCATGTTGAGAGAGCACCAAATTATGATGAAAGATCAACAAACTCTATTAAGGAATCAGCAAGCCTCCATTCTCAACATAGAAAAGCAGTTAGGCCAACTTGCACAAAAAGTAAATGAAAGACAACCGGGTGGACTTCCTAGTAATACCGAAAATAATCCGAAAGGCGCACATATAAGTAGGGTGAGCGCGGTGCGGTTTGGAGCGGTTATTAGCCAAAACCTCACCACTAACCACACATGCGGTTAATCCATTTTCAAAACCACTTGGTACGGTTATTTTTGTGGTGCGGTTAGGCAGTTATTTTTGCGGTGTGGTTTTGTTTTTTCTGTGTTGTGGTTATTAACCGCATGGATTTGTGCGGTTATTTTGTGTGGTTTTTAGCCACAGTTTAGAGCTCAAATGGCTTTAAAATTTTAAATATATTACTTGTAATAATAAAAAAAATCATATTGTATAAGACAATTAACTTAAATCACAAACAATTAATATCTTTAAAATGTCAGATTAATAGTAATTAACAATAAATTTCTTAAAATTGTCTAATTTCACCATTGTTCGATGTTAAACATAACAAAAAACCATACTTTTGTCTTCTAGTATTTTATTCATCTTTCATTCATGAAACTTGTCTTATTTTTAATATTTAATATATTAATAATTAATAAAAAAAAGTTGTATATAATATATGCGGTGCGGTGCGGTTTTTTTGTGGTTATTGAAAACTAATAATCGCACCGCACCGCAAATTTGCGGTTTTAAAAAAACAGAAAACCTCACCATCGGTTTTTATTGCGGTTGCGGTTTATGTGGTTTTTGCGGTTAATTTTAGTTGCGGTGTGGTTTTTGCTCACCCCGTGACAAATAGGACTAGGAAGATTATAACTCCTCTGGCCCCTATCCAGAAAGAAGACCCTACGATGTTGCAAGAGGAAGAAGCATAAACTCAGGAATCGCAGAATCCTGACCCGACTCGCTGAGTCGCAAACATGGACTCGACGATTCCCCCACCTGAACAGAAAATAAATCGCCTGTTAAGCCATATCAGCCTCCACTATCGTTTCCAGGTCGAGCCAGACAAGATAAGCACGATTGGTTATCAAAAGTTCCTGGAACACATAAAAACCCTTCAAATTAATATGCCATTCATTGAGGCGGTTACACAAATGCCTAAGTATGCTAAATTTTTAAAGGAGCTTCTTACAAATAGAAAGAAGATGGAAGAAGTGAAGAAGGTGGTTCTAAATGAAAATTGTTTAGCCGCCATGTTGAACAAACTACCTAAGAAAAAGGGTGAACTGGGTAGTTTGACCTTGCCTTGCCAATTCGGAAATCTATCAACTATTCATGCATTGGCTGATTTGGGGGCAAGTGTTAACCTTATGTCATATTCATTCTTTAAGAAATTAGACCTTCCGGAGCCAAGTTCAATTCGAATGGCAATTCACTTAGCAAATAAAACGGTGACATTTCCAAGGGGAATATGCGAAGACCTATTGGTGAAAGTAGATAAGTTTGTGTTCTCCGCGGACTTCATGGTACTTGACATGGAAGCACATCCTCAAGTCCCAATCATTCTTGGAAGACCATTCCTAAATACCACAAGTGTTATAGTAGACATGTGAGATTCAAAACTTACCCTTTGGGTGGGAAATGAATCAGTTACATTTGGAGTTGATCAAGCCATGAAGCATGCAAGATATAGTGATGACACGACATTTTCAGTTGACATGTTGGAAGAATTAATGGAAGAATGGGAAGAAGACAAGCCAAGCAAGTCTACCACTGCCTTTGATGATGATTTTGATGCTAAGAGAGACCTAATGGAGATAGAGAGACTATTCGGAGAAGCTGAATATAATGAATTAATCTGAAGTGCTGAAGACCCGACTCGCCGAGTCGCAGTCACTGACTTGATGAGTCCAAGTGAGAAATCGCGATCAGACGATACTTTTGGCCTGGACTTGACAATTCCCCTCTTTGGACTCGATGTGTTCATCATACAGAATATGAAATCAGATCTGAGAACTTTGCCTGATCATTTGGATTATGCATTTCTTGAAGAAGGTGAACAAAAACCTGTAATTATAGCTTCTGACCTCACCAAAACTGAAAAGGAAGAGTTAGCCCGGGTCTTAAAGAAGAGAAAGAATGCCATCGCATGGAACATCACTGACAATAAAAGGATAAGTCCTTCCTATTGCTCTCACAAGATCAACCTGGAAGAAGGAGCAAAGCCAGTAGTTCAACATCAAAAGCGGTTGAACCCGAGCATGCAAGAAGTAATCAAGAAGGAGGTGATCAAGCTTTTAGACGCGGGAATCATATACTCCATTTTCGATAGTCCATGGGTTAGTCCAATTCAAGTGGTGCCTAAGAAAGGAGGGATGACGGTGCTGACAAACGAGAAGAATGAGCTCATACCGACTCGAACGGTAACCAGTTGGCGAGTGTGCATCGATTACGGAAAGCTAAATGATGTCACTCGTAAAGACCACTTTTCCCTTCCTTTTATTGATCAAATGCTTGAAAGATTATGTGGCCATAGTTATTACTGTCTCTTAGATGGATTTTCAGGTTACTTCCAAATACACATGGACCTAATTGACCAAGAAAAGACTACTTTCACTTGCCCAAGTGGGACTTTTGCTTATCGCCGCATGCCTTTTGGGTTATGCAATGTGCCCGCGACCTTTTAAAGATACATGACAGCGATTTTCCACGACATGGTGGAAAAGTTTATGGAAGTATTTATGGATGATTTTTCTATTTTTGTCTCTTCTTTTTATGACTGTCTAACTAACCTTGACTTGATGTTTGCTAGGTGTGAAAAGACCGATCTAGTCTTAAATTGGGAAAAATGTCACTTTATGGTTAAAGAGGGAATAGTCTTAGGTCACAAGGTATCCAAAGCGGGGATTGAGGTGGATCGGGAAAAATTGAAACTATTGCTAAATTACCCCCACCGACTAATGTGAAGGGCATTAGGAGTTTTTTAGGACATGTGGGTTTTTACCACCGTTTTATAAAATATTTTTCTAAAATATATAGACCTCTTACTCAATTACATTTATAAGATGCACCTTTTAAATTTTCTAAAGAGTGTCTAGCGGCCTTTGAAATTTTAAAAGAAAAATTAACTAATGCACCGATCATTATCACCCTGAATTGGAACCGGCCCTTTGAAATAATGTGTGATGCAAGCGATTTTGCTTTAGGAGCCGTGCTTGGCCAAAGGGTTGATAAGCACTTTCGACCCATTTATTATGCAAGCAAGACTTTAAATCCGACCCAAGAAAACTACACCACAACCGAAAAAGAATTATTAGCCGTGGTGTATGCCTTTGACAAATTACGCCCTTATCTCATTTTATCTAAAACAACTGTTTTCACTGACTACTCTGCTATTAAGTATTTGTGTGACAACCTGAAGTTCGTTCCGTCATTGTAACCCGTTCCGTCATTAAAAATTCGTCGCTTTGAATTGTTTCCATTTCATTTCTAAATTAAGTCATTATTTTGAGGCTTCTATTATGACTTAATTGGTATCCAAACACATTAGAAACTCATGAAAACATCCCAAATTATTATTTAGAAAATTATTAGTTACGACCACGTTGAGTTACGGCAAATTAATCGGGTACGGCCAAAAGCTCCGTTTAACGTCGGTATCGGCTAGAATTTCTCCGGGCCATAAACTCAACCCCTATATAAGGGATTGAGTGACATCATTTTGAAGCTTTTTCTCTCTCTTAAAACACTTTCTCTCACTACTCTCTCTCTAAAAACGCGAGTTTGATCCAAAAACCTCCTTTCAAGCTTCAATTTGGTAAGTAATTTATCCTAGCTTGTTGTTAAGCTTTCTTATCAAGCAAATCTACGTTTGAATCACCCAAAACACTCAAGAACATGTGTTTATGGTTTAAGAACCCTTCCAAAACCGTGAACACCCCTAAAGAGGGTTTTGAAGCCCCAAAACCCTTCCATATCACTCCTAGTGCTTAGATAGTGCTTAGAAACTTGCATGCATGAGCTTAGGACCCCAAAATCTCACCAATTGAGGTATGGACATGATTTTACGGCCCAATAACATTCTTGGATCGTAAACCCTCATTCATGGACCATAAACACCTTTTTAAGGTGTTAAATTGCCCTTAAACACCTCCAAAGGCTTCCATGAGCTTCCATGAGTGCATAGAACCTTATAATCCTTCAAGAGCTGCACCAAAACATACTCAAATGGGTCAAACTTGAGTTTACGGCCCAAGAACATTCTTGGACCGTAAAAACCCCTTCTTAGACCATAAACTCCTCAAATGGGTGTTAAAGTGCCCTTAACACCTTGTATAGCTTAGAAATGGGTCTAGAACTTTGTATGCTTAACCTACAACCATCAAAACCCATGTATCATGGACAAACATGAGTTTACGGTTGTAAACTCGTGTGTTTAAGGTAGTAAACTCCCCAAGAACATCTTGATAAACCGTAAACTCCTTTTCTAAGGCCATTTCAAGTCCCAATCACTTCCTAAGCCATGAAATCAACCCTAGAGCCTTCCCTTGTGCATTGTTTGACCATTTAGCATCCAAGAACACACCACCCACGAGTTTACGGATGTAAAATCATGGGGATATGGTCAACGGTCCATGAACTCCTCAAGGAGTTCACTCTTGAAGAGTAAACTCCAAATTTAGGCCCTACACGCCCTTAGATGCCACCCGGGTCACTCCGAACACTTGAAATAGAGTGATTTCGCGTCTCGGAGTGTATATTCTCAATATAATAGTAGTTCAAAGCCTAATTAGATACAAATGTGTATCTTTTCACATTACATAGGAACCTCGCACGCGTTCAAGCCCTGAACTGACGTTTAGCATCCAAACCGACACAATTCTCGTCTGGTGAGTTCATACCCCTACACCTTTTCCGTGTTTTTCAATGTTTTCAGGGGGGAATACAAGCAAAAGTACAAGGATATTTTGTACTCAAACTTATTATTTCATTTGAAATGTTTCATATTCCACATGCTTTTAACAATCAAAACCGTATTAACCAACTGTTTGACTTGCAGAGTTAGTTTTCAAATCTTATTATATATTGCTATAATATATGTTTCTCACATGATTTTCCACTTTATTATTGTTAAAGGCATTAGTTTAGTACTTTTGATATGTCCTCTGTAACACTCCACAGAGATACGCAAGTGGAGGACCGCCCTTTTGTAATTAGAATCTAAAACAGGATTTTCCGCATTATTACTTGTAAATTCGTTAATCTTAATAATTAGAGACACGTCCTCTATAACACTCCACAGAGATACGCGAGTGGAGGACCGCCCCTGTAACCAGAATCTCCTGGAGGGAGAGCGTGACTTGAGTGTATAGATCTATACGGGGCTAACTACCCCACACCTGACTGCTAGCTACAACCGAACCAAAAGGTTCAAGGGTGACGAAAGTCATAAATGGATAATGGACTACTTATTGCCATTTTTAGTCTATCGTATGGTTATGGAACTCGCAATTTAGATGACGGAGATTTACTTGTTGTAATAATGAACTTAGTAAGCTAATAACCTTAAGAATTAGTTTACTTTCCACTCAATAGTTTTATATACGTGTTAAAACTATCATACATTTCAAGGATAACCAGGCTTTCAGGAAACTTCACACAAACATTTGAAGTATGGTAGATACTTGTACATTACATTTGGATTCGATAACTGAACTTTACTTTTAGGAAAATAAGGGTTTTTCCTGGGATAACTGAATTGTTCTTAACTAGACCGTGTAACTAATGGATAACTCAACTTTACTTTCAAGGAAAATAAGGGGTTTTCCTGGGATAACAAACTGTACATAACTAGATCGTATAACAATCGGATAACCAAACTATACTTATAAGAAAATAAGGGATTTTCTTGGATAACAAACTTTTTTGGAAAACCAAGGGAAACTTGTACATTTTCAGAAAACAAACCTCTTATGAACTCACCAGCTTTATGCTGATTTTCAAACTGCTTGTATTCTCAGGTCCAGATTAGACAGGTACCTGCGATCTGTTGGAGAAGACGGAGCACTTATCAGACTTGTCTTAACTTTTGTTCAAATGATATATATATGTATAACACTTGTAACACTTTGATTTCAAACAAATGTAATAATTCTATGTAATATAATGTTTTGTGTTTACTACGCTTACTATATACATTGGTTGCGATATTCATGACGTCCATCGCCCCGGATCGTTTCCGCCTTCGGTTTCAGGGTGTGACAGATTGGTATCAGAGCCCTTGTTTATAGTGAACTAGTATACCAAACCTTACGTGGTATAAGACTATAAACACTAAGGGGCCTAAGTGCTCTAAATTAAATGTATACCTTAAAATATAAGTATTTTCAAAAGTATACAAATATACCTAACCGTCGAAATCGGTAACTACAAGTAGAACAAAACATAAGTAAATGGGTGTTGTACGTTGCGGTTAAACATGGGCAGTTATGTAGTCGTGTCTAGGATCAATATAGTCTGACCAACTATATTCATTCGAGACACGGCCAACATGTGCTTGGGAGTGACTGCGGTATGCGGCATGCCTAAAACTTACCCAATACCCAAACAACGAGCCGTCGTCACAGCGAATCATGAAATACTATGGGAGTATTTCTCGAGCCAAATCCATTATAGAAATTCTCATCCCAGCGTTGTTCCTCAATCATTCCTTAGCGATAGTTTATCTGCTTTGATAACTCTTTCCTGCTTTATCGCTTAATAGAATTCTATATCTTTCATAATGAGATATCCCTTGTATCATATCTCTTGATTCAATTCAGAGGACTTACCATCCTCTCTTTCCTGATCTTTTTAGATCAAGATGCCTCCAAGAAAGAGACCCAGTTCAAAGAACAACAACAACCCTCCACCACCACCTCCTCCCCAATTTGATCCCGTAATGTTCCAGGCAGCTATTGCTGCCGCAGTGGCAGCCGCCATGTCTCAAATAAACCCCGGTGGCCCCGGTGGTCCAGGAGGTGGTCCCCAGCCCCAAAACCAAGAAGGTAGCCAGGGACACCGGAAGGAGTGTTCCTATAAAGACTTTATGAACGCGAAACCCACATCTTTTGATGGCACTGGAGGTGTCATTGCCCTAACCCGATGGTTCGAGAAAATCGAATCTATTTTCAAAACATGTGCCTGCTCTGAATCGGATAAGGTGAAGTTCGCTGCCTGTACGTTCACCGATAAAGCCCTAGCTTGGTGGAACGGCCGAGTCAAATGCCTAACCCTACCTATAGCCAATGCCATGGGTTGGGAGGCCATGAAGGAACTTATGCTTGCAGAGTACTGCCCTCAGGGCGAAATGCAGAAGCTAGAACACGAATTCTGGAACCTGAAGATGAAGGGTTCTGATATCGCCGCTTACACTTCAAGATTTGATGACTTGGTGCTACTCTGTCCGGGAATGGTTACCCCAGAGAGTAAAAATATTGAGAGATTTATCTAGGGGTTGACCCAGCCAACTAAGGGAAATGTCTTGGCTGCGAAGCCAAACACCTACGACAGCGCCAAATGCTTAGCACAAACCCTGATCGACCATAGCGAGGACTTAGAGGAAGTAGCCACCACTCCTGAGCCGACAGAGAGGAGCGGTGAGAAAAGAAAGTTTTGGAGGAAGAAGAAGAGTCAGCCTTCTCAGGAATCCTCGAAGAAGCAACAAACTGTAGCAGTTCATGCTGCTACTATCCCTGTTGCTGCTGTTTCTGCAATAGGATCCACAGCTCTAACACCTACTAGTAGGTATGCTGGTAACCTTCCCCTATGCGACAAGTGTAAATACCACCATAACCCCGGCCCCTGCCGTGAACTGTCATGCTCCAACTGTGGTAAAAAGGGGCATACGATTCGATTCTGCAAGGCACCAGCCCAATCAACCAGCCAAGCTTCTGAAGCAGGTATTGGTCAGACATGTTATGGTTGTGGTAAAGTTGGTCATTACAAGAGAAACTGCCACAAAACAGCAACAACTGGCAACACCGAGAGAGTCCTAGCTATTGGACAAAATGAGGCAGCCGCCGACCCCACCGTTGCCACAGGTATTTTCCTCCTCGATAAATTTTATGCATGTAATCCTTTTCAATTCTAGTGTTGAAAGAAAATTTGTTAGTATTCATTCAAACATCTTCTTAAACCTAGTTCTTCATTAGTAACTGAAACGTTTACCGTCGAGATAGCTAACGATGAGAAAGAGAACGTTAACAACATATCCATAGGTTGTATCCTTACTCTGGGCGACTATTCCTTTCCATTCGACCTAATGCCAATTTTTCATGAAGAGCTTTGATATTATCATTGGCACGGATTGACTGAGTCCAATCATACTGATATTCTTGGTATTCTAAAAGGCCATCCGTCTCAATCTCTCCTCTGACCTGACTCTCAAGAATTACGGCGAAAAACCTAATTCCTATTTTCGTATCGATCAAATTCCTGGAGCCAACCCTGTATCTAAATCTCAGTACCGATTAGTGCCATCAGAAATACAGGGGCATTCCAGTCAGCTTAATGAGCTACTCAGCGAAGGGTTCATCAGGCCAAGTTCCTCACCCCGAGGAGCCCCGGTATTGCTATTCCTTTCGAATGTGTATCGACTACTGTTAGATGAATAAGTTGACCGTCAAAAACCGATATCCTTTTCTTCGAATATATGACCTCTTCGACCAATTTCAGAGAGCCAGCTACTTCTCATAGATAGAGCTTAGGTCAAGGGACCATCAGCTACGAGCTCGCAGGAATGATGTTTCCAAAAACAACATTCAGGACTCGATATAGTCACTACGAAGATGTAGTGATGCCCTTCAGTCCAACCAATTTCTTTAGTCACGTAATAAGCGAAGAAGGCATTTTACATTTTAAAATGCGTAAAACTAAACCCGAGGTACATACAACTTTTAGAAATCCTCATTAGGATCGATCCGTAGCCTACAAACTCCGACTACCCTCAGAACTTAGCAGCATCCATCCGGTATTCCACGTCTCTGTCCTTAAGAAGTGCCTACCCGATGAAACCCTAGTAATCCCTTTGATGAGACCGAAATCAACAAAAGTCTAAACCTCATGGTAGAACCAATCAAAATCATAGATCGAGAGATTAAACGTACGAAACAAAGCCGTATCCCGATAAGTGAAGGATCTGAATTCACTTGGGAGCGTGAAGATCCGAGGAAACAGAAGTATTCGTATCTCGTTCCAAATCCTTGAGTCGTATCTAAAGTTCGAATTTTGGGACGAAATTCCCTCTAACGGGGGGATAATGTGACAACCCGAAGTTCGTTCCGTCATTGTAACCCGTTCCGTCATTAAAAATTCGTCGCTTTGAATTGTTTCCATTTCGTTTCTAAATTAAGTCATTATTTTGAGGCTTCTATTATGACTTAATTGGTATCCAAACACATTATAAACTCATGAAAACATCCCAAATTATTATTTAGAAAATTATTAGTTACGACCACGTTGAGTTACGGCAAATTAATCGGGTACGGCCAAAAGCTCCGTTTAACGTCGGTATCGGCTAGAATTTCTCCGGGCCATAAACTCAACCCCTATATAAGGGATTGAGTGACATCATTTTGAAGCTTTTTCTCTCTCTTAAAACACTTTCTCTCACTACTCTCTCTCTCTCTAAAAACGCGAGTTTGATCCAAAAACCTCCTTTCAAGCTTCAATTTGGTAAGTAATTTATCCTAGCTTGTTGTTAAGCTTTCTTATCAAGCAAATCTACGTTTGAATCACCCAAAACACTCAAGAACATGTGTTTATGGTTTAAGAACCCTTCCAAAACCGTGAACACCCCTAAAGAGGGTTTTGAAGCCCCAAAACCCTTCCATATCACTCCTAGTGCTTAGATAGTGCTTAGAAACTTGCATGCATGAGCTTAGGACCCCAAAATCTCACCAATTGAGGTATGGACATGATTTTACGGCCCAATAACATTCTTGGACCGTAAACCCTCATTCATGGACCATAAACACCTTTTTAAGGTGTTAAATTACCCTTAAACACCTCCAAAGGCTTCCATGAGCTTCCATGAGTGCATAGAACCTTATAATCCTTCAAGAGCTGCACCAAAACATACTCAAATGGGTCAAACATGAGTTTACGGCCCAAGAACATTCTTGGACCGTAAAAACCCCTTCTTAGACCATAAACTCCTCCAATGGGTGTTAAAGTGCCCTTAACACCTTGTATAGCTTAGAAATGGGTCTAGAACTTTGTATGCTTAACCTACAACCATCAAAACCCATGTATCATGGACAAACATGAGTTTACGGTTGTAAACTCGTGTGTTTAAGGTAGTAAACTCCCCAAGAACATCTTGATAAACCGTAAAATCCTTTTCTAAGGCCATTTCAAGTCCCGATCACTTCCTAAGCCATGAAATCAACCCTAGAGCCTTCCCTTGTGCATTGTTTGACCATTTAGCATCCAAGAACACACCACCCACGAGTTTACGGATGTAAAATCATGGGGATATGGTCAACGGTCCATGAACTCCTCAAGGAGTTCACTCTTGAAGAGTAAACTCCAAATTTAGGCCCTACACGCCCTTAGATGCCACCCGGGTCACTCCGAACACTTGAAATAGAGTGATTTCGCGTCTCGGAGTGTATATTCTCAATATAATAGTAGTTCAAAGCCTAATTAGATACAAATGTGTATCTTTTCACATTACATAGGAACCTCGCACGCGTTCAAGCCCTGAACTGACGTTTAGCATCCAAACCGACACAATTCTCGTCTGGTGAGTTCATACCCCTACACCTTTTCCGTGTTTTTCAATGTTTTCAGGGGGGAATACAAGCAAAAGTACAAGGATATTTTGTACTCAAACTTATTATTTCATTTGAAATGTTTCATATTCCACATGCTTTTAACAATCAAAACCGTATTAACCAACTGTTTGACTTGCAGAGTTAGTTTTCAAATCTTATTATATATTGCTATAATATATGTTTCTCACATGATTTTCCACTTTATTATTGTTAAAGGCATTAGTTTAGTACTTTTGATATGTCCTCTGTAACACTCCACAGAGATACGCAAGTGGAGGACCGCCCTTTTGTAATTAGAATCTAAAACAGGATTTTCCGCATTATTACTTGTAAATTCGTTAATCTTAATAATTGGAGACACGTCCTCTGTAACACTCCACAAAGATACGCGAGTGGAGGACCGCCCCTGTAACCAAAATCTCCTGGAGGGAGAGCGTGACTTGAGTGTATAGATCTATACGGGGCTAACTACCCCGCACCTGACTGCTAGCTACAACCAAACCAAAAGGTTCAAGGGTGACGAAAGTCATAAATGGATAATGGACTACTTATTGCCATTTTTAGTCTATCGTATGGTTATGGAACTCGCAATTTAGATTACAGAGATTTACTTGCTGTAATAATGAACTTAGTAAGCTAATAACCTTAAGAATTAGTTTACTTTCCACTCAATAGTTTTATATACGTGTTAAAATTATCATATATTTCAAGGATAACCAGGCTTTCAGGAAACTTCACACAAACATTTGAAGTATCGTATATACTTGTACATTACATTTGGATTCGATAACTGAACTTTACTTTTAGGAAAATAAGGGTTTTTCCTGGTATAACTGAACTGTTCTTAACTAGACCGTGTAACTAATGGATAACTCAACTTTACTTTTAAGGAACATATGGGTTTTTCCTGGGATAACAAACTATACATAACTGGATCATATAACAATCGGATAACCAAACTATACTTATAAGAAAATAAGGGATTTTCTTGGATAACAAACTTTTTCGGAAAACCAAAGGAAACTTGTACATTTTCAGAAAAAAAAACCTCTTATGAACTCACCAGCTTTATGCTGATTTTCAAACTGCTTGTATTCTCAGGTCCACATTAGACAGGTACCCGCGATCTTTTGGAGAAGACAGAGCGCTTATCAGACTCTTCTTAACTTTTGTTCATATGATATATATGTATAACACTTGTAACACTTTGATTTCAAACAAACGTAATAATTCTATGTAATGTAATGTTTTGTGTTTACTACACTTACTATGTACATTGGTTGCGATATTCATGACGTCCTCCGCCCCGGAACGTTTCCGCCTTCGGTTTCGAGGTGTGAAAATTTGTTTGTCAAGCAGGATGCAAAACTAAGATTGATCCGTTGGGTGCTTTTACGACAAGAATTTAACATCGAGATCAAGGATAAGAAGGGGATGGAGAATGTAGCTGTTGACCATCTTTCTAGACTAGAAAATCCAGAAAGGGAGGAGGAGGACAACATGGGTATTGAAGATAGCTTCCTGGAAGAGTATTTGATGGTAGTCATGGAGGAAGAACCATGGTATGCAGATATTTCAAATTACTTGGTTGGCGACTACCTTCCAAAAGGCCTCACTCATCAACAAAAGAAGAAGCTTTTTTAGAAATTAAATATTATTTTTGGGATGAGCCATATCTTTTTAGGAGCTGCACGGATGGAATCATTAGGAGATGTGTTTTTGGCAAGGAGATTAGAGATATATTTGAGCATTTCCACAATGGACCGACAGAAGGACATCATGGGATCCAATACACTGCTAAAAAAGTGTTTGATGCGGGTTTCTATTGGCTTACTATCTTCAAGGATGCTTCACGTAAGGGAATGTGATGCTTGCCAAAGAACGGGTAATATATCCACAAGAAATGAAATGCCCCACAGAAATATTCAAGTTTGTGAAATCTTTTATGTATGGGGTGTGGATTTCATGGGACCATTTCCTTCATCCAAAGGCAACAAATACATACTAGTGGCGGTAGATTATGTGTCAAAGTAGGCGAAAGCGAAAGCATTACCCACCAATGATGCAAGGGTTGTGGTAAAATTCTTGAAAAAATTATTTTCTAGATTTGGAGTGCCAAAAGCATTAATTAGTGATAGGGGTACCCATTTTGCTAATGATCAACTACCAAAAGTGTTGCAAAAATATGGGGTACACCATAGATTTTCAACACGTTACCATCCACAAACAAATGGGCAAACCGAAATTACAAATAGGGCACTAAAAAGGATATTGGAGAAATCGGTAGGAAATAATAGAAAAGATTGGGCGGACAAATTGGATGATGCACTTTGGGCATTTAGGACTGCATTCAAGACACCCATTGGAACCGCACCCTATAGGCTAATTTATGGTAAAAATTGTCATTTACCCATGGAACTTGAACATAAATCCTATTGGGATTTGAAAACATGTAATTTCGAGCCAAATGAGTTGTGTGCAAATCGACTCTTGCAAATGAATGCTTTGGAAGAATTGAGAAATGAGTCTTATACTAACTCATTGATTTATAAAGACAAGACCAAGAGATGGCCTGATGCAAGGTTGAAAGGTAATAAAGAGTTTGAGAAAGGACAAAAAGTTCTCTTGTACAATTCAAGGTTAAAGCTCTTTCCGGTAAAATTACGCACTCGTTGGACCGGGCCTTTCACAATCAAGCATGTATTTCCATACGGGGTGATTGAGCTATGGAGTAAAGATAGGTCAAGCTTCAAAGTAAATGGACATCGGGTGAAGAGATATGAAGAAGGAATTCCAAAAGACGAAGGATTGGAAGAAGGGTTACACTAGGAGGAAGTCGCTGAAATATAGAGCGGGTAGGAGTCCAGTTAAAGACTCCTCAAAAAGAAGCGCTTACGAGAGGCAACCCGATGCTAGAGTTTGCTTTCTTTTTTACTTTTTTACTTTTTTCATCTTTTATTGGTTTTCTTAGGATTTGTCTATCTAAATCTTCTTATTTGTCTAAAATGATTGCTTGATGGAAAGCAAAGCTTAAGTGTGGGGTATGGTGGCATAAATTTAAGAAACATATTTTTTTTCAAACAGATTCAAAAACTCGGTGATGGTACCCCTACTCGCCGAGCCCATTTGAGAAATCGCGATATTTCTGCAAAATCGCGCATCTACTCGGCGAATAGGTAGCCCTACTCGGCGAGTCCACGTTTTAACCTGAAAAAAAATATTTTTTTACAATCTGTAAATTAGGGTTTTAACCCTAAAAGTAAAACAAACTATTATTCACCAGCCAGTAGCCACTCGATGAGCAAAACTTCTCTCAAGCATCCATCTTCAAATTCTTGTGATTTCTTCCAATTCTCATAAAAAGGTAACATCTTTTACTTCTAATCTTGTTAGAGTTCCAATCTTTGGTAGAATAATGACCCTAGTTTGTGCAAAATCCGATTTTAACTTGACTTGAATTCTAGGGTTTCGATTTCTTGTCAAATTAGAGTGTTTTTGTTGAAACTTTTTGTGAATTAATGCTTGATAGACATCCTTGAACAAATCCTTGGAACAAATTTGGAGTTTTGATGGATGATTTGGTCCAAATCAGAACTTTGACTCGAACAGTTCATACAACTCGCTGAGTCTGTTCATGGACTCAACGAGTCCATGCTGCAGTACCCAGATTTCTGACATTTTTAATTTTTATGTGTTTTGTTTATTGTGCTCTTGGTTTGGTTTTGCAGGAAATGTCAAGGAGGGGTCAGAGCTCACATGGAAGCGGTCATGGGGATATCCATGGTTAAACTTTTCACAAATAACTTCCTAGTCAACACTAGTTCGGGCAAAACAAAAGTTGGAAACACTGAAGAGGAAGGAGATTTACGTGCCAAATTAAATTGATTGGCATTGGATGGGTCAAGCGAGGTTAGAAAAGGAGTTGGATCCATATTTGATCAAGACTTTTCAACAAAATAGAGTGTCAATTACGTGTAACAGGTGGAATCGGATTTTCCGTATCCAAGAGCTGGTTTATCAAGAGCTTTGTTGGGAATTTTTCTTCACTGTCACTTTCTGAGGGGGTGATGATATTTATAACCCAAGGAACCGGGTTGGCAGGTGAGGCCATGTAGAGAAAATATCCAAGAGGAACCGCCGGTAATCCTAGTTGATGATGAAATACCCATGGATTGGTATAACATGGAGCTACAGAGGTACCAAGATGATCTCGGGAGGAGCATGAACTTCCATAATGAGTCTTTTGTTCATTTGTTTAATCAATTGAATCTTGCGCCAAGGGATGGACCCGGGTACCCATATGTGCGAAGTTAGGAAGAGCAGATAAGTCAACGCCAAAATGTAGTAAGAGGAAGTGGGGGTGGAGAAGATGAAGAAGGAAATGAAGATTGAATATCTTTTTATTTTTATTTGTTTGGTTTGGTTAAAGACTATTTTTATTTGCTTTTGTGTGTTTTTGTTTGATGCTTGAACTTATAATTAGGACTATGTAGGGATTTTTTATTGGTTTTCCTTTCCTATCACTTTTGTTTTTGTTTTTGATCTTTTCAGTTGAGGGTAAGGAATGTATGCGAGAGTATAGAGTCATGACTAACCAAGAGAAAAATCGAGTCTATGCGAGAGAGAAAACGAAGTTTTGAGTCACATTATGAGTCTGATTGAGAGAAGAGTTATTGAGTGTTTATTTACTGAAGAAAAATGAGGGAAAGTGTCATTTTTATATTACCCACATACCTCAGAAACGGACCAGAGCAGAATATAATTTCTTCACATAGCGGTCAACTCGCCGAGTGCACCTTATGGACTCCACGAGTCCAAGTTAAAATTCATGACTTTTCTGCCAATTACGCTACAACTCGGCGAGTTTGCATATCTACTCGACGATTTGCTCATTCTTCTACTATCAAGCTAATGATTTGATGACATTCGATACGTGCATTGGTTGTATTCTTTGAAGATCATTTTCCGAGCGTTTCCGAGACTTTTTCCTGCATAACTGAAGATGTACCACACGAGACGAATGACACCCAAGGCATGGATGAGTTGTTCCCATGTCTAAAGTCAAATGAAAAAGGAGCTTTAAATGAAGAAGATCAACCTCGCCACAACTATCCCAGGGGAGTTTGTTCCAATTCCCTCTTTACTTTGTTATTTTCTTTATCATGCATAATATGCAATGGGGACGTTACATAAATTAAGTGTGGGGTAGGGGTTGGTTATTTTAGTTAAAATTTTGAAATTTTTGAAAAAAATTGCATTAAATTGCTAGGGCTAATTCATAAAATTTTGGGTAAAAGCAATTGGGAATCATGCTAGTATTATGTTTAATGATTTCATGAAGACCCAAATGTTTAGTTGAGCCTATACACATTATAATGCATTTGTGGACCCCTTTATTTTAGTGAAATCATGGAACAAAAACACAACCTTGCTTAGTTTGAGGGATGCAATATGTTTAGCATCATGTACTTGAAATGTATCTAGGAAAACTAATATCTTTAACCAATAAATGTTGAAGTTGAGCGCTCCTGCTTAAGCATGTAGGTATTCAGTGAAAAAAAAGTGAAATACATGTTGATGTGCACGAAAGTACCCACTAATTTTAATATTTATAACCTAACAAACTTAAACTAACTATGCACTTATAGGCAGTGTACCTAGTCGGATTACAGTATAGCTTGGGTAAGTCGGGTGTCGATCACAAGGAACGGTGTTACTAATTAATCTATTTGCTATCAAATTAACCTAATTGTTAACAAGTTTATAAAGGGTTTTATCTGATTTTACAAGATCAGACGAACTTAACTCAAATTCAATCAATAAGTAAAACACACACTCTTGTCTAGTTTGAATCCACTTCTTCCTTATGGCTAGCTAATAATTATGGATTATCTAGTTGGTTTTAATTGTATTAGTAATTTAATTCTAACTTTACCAATATTTAACTAATTCATGTCAAACTATGTATGGTCACACACAATTAAACACAGAACCAATTATGAATATGAATATGCTATGTAAGATTTATTATGCAAACGCAATTATAGTCACAATCCATGTTCTCTAACACAGCTAAGTCTATTTACTCTAATTACTAACTAAGATTGGTCAAACCTAGCTCTAACGATTTAATGTTCACTAAATCATTAGGTAAACAAGTTCATGCAGTTAATGGTCACTAAGCTACACAGAACATGAAATCAAGCAACTAGAGAAACAAACACAAGCATGCTAGGTAACTATAAATCAAACACAAGCAATTTACCAACTAAATAAATCCATAAAAATTAAGCTATTCATAAGTTGGAAGCTTCATCTAGCCAGACAAGAGTAGCTAGATTCAGCTGCTCATAATAGCAACTAACATACTAACACAAATCAAAGTATAGTGAAACATGTTCCTAGTTAACAAATAAATAAACTAAATTATGCACCTTCACTCTTTTGGTGTTGAAACCTTTTCCCATAACTTTTCTTCTGCTCAAAATCGTCTTCTGGAACTCCTTTCTCTAGCCAAAAGTCTCTCTATTCGTAATGGTCAAGGGTGCTTAAATAACCTTAAAAAATCCCGCGCCACATCATGGATATACATGCCACGACGTGGCCCCCAAGTTATCCGCATCGGGTAAGGTCTCCTTCTCTACGCGATCTTTATCTTCAAGGCTACTCATGCCACGTCGTGGATATCCATGCCACGACGTGGTTTAGTAATTTTCGTGGATTTCTTCATCTCTTGTGTTCCAAGTCTCCCATGTTCTATAGATTGTTGCTTTTGGTCCCTCTCTTCGAAAATACTTCTAATTGACTGAAAATAACAATTTAATGTCATAAGTATCATTATTCTAAACATATTATCAACTTATTAATAAAAATGTACTCAAATATTGCCTGAAAATAGGTATAAATATGGCAATATCACATGTTAAAAAAGAGAGAGAATTACAAGAAAAATTTACAAAAATTTTGGAGCAGTCAAAGTGTAAAAATTAAAGATCAAAATTCTGAAGAATCAAAAAGTTAAAGATACCAAAAATCAAGAAGGTGGTGAATTCAAGAAATCAAAGATCAAATTATCAAAGAAGTGAAGAATTCCAAAGAGCTCCATAGTGGTATCGAAAAGTGTTGGGATTATTATGTTGCGTCATGGGCTCGGTCCTTAGCCCAGTTTTGATTGCCGGTATTGGGCATGTCCAATCGTGCATGTTTTGTTCTAGGGTTTAGTATATAAGTTGCATGCATGCAGTCTTTGGAGTTAACGCTTTTATTATTTTTCTCATTGAGTTCTGTAAACCCTAGCTCACCTCTACAGTGGAAGTTCTTTGTCGAGCTCTGCTGAGGCGTGACTTTATTTGAATCATAAGCACATCTTTGATTCCATTCTATGTTCATATCATTACCGTGTTGGTCTTGATTGATTTTCATATTCTTACCTGTGAAAGATCTAAACGATCTATAGATTTATTTTCATCAAGTGGTATTAGAGCAGGAGACTGTGTAATTCATACACATCTCTTTTGTCGAAGAAATTATTAGGGTTTTTAATTCCGCATTGATTGATATTAATTGATCCGTCATTCCATATTGACGTATCTCATTAATCGTTGATCTAACCCTAACGATATATTACAAGTCTGATCTTAAACAGGTAATCGATCAAAAATCATTACAATGTCCATTGATGATTCACAAACCAATAAAATCATTATCTCCAACAACATTGGTTCTACGACAAGGATTCCAATCTTGTATACTCAAGACTATGAAGTTTGGACGCATCACTTTGAATATTATGTGATTGGATCGGAGGATAATGGGTACTTGATCTGGGAAGCGATCATTGTTGGCCCATTCGCTCACTCAAGCACCTCAAAGATTGTCAAAACTCAGAAGGAGTACAATCAGCTTGTTAACGATGTCAAAGATATTCCTCAAGACGAGAAGGAAAAGTTTCAATGCAACATCAAGGCCTTGAGGATGATTAGGTTTGCTTTGCAGTCAGATACGTTTTGTTTGGTAAGTTCTTGTGCCACTGCTAAAGAGATTTGTGACAGATTAAAAGAATTGTATTCCACTGACGAAGACCTGGAACATTCGATTCAAACTCTCTTGCTCTCTGAATTTGGTGACTTCAAGTAGAAGCCCGAAGAGAAACTAGTTGAAGCCTTTGATCTCTTTACTCATCTTTTAATCAAGATGATAAAGCATGGGATTGAAAGGAAAGTTATTGAACAAAAGGTTAGTTTCATGAACGGTCTTAGATCTGAATGGATGGCTGTTGTATCTACTGTTAAAGCTCATGAACAGTTCAAGTTGTATTCTTTGGCGAAACTAGTGGGTATTTTGAAATCCCATGAAAGTGCACTGGCTAAGGAAACGGGTGTGGTTTCCAGTTTGGGTTCTTTAGCCCTTGTCTCTAAAGGAAAAAAGCTCAGTTGAATAAGAAGAGGAATTGGATCTTTCCAATTATGATCTAACCAGTGAAGAATATGCCATGATGGTATCCAATCCTAGAAAATTCATTAAGAAGAAATTCCCAGCCAACAAGAACCGAAACTGGCAGGGAAGTTACAGCGTCGAAAAGATCAAGGAGGAACCGAAGATGGGGTCGAAGTCTGAAGAGTCAAAGAAAGAAGGGAAAGTTGGTGGAGACTCAGGATTTGATTGCCATTACTGTGGAGGCAAGAACCATTTTGCAAAAGATTGTATGCTGAAAAAGAAAGAAGAAAAGATAAATGATGACGATGAGGAAGTGAGCCTCCTGAGAAGACTGGAGGAAATCAAGAAAAGAAAGTCTGGTGCTAACAATACTATTATGAATGCTTTAATTGTGCAAGATACAGAAAACCGTGGTGAATTTGGTGGTGTGGAAGTATGGTCCACAGATTCAGAGGATGAAGAAGTCAGAAAGCCCACTCATGGGAAGGTGATGTTGGCGAAAGAAGAACCTGTAACAGGAAGGTGCTTTGTGGTGACCGAAGGTGTGTCTCAAATGAGAGGATATACAACTAATGGGGGGATAGAAGACGAGAAGGAGTGAGAGGACAGGTGTTTTGCTGCTAAACCTGTCAGCGCACAGATCAACGAATGTGATGAGTTGATCAAGAAGGTACAAAATATTCTTGCTTCCCTAAATATACCTGTTACTAACTATGAAAAGGAATTAAATAACTTAAAATCTAAATTTTCAAGCATAAGTAGCAGTCTCACCCAAACCCGCATCACAAATTCTAACCTAACTGATCAAATCAGCAGGATATTGTCGAAGAGTGAGGAAAGGAGGATGTGGATAGAGAAGAAGGAGAAAGAGTTCATTAGGTCTAAGGATGATTCGATTTAGTTGCAAAGAGACAATCTTAAACTTCTTAAACAACGAAATGTGTTTTGTTTGACTGCTAAAAGACTTTATTTTAATATCACTCAATTGCATCTTGATTGTGAAATAGGAAAGAAGATACATCGCATGATTTTACCCTTCCTTGAGTTAAAGAAGGATGAAATCGATGCTCAAGCCTACAAATGTGAAAGCGTTGTATCTTCTGACGAGGTCTCTCCTGCATATAAAATAGGTCTGGACAAAATTGAATCCTACATTAAGTCCAAAGACCACAAGGACATGCTTAAAAATTTGTTAGACGAGAATGATAGATTGAAATTAAGAGCCGAAACTGTACATAAATTTGACTCTTTGAATGCCAAATTAAGTTCAGAAAATAAAATTGATGTTGAAAATGCATCTGAAATTAATGAGGATGATGATCTGAGTGAAATCTCTGTACAAGATTTGGTGGACTGTTCATAATTTGTCAAGAGCAAACCCGAAACACGTAAAAATTTGATTTCTGAAAATTCTGTTGAGTTCGCTTGATCGTTAACAGACAAGACCAAAACTCTTAAGGAAAAAGTTGTTGTGTACCAAAAGGTACAAACCACTCCAAATCAAGTCTACAAGGTCCCTCGTGTCACTCCACAACAAACTGCAGAATTGACAGCTATGGTGGAAGAAGATAACGCTGCCGGATGTGACGAGTTCTTTTGGTCAGCACCAATAGACAACGCTGATGAAACGAAGGGCCTATCTTAGAAGACTTCATGGAGAGTGAAAGGTAGATATATACCCGAACCACTAAATGAGCCTGGAAGATAATGTGTGCCAAGCACAAGTGGAACCAAAACCTCATTGGGCAATCCTTCGCAAACCACTTGTGAAACATCATCAACAAAAAATGACAACTATGCTCCTGCTTCAAAGAAAAAGGCTAACTTCCACATAAATCCAAAACAGGTGGCTGATCGAAAACACCAACGAAATCTGAGATATAAGAAGAAAAAATTTGATTTCTGAAAATTCTGTTGAGTTCGCTTGATCGTTAACAGACAAGACCAAAACTCTTAAGGAAAAAGTTGTTGTGTACCAAAAGGTACAAACCACTCCAAATCAAGTCTACAAGGTCCCTCGTGTCACTCCACAACAAACTGCAGAATTGACAGCTATGGTGGAAGAAGATAACGCTGCCGGATGTGACGAGTTCTTTTGGTCAGCACCAATAGACAACGCTGATGAAACGAAGGGCCTATCTTAGAAGACTTCATGGAGAGTGAAAGGTAGATATATACCCGAACCACTAAATGAGCCTGGAAGATAATGTGTGCCAAGCACAAGTGGAACCAAAACCTCATTGGGCAATCCTTCGCAAACCACTTGTGAAACATCATCAACAAAAAATGACAACTATGCTCCTGCTTCAAAGAAAAAGGCTAACTTCCACATAAATCCAAAACAGGTGGCTGATCGAAAACACCAACGAAATCTGAGATATAAGAAGAATCTCTCAGAAAGAAAACAGTTTTGGAGATCAAAAAATCCTCACTTTGTAAGGATCGAGAGGAAGCAGAAATCTCAAGAGGAATCAAGGAACCGAAAGGAGAGTTTCGGTCCCTCGACCGAAAGGTACCGAAAGGGTAGTTTCGGTCCTCAGAACAACATCAACCAAAACGGTAATTTCGGTCCTTAGAACAACATCAACCGAAAGGATAGTTTCGGTCACTCAACTGAAAGGAACCGAAAGGATGGTTTAGATCCCTCGACCGAAAGGAGAGTTTCGGTCCCTCGACCGAAAGGAACCGAAAGGAGAGTTTCGGTCCTCGAAGCAATATCAACCGAAAGAGCGGTCTCGGCTCTCCACCCAACAACAACCGAAAGAGCAGTTTCGGTCCCCATCCCTACAAGTCCAATCAGACACACAGAAGATCCAATGCCACTTCTGAACCCAACACTTCACATTCTAATTCTCTTCCTTCACTTGATTTAAAGGGAAAAGGAAAACTCTTTCCAGAAGATAACAGACTTCCAAAAGAGATCCAAAAGAATGCTGACGTCAACACCACAAATCCCAATCCTACTAAACCAACCTAAATTAAAGTTTTCACCATAAAAAGAAAAGATGAAACAACTTTAATTAAACGTACTTACTTGGTTGATATTTCTCTTACTATTCCATGTACTGTAAAAGGCTC
Source organism: Lactuca sativa (assembly GCF_002870075.4). Taxonomy (NCBI): domain Eukaryota; kingdom Viridiplantae; phylum Streptophyta; class Magnoliopsida; order Asterales; family Asteraceae; genus Lactuca; species Lactuca sativa. The sequence goes on along the minus strand of NC_056625.2, from coordinate 156,213,779 downwards.
ACAAGGACCCAAGAAACTTTGGGTTCCTAAATCTGCTTAATATTTTGCAGGTTATACGTGACGAGCAGTTTGACGAAGAATGGTATATTGATAGTGGCTGCTCGCGTCACATGACAGGGAGGAAGGAAGAACTTAGGGAGTTTCGGTCTCTCAAGGATGGTGGTATTGTGAAGTATAGCAACAACTCATTTGGTACTATCAAAGGCTATGGAATGATCACTAATGGCGATTTCTCTAAAAGAAAAGTGGCGTATGTTGAAGGGCTCCAACACAACCTTATCAGCGTCTCATAGCTGGTAGTTGGCACTGGATTGAAGGTATCATTTGATAATAAAGGATTAGAGATTGTCGAGAAGAAATCCAATAACGTTCTGCTGAAGTCAAAGCGAAAGGAGGAAATGTATCCTTTGAACCTCAACCCAATTCGAGGTAAACCAACAGTTTGCTTACTTACGAAGGCTCACTCAGATGAAAGTTGGTTATGGCATCGAAAACTTTCTCATCTGAATTTCAAGGATATCAACAAGATGGTTTTAGGTGATCATGTTCGAGGTCTTCCAATTCTAAAATTTGACAAAGAACATCTCTGTGTTGCCTATGAAATGGGAAAGCAAAGCAGGCAAAACCATCCTTCTATTATCAATACAAAAGTGATAGAACCATTGGAACTGTTATATATTAACCTGTGTAGACCCTCGTCCATTGAAAGCATTGGTGGAAACAAGTACATTCTGGTTATAGTGGACGATTTCTCTCGATTTACATGGGTGTTCTTCTTGAAGAAAAAGTCTGAAGCTACTCCAAAGCTTAAGCTCTTCATAAAATATATAGAGACTCAACTAAGGAAAGTCGTTCGTAACGTGAGAAGCGACAATGGCTTGGAATTCAAGAACAAAGATTTTGAAGATTTTCTTGCTGAGAAGGGAACGACTCATAATTTCTCAGCCCCATACACTCCACAGCAGAATGGCATCGTTGAAAGATGAAACTGATCTTTGTGTGAAGCAGCTCGAACAATGCTATGCTTCGCATCCTTGCCATTGTATTTCTGGGCTGATGCAATTGATGCTGCTTGTTATACTCAGAACAGATCATATTTGAACAAGTGATTCTCTATTACTCCTTACGAGATTTTAAACAATCGTAAACTGAATGTGAAATTCTTTCATGTGTTCGGTTCAAGATGCTTCATCTTCAACTCCAGAGAGAATCGAAATAAGTTTGATGCTAAGGCTGATGAAGGAATATTCTTAGGTTACTCCCTGAATTCCAAGGCGTATAGAGTTCTGAATAAGCGCTCAAAGAAGATTGAAGAAACATACTATGTCACTTTTGACGATAGTTATGTTAAGAAGATGCAATCAACAGAAAGGGCAATGCAAGAAATCTTTCCAAAGAATGGTCAACTTACTACCTCTATTTCAAAACTTTTTGAGCAATATTTGCTTCTGTTTGATGAGCCTCAAAAAGCGATTGATTCTGAATCAACGGACAAAGACAACAAAGTTGATAATCTAAAACAAATCACCGATGATGCTGCTCAAAAGATGGCTGATGATCAACCCAAAGAAACCGAAAGGCCAGAGGCAAGCGAACCTTCAAATGATCTTCCTAATGTCCAGGGGAGGGTCCATCTCTTCATCATGATCAAGGTTCATCATTCCAGGGGGAAAGATTATCGTCACATTCTTCAAGTTCTTCTGAGAATCCAATCGAAGGAGGTGATACCAATCCAGATACTGAACAGGCGTCATCCTTCAAGGTGGAGAACACCATCGTCAATGATGATGACATACTGTCAGAATTGGAAGAACAAGTTAATGCTGAATTGGATCCTAATTGTGATCCAAATTACCCACCGCTTATCAAATGGACCAAACATCACCCTCAAAGTCAAATTATTGGGGAATCTTCAGAAAAGGTGTTAACTCGATCTCAAATCAAATCAAAAAAAGCTGCACTCTTTTCACAAATAGAGTTTTGCATGTTCAACTCCTTTGTTTCCAAAGTTGAATCGAAGACCGTTAATTCTGCCCTTGATCATTCATACTGGGTTCAAGCGATGCAAGATGAGTTAAATGAGTTTGGAAGAAACAAAGTATGGCGACTTATTCCAACTCCAAAGGATGCCTCGGTTGTCGGTCTCAAATAGGTATTCAGAAACAAGAAGGATAAGGAGGGAAATGTCATTCGCAACAAAGCTCGGTTAGTTGTCAAAGGCTACTGTCAGGAAGAAGGCATCGATTATGAAGAGACCTTCGCTCCTGTTGCAAGATTAGAGTCCGCTCATATCTTTCTTGCCTATGTTGCACACAAGAACATTGAAGTCTATCAGATGGACGTAAAATGTGTCTTTCTCAATGGAGAACTTGAAGAGACTGTGTATGTTGAGCAACCGCCAGGCTTCGTGAACGATTAGTATCCAGATCATTGTTATGTCCTTCACAAAGCGGTATACGGCCTAAAACAGGCTCCCAAAGCATGGTATGAAACTCTAACTCGATTCTTAAAAATGTCTAAATTCAAACAAGGTTCGGTTGACCCAACCTTCTTTTGCAAGAGAGAATGTAACCACCTTATGATAGTCCAAATTTATGTTGATTACATCATCTTTGGCTCCACGAATCCTAGCTTAACAACTGAATTCAGGAAGTTGATGGAAACTAAATTTGAGATGATCTCAATGGGTCCAATTAACTTTTTCCTTGGATTAAACATTAGACAGGGACCCGAAGACATTTTTATTAATCAGGAGGCATACACCAAGACACTATTGGCCAAGTTTGGGATGATGGGAGACCCCAAAGTGAAAGTGCTTATGGCCTTTGGGACAAAGCTTACACCTTCATTGGAGAAACCAGCTGCTGATATGACTCTCTATCGTCAAATGATTGGGTCTCTGATGTATCTCACAGCTAGTAGACCTGACATCATGTTTCCATTCTGTTAATGTGCAAGATTCCAAGCTAACCTCCGCGAACCTCATCTGCAAGCAGTGAAAAACATCTTTCTCTATCTAAAGCGAACCTCCTCTCTCGGTCTGTGGTATCCAGCCAACTCAGGATTCTTAGTTCAATCATTCTCAGACGCCGACTTAGGTGGCTGTGGATTAGATCGTAAGAGCACCACTGGATGATGCCAATTTCTAGATGGTAAATTGGTTAGCTGGCAATCGAAGAAACAAGCTTGTGTCTCTCTCTCCACTGCATAAGTTGAATACATTGCTGCAGCATCATGTACATCTCAAGTCGTACGGATACAAAGTCAGATTAGGGATTACGGGCTAAACATGAAGAAAATCCCACTATATTGCGACTCTGAAAGCGCAATTAGGATTTGTCAAACCCAATGCAACACTCAAATACTAAACATATAGCACTGAGGTACCACTTTATCAAGGATCACGTCGAAGATGGTAACGTAGAAATTCACTTCGTCAGAACAACCGATCAACTGGCAGATATATTCACTAAGGCTTTACATGAAGCGAGCTTCAATAAGATTCTACAAGTCCTAGGAATGATGTAAGATGAATCCGTACCAAAATCACCCTCGCTTCAATAAAGGTAAGAAGCGAAATAAAGCGAACCGAAATGAACCGAGCGTTCGGTCTATTTCGGGTTCAGTCCTTCTGAACTCATTTGCTTCTTTTTCTTATCAAGGCATTTTGACTGTATTCCTTTGTTCACTTTTTTAAATACTTCTTTTATATTCATAAAATCCAAAAATATTTTTTCTCTTTCGTTCAATTGGTCAATTCTCACAAAATACAAAAATATTCTTTTTTTAATTTTAATTTTTTTATGTATAAGTGTGATTCTTGATGGTGAAGCTAAGGCAGGTAAATTTTTTTATTAGTTAGGCGTCCCTAGAAGCATGTTGTTGTATGTTGACTAAAGCCTCGAAAGATTTTGAGTGAAGCCTTAATAACATGATATATACAAATCATGTTTTCCCAAACTAGGTTGTAATATTCACTCTAATCCTGAGCTACCTTACTCTACTCACATTGAGTTTAGAGTTTTCTGCTTGGTCATTCTTTTTCTTTATAGCAGAGGTACATTCGCTTCTTTTACCATCTCCATCATCTTTCTCCATTATACTTCGTTTCACCAATATAACCCTTGAGACTCTCAGAACATACCACTGAGGTTTATGGTTATCCTAAATCTGTGTTAATGATCTTAGTTTCATGCCACTATGAACTAAGTGAAACCCACAATCCAACACCAATAATGAATTGACGGCGAATTCTCATATTCAAGATCTTACTTGTTACCTAATGAAATATCCTTTTATTTTTAAGTGATCTTTTATGAATTTGTCTAAAACCAAGGCTTTTCTTTCCCTAAAGATCCAATTTATTTTTGTTTTTGAGATTTCTATAATTTTTTTGTCACTATAAATATATCCTACCTACTTGTTCAACAGATCACATTGATCTCACAAGTACTTCATTCAGTTTCGGTCTTATGTCAAGTATCGAAATTATGAACTGAAGCGAAAGTCACCCTTGATAACCTTCAAAAAGATGCCTTTCAATACTTCTTAACAAGTTATTGATCGTTATTTAATGGGAAACCAAGCAAGCACTTTAATGTCTCTCTTGATTTTGAAGGAAGTGATTCGTGCCCAGAATCAATTCTTTTATGTCTCTTTAAGACATCACAAATTATCACAAAAAGTTTGCTTTATTTCTTTATCTTTTACACTCTATGCACGGAAATTTTTAATTTTCCAAACTCTGGTTCTTTTAAGGCTGTTCAATAATGCACAACAGGGAATGACGATTCAAATGAATTTTGGGGTGACGATTGGGATAAAGTGAAAGCTGACTCAACGGTTATCTAATCGTTTTGACGATTTGAATAATCGAATTTTATGGAATGGCGTGCAAAAAGGAAACGTCCTTTCTCTTTCCTGCGTTATCATCGGTATGCCAACTGATCATCCGTCAAGTCAGGCGCTATTTTTGAAATACTCCAAGATCTCAGCCGGATTTTTCTCTCTCCTCCTTGTACATATAAAAGGAATTGGAATGGTACTCTTTACCCTTTTATCACTCACAAAACTCTCTCAAAGAACAACGGCGATTTCTTTTACTGTTCATCATCTTCTCCAAGCTTCTACAATGGCAGACTCTTCGTCCGTTCATGATACTTCTGTTCGTCAACCACTTCTCACAATCAAACCTCAACAAAACATGATCATCGATCTCATTCCTTTTATCTATGAACCCTACATGCTATATGTCGTCGAAGCTCTGACCAAAGTTGAAGTCGTACCAATGTCTTGTCTTTCTCTTGTCTACTCCACTGCTACTACGACAATGTTCATGAAATGATTCACTTTGAAATCCACAATGAGAAGACCTCCATCTCCAAGCATCGCTTATGTGCCCTAATTGGTCTTTCTCAAGAACAATCTCTGGTAAACCCTGAATCCATCACCACTAGTCAACTATTTTCTATATTTTATCAGATGGGGTATACTGAAACCCTCACCACAATAACTAAGTTCAAGAAGTCCTGCCTTCCTCCTCAATGGAATGGCCTTTTCACTTTGTTGTTCAAAGGATTCTCTGAGCGAAGCGCCGGCTCAGATGGGGCGAGCAAGTCTTTCATGATTGTGCTTTATGGATTGTACCATGGGATAGATTTGGATTACGGTACTATTATCTGGCAGCAACTGGTACAAAGCTTGGTCTCTTCATCCAGGCACTCAGAGATTTCTTGTGGGCGATTTTGGTCCATAATCACTAACTGGGCAATGGATCACCTTCATGTTCCAATCATGGCAGATTCTCTTCTCTCCTCCATCGCTACGTTTCACTCAACCAAAATCATAGTCACAGATCCTACAAAGTACTCGTTCATTGGATCTGTTCCTGGAACCATGCTCGCTCGTGTCTCTGCAGCGAGTAATGTTTTGCAACAATACAGGAAGATTCCGTCTTCGGGTCCAAGGGAGCTTACGCCAGCCATGGTTCGCTCCATTGAAGAGGTTGACAAGCCAGCGAAAAAGGGGCAAGAAAACTGAAACTCAGAGGGAGGCATAGGTTTCCAAATCAACCAAGGGGCAAACTCCTAAGAAGCGAAAGTCTGACAGGGCTGCTACATCACAGCCTCAACCGAAGAAACAAAAGAACCCTACTAGGAAGCTCATACTCCAATCTTCCAGTGATTTAGACTCAGAGTATATTCCTCCCAAACATAAGTCTGCTCCTCCCTCATAATCTGAGAGCGAAATATTTGATGATGAGGCTTCGGGTCGAGGTGATACTCCGCCTCGCTCCCTTACCCTAGAAATTCCAGTTCACTCCCACCCTCCTTCACCTCCACTTGTAACCATCCCAGTATCCATCCCTCCAATATTTCCTATTCCAACCACTCAACCATCCACTACAATTCCCTTTCCTACTCCTATATTCACAGACACCACTACCACCACTACTATCACAGGGGCTCATTCTACCGCTCCCACTCCACCCGTTACAACCAAACAACCAGTAACAACTGAACCACCTGTCACAAACGAACCTCCAACCACTACCAAACCCTTATCTCCTACTCCATTTACTGAAACCACCCCTGTTCTAGGCGGTGAGGACTTGGAATTTTATTCCACTTACTTTAGTCCTTACCATGTTTAGAGTGATGATGATGATGATGACGAGCCTGTTACCAAGCGTCATCTCAAAGCAGTAAACGAAAAGCTAGATCAACTGCTTTCCTCTTCTTCCTCTGGTGCTTACTTTGAAGCTGCTTTAAATGCCTTGTTCTCCTCTGTTGTTCAAGAACATAGAGCCTCGCTCATTGCTGCAGCTAAGGCTATTGAAGCCTCCACTTCACAATGTCAACAAGCCTCTCTTGCTGTTGAGGCTTCCACCAAGGAGTGCAAGGATGCGACCGCAAAAGTCGATAAACTAGTTTCTGAAGCTCACCTTTTTCTAGATTCTTTGCAGGCGGCTGCTAAGAAGAATGCTCAAACTGTCAACGCTTCGGTGGATAACCTTCAACGTTCGCTTCAATCTAAAAGGTACAATCTTGAAGCTACACGCCAAGCGATCAAAGCTGCCAACGAAACTCTGCATGCTAATGTTCATGATCGCCTGACTCAACTTGAGGCAAAATTAGTTGTAGAGAATCGTATTATGGATGAGCTTGACAGACGAACCTCTCAGCTAAAGATGCAGAATATCAAGCTTCGTACTGCCACTGCTAAGCTCAATGACCTGAAGTCTGAAAGGGAGGTTATTCGAAGCTATGTTGCTGACGTTCACTCCATCCTCCTTCATCTCCTTGAAGCTCATGATCCTATCATCGCCGTTACTATCAGACGGCACTTGGCTGACAAGCTCAGGCCAGCATTGGACATCCTTAGTCGTATTGAGGGTGTTCCGGTGACTGGTGTCCAGCCAGTCCAGCCGAAACAAAGGGGAGAAAAGGCAACAACTCAACCTCCTCCTGCACCGAAACCATCCACTGAACCGAAGGGTAATGAAGCTTCGGTCATTAATAAGGACAAGAAGAAGAAGAAGATTGGGGAGGATGACGCGGACAATGAAGATGATGTCGATGTTGAGAATCCTGAAAAGCCTTTTCAGAAGGCAAAGTCCTCTAATAAAGAGCTAGAAGAAAAGTACAAGAAACAACAAGCTGAACTCGAGCAAAAGCAAAAGGAGACGGAACTCCTAGAAAAGAAGAAGTCCATGTTTCCTTTCTGGACTATAGATTCGCTTCAAAGGTGTGCCATTGATGAGCCTAGCATACTTTGGCTTGAGCCTGTGATGTCATTTGGGCTCGATAACTCCAAGGATGCACAGTTTGACATGCAGATCACGCAAAAGGCATTCGTTTTTCACTGCTTTAATTCAACTGTTGGCATTCCTTCTCCAGACCCGAAGGTAGATAGGGATCTGTTGGAGTTCTACTTAGAGTTTGCTCAACCCCAGTACTTGACCTGGAGTTCGAAGAAAATTACTACCGTCAAGGTTTTGAAGCCTTACTCAACAGGGAAGTTTATTAATGTCAAATTCAAAGTGACTCGACGAACCGAAGGCTCAGTTCACAACTTCACCCTTGCTGATCTACCGAATCTCAACCCCCACGACTGGATACTCCTCAACAACATTTTATTGTCAAATCCACAGGAGTATCAGCCAATAATTGACCATGTCAAGCGAATGCTTGTGTGCTATATTCACGAGGTAGTGAAGATGGACCAAGAGATTGCTTCTGCAATTCACAAGTGAACCACGATCAAGACTATGGGCAAAGCAGGCAATGTCAATACAATGGTCAAGGGGAAGATTGATTCGAAGTACCACACTGTTATGTTCGTCAGGGGCGAAGGTCAGAAATGCCTGTTCGCTCTCGTTGACAAACACCTCTTCTCAACTTCTTTCCTGGAGCATATTTTGGAGATTATTTAGAGGTGTGATCAGAACAGTACAACTGACAAGAAGTTGTTCACTGATATGCTGAGGTGGTATATCCAGTTTCGGCAGACACTTCTTGCAATAATTCCTCGGTTGTTCAAAGTAATAAAGACAGTGAAGCCAACACAGAAGAAATAATCTCTCGCCTCATTTGATGCAAAGGGGGAGATTGTTGGGATTATTATTTTGCGTCATGGACTCGGTCCTTAGCCCAGTTTTGATTGCCGGTATTGGACCTGTCCAACCGTGCATGTTTTGTTCTAGGGTTTAGTATATAAGTTGCATGCATGCAGTCTTTGGAGTTAACGCTTTTATTATTTTTCTCATTGAGTTTTGTAAACCCTAGCTCACCTCTACAGTAAAAGTTCTTTGTCGAGCTCTGCTAAGGCGTGACTTTATTTGAATCAAAAACACATCTTTGATTCCATTCTGTGTTCATATCATTACTGTGTTTGTCTTGATTGATTTTCATATTCTTACTTGTGAAAGATCTAAACGATCTATAAATTTATTTTCATCAATTGGTATCAGAGCAGGAGACTGTGTAATTCATACACATCTCTTCTATCGAAGAAATTATTGGAGCAGTCAAAGTGTAAAAATTAAAGATCAAAATTATGAAGAATCAAAAAGTTAAAGATACCAAAAATCAAGAAGGTGGTGAATTCAAGAAATCAAAGATCAAATTATCAAAGAAGTGAAGAATTCCAAAGAGCTCCATAGTGGTATCAAAAAGTTTTGATTTTCTAGATTATGTATGCTTGGGTTGCTTGACCAAAAATACCTTGAGGTTAAGAAAGTTTTTTGTGGGTGAATTCGGAGGGATGCATAAAATGAGCATTGTTCAAAAGAAGTGTGAGAGTGTTTATGAGGATTGTTAGTATTTAGAATTGAGGGGGTCCATAGGAAAAGCTTTAGACACAAATGTATGTGTTGCGGTCTTGGCATAATGGATGGGTTTGATTGGGATTGTTTTATGTGACGCTAGTATGTTGAAAATTCAGTTTTGCTTGGGGGCAAGCGAAAGTCAAGTGTGGGGTATTTTGATATGTGCATATTTAGCTATATATTTCGTATAGAATTTTAATACTTTTTGGCTAATTTATTGCAATTTATGGACAAAGGTACTTAATTATGTTTAAATTGTATACTCAGCCTGAAAGATGTGCTCGGAAGCAAAAGGATGCAGGAAATGCGATTAGGAGCTCGGGGATTGAAGAAAGAAGAAAAAGAGTCAAAATCCTAAAGAACTTGGCGAGTTGGATGCCTACTCGAAGAATCCACACGAACATTCGCGAAGTAATAGAATTCCTTTCTGTACACAAATTTTTAATGAGGGACTCAGCGAGTCAGTTATTGGACTCTGCGAGTAGCCTCTGTTTTCAAAAATCTATAAATAGGAGTCAATTTCCCGAAATTAAATCCTTCTCTAGAACCCTTGGGGATTAAATTGCGACTGGAGGTGCGGCTAGAGCTCTGGAACTCGTGGAACAACCCTAGCTTTCAATTTTGAGAAGATCAAAGGCAAATTAAGTTTACTCTTTACTTAATCTTTTGTTTGAGCTATGGGTGAACTATTAGATCTCGTTTTTGAGCTACCTTCTGCTGTAATCATGAGCTAAAACTCATATCTTCTGTTTAGGGTAGATGAATTTATGACTATGGTTTGATTTTGTGGTTGAATTAATTGAATTTGGTGAGTTTTGTTTTGTAAGCTTGTTGAAGAACCTTATTTGTTAACAACAACAATTTTCTGTTAATTAACAAGTATATTAAACTGCATGAACATCTCTTAATTGCTTATCTCATATGATTTATGTGAAAACATTGTTATGTGCCTAGGAATAGCGAACGTGAAACTAAGGTTAACTAGAAAATAGGTAAGTTAATGTGTGAGCTTGTGTGACGAACCATCAACAAGAGGTTAATTAAATTAGTAATTTGATTAGCTAACTACAAGTCTTACTTAACCCGAATCAATAAACTAGGAAATTTATTAGTTTAATCACTTGATCACTGCTTGAATTAATTTGTTTTCTAAGGATTAGTAATAGCAAACGTGAACCTAATCACATTAATCGGTAGCCAATAACAATTAATCCATAGCACTTGCCATAAAATCAACCATAGAAGTAAATGAATCGAACCTAAACATAAGTCTCATTTAATATTGAATTTAGTTGATTTTTATTTGTTTTAGTTGTTAATGGCTTTGTTTATGTGTTAGATAAGTGCTTAAGTTTCTAGTCTTCCAAAAATAGATAAAATCTCTTTTCTTTTATTAATTGTTTTTTTTTAAATAATTTAGTAGTTAGTTTATTTACCGTTCTGTGTTCGATACCCTGATTGATTAATTATACCACCAATTGACAGGTACATTGCCTTTTGTGTGTCTAAATGCTATTTAAAAAGTAGGATTAAAACTAGTGAAATAAACACACATCAAAGATGTTAGAGGAGACGATGGTAAATTTCGTGTCTAGGGTTTTCAGAGAGGGTTGGGTGGTGTTGGAGACGATGGTATCTAGGGTTTTCAGATGGACGATGGTTTGGTGGTGGTGGGGTAGAATGGAGAAGGGAACACCAGTTCATGGTAAGGATTGAAGGAGATACCGGTGGAAGAGGCAAATATGGATACAGAAACCATAAATGGAAAAGGAGGGATATGGATTAGGGTTCTTATCAGAGAGTTCAAGGAAAGAAGACATGGAGAAGGGTTCTTCCACGATAAATGCCTTTTAATTGACTGAGATAAGAGATAATAGATAGAGTTTACGGGTAGACCAATTCAATCTGCGGAAAATTAGGGAATACTGAGTCAATTTTGACCAATATTTCCTTAATTTTCTATAATATAGGCACAAAGACAGGGGATAAGCGAAGAACGCAACATAGAATTGTAAATTGTTGAATGAGTCTCCCTATAGATCCGTATTAGATAAAGTATTGCATAAACTTGTTGTACATAATGTTATAAGGGGTTGTACCTCTTAAAATTCAACATTTGAGGCTAAATGCTTATTAAGGTATAAAGATATATGGTTATGTTTATGTGAGACGACCTAATTTTGTGAGACCGTGAGACACAATCCTAGCCACTCATTTTTTAGATAAAAAAAACATTTTTAAAATGCAAAATAATTGAAAATTTATGAAAAAAAAATTTAATATTATTTTCGTCATTTATATTTTCCAAAAATAAATAAAAAAAACTACCGTTTTTTTTACATATTCTAGTATAATATTAGAATATTCTAGTATAATAGTAGAATATTTTATATATACTAAAGTATTTTAAGATTCTAAAAATCACATTAGAATATTTGCAGTGTAGTATTCTATTAGAATATTTCACGTACTTTAAAAAAACGATAATTTTATTTATTTTTTATTTTTATTTTTTAGGTAGATAAAATGACGAAAATAATAATTAAAAAAAGAATTTTCGGATTTTTCCTTTTATTTTGCATTTTAAAATTATTTTTAGATTGAATCTCACGGTCTCATAAAATTAGAATGGTCTCAAATGAACCTGAACCTATATATATATATATATATATATATATATATATATATATATATATATATATATATATATAGAGAGAGAGAGAGAGAGAGAGAGAGAGGTTAATTTGAGATCGTCTATATTTTGTCACACATAGTAACCAAATCTTAGCCTTTCATCAAATTTGATCTTGTGATTAAAAAAAACCCTAATTAAGGTGCTTAATTAAACACTCAAGGGTACATTAGTCAGCTTTTAATAATATAATGGAATCCCCTGATTTACATGATCTTTCCTTAATCAACGTACCAAAACCAAATTGACTCTTTTATCTGGTGATTTCCTCAGATGGTTTTCTCAATCGCAACCATATTTAGATTGAATGAGAAGCAAAAAACTTGAGTTTTGTATGTTAATTGTCACTCACGTTGCAATGATTTGTGATTTTACAAGCTTATTGAAAGAGATTTCAACAATTGATCATTAGTTAGCATCGATTTCAAGCTTTCACGAGCGACTGATCATTAATTGATATCTTCGATTGAGATCGTTTTTAGCAATTGGAAGTTTCATCGGAATAAGATCTTATCCCCTTCATTTGACGATTTTGAACTTCACAATTAGATTGAAATCTATTTTCACCAAAATACACTTTCATCAAGTTACATAAATTGATGTTAGCAATTGATCATAACATTCATATCGCTTTCAGCATTTTCAAGCTTCGATTTTGCTTCCTGGTAAGTGCTTTCAACTATTCATCATCGTCGTCATCAGATTGAGATCGATTTTCAGTCCCTTCAAGCTTTGATTTTTACTCCTAGATCTTAAATTTCAACAATTGATCATTATCTAAGATCAATTATCAGTTGGAAGCTTTGATTTCAAGATTCGGTTATCTATTTCAAGGTTTGATTTTTCTTTTTCATTCAGTCAATTTGGTTTTTAGCAATAGATCACCATAATAATATATATTTTTATTTGATATTATATTTAGCAATTGCAATCTTTGATTTTTGTTATTCATTAAGTAATTTGTTCTTTATGAATACAAGTTCATGTTTATGAGATTATATATCAAATCATGTTATATATCAAATTAGTTTTTTTTAACTTGTATAATATGTGAAGGATATTACTAAAATTACACATCAAATAAATAATATTATTATAATAGAATATTATACATACATAAATTAACATCAACTTATGATAATAGGTAATGTACAACATCAACTTATGTTAATTAATCTCAACAATTATTATCATCATCATCAATTGATAATGAGGTTAGGATCAAATTCTTTTCACCTTTAAGCTTTGATTTTTACTCTCACAATCTTATTTCGATAATTCATCATAATATAATTTTAGTTATCGATTGGGGCTTTGATATCAACAATCAGTCATTATTTCAAGGTTTGGTTTTCATTTTGCATTCATGCACTATGTTTTTTTAGCAATAGAACATTATATTAATCATTTTTCGATTTGATATTATATTTTACAAAATGATATCTTTTATTTTCACGGCGTAGACCATGTAGATTAAGATATGGATTCAACATATGGCTCTTGTGATTCTAAAAAACTTGGTGATGCAGATCATAAACAACATAGACATATTATACTTGATTACCAACGACAAATGATTTAGTGGTCAAAAGAAATTAAAAAGGGATTCATCAAATCTAAATGAACAAGCTGAGGAATCTACTAAACATAATTCTCATAGGGATCTTTTTGAAATACTGTCATTCTTTACAAACAATTCTTATCAAATGTAATACCGGATTTCTTATCTCTAAATCTTATAAAATTAGCTAGCCATGAAATGTGACTTTCAAATTATCAAGATTTTTTATGGTATAAAAATCCTTATGGTGGATTTTTTATGGTACAAACATGAAATATGATGTTCAAACCATCATGATCTTAGAATAGCTAGAATTACAAAAAAAAAAAAAGAACATACTTTAACTTTCATACCAATATAAACAATGTATTATAACTATATTCGATTTTCTAACCAATCAACTTTATTATGTAGTATATAAAATTTATAATAAAGTTCAAACTGTTACAATATTCTAAAACATGTAAAATCATATTACTTAGAATTACCTAGAATATCATCTATGAACCATAAGCCTGACATATCATAATACCTAGAAGTACGGAAAAGTAGAAACATGATTTACTCTAAGTACTAATATGGAAATTGCTTTACTTTTCACTCATTATAACAACCTACTTTTACTTATTAACCAATATAAGAAATATGTAACGTGAACCTTTGTAAACTGATCACATGTGTTAGATTAATGTTAAAACAAACAATTACATAATATTAACATTATAAATTGTAAACAAATGATAAACATATAGAGTTCAATGTTACAAAAGCCTAAATCATCTAAATAAAATCAATGAAAATCAAGTTCTGCAGTAACATATGATTTATCTTATTAGAATACTTAGAATATCAATTATGTAACCATGAGCTTCTCATATCAAAATACTTAGAATTGTGTAAAATAACAGCATACTTACTCTTGCTACCAAAATTATGTTTTCTATAAATTACTTTGGTTTTCTATAAATTATTCTAATTTTAATTAAGAAATATTCTGTTAGAATATTCTACATATAACTTAGAGTATCCGAGAACATTATCCTATAAGAGTATAAAAAAGCCTAATTTTAATTAAGAAATATTCTATTAGAATATTTGATATATAACTTAAAATATCCGAGAACCTTATTCTATCATAATATTCTACATATAACTTTTGAAAAAAGGTCATATACAATATTATTATATTAGAATATTTTATATATACACATTATTTACAAGTAGTAAATCAACTTATTCAATTGAAAACGTAGAACATTATTCTATTAGAATATTCTACATGTAACTTAGAATATTCTAGAAATTCTATAAGAGTATAAATAAAACATAATTTTAATTAAAAAATATTCAATTAGGATATTTTACATATAACTTAAATATCCGAGAACATTATTATATCGTAATATTCTACATATAACTTTTGAAAATAGGTCATATACAATATTATTATATTAGAATATTATATATATATATATATATATATATATATATATACACACACACATTATTTACATGTAGTAAATAAACTTATTCAATTGAAAACGTAGAACAATATTTTATTAGAATATTTTACATATAAATTAGAATATCCTAGAACATTATTCTATAAGAGTATAAAAAAGCCTAATTTTAATAGAATGTTATACATAAACCATACTTTTATTTAAAACAATAAAACTAGGATATAAACAAACAGTTTATTATACTAGAATATTCTAACATTCTGACAATAATTAACAATATGAAAATTGTTTAATAAATAATTTACATTTAAAGAATTTTATTTTATTTTCACATTCAATTTTACACAAATTTAATATGATCAAGGCATTATTAACAATACACAAAGTAGAATCTGAGATAAAATAACAAAAAAAAACATAATTGTCCATATGGTACTGACACCAAAGAAAGTTTATATTCCTTTAATTGAGATTAGTAACATCTTGTATAATTCAAACAAGAGATTTAAAATTATAGAAAATACAAAATATCAGATAACCTAATCAAACCTTTATGTTAATATAGGTAGTTCTAAATGATATGTTATATAATACTATATTACATTACGCCGTGAGTTTTAGAGATAAATATACAGTAAAATATCTTGATTATAATACATCGTTGAAGATACACAATGATTTTTGACTAAAATTATACTATAATCAAAACACATAGATTTATAGAATATCTCAGCAATAAATATATTAACTCAAAGACACATTCTAAGATAAAATCAATGATTATATACATTAACTCAAAATCACATACAAATATATAACAGTGAAGAAATTATAGTATTATACATTACCTGGAATAACTCTGGATGTAAACTCTGAATTCGATTATGTACAATAAGCCATTTGTTTGAAAATCCATAATTAGAAACACAAGGTTGAATATTTATGTATTAAACCTTATATTCAATGTATGTGTAATGTATTATCTAATTAATCAACAAAATATCATTAGATCTCAAATTTCACTAATCATAATACTTAGAATATTACATAGTTTACATCATAATATGACACATAATTCTAGAATATGTCACATTCCTTCATTGTTAATCAAGTACTATCATAATACTTTACAAAAAGGTTTAAAATAGAGTTGTTTCCAACAAAAGAAGAATGTGTAAAATAAGATATTACACGCTATTCAACAAAAAGGTTCAAAACAAGTTGTTTTCAACAAAATCATAATGTCTAAAATCCTAATATGACACATAATTTCAGAATATTTCACATTAATTCATCATAAAAGGTTTAAAGAAAGTAGTTTCTAAAAAATAACATCTATATAAAAAAATCAAGATCTAACTTATAAACTAAGAATATGTATAATATCAGGTTATCAGAAACACATTTACTTAACTTCGATTAGTAATATCTAGTATAATTTAGACAAAAGATTTAATATTATATAAAATACAAAAGATGTCACACCCCAAAACCATGAACGGCGGAAACGTTCTGGGGCGGAGGACGTCATGTACAGTATCACAACAATGAAAAGTAGTAAACAAGCAACAACATCATCCATTGCATTAATAGTATAATTTTAATACAAGTGTGTTCTGTCAAATTATAATAGACACTAAAGTATAATCAAAATGAAAGTTGAGTCTTGAACGAGCTCCATCTTCTCTAAACCTTGCATCGGTACCTGTCTATCGATGACCTGAGGATACAAGTTATTTTGAAAGGGAGTATCATCTTTAAAGCTGGTGAGATCATAAGTATTAATGTGTCTTAATTTGTAAAACTTGTAATGAAAGACTTGAAATTGTTCTGAAAGAAAGCTCGTATAAGTATGAAAATGTTTGTAGAACAACTGTAAACATTTGAAAAACCCTAGAAATCCCTATGATTCCTACTACTATAAAAGGGAGTCTTCTACCAAGACCTAACTGCTCTGAATGTAGCCTTCTACCAAGACCTAACTCCTCTGAATGTAGCCTTCTACCAAGACCCGACTGTGCTACTATTATTATTATTATAAGAAATTGCATCCTTTGGTACTAGGATACTCAAATATAATTCACCTCATCGGTTATGTGAATGAGTCACAAGATAAAGGTAATAATATAAATAACCTAAGTATTACCCTTTGGTACTAGGGTAACTAACAGTGTTAACTGAAGACATCTGTAGATGTATATTTACCTCTGTTGCTAATAGCTGGGTATAGGAATAGTTAGTCCCTTAAAGTATACCTGTAATGGTATCAACCGTTGACATCCGTGGATGTGCTTTTACCTCTGTAGCTAACAGAGATTCTAGGAATGGTTAATCCCGCAACGTATCCTTTGGTACTAGGATATTAAATCCAATCTATCTTGTCGATTATGTGATTGTATCACAAGGTAAAGATAAGAATGAGGATTAGATAACACAATCTATACATATAAAATGTAATAATAACTCATCATATGTTATCTATGTAAACGTACTCATGTAAGCGTGTTTATGTAAATGTACTCATGTATGCGTGTTTATGTAATAGTATAGTAATGTACTGTAATGTTCTGCGTGTGCTAGCTGTAACGTGTGTTCTCTCTCTATCTAGCATGTATAGTAATGTACTGTGTGTACTAGTTGTAACGTGTGTTCTCTCTCTATCTAGCAAGTATTGACTCATGAATGAACTGACTCATTGTATGATATCGTGTTCTAGTAATAGTTCTAGTATCTTCCTGAACTACCCCTATGGTAGCTTACTAGTAATGTAACTGGTACGTATGAAAATGGACGTATACCCTTGCTACCCAAGGGTATTGAATGAACTAGAAGAACCTTGATGACTATATATGTACACCTGATATATAACTAATATTTAAACGACCTTCGGATGGATTCCTGATACCTCACCAGACCACATCCCAACGGTTAAAAGGAAATAGAGTGGATAGCCTTCCTAAGTCCTTTAAAGATTTCTTATATAACTATACATATATAGGCATGCAATTGACAAAATAAAAGCATAAAATAAGTTTTTTAAAACCTTTGAACATGATTTCTATCTAAGAAAAGATCGACTTGATGTCAATCTATAAAACGGGTTGAAAGCATGGGTTTGATAAAACAGTTTAAGTATAAATAAACATTTGTTTGAAACACAATTGTAAATGAGTTTGAAATGAAACATACAGAGTATAATGAACAGTTTAATAAGGAGTTTTAAACATATAAAATGTTTATGAAAATCATTTGAAGGAAACTGTTTGGTAAAACGGCTAATGAGTAGCAAATCATTTGAATGCTGCTTATTAATCACATGTGATTGATATAATAACTAGCATGATTCTACTTGTATCCCCCCCATAAAGCATTTAAAAACATTTAAAAGATTTATTAAGGGGTATGAACTCACCTGTAGTGAGTGGTACGAATGAATTGAAGATGTAGGACGGCTAGGTGTTAAGTGAAGTCTTAAACACACGCTATGGTCCTAGTTAACATATAATATCACATATATGTAACAAATTAGTCTATAAACAACTAATAAACAAAGTCAAGACACCCTAGGACATGCTAAACACATTTAACAAGTGTTATTATGTAACAACCCGTTATCCCGGGCATTATAAACCGAGTCTTGTAACCCCTTTTGAATGTAATGGGAATATCATCGATAAATGAATTGTTCAAAAGCTCTGATTTGGAGTACGCTATGTAGTAGATATCGTCTTAAAGGTTCCAAATAAATAAAGAAACACTAAAATCTGAGTTATGGCGAAGAAGCTATGACCATTCTAAGATTTCTGTCAAAACCGACAACACTGATCAAACGAAAAACGCAAAGTTTCAATACGATAACATTTAGCCTTAGGTATCTAAATGAAAGTCATAGATAACATTAAACCGTGAGCGTACACAAAAAGAACGTCCAAATCTGACTTCGCATGAGGAAGTTATGATTTTTCAAAGAAATTCCTTAAAAACGATTAGTTATAAAATAAATAATAAAAATAATTTTGGAATTTGCCAACGGAGTCTAAACGAAAGTTGTAGATCGTAGTCTCACCTACGCGTGGATATAAAGACCATCGAAAACGGAGTTCGTATGAAGAAGATATGGATTTTTGAAGTTTATTAAATAAATTAATTAATTATTTAATTCAAAATTCGGATATTATCCGAAGAGGAGTCAGCGTCCTTCTCCGAATTACGCGCTGCGTACTCCTGTACGCCCCGCGTAACCGAGAGGATTGGCCTCGGATCGTCCACGTCGCCATATCCGAGGAAACCGACCCGTCCGACCCGTCCGATCCGACGTCCCATCCGACCCGGCGTCCCATCCGACCCACCTCCCCAGCAACCCGTCCCATCCGACCCGATAACCCAAGAACCCGTCCCATCCGAACCGAGGCAGTCGAGGCTTCGGTCATGCATGACGTACGCGTACGCAGCGCGTACGAGCGTACGCCCCGCGTACCGAGGCAGACTTGCCTTCCTATAAATAGAATGCGAGGGTTTCCAAAGAAAGGGTTCATTTCTCTTCTCTCTCTCTCAGCATTTCCTCGTTTTCCGTGTCCGTTCAAACCCGAAGCTCTGGTCTTTTTGGCTCAAGTCCCGAAGGCCGATTCTACTCCCGAGATTCCCGAGGATCCCAAGAAAAATCAGTTTCCCGAGACGAAACTCTGCTCGGTTTTCCACCTCACAATCTTCAAACTATCAAGTGAGTTCATATCCCCTTTGAACACTCTTTAAATACATTTTAAATGTTTTATACTCTTTTTGGGGAGGAATACAAGTTAACACATGACTAAATTCGTGTGAAACATTAACCTTTTGATACACTTTTCATACTGTTGTTTTAACTATCTTGTGAAGTTATTATGATACAAAACCCCTCACAACACAGCTTTACCCTCTTTGGGGTATAATATGTTTATAAATAGAAATATGTTTTATTTATACGGTTACATACAAACACATCATATCAAGGGTAACATTCTTTACTAAGTCCTTTCATGCATTCAAAGAATTTATGATTATGCTTTGTCAAACATTGTGAAAGAGGTTAAACTTTGCATACAAACTACTACCTTACTACGGACTTAGTTGAGAATCCATGAGTCGTGTATATCTTCAAACGTTACTTTCTTTATTAGAAAATAATGCTGCAAGTCCTGTCTATAACCAGAGTCTCCCGTTCGGAGAACGTGTCAAATGTGTATAGATCTATACGGGAAGTCATGATCCCGCGCCCTGACTGTTAGCTACAGTCCGTCTTATGGGGTGACAGTTGTCATAACGCTACGACGCCTGAAGAACGTCGCTACAGGCATATTATGTTTAGTATGGTTATAAAACTCATCGGATATACAATTATTATGGTATTATGCTTTTATGAACGAGTAGTCATTAAAACTATTCTTCATCTAAAAAGTGCGATCTTCGTATATGTAACACCCAGATTTCCAAAAATAAAATTTTCATTTAATTAATCAATTTAATATAAAAACACTTGTTTAAAATCTTATTCACATTCAAATTACAAAACGTAGTTTCATTTTCGTTATAAAAGAAGACCAGGATCCTCCAAAACTCAACTCTTTCTTCGGTGTGTACAATCGAACCGTTGCCATCCCGCGTTACTGTAAGAACCTGAAACAACATAACATAAACAACGTAAGCACGAAGCTTAGTGAGTTCCCCAATATACCTTACGCACATACGCCTTCCGGCCCGGATCGTTCGATCCACATAATATCGCCTTCCGGTCCATGTGTCTCAGGGGACTTCCGTCCCTGCTGGGTAAACCTTCCGGCCTTACCCACGCCGACCTTCCGGTCCATCACACATCATATCGCCTTCCGGCCCATAACATATATAACACATAATACAAATACTCTAACACATAAAGCACATATATCATATATCATACCTGACCTTTCTGTCACATAATACCTTGCCTTCCGGCCCATATATAAGCATGTATATCACGCGTAGCAACTAACTTTCCATTCATAGCATATAAACATAACACACAACATACTTGACCTTCCGGTCACACAATCAAACCCTTCCGGGTGAGGTATAGTGAGAAGACTCACCTCGCGATCACTGGAAGATAGCAACTCCCAAAGTCCCTTGCACTTGATCCTCCGAGCTACAAGCTCCCTGTAACACCATATATCCCTTAGTAATACTTCTATCTTCCATGTTAACTGACCCTAAGAAATCACACCGGTCAACTCTGGTCAACAGCCCATTGTCAGCTCGACTGGACTCGGCGAGTTCCCTGGCGACTCGGCGAGTCTGGTCGTCCTTCAATCCTCTAAGATTCCCCTTCTACTCGTCGAGTATCCTCTTTGACTCGACGAGTCACTCCTGGAAGAATCGCGGGGCCACCCCGACTCCACTCGCCGAGTCTGAAGAACAACTCGGCGAGTCCCAGCAAATCTTCAAGCTACTCGCCGAGTCTGATCATCCGACTCGGCGAGTCCACGCCATGCAGTCGATCAAACTGCTTCCTGAGATACATATATTCTCGAATAAACAAACATGGGACCTTCTGGACCTCTAAGGGTCCTACTACAAGGTTATAAACATTGGATAACGACACAACAATCCATCTAATCTCCAAATGGGTTCCATAAACCCTAAATCTATATACACATCAATCACAGGAGAATGTAATCTGAATTATCACCTGAATGATGCACCTTCCATGTCCCCAAACTTCAGAACTCGAACTCCCTGCAGTTCCTTTAGCCAAAACCCTTCTCATCCTTGCACAACAATTCCTTCAAGGTCACCAATGGCCTTCAAACTTGCTCTAGCCGCCCCAGTCGCCTAGGGTTCTCCCCAATCGATCCAAAGTCGTGAAATGACGGCATAAGGTCCCTTATATACGACCCAATACGAAACGGCTAGGGTTTCCGCTGAACAGCGTCGACTCGCCGAGTCCATACCTGGACTCGTCGAGTCCAGTCGCGAACCCGCGACCAAATCTGCGACCCTACTCGGCGAGTCTGGCTCCAACTCGCCGAGTCCCCCCTTTAAAACACCCTAAAATGCAATTTAACAATACTTGAGATTTTGGGCTGTTACAATTCTCCCCCACTAGAATTAGACTTCGCCCTCGAAGTCTCACTCTGAAAATAGTTCTGGCTGCTGCTCCAGCATCTCACGTTTCGGCTTCCCTAGACACTACCGATCTCTCTCGAGGCCGCTACTGAACCAATACCAGAGGTACCTCCTTGTTCCTCAGAACCTCGATCTTCCGATCTCCGACGGCCACTGGCCTCTCGACGTAACACAGGTTCGCATCCACCTAATCGTTCTCAAGTAGAACCACTGCCGACTCATCCGCTATACACCTCTTCAATTGCGACACATACAAGTGTCATGGATCCGTCCCAATTCCGTTGACAGCTCCAACGATAGGTCATCCTTCCTACTTTCGTACTTTCACGAAAAGACCCAACATACCGGGGCCCCCCATTTACTCCTCTTCCTAAATCGAAACACCCCGCCAGAAATACGAAGTCGGCGTCCGGAATCACATGCTCGTACGGCGTCTGCCTGCATAACTTTCCTGTTAACTCTAGACGATCACTAACTCTCTTTAACCTGCTGAGTCTGCTCTGCCAACTAAAGCACGAACTCTGAACTGCTCATCACTCTCTGTAATCGGAATTTACCCAAAATACACTCTGCTCCAAATCTCAATGATCACTCAACCCATAAGGATTAGGAAATCCTGAACCACCGGATCCCCTATCCAAAGCCCACTTTGCCCATTCCGGTTCGACTGAGAGATCCATTCTCCTTCTCAGATCAACTCTCACAAGTTCCCTCTTGCCATCACATACACATACTGAACTAGTCCCAACACCCGCAGGTTGAAAAAAAAACCCGATACACTGATGATATCCTCGAGCATCTCCCAAGGAGAACCACTAATATCCGTACTATACTCTGATCAGAATCACACTGAGAATTCAAGATTCTCTATTCTCTTGCATCTTCCTGAGCCTCGTCAGTCATCCCAACCCGGATGGTTCCTACTTCACTGCCGCATGCACGATGCTCGAAACCATATTTGAAATACTCTACCCATAACTCTGCTCTACAGCTTTCACTTTCGTGAACTTGCACCCCTTCGGAGTTACACACCTTCCTCTTTTCCTTTTTCCAAGGAACCCTCTTGGCCATAATGCCACTCCAACCGGTGCCACGGTGCTCGCCCCAAGCGACACCACCCTTTTTGCATAACCGCTATCCACATTCTCTGGTTCTCACTGCAGGGGCTCTCTATCTCATGCACTCTCTCCACTCATCATGATCACTGCCTCAGCTAAACAAGATCACTAACCCGGGGCCAGACCTTCCAATGCAATCACACTGCCACATACACAATCCGCAATCTCAAACTGATCCAGCAATACCAACAGAGTCTCCAGCATGACTGGACCGACTCTCATAACACCTACTAGCCACTCGAGGCTATGTCTCTGTGGGTCCGTACACCCGACTCTGCGAACCCTCAGGTTCTAACTCTGGAACCTTCCAGTTCCAGCTCTAGAAACATGCACAACATAATCCCGTGGGATTAATGCAGTACAACCCATCACGTATCTCAAACATACCAATACTCTGATCACATGGCCCCGGTGACTTACTCAAGCTTGATCCTGACCTTCTCTCAGGTCTCCACAATAGAATGCCCTAGGTCTGTATCCCGCCCCGCATACCCGACCCTCGCTCTCGTCGGCCTATACTCTGCGCTGACAAACACTGCTGAATCCCGGCAGCTACGCACCCTCATATACTCATCGATCTTCCCGGAGAATTTTCTAATTCTCCCCCACTAAAACACTGACTAACTGCCACCGATCGTCATTAACGACCTTACCGAACAATCCTGTACAAAGAGAACATTTACACACTGCCTGCTTCCCACAAGCACAAGCAACCCTCAGCAAAACACACCTCCTCCCTGATCAACCCACTCACAAGAATCTAGTCCTTCAATCATCCACTCCACGACTGTAGATGCTACCCGACGATCAACCCGGTGCCGCATCTCCCCTAACAACCCTCACGAACGATAACCAAAGGAATCCGCGACAATAACCCATAACCAAAACCACAATCTGCCCATAGGATGAACACCACATCGGAAACCGCACAAGACTACTGACACTAAAACACCAATTATAACCATACCCAACCATCAGGGAACAACGAATGCCCAAGCGAAAATCTGAAGCACCAATCCATAACCATGCCAGTCCCGCGAAACAACGAATACCGCATCGAAATCCATACAAGATACCAGCACAAACAACACGCCAAATCGATGCAAGACAATTAAGACATCATGAAAACATCATACCCGCAGCTGCCTCCGGCACTGCTCCGTCTCCCTCTGACGTACACAGATAAACACGACCCTGAGCCCTCTGGGGCTCCGCTCCATCCTGTTCTCCTCAAGGTGGCCGGTGCTAGAGCCTGCACCGATCCTGCAGAAGCTGTGGACAGTTGACTCTCAAATGTCCAACCTGCCGACACTGATAACAAATCCTGGAATCCCGAATTGGCACTGACTGCCGACAACCCCGTGCACCATGCTCCTCCTTTCCGCACTCGCGGCATGCATCATTGGGCCAACAAGCTCCGGTGCCATCTCTCTCACACTTCCCACAAGTGTGACCGCTCCGATTCCCCATTCTAACGTCTACGGTCATGGACCGTTTCGGCACCGACTGCGACTGCATCGGGGCCTGCATCATCTCACGCTACTGCAACTCAACCTCTAACTCACGCCACATGGCGGCCTCCTGCGATACCAACACGGTCTCGCGTCTCTGCGCAGACACGAACTGTCTGATACCCCCCCTCTTGAGCATACTTGGATTCCGGAACATCTGAGCCTACTCCGAAGTGATCTCAGGGCAAAACATCGCCCTCTCAATAAACATCCCGGTGCTCTCAGTCACCGACTCCAAATCCTGCCTCAGCTTAAAGAACTTCCGAGCCAATTTTTCCTTTTCATCCCGCGGAACATAGCGAGTACTGAACATCCCTCTGTATTGATCCCATGAAACCGCAGCCCTCTGTGCATCGGAAAATGACCTCGTGGTCAATCTCCACCAATCCTTCGCCCCGAGCCTCAACAGGTTCAGAGCACACCCCACCCTCTGATCAGCAGGGCATAAACTCGTGGAGAAACACCCCTCCATGTCTGATAACCATCTCATAGCAACAATCGAGCCCTGAACTCCATCGAATGTGGGAGGCTTCGCATAATAGAAGTCCCGATACTGAAAACCCCGACTAGTCCCTTTCTTTGCCGTTGCTACAGCCGTTGCAACCGCCGCGGCAGCCGTCTCTGCGAAAGCCGCATATCGCTCATCAAACTACTTCAATCATAGTGGTCCCGATCGACCCAAACAATTCTGGCGACTCAGCCCGCAACAATGCAGCAACCTCATTATGCCGGATCTCGCGAATCCTCGCATTCCGCTCGCTCGTGCTCGTCCGATCAATAACCGGATAACAAAATAGCCACAAGCATCATCCACTACGAACCATGGTACTCCTCCTATGACATCCTTCCTCAACATGCTTCGGTGTATGGTACCTGAACCATAGCACCATTCCTCAACCTGCTCCAATGTATAGCACTCGAACCACAACATCTATCTCAATCTGTTCCGATGTATGGTGCCCTGACCATAACATCCCTCTGTATCCGCCCCGATGTATGGTATCCGAACCATAACATCACCCCTCAATCTGTTCCTTAGGACCTTCAGAATGCCCCCTGTATCAAGTATGGGTCCTCTGCTTTCAGTAGTACGGGCCCATACTACCTGCCACATCTACCCATACTTTCCACACGGACCATTCCAGAGTTCCTAAGTAACTGATAAACCTGCTCTTTCACCAATCTCATCGCGCGTGCTCGCTTTCCAGCGAAATCCTCTACTCTACCAGCGCACTCATTTGGCTAGGTTTACTCCCTAGTCCCTTCCGCCGTCCTCCCACTTCTTTGCTATCAGCTGCTGAAGAGTTACTAATGATGCCAGCCCTCTACCTCCTGAGTATCGTCATACTCACTTAGTAGCTGACTCCCATCCTCGACAACTCCACAAAGCACAAGGCAAGCAGCATTCGAGCATTGAAGCATACATAGGACTCCCCATCTGTGGTAGCTCCACCTTCTCGGCTCATCCTCGGAAGTACCTCTGTACCCCGTAGCTTTACCCCTTGTGCGTTCCAACTAGATACCCTCACTCATCACATATACACACAAGCATAATGCACATATAACAGCAAACCCTAGACTAAGGCATCACAAATCAGGCCACTCTAATCCTAAGATGTGAAATACCTAGCCTGTCTCTAGCATGCAATAATGTCTCATAAAGTGCATAATAGATATTTCATAATACAAAAGTAAGGGTATTTTGGGAAATCACCGTTTGGCTCTGGCTGATTGTACACACTGCTCTTTCTCGCTTTCTCTTTGAACTCTTATTCACTTTTAGAAAACCATTTATTTGGAAAACTTTTTCTTACTTCCTCAGTTTGAGTCCAGATTTACCCGTAGGTGCGTCCGAATCCCTCAAACCAAGGCTCTGATACCAATTTGTAACACCCAGATTTCCAAAAATAAAATTTTCATTTAATTAATCAATTTAATATAAAAACACTTGTTTAAAATCTTATTCACATTCAAATTACAAAACGTAGTTTCATTTTCGTTATAAAAGAAGACCAGGATCCTCCAAAACTCAACTCTTTCTTCGGTGTGTACAATCGAACCGTTGCCATCCCGCGTTACTGTAAGAACCTGAAACAACATAACATAAACAACGTAAGCACGAAGCTTAGTGAGTTCCCCAATATACCTTACGCACATACGCCTTCCGGCCCGGATCGTTCGATCCACATAATATCGCCTTCCGGCCCGACCTTCCGGTCCATGTGTCTCAGGGGACTTCCGTCCCTGCTGGGTAAACCTTCCGGCCTTACCCACGCCGACCTTCCGGTCCATCACACATCATATCGCCTTCCGGCCCATAACATATATAACACATAATACAAATACTCTAACACATAAAGCACATATATCATATATCATACCTGACCTTTCTGTCACATAATACCTTGCCTTCCGGCCCATATATAAGCATGTATATCACGCGTAGCAACTAACTTTCCATTCATAGCATATAAACATAACACACAACATACTTGACCTTCCGGTCACACAATCAAACCCTTCCGGGTGAGGTATAGTGAGAAGACTCACCTCGCGATCACTGGAAGATAGCAACTCCCAAAGTCCCTTGCACTTGATCCTCCGAGCTACAAGCTCCCTGTAACACCATATATCCCTTAGTAATACTTCTATCTTCCATGTTAACTGACCCTAAGAAATCACACCGGTCAACTCTGGTCAACAGCCCATTGTCAGCTCGACTGGACTCGGCGAGTTCCCTGGCGACTCGGCGAGTCTGGTCGTCCTTCAATCCTCTAAGATTCCCCTTCTACTCGTCGAGTATCCTCTTTGACTCGACGAGTCACTCCTGGAAGAATCGCGGGGCCACCCCGACTCCACTCGCCGAGTCTGAAGAACAACTCGGCGAGTCCCAGCAAATCTTCAAGCTACTCGCCGAGTCTGATCATCCGACTCGGCGAGTCCACGCCATGCAGTCGATCAAACTGCTTCCTGAGATACATATATTCTCGAATAAACAAACATGGGACCTTCTGGACCTCTAAGGGTCCTACTACAAGGTTATAAACATTGGATAACGACACAACAATCCATCTAATCTCCAAATGGGTTCCATAAACCCTAAATCTATATACACATCAATCACAGGAGAATGTAATCTGAATTATCACCTGAATGATGCACCTTCCATGTCCCCAAACTTCAGAACTCGAACTCCCTGCAGTTCCTTTAGCCAAAACCCTTCTCATCCTTGCACAACAATTCCTTCAAGGTCACCAATGGCCTTCAAACTTGCTCTAGCCGCCCCAGTCGCCTAGGGTTCTCCCCAATCGATCCAAAGTCGTGAAATGACGGCATAAGGTCCCTTATATACGACCCAATACGAAACGGCTAGGGTTTCCGCTGAACAGCGTCGACTCGCCGAGTCCATACCTGGACTCGTCGAGTCCAGTCGCGAACCCGCGACCAAATCTGCGACCCTACTCGGCGAGTCTGGCTCCAACTCGCCGAGTCCCCCCTTTAAAACACCCTAAAATGCAATTTAACAATACTTGAGATTTTGGGCTGTTACAGTATAGCTTTACTATGTAAAACTATGACACAACTTACAAGCACGTCGCTTGCTTGCGATTTTCGGTCGTAGAGACTGCCAGTTATGTCAGGGAAATAAGGGTTTTTCCTGTATACAAACCAAACAACTAATAGGAAAATAAGGGATTTTCTCGGTACAATTAGTTGCAATTTACATCACGAACATTCATATGCATTGCATACTTTTATAAGAAAATAAGGGTTTTTCTGGAAAACATGCAAACACTTTCGAATGGCATACATCTTCTCAAAACACTACTTATGAACTCACCAACTTAAATGTTGACACTTTTTCTTTGAAATAACTTGTATTCACAGGAAACCGCTAGCCAGGTAGCAACTACTTCTGAAGACTAACGCATTGGCGTTAGTAACATATTTTGGATCACCATTTTATATTTGATTTCTTTTGCAAACATGTAACACCTACAATCATGTAAACTTTTCAAACATATTTATATTATGGTGGTGTGTACTTTCCTTTCTATGAACTGTTATGATACTGAATATGATGTCCTCCGCCCCCGAACGATTCCGCCGTTCAGGTTTGGGGGTGTGACAGATTGGTATCAGAGCTTCGTTTATAGTGAATTAAGTATATCAAAACCATTTTTTTTTATATACAACTATAAACTCAACTGGGCAAAAACACTCTGAGAAGAGTCATGTTTTTGAAAATTTAATCTATTTAGTTTTTGTAAGTAAGCATGCATTCATTTAGTAATAAATAACAGTTCCACATCGTACCATATTAGAAGTATTATTAATGAGTTGTGCAGTACAGGTACGCCTTGGGACATGTAATCGGAACTGGGAAAGATATAGCCTGATCAACTATATTTGTCCGAGAGCCGACTAACGTGTGCCGAGGGGTGTCTGCAGTGGACAACAAATTTTAAAAACTTACCAAACCGTTATTAGAATCAAACACAATAATTTAAATGCTATAGGAGTAATTGCTATTTAAACTAACTTACATGTTGTGCATGTTCCGACTTTATTCAATTCTTATGACCCTATTTCTCGTACAGTCAAATGGCTGGATTTCACCACCCCAATGACCCCTACTTTCCCAACCAAGGCAACGGAGGATGGATCGAAGATGATCCAGAAGAGGATGAGGAACCCATAGAATTGGGTGATGACTCCGGTACTGACTCAGAACCTGAAGTGATCGATCCACCACCCATTCAACCTCCTGTCCATGTGAGGAACTTCCAAGGACCCACTCCCGTCTGGGGAAGTCACCTACATCATTGGAGCCAACAACAAGGCATACGCCCTCCCTACGGCATGTGTCGGGACTTCTACGATGTCCGCGGTGGCAGTTCGGCTGATCGAGCACTCCCGGTAATGGTTGGTAAGTTAGCCAATCAGTCCTATCAGTCCGGAGTACAAGCAAGCCGACTCCGGGATATCAACGTGGAAGTGCAGGTTCACACTTCCGATATCCGTAGACTGGACAAGATACAAGATAATGTCCAACTCCAGTCTGAGGCATTTCAGGCACAGGTAATTGCAGCCCTAGCCGAGTTAAGGGAGCAACAAGCCGCTTTTGATCGACGCCTAATGGAATCGAAGCAATCAGATGCGGAGTCAAGCTCCAAGCGCAACCTACGTCGCAAGTAGTGCCTGCCAGGATTTCAAATTTTGTTATAAATTAGGACTTCGGATAAGAATTTCCTTTTCGTTGAAACTTTCTGTAATCGGAGACCTTTAGAAAGGTCAAAAAGTTTTGTCTAAACTCGGATGTAACACGACTATATGTTTTATATATATGGGGCATACCCCCCCCCCCCTTCTCTGATTTTCAATATGTGTATTCCGTTCAACTCATAAGTGCATCCATTCAAACGTTATTAATAAATCAAGCTCAAAACCCATTGTTGATCAAACCAAATTCTTAATCTATTTAAGGCAGTTAACTCAATATCATTCAACTTTGAACTGCCAAAACTTATAATTTTCTTCCATATTTTTCTTTTGGCAGCAAGATGCCTCCTCGTCCAAACTTAAGGCCCAGGCCGGGCACGGCACCACCTCCACCACCAGCTTATGATCCGGCCATGGTTCAGGCTGCTATCACAGCAGCAGTAACCGCAGCCCTCTCGCAAATAAACTCCCAAGGGAATGGAGGGGCGGGAAGCAGCACGAATCATCCAAATCATGGCACTGGTCATGGCCAAGGAAGAGAATGTACTTACAAGGAGTTCTCTAACGCTAAACCAAAAACTTTTAATGGAACAGGAGGAGTCATTGCACTAATGCAATGGTTCGAAAAGACCGAAACGGTCTTCGAGATCTGCTCGTGCCAAGAAACAAGCAAGGTTAAGTTCGCTGCTTGCACCTTCATAGATCGAGCCCTCACTTGGTGGAAAAGCCATGTGAACTCAGTGACACTCACTGTCGCTAACGCCATGAGTTGGGAAGAACTGAAGGTACTACTACTGGAAGAATACTGCCCAAGGGGTGAAGTGCAAAAGCTTGAGCAAGAACTCTGGAATTTGAAAATGGTCAGGTCTGACCTAGTCGCTTACACCGCTAGGTTCAACGATCTCGCTGCTTTGTGCCCTACCATGGTCAACCCAGAATCAAAGAAGGTCGAAAGGTACATTTGGGGGTTGTCACCCCAGATTCAAGGGCATGTCCTAGCCTCCAACCCTATCACCTACAACAGCGCTAAACGCCTGGCGCAACGACTCATCGATCACGGAGCGAAACAGAGTACCATCACAACAGCCGCAAATCCACCTAAGGAGGCTCAGGGACAGAGTAGGCCTTGGAACAAGAGGAGGGGACAAATCCTCCAGGAGAACCCCAAGAAACAACAAGTGATAGCGACCCACGCCATTACTGTTCCTACCAACTCTGCCCCCACAAGTTCATACAATGGAAAGCTACCGAAATGTAACCAGTGCAACTTCCACCATCACGGTCTCTGTCATGGCCTTCAATGCACCAGGTGCAATAAGAAGGGTCATACAGCCCGCTATTGCAAAGAGCCAACCCAACAATCCGCCCCCACTGCTAATACCGGAGTAAGCCGCGCTTGCTTTGAGTGCGGGAGCACAGGGCACTACCGCAAGGACTGCCCGAAGGCAAACAACAGGAATATCGGCGGGAGAGGCCGAGTTTTCGCAATGGGACAAGATGAAGCCATTGCGGACCCTACTGTTGTTACGGGTACGTTTCTTCTCGATAACTCGTATGCATGCATTTTGTTTGATAGTGGAGCGGAAAGGAGTTTTGTGAGTCACGACTTTAAAAGCATGCTAAAACCATTACCACAATCATTAAGTGAACCGTTCATAGTAGAAATGGCCAACGGGAAAACTGAAAGCACTAAAGAGATATACTTAAACTGCACCCTAACTCTAAACGATAATCCCTTTCAAATCAACCTCATGCCAGTCTCGATTAAGTGTTTCGATGTCATCATTGGCATGGATTGGCTGAGTTCACATCGTGCGGACATTCTATGTTACGATAAGGCCGTTCGCCTTAATCTGCCAACCGGCGAAACTTTCCTCGTCTTGGGCGACAAACCTAGTACCACTCTTAGAATCATCTCAAGTATCCAAGCTCGGAAACACTTACGAAAGGAGTGTCACGCATTTCTTGCACATGTTGTAGACGTGAAACGCGAAGTCCGGGACATCAAGGATGTGCCCGACGTATGCGATTTTCCCGATGTGTTTCCCGAGGACCTTCCAGGGATACCACCCGTAAGACAAGTCGAATTCAGAATCGATCTGATTCCCGGAGCTACCCCAGTAGCCAAAGCACCCTATCGATTAGCCCCGGCAGAGATGCAGGAGCTATCCAGTCAACTGAACGAACTACTGGGAAAAGGATTCATCAGACCGAGCTTCTCACCATGGGGAGCACCCGTGTTGTTTGTGAAAAAGAAAGATGGATCGTTCAGAATGTGCATCGACTACAGAGAACTCAACAAACTGACGGTCAAGAATCGTTATCCTCTACCGCGCATAGATGATTTATTCGACCAACTGCAAGGGGCGAACTATTTTTCTAAGATTGATCTGAGGTCCGGGTATCACCAGTTACGAGTGCTAGAGGAGGATGTGCCGAAGACCGCCTTCCGAACTCGTTACGGACATTACGAGTTCGTGGTGATGCCATTCGGATTGACCAATGCGCCCGCAGTCTTCATGGATCTGATGAATAGAGTATGCCGACCTTACTTGGATCAGTTCGTCATCGTTTTCATTGACGACATCCTGATCTACTCCCGAAGTAAGAAAGAGCATGGCGATCATCTGCGACAAGTTCTAGGGATATTACGAAAAGAGAAACTTTATGCGAAGTTCTCGAAATGTGAATTTTGGATCCGAAGAGTCGAATTCTTAGGACACGTGGTAAGCGAAGAGGGAATCCACGTGGACCCATCCAAAATTAAGGCCATTGAGAACTGGTCAGCACCGAAGACTCCTACAGAAATTCGCCAATTTCTAGGTCTCGCTGGCTACTACCGCAGGTTCATTCAGAACTTCTCACGAATAGCGAAGCCTCTTACAACCCTAACCCAGAAGGGTGTGGCCTTTGACTGGGAAGAGAAACAAGAAAGAGCGTTCCAAACGCTCAAACGAGCCTTGTGCACCGCACCAATACTATCCCTTCCTGAAGGAATAGAAGACTTCGTAGTTTATTGCGATGCATCAAACCAAGGACTCGGATGTGTTCTGATGCAGCGAGGTAAGGTCATCGCCTACGCCTCGAGACAGTTGAAAACACATGAGGTTAACTACACGACCCACGATCTTGAGCTAGGAGCAGTAGTGTTTGCCCTGAAGATCTGGAGACATTACTTGTATGGGACGAAGAGCACTATCTTTACCGACCACAAGAGCTTACAACACATTTTCGATCAGAAGGAGCTCAACATGAGACAACGGCGATGGGTCGAGCTACTCAGTGATTACGAATGCGATATTCGCTATCATCCGGGAAAGGCAAACGTCGTAGCCGATGCCCTTAGTCGAAAGGAGTACTCAGGCCGGAGAGTGAAGTCATTAGCTATGTCGATCCATTCGCACCTATCAACGCAAGTCAAGGAAGCTCAATTAGAGGCCTTGAAACCCGAAAACGTGGCAGGTGAGGCCCTTAGAGGAATGGACAAGAACTTAGAAATCAAGAGTGACGGAGCACGCTACCTCATGAACCGGATCTGGAC
This sequence comes from Lactuca sativa, assembly GCF_002870075.4. Lineage (NCBI taxonomy): Eukaryota > Viridiplantae > Streptophyta > Magnoliopsida > Asterales > Asteraceae > Lactuca > Lactuca sativa. The sequence continues at coordinate 156,180,205 of NC_056625.2, read as the reverse complement.
ACCAAAGTTTGGGGGATTCAGAGAGGTAGTTATGAGCGAGGCACACAGGACCCCATACTCCGTACACCCAGGGTCAGACAAAATGTATCTAGATCTCAAGCAACTCTACTGGTGGCCAAACATGAAAGCGGAGATCGCTACGTACGTGGGCAAGTGTTTAACTTGCGCCAAAATAAAAATAGAACACCAAAAACCCTCAGGCCTACTCCAACAACCTAATATACCTGAGTGGAAATGGGAGCAGATTTCCATGGACTTCATAACCAAACTGCCCAAAACTCAGAGTGGCCAAGATACTATTTGGGTAATCGTCGACAGATTAACCAAATCAGCCCATTTCTTACCTATCAAGGAAACCGATAGGATGGAAAAACTATCAAGAACCTACATCCGGGAGATCGTACGACTTCATGGAGTACCAATGTCCATCATCTCAGATAGAGACAGCAGGTTCACTTCCAGATTTTGGCAATCACTGCAAAAATCCATGGGAACAAGGTTGGACATGAGTACAGCATACCACCCTCAAACTGACGGACAGAGTGAGAGGACGATCCAAACCTTGGAAGACATGTTGCGAGCATGTGTAATCGACTTTGGCAAGGCATGGGATATTCACTTGCCTTTGGTCGAGTTCTCTTATAACAATAGTTATCATACTAGTATCAAGACCGCTCCGTTCGAAGCCCTTTACGGCCGTAAGTGCAGATCACCCCTGTGCTGGACGGAAGTGGGCGACACCCAATTGGCAAAAGGTCTAGTCACTAAGAGCACCCTTACTGGCCCAGAGATCATCAGAGAGACTACCGAAAAGATCGTGCAAATACGAGAACGACTGAAGTCCTCAAGGGATAGACAAAAGAGCTATGCCGACAGGAGACGTAAACCCTTGGAATTCTAGATTGGCGACCGTGTGCTACTGAAGGTCTCACCCTGGAAAGGCATGATACGCTTTGGGAAGCGTGGAAAGCTAAACCCCAGGTACATTGGACCCTTCGAAATCATTTCGAGAGTTGGTCCAGTGGCCTACAAACTCCAACTTCCAATCGAGCTTAACAAAGTACATCCAGTATTCCACGTGTCGAACCTGAAAAAGTGTTTGTCCGACGAAACACTTGTAATCCCACTCGATGAAATCGCGTTAAACGAAAATCTCAACTTTGTGGAAGAACCCGTCGAGATCATGGATAGGGAAGTTAAAAGGACCAAACAGAGTCGCATTCCAATAGTAAAAGTTCGATGGAATGCTAAGAGAGGACCCGAATTCACATGGGAACGGGAAGACCAAATGCTACAGAAGTATCCGCATCTCTTCCTCAGCCCCTAAAACTCTTACCTTGTATTAAATTTCGGGACGAAATTCCGTTTAACGGGGGGATGATGTAACAACCCGTTATCCCGGGCATTATAAACCGAGTCTTGTAACCCCTTTTGAATGTAATGGGAATATCATCGATAAATGAATTGTTCAAAAGCTCTGATTTGGAGTACGCTATGTAGTAGATATCGTCTTAAAGGTTCCAAATAAATAAAGAAACACTAAAATCTGAGTTATGGCGAAGAAGCTATGACCATTCTAAGATTTCTGTCAAAACCGACAACACTGATCAAACGAAAAACGCAAAGTTTCAATACGATAACATTTAGCCTTAGGTATCTAAATGAAAGTCATAGATAACATTAAACCGTGAGCGTACACAAAAAGAACGTCCAAATCTGACTTCGCATGAGGAAGTTATGATTTTTCAAAGAAATTCCTTAAAAACGATTAGTTATAAAATAAATAATAAAAATAATTTTGGAATTTGCCAACGGAGTCTAAACGAAAGTTGTAGATCGTAGTCTCACCTACGCGTGGATATAAAGACCATCGAAAACGGAGTTCGTATGAAGAAGATATGGATTTTTGAAGTTTATTAAATAAATTAATTAATTATTTAATTCAAAATTCGGATATTATCCGAAGAGGAGTCAGCGTCCTTCTCCGAATTACGCGCTGCGTACTCCTGTACGCCCCGCGTAACCGAGAGGATTGGCCTCGGATCGTCCACGTCGCCATATCCGAGGAAACCGACCCGTCCGACCCGTCCGATCCGACGTCCCATCCGACCCGGCGTCCCATCCGACCCACCTCCCCAGCAACCCGTCCCATCCGACCCGATAACCCAAGAACCCGTCCCATCCGAACCGAGGCAGTCGAGGCTTCGGTCATGCATGACGTACGCGTACGCAGCGCGTACGAGCGTACGCCCCGCGTACCGAGGCAGACTTGCCTTCCTATAAATAGAATGCGAGGGTTTCCAAAGAAAGGGTTCATTTCTCTTCTCTCTCTCTCAGCATTTCCTCGTTTTCCGTGTCCGTTCAAACCCGAAGCTCTGGTCTTTTTGGCTCAAGTCCCGAAGGCCGATTCTACTCCCGAGATTCCCGAGGATCCCAAGAAAAATCAGTTTCCCGAGACGAAACTCTGCTCGGTTTTCCACCTCACAATCTTCAAACTATCAAGTGAGTTCATATCCCCTTTGAACACTCTTTAAATACATTTTAAATGTTTTATACTCTTTTTGGGGAGGAATACAAGTTAACACATGACTAAATTCGTGTGAAACATTAACCTTTTGATACACTTTTCATACTGTTGTTTTAACTATCTTGTGAAGTTATTATGATACAAAACCCCTCACAACACAGCTTTACCCTCTTTGGGGTATAATATGTTTATAAATAGAAATATGTTTTATTTATACGGTTACATACAAACACATCATATCAAGGGTAACATTCTTTACTAAGTCCTTTCATGCATTCAAAGAATTTATGATTATGCTTTGTCAAACATTGTGAAAGAGGTTAAACTTTGCATACAAACTACTACCTTACTACGGACTTAGTTGAGAATCCATGAGTCGTGTATATCTTCAAACGTTACTTTCTTTATTAGAAAATAATGCTGCAAGTCCTGTCTATAACCAGAGTCTCCCGTTCGGAGAACGTGTCAAATGTGTATAGATCTATACGGGAAGTCATGATCCCGCGCCCTGACTGTTAGCTACAGTCCGTCTTATGGGGTGACAGTTGTCATAACGCTACGACGCCTGAAGAACGTCGCTACAGGCATATTATGTTTAGTATGGTTATAAAACTCATCGGATATACAATTATTATGGTATTATGCTTTTATGAACGAGTAGTCATTAAAACTATTCTTCATCTAAAAAGTGCGATCTTCGTATAGCTTTACTATGTAAAACTATGACACAACTTACAAGCACGTCGCTTGCTTGCGATTTTCGGTCGTAGAGACTGCCAGTTATGTCAGGGAAATAAGGGTTTTTCCTGTATACAAACCAAACAACTAATAGGAAAATAAGGGATTTTCTCGGTACAATTAGTTGCAATTTACATCACGAACATTCATATGCATTGCATACTTTTATAAGAAAATAAGGGTTTTTCTGGAAAACATGCAAACACTTTCGAATGGCATACATCTTCTCAAAACACTACTTATGAACTCACCAACTTAAATGTTGACACTTTTTCTTTGAAATAACTTGTATTCACAGGAAACCGCTAGCCAGGTAGCAACTACTTCTGAAGACTAACGCATTGGCGTTAGTAACATATTTTGGATCACCATTTTATATTTGATTTCTTTTGCAAACATGTAACACCTACAATCATGTAAACTTTTCAAACATATTTATATTATGGTGGTGTGTACTTTCCTTTCTATGAACTGTTATGATACTGAATATGATGTCCTCCGCCCCCGAACGATTCCGCCGTTCAGGTTTGGGGGTGTGACATATTAGCCTCTAGGATTGCATCTAAGTGTTGTAGGGAAAAACTATTGTGTGTAGGGTTCAAAGAAAACTCCCTAATGGAGTTCACGGCCCTAATGTCACTAACACATGAGTTTACGGTCGTAAACTCATGAGTTTATGGCCGTAAGCTCATGAGTTTATAGCCGTAAGCTCATACTTACATGACCATTTGATGTTTGAGGCTCTACAAGACCCTAAGAAGCATTTCTACTTAATGGCAAGGTCTTTGGAATAGTTTAGGGCATCCTATAACTCCTTTGAGGAGTTCACGGCCCTGGGACCAAACCCCTTGGAGATTACGGCCGTAATCTCCTATGAAAGGGTGTTTTTGGTGATTTCAAGTCCCTAATTTAACTAAGAACTAATCTAGGCTAGTGTCCAAGGCTTTAGGAGAGTTTAAAGCACACTTTGGCCCTTTTGTTTGGAGTTCACGGTCCAAGAACTCCTTGGGCCGTGAACACGTTACTCTTGGTGTTATAGGGGTGTTTCTAGTCCTAAATACATTAGGGTACAAGTCTAAACTAGTTGCATTGCAAGAGGAAGGGACTAGGGCACTTTTTGTCCCTTAAAGAAGGGTTTACGGTCCAAGATGTTCTTGGGCCGTAAACTCTTAAATCTTGATGGTTTCCTATGATTTCTAGTGTATTAGACACATATCAAGCTCTAAAACACACTAGGATAGAAGTACTCACGATTTGGGATGAAAGTCCGAAGACCCTTGAGAGAGAATTCGGCTTTTCTCTAGTTGGAAATGGAACTAATGAATAAATATGGCTCAGAATCCTATATATACTCCTGGGGTTTTTGGCAGAAAATAATTTTATTCAGGCATTGAACTCTAATATCATAGAGTTTTGGAATAATAGAGTTGCACAATACCCTGGTGCATCCTCTCTCCTGATATCCCTTAAAGTGTAAATCCTGAAATACCCAAACTTATACCAAAAGTCTGAAAATTTACTGCAACTGTTCTAACTTCTATTGACTTGATATGTTATACAGAATAGGAATTCCGGGTTGTCACAAAAGAATAGACCTAATCAAACCTTAGTTTAACAACCACTACCAACCTAAACAAACAATTTCACTAGCTTTAAATGTGTATTACACACTAATCATAGCTACAGTAAACAATATCAAAAATCATTTAACTGAAACTACAATAAACAAGTTCACTCCTAACTCAAGCTATAATGACTCTAGATCAAATACAAACCATAGCTACAATAAACATTTTCATAAAAATAATTCACAATTTAGAATAAACAGAATAACAACTTCTCGTCGCCTATTAAATATCCTATTTTGCAATTGGGCATTCTAAAACTCATATTGCTTGTTCACAACTTGTTGAACACTAATATGAATGTTGTTAAGTATATAAACCATAATCAATCCCATTTCAAGTGCTTATTCTGACTATGGAATCCTCAATGTCATTCCATATTCCGAAATTGCCCTTGGGCCAAAACAATCTCTAGATCTAGAACTTCATTATCATTCCTTAATGTTTATGGTCTAATATCATCCATAGAGTGTCAATTCATGTTCATGAATGTCATTCACTTCTTAGATGTCTATATCCATTTATTTATCCATAGATTCCCCCAAAACCATCTCAAATCCATGTTTAAGCATGATTTTACCATCATGGACAAGTTTGAGAATTCCAATTGGATTTATTGATATCAATCATCATCTAGGTCATTGAATCAATATCAATTTCATATACAAATAAAAGATTCCCAGATTTGGGATTTTAGGGTTCATAAAGGTCTTTTTACCTAAATCATCAAATTCATCAATGAAATGACTGGATTAAGATTAGAACCATCAAAACTACTCAATGGAAGATAGAAACCAAAACCCTAATCAAAGAATCAAACTAAAATTGCCATTTGGGTCTTCCCTACATCATGAAATCGATTTCTAGGTTAAAAAAGGGGAGAAATTATACCTTGTAAGCCATTTTTCCTTCTTTGCTTTCCTTGAATGTTCAAATCTCCACTTGAATCAAACCCTAGAAGGACATGAGGTGAAAAATCTCCATTATTGAAGGTGGTGGAGCTCATTCATGTTTTTCTCCATATGAGGACAATTGGTGCATCTTTATTTCCTAAAAATTTACTACTTGGTCCCCTAAGTTTGTTGATTTGCCAATTCCACCATAAATTCATATTTTTTTTAATCTTTATTAAATAAATTGGCATATTTAGTCCATTAACATCCATATTTATTTTTAAATTAAATTTTAGGATGTTACAAAGATCACCTCATGGATCACTGAGTGATTCTTGATAAAAGGTATTTTCTTCATATCCTTACTACCTAAGATACATATTGGGACTTGAGTGTAGGGAGCACTATACTTTTACATGGTCAACTGTTATTCTTTCAGTTGACGGTTATAAAGGTCATTGTCAGGTGTGGTAGTATCGAGTCGAGATGAGATTTGTTCCTTTTATGTGTTGAGGGCTAGACACCTAAGGTGCGTTACCCAAAGTTGAACACCAAATAAGATTGATTGTGATCCAAGTCTCGTGTTCACTAGGATGTCTATAACAAAAGGATAACTGATAAACTTACCTTATAAATTAGTTATAGCTTTGAGCTATTAGGAATTTGATGTTAAAGAATGATATTCTCCATATTGTGTTATTGGGGGCAGTGAAATGTTACTAGACGTTCACCACTATCTATATCAACCTATGATGAGTCTTGTGCATGTGGGGGATTGAAAGATTTATATGCCCAAGAATCATTATGGAATGATATTTGCTAATGACATATGATCCTATAGGGTTGCACCTTATAGAAAATTACTGCTTTTTGATTATTTATTAAAGTAATTTGATTATTAGTAAATATAATCAACACTTGTATTTAATTCGGAAATTATTATCTATGGAAATAATATTTTCTATAGAGACGAACAACTAATAAATCATAATGTATGATTTTATTTGTTGTATACATCTTTTTGGACCTATTGAAGTCCATTTATATATATATATATATATATATATATATATATATATATATATATATATATATATATATATATATATATATATCAGACGAGACATGTTAGTTAAAAGCTTGAGTACAAGACACATCATCTCTCTTCCTCTCTCTTCATTTTGTAAGTTTATGAAGGGATGGGAGGGATTGCTTATTGGTAAAAGTCTTAAACTCCATGCCTTCTTTCATGACCATACTTGCATATTTAATGATGGTTTGGTCCTTATTTTATGTGTACTAGTATAATAATAACAGTAAAGACAAAAAACTAGCTAGTTTTTTCTAAGGCTTTTCCTTTCTTATTTTCTCTCTAGAGCTGAGAGTTCATGCTCGCATCCCCTCTCCATGCCTTGCAAATTGTTGTGAGCTTTTCAGTGCTTTAGTTGTTTCTCGTTTTAAGGCTTATTTGGTATAAGTATTTAAGAATTAAAAAGAACTAATTACAAGTGAAGACTAACATCTTTTTGGTGGTTTATTCTTGCTTGGTGGATACATATAAAGAGCTTCTACTTTAGAGTCTTTATCATATTTCTCAACTTCCAACCTCCCAGGTCTATTGGCGAATGTGATGAACACGGTAAACACAAAATCATGAACAAGATGACCACCTCGTCTATGAGCTCCTGTGATTTCGAGCATTGACTACATAATAGCGCGTTGATTTCCTATTTGATACTATAACAAGAATTTGTTGGTTCTTTCTCGGCATTTTCGGAGGAAACAATTGATTTCATCGGAGTTCTACCACAACACCATTGTTCCTCTCCACTTTTTCGTTTCTCTTCCCGTTTCACGTCCCTTTTGATCCCACCACGACGACATAAGGAAAATTAAAGACGACGACATATCAAGCTCATCCATTCCCTCTGTCAGCGATATGTCAAGTTATAAAAAACCATACGTAAATTCATCAAATCCTTTAGTAAAGCGTTTGAGGATATGATGGTGATAGGTTAATACCTAGAGTACTTTACATAGATGGTTCTTATAGTTTAGGGAAATATTTACAAAAAACAAAAATATGAATATGGTGAAAATGTCATTTTATATAAATTTTAACAATATTTTTTGACGCTGTGTGTCGAAAGGATATTTTTGTAATATCAATAAAAGCGAAACGACCTAGTTGCCATTTTTCTTAAAGTTTTACTATATGTTCCTATTTTTTCAAACCACATGGACCATTCACATGATTTCGTGGATTATTTATTAATTATGGAAAACTCAATTTTCTACATAACATTTATTTAATATTGCATATTCAGTTAGATTCATTTTCTTTCGACTAACAACCGGTCTACAAAACAAAATTTTACTATCACTGACATAGTTATATATTAATCAAATTTATGCATTTATAATTGTATATATGAAATATGCAGGACCGTCTCATTGATTTTCAGAGTCATGTACGAAAACTAAGAATGGGCCCATAATTTTTTTTATTATATATAAGCAAAATTCCTTAATACTATAATAAGTTAATAATTGTTATAAAAACAATCAAAACCAAAGAATGATAATATTATGTATTATCTTACATAGTTACATGAATCAAGAGGTTCTCCTAGCATTTTTGGAAGCAAAGTTGGTCATCAACTTTTCATAATAAAATAATCTCCAATATATCATTCTTAATAGTTATCGTTGTCAAACCATTAAGTCTTTCTTGTAACATTGTGGACCATAAGAAAGACTTTAACAATTTCAATTTTGAAAAACTTTTCTTTGTAAATGTCATTGTTATTGGAATAGTCACCAAGACTCTATATGCAATAATAGCATTAGATAAACAATCAATTTTTTCGTATATTTTAAAATATATGTGGGGTTTCACTCGGTAAGAACTCATCAAACAATTTTAACTCCAGAAAAAGTTTATTGACATCAATATCTGATCATTCACGATACTTAAGTGTAGTTTTCAGACGGCTACAACACAAGTTAAGATCTTTGTCATCAAATTCCTTTAATTTTTTTGGAAACAAAAAACCAAAATTATTTTCATACTCCTTGTATTGTTCAAATCTTATTTTAAGAGGAGCTCTTGCTTGATCAACAATATATAAAAATGAATTAACTTTAAAAATCTTATCGGCTAAGTATGATATCTTGATTACTTAAATTCCTATCAATTTGTTTTTTCCTATGAACGAGACACTTTTGAGGGAATACCATATCAATATTGATTTCAATCAAAGTTCCTTAGCATCATCAATTGCCTTGGAAACCCATGTTTCCTTAAATTCCTCAAAGAACTCAATTAAGAGATTCACCTTTTTAATAACAACATCGAGTTCAATTAATATCATTTGATGGTAAATTTTTACTGACCAATTTCATTGTGTATATCATTTGATATTAAAGGACTACTGATACCACAAACTCAAATTCATCAAATTTATTATTTGTAGGTGATTTAGCTTCACATTATATTTTAACATTGTTGTCTTTTCTGTCAAAACTCAGGTGGATACATTAGGCCATTTACAATACACACCACTAACCACTATAGTGTTGGTGTCACATCATCAACACATCCAACCACCAAATTTATGGTTTGTCTACCACTAAAACACTACTCCATATCATTTTTTTTTATTTTTTAATTCAAAAATACAATAAAACACATAGAATTTTTTTAACTAGTTTGTCATTCAATAAAAAAACATTACATTAATTAAAATAAACTACATTACTTAAAAAAAGTTAGAATAATAAAAACATACATAAAAATTCAAAACATAAAAGAAACTAATCTTCATTCATGTTTCGTTGGTACAAATACTCCGCGACAAATTCCTGAAGATTGAAACACGTTTCACTGTTATGAATGTCAACAACTCGTACTAAAAATTTAGTCGTTCCGACTACAAACTCTTCAATTGGGATAACTAGATCATCCAGATCATACATGCAAATCGCTCTACTTTCATTTTCAATAAGCACATTATGCATTATAGTACACGCATTTACCATTCGTTTTATTTTATCATTGTCCCAGATTCGTGTAGCATATTTCACTACATGTCATCTCTGCTTGAAGACTCCAAATTCCCTTTTGATACCATTGTATATGATTCCTGCTCGTTTATGAACAACTTTAACGAACCGAGTATGTCTTCATAAATGTAGAATAATTGGGGTATATCCCATCAAAAATGTAGTAATCATGTTTGTACGAATGCTTGTTCACCATGAACGATATATCAGGTGCGTTGTCGGTCCAAATATCGTTGAAAATAGGGGACTGGCTAAGAACATTAATGTTGTTGTTAAACTAGGGATGGAAACTCCACCCGACCCAGTGGGGAACCCGATTGACCCGCCCCAATCGGGGACGGGTATTCCCCACCAAAACGGGTATCGGGTACGGGGCCGGGGATCCCCATTATGCTAAAACCGGGGATGGGGTCGGGGCTGGATATAACAATCCCCAACCCGCCCCGCCCCCACTTTGATTATATATATATATATATATATATATATATATATATATATATATATATATATATATATATATATATATCATTTATTGAATTTGAATTAAGTGCACTAAAATGAATTGATCTATTATAGACCATTATAGATAGAGTCCATATACCAAATTATGTTCCCAATTCCAAGAGTTCATCAATTGACACTTTGTTTGTCGATCTGTATACCAAATCGACACTTTTTGTTTTGATGCTTGTTAAACTATGATTGATGTAAACAAAATTTGTTTATGGCATATGGTTTTGATCACTTATTAAAGTTGTTTTTTTTTTGTAAGTTGAGTTTATTATGTTGATAGATTGGTGATAGGTTGGGGAAAATCTCAAAATACAAAGAGGAGGGAATTTGATTCCCCGCATCCGTCGGGGATGGGGACGGGGTTAGACACTTGGGGATGGTGACAAGGATGATTAACCCCGCCCCAAACCTGCCGCATTTTCATCCCTATGTTAAAACCCGCAACTCCAAAGAATGAATGTCATATCCACAAAATCCTAGGATGTAACAGCTTCTGGTATTATACTTGACTCGCCTATATCACCTCGAGTAAATTGACCGCGCCACATATTTGGACATTTTTCCCACGGTACATGCGTACAGTCAAGGCTACCATTCATTCCCGGAAATCCATGCATCTCTTCATGAGCCAAATATATTCTTTCAATATCAAGTGTAGTAGGTTTACACAAATATTCTTTGTGATAAACCTCACATACATATGTAAAACCAATCTACATAATCAATTACAATCCTCTCAGATACTTTAAAGTACTCATCAGATGTATCAAAGGCTATATCGTATCCCAAATATCTAACACAGCCGCACATTTTTGTATACTACTAAAAACGATTCTTCATCTAGCATTAGGTTTTTGTTTAAAATAATCATAACGGACCTCTAAAGCATTATTAATATGTAAAAATATAGTCTTATTTAGACGGAAACGACATTGGAATGACTTATAATTATAAAGACAATTATCGGCAAAGTAATCACGTACCAATAACTCATGTGCATCTTGACGATCTCGATTGACAACCGATCTTGTATGCATAACATCCATATATTCTTCATCGTTTATGTATTACACAAAATTGAAGAATGTTAAAATGAATTATCCCTCATCATCCGAATCAAATTTTTTAAAAAAATCCATAAATATGTTTTTTAAAAAGTATAAAACAGATGAATGTTTTACATGTAAATGTTAATATAAATGTTGTATTTATATATGTACGGTTTATATATTCTAAAAAATTAAATTAAATTTGCTCCGTTCAACAGCTATTCAATAGGTCAAAAGGAGAAAAGCTCATGATTCGTCATTCTCACTCATCGAAAACTTCACGAAGAACAACGACCACACCCAACCATAAATGTTCAAACTGATATGCACAGGCAACGTTCATAACCATATAGACCACACTAACCATTGTAATGGCCTTATATAAAATAAATTTTTTGTATACGGTCGTCTACGACAACCTAAAATCTAAAAGCTAAAATATATGAAAAAAATGCAACATTGGGTAACATGGGTCAAGGGTAAAAATTTCCACCTGTGTGGACACGTGTCCAAAAGATAAGCAAGGTTGCACATATCTCCGTGCAACCTCACCTCATCATGACATTTCAGTTTTAATTTACACGTGATTCCTTCCTTTCATCTTCGACTCGTCTTCGACGCCGGAAATCTCTCTCTCTCTCTCTCTCTCTCTCTCTCTCGTTACCAAAATCACACGATTTTACTTTCTCTCATCATCAATTAATAAATCAATTTCCATTTCTATACACACAAATCTAAATCACACACCCCCACATCGACTTTTCAAAATCTTTCAAACCACCAAATACAGGTGATTCCAAATTTCTAATCCCATTTTGATATACTAACTGGAGTAGTCGTCGGAGTTTGATTTCCAGATGGGTGGTGTGACATCGTCAATGGCGGCGAAGTTCGCGTTTTTTCCGCCAACTCCGCCGTCGTATAGGGTAGTGGAGGGCGGCGAATCCAAGCTGAAGATGACTGATATCCAGGAGAGAGACAACGTCGATGTTTTGAAGCTGAAGACGAAGAGGGGAACAGAGATTGTAGCTTTGTATGTTAAAAACCCGGCGGCGGCGTTAACGGTACTTTACTCTCACGGCAACGCCGCTGATCTGGGTCAGATGTACGATTTGTTCTGCGAACTCAGTCTTCACCTTCGAGTCAACTTACTGGGGTCAGTTCCATTTCTTATTTTCTCCCAATTTTCTTACCCTATTTAACTCGCATATCGAATCTAGGGTTTTCCTAATCTTTAATTTCCCATTCCCATTACCTATTAAATCGATCTAAATGCTTGATTGAATGTAATCAATCTCAATTCTGCTAATTGGTGAAAACCCATCACTGACACTAACATTCCGATGACCAGGTACGACTACACCGGATACGGGAGGTCCTCCGGCAAGGTAAAAAACCCTAAAACCCAGATCGAGAATTCGCTTAATTGCATAATTGCATAATATCGATATCAATTCATCAATCGTTAAAGTTTTCGTTTTTCTATTCGATCATCTTCATAGCCAACTGAACACAACACCTACGCCGACATAGAAGCTGCATACAGATGTCTCGTAGAAACTTACAATGTTAAAGAAGAAGACGTAATATTATACGGCCAATCTGTCGGCAGTGGGCCCACGTTAGATTTAGCATCAAGGTTATCAAGATTAAGAGCTGTCGTTCTTCACAGCCCAATCTTATCTGGACTTAGAGTCATGTACCCTGTAAAACGAACATATTGGTTTGATATATACAAGGTTAGCACTTAAGATAATTTAGTATTATCATATTTTATCAATAATATATCTCCTTATGACTTTTATTTTATCATAATGTAGAATATCGACAAGATAAAATTAGTCCGGTGTCCTGTTTTGGTAATCCATGTAAGTCTTTCATTTACACTCATCTGATATGACATGATATGATATGACAGACTGTGTGTATTAGACTGGGATTGAGACTGATGTCAATATAGGGAACTGCGGATGATGTTGTGGATTGTTCACATGGAAAGCAGTTATGGGAGCTTTGTGTAGAGAAATATGAACCTTTATGGGTAAAAGGTGGGAATCATTGTGATTTGGAATTATTCCCCGAGTACATAAGACATCTTAAAAAGTTTATATCCGCGGTTGAAAAGTCAACCCGTTTGAAAATTATATCCGGGTCAACCACGGATCATGGCGACAAGCATCGGGTGAGTACGGATTGTAGAGATAAACCGCGACCAAGCATGGATCGAGTTGACCACTCGAGAACCAGTACAGATAGGAGAGAGAAATCGCGATCGAGTGTTGACCGGAGAGAAAAGTCAAAGAAGGGTGTCGGTGCGGAAAATGTGATGGTTGGCGTTGACCAACCAGAGAAAGCAAGAAACAGTATAGACCGGTGAGGCTATACTTTTCCAGTTTCTTTTTTGTTATTGTATCAGACATATTATTTCTAAATAAGATTTAGAAATAATATGTCTGATACTGCCTGACAATTCGGATGAATTGTTAGGCAGAGATAATGATTGTGTGATGATTGTTTGTTATTTATGGTGGCAGGTTTGGAGGAATGATGAGATCAGCTGTTCTGTGCAATATTGATTGTTTCAGGCCGAATGGAGCAACTGGGGTAGGAAAGTCGTAACGGATAAATTGTGAAGGAGAGCAATAGAAATTTATTTACTTGCAGAAATTTAATGGAGTAGTCAGATGTATTTATTTATTGGGTTAAACCACATAAATGTTCATGTTTTCTTGTATCTACATCGGTAATGAGGTAACGAGTTTTTTTTTTTTTTTTTTGAGAGTTTTTTATTTTTAGATTTTAAGAAGTATTGGGTTTAAATCTTAAAAAGAAACGTTTTCTTTTGGAAAGTATATTTCAAATAGTCTTTTAAGAGTTTTTAACATTTATGATTTATGTCATTTTACATCTTATCCAACAATTTCATACAAACAAAACTTAAGTTTACAGCTGTGTTATTGTAATTACAAAAGATATTTTTCTAACGGGCGAATGTTAAGAATTGCTAATGAAAAGTTTATTAATGGAAAATGCTTTAGAAGGATAATTGACCATTGAATTTGTTAAATATGTTGAAATACTATTATTCTTAATGGTTATATTAGGAGATAATTTTGTTAAATATGTTGAAATACTATTATTCTTAATGGTTATATTAGGAGATAATTATAACATTCGAACACATTTATTAAATTTGATCATCAATTATATATAATTCTTTGTCTTAATATGAATAAATTGAAGAGTTTATTGTGGAGGAAGTGTTTCTCTCATAACTCATTCAAACCACTGTTACCAGGGACGGAACTCGGACAAAAAGGTTAGGGGGCCGTAATCAAAATTTCAAAACAAAACAATATAAACAAATTTATATTGACCATAAATATCACAAACCCTTATTTTTAATTCGACAATTTTTGAACATGTTATATATAATATATAATTAATAGTTGATCTATAAAATGTGTAGAAAAAAAGCTTGAGATCACATTTTAGCAACTAATGACCTACTTGAAATAATTTGACGCCAATATTCTTTATCCTTAACAACAAAAGAATAGCACAAGTAATAATAATAGATTATATCAAAAGAATAACACAAGCCATAATTATAAATAATCAAAACTATTTTTTTATTGAAACGGCAAATATGATATATTAAAAAAAAAAGTCCGAGACTAGTAAGAAACTAGCCAACTGAGGGGCAAAGAGGAGAAATTAAACTGAATACAATTACAAATATAGAAATGGAGAAATACTCAAATCAACCCATTTATTTGTCTGTTTACCCACTCTATATTTCAGCTAAACGTACACCATGGATTTAACGTGATCAGCCACTAACAAAAAAATTCACAAAATTACTTTCTTATCGCCTCTAATTAACAAACCTAACAATTGATTTCTTATATATTAATAACAATAACATCATAATAGAAATCATTGTGAATATAAAGTATAAATTAAATAACAAAACCTTGACATTAAATTATCACAACCTTTAGTATTAAATCGGTTTCATTGTTTTTATTATGTTTTTCTAATTATATCAACAAGTATCTAGATTGCATTGGGCACTGTGTTTTGCTTCCCTACTTTTTTTCTATTTTTTTTCCGTTCATCTATATTACCTCGCTAAAACAATGGATAAGTATGCAAATAATTACCAAGTATGAAAAGGGTGAAGCGAACTGGAGAGATGAAGCACCGACAGAGGCATAAAGAGGTTGTACACAGGAAGGGCGTTGAGCACTCAGGCACCAGTGCAGATGGCATAAAGAGAGCACACCACATGCAGTTTGTTGATCGGCGAAGGAGATTACGAGTCCGATAGGGGTTTTATTCTTCGCATGAGATTTGGCACATCTTTTTTCCAGCAACAAACATACTTTTTTGGTGTTTAATTTTTGACAAAACTTCAAAAATGGTCCCTGTGCTTTCCGAAAATATCAAGTTTAGTCTCTAAGTTTAAAAAACCTCACTGATGGTCCCTGTGGTTTCAAAACTTTTAACAAATGGTCCTTTTCGCTAACTCCGTTAGCTTTTGGCCGTTAAGTGATGGGCATTTCTGTCTTTTCACTACCACAGGGACCATTTATGAAGTTGTGCCTTATTTAATAAAAAAATAAATAATTAATTAATATTAAAGGGTTTCTCTCTCTCTCTCTCTCTCTCTCTCTCTCACACACACACACACACACATACACACAACATTTAACGACCACCATCTGGAATATACACCACCACCAGAAAACTCCCTCTTGAGCATCGCCAATGACCATAACCTTTATTTACATCTGACGAGTACTATAGACAATTCTCGTCCGGAAAATAGCACCACCTCCTCCGGAAATAACTGATATGTTCTTCACCCGACTTCTCTCCATCTGCCTCTTACACACGTATTCACTTGATTTATCTTCATTTATTCACTTATGGTAGTTGTTATCGCTGACTCCACTGTCTCCATACACCGAAAACTCAACGGAGGAAAATTTATTGTTGTTTCTTCACCCTCGGGTACTGTAAACTTCAATTAACCACCGTATATGTCCATTGATTCCGAAGAAAAACACACACCACTGAAAACCACTAGAAAACAAGAGGCGATAGATGCTGAACCCCAAAACGATTTTACCTGGTAAAAACACAAACCCCAAATCCATAAGATTTCCAGCCGGGAACCATTGGAAATCTGCACAACCATATCAGATGGATACCTCAAAAAACCATCGTTTTGGACCCAGGTCACCGACCATCGTTCATTTAGGGAAAATCTTGGATTGCAATTAATGTCTCCAATCCCAGACAAAAAAACATTATTTTCAACACGAGAAAATTTAATCCTTATGAACCTAGATCTGGATTTTTGATTACATCATCACTCTAGCTTTAATCTCCCCCTCCTGATATGTCGAAGTTCGTCTTTAATGGAGATGGTGGCGGTGATTTTGGGGATAGTAGAGAATATGATGGTGTGAAGGTGGGTGAGAGGGAGGGGAGAGATAGAGCAAATGAGTGCGAGAATGGCCAAATGGGTCTCATGATTTTTTTTTGAGAGAGAGAGAAACCCTTTAATATTAATTAATTATTTATTTTTTTATTAAATAAGGCAAAACTTCATAAATGGTCCCTGTGGTAGTGAAAAGACAGAAATGCCCTTCACTTAACGGCCAAAATCTAACGGAGTTAGCGAAAAGGACCATTTGTTAAAAGTTTTGAAACCACAGAGACCATCTGTGAGGTTTTTTGAACTTAGGACTAAACTTGATATTTTCGGAAAGCACAGGGACCATTTTTGAAGTTTTGTCTTAATTTTTTCTCAAAGATCGAGTTGAAAAGGTTGTAAATTAGATTAGTGTTTTGGTATTTTATAGAGTTATGTAGTATCCTAAATTTTACTTAGTTTCCTATTAAAATACCAATCGTTTTGACTTTTAATCAGTGATTTTCTGAGATTTTGTTAATGGGTTACTTATTTTCTTGATTAATTAGACTTTTTGTGATTTTTTCTAACTAAATCGCACATATAGGTGTTATCAGTAAGTCTATAAAACCAGAGGGGCCTCCAAGAGATTTTTTAACGACTAATTACATGTAATATATGTATAAAGGTATAAATAAGTTTAACATCAGGGGGCCATGGCCCCCTCTGGCCCCAAGAAGGATCCGCCACTGACTGTTACATCAACTTTATATCATTTTTTTTCATCTTTTATTTATTTATTTATTTTTTATCTTTTTCAACCCACAACACATGGTAATCATACAAAACTAATTTACAAAATACTAAAAACCTAACAAACTAATTTAAAAACATATAAATTTATTTTGGTACAAAGATAATCAATTAAACATACAAAATTACTAGAGACAAACAAATCATTTGTCAAAGATTTAGCATATTGAAACTCAAATGCTATAAAATAATGAAATAAAAAAGTTTGTATCTCAAGCCCAATTGAAGTTTGATAAACAGACTACAAGTTCCCGACCTCTTTAACCATTCCACCATCAACCCCTACCTAAGTCTAATATCACAACAATTATGCATATAGAGACTACATTTTAGATTCTACTAATACATGAACATTTATACTTTCTACCCTACTAGCTCTCTATCATAACATGCATATGTATATACTATACTACATGGTATATTGAGATAATACACCTGAACATTTTCTCAGAAGATTAACAGTGTAACGCCTTGTTTCGAATTGTACCCATATTAGGGATGGTGATTAGGGATTGGGTATTAGTAGGCTTCGGATCCTTGGGTAATTGAGATTTGGACTCAGTTGGGGTTGGATAAGGTATTTCGGATGGTTCATGTATTCGGTTTGTGTTTTGGAATCAAAGGGCATTTTGGTAATTTGCCAGTTTGGGCTTTTATGGAAACTGGATTCTCGTTCGGGATATCTTATGGCGAGTATGAGTTGATAATAGTATTGAGCATCTAGATATCTTTTCATGGATATAAGGATGGTTGGATGCAGAATTATATTGAGAAAGTTATGGTCTTCGCACGAATTAGGGTTTAGGGGAAAACCTTAGTACGTGGGGTGCACCAAGGTGGTACGCAGGGCGTACCGAGGCAAAGAGAGTTACACATGACAACCGTCAAATTCCCGGTCATGTCAAAGTCAAACAAAGTCAACTGGGCAATCTGGTCAACTCAACTAAGTGTTTATATGTTAGGGATTTCTTTATAATTACTAATTTATGACTCTAAATCCTAATGCGAAGTATCACTTGAAAGTTCAAAGGTTCAAAGATTCTAGACCCTAATCAGGATAAGGGAAGTAACAACTCTACAAAACACTATTACGTGCCCTTTAGCGGTGTATGACACTCAAAATAGGGTGTAACTAAGTCTAAGGTCCTTGCTCTACGAGGAAGAACATTAATAAAGGCCCCCGACAAAGTCTCTCTAAATCTCTCCCACTCTATCCCTCTCTCTCCCAAATCTCTCCAAGTATATGAAATCTCTCCCAAATGTCTCCAAGAATATGAAATCTCTCCCAAATCTCTCCAAGTATATCAAATCTCTCCTAAATCCCTCCAAGTATATGAAATCTCTCCCAAATCTCTCCAAGAATATGAAATCTCTCCCAAATCTCTCCAAGTATCTCAAATCTCTCTCAAATATCTCTATGCACCTTCCTCAGTAAAAAACAACTCAAAACCTAAGGAGAAAACCCAAAAGGACCCTCTTGGCCCGGAATCCTTTTGGTCCAGAATCCTCTTGGTCCGGAAACCTCTTGGTCCTGAACCTCTTGGCCGGAACCCTCTTAGTCCGGAATACCCTCTAAGGAACCAAGAGGAGTCACTCCTTCGGACCCCCCCCCCCCTTTGCTTCAAATCTCGCATGCTCCGGAAGGTTTAAGGCTTGCTTCGGAATTTCCTAGTCAATCTCGTACCTCCGGTCTGGTGTAGCACCCGTTTATTTATTGAGTTAAATAAATTAATTAATGAACGATTAGTAGCCCTAAAATAAATAATTATATATCAAAGGATGGTCTCGAAGGGCTAATTATCATAATTTTAGAAGTCTGGGGTTAAAAGTGTGAGTTCGGGACTCATTTTATAAATATTCATGAAGACAGGGGCTCCGTGGTAATTATTTGGATTTAATTTAAAAGGAAATGCGATAGAAAGGCTAAATATATAAAGATTTTAGAAGTTGGGGGCTGTTTAGTAAAACCCGGAGTTATTTTGCAAAGTATTTCAAGGGGCAGGGTTTAAATGGTAAATTGTAGCCTAATTTCGAAAAGAAAACGGGAATGAGGGACCAAAGGTGTTATTTGGATGCAAGGTTTGATGGGATACAGGTATTAACCCCGTCACCTTATTCCTCCATGCGAACCCTAACCCTAGAGTAGAACATCAGCTGCCATCTTCACCCTTCCCTCTCCAGCGCCGCACTCCTCTTATGCCTCCCATCGCATTCGGTCGTCGCCACCATGGAAACTGCATCTGTCACCGATATTTCGCCATCATAGCAACACCATCGAGCCGCTGCTGCCATCGCAAACTTCCACCGCTGCCCACTATATCGCGCCCCCGCCGCCCCAGCAACTATTCTTTTCTGTTGCT
This sequence comes from Lactuca sativa, assembly GCF_002870075.4. Classification (NCBI taxonomy): domain Eukaryota; kingdom Viridiplantae; phylum Streptophyta; class Magnoliopsida; order Asterales; family Asteraceae; genus Lactuca; species Lactuca sativa. The sequence continues at coordinate 156,160,197 of NC_056625.2, read as the reverse complement.
GACCTCCGAACGTCGCTCGCCGGCAGATGGGGGGTGCGTTCGTTCCATGTATCGTGCGATGTTGTTGCTGTTCATGTTTTGTGTGTGCGTGTTAGCCTAGTCGGAGATCGAGAGAAAAACCCACCATGGCGGCTGACCATGGTGGTTGTAGCCCTGAAACCGTGTTTTGTCACCATAAGTCATTGTGAGGTGGTGGATGTGGGATTGGATCCGTAGATGAGGGTGTTTCTGAAGTCGTTTGCTCATTATTTGGCCGGAGTTTATGAGAAAAGCCACCACAGCCACCACCGTGAGGTGGTGGCTACCGCCATGTGCCGCCGATGTGTGTGTGTGTGTGTGTTTATTTTAGTATAGTGTGTGTGTGTGTTATTTCGTGAGTTCATTGTAATTGTAAAAAAACTGGAATAATGAACAGAAAAATCAAACCACCACCGTTAGGTGGTGGCTGCCGCCTCCTGCCGCCACCGGCTGCCGTGTCGGGTGGCGGTGTGCTTTGCCTCTTGTGATAGATTCGTTTGGGGTGCTAGAAACCCTAATGGGCTCAAAGGAGCTCTAATGGGCCCAATGAAGCTTAATGGACTCTAATGGACCCAATAAAACCCATATGGGCTTAATAAGATTCTAGTTGGCTTATTAGGCCCAATAAAGCCCTAATTGTCATAAAAGGCCAACTAATTGATAAATGGGCTAATATTTGGATTCAAACACCCTAATGCCAATGAAAACCTAACTTTAAGAATTAATCGTGTCACACACACGAGAATTATTTAATAACTTGAGATATTAAATAATAATCATTGGCAAAGATTAATCTAAGCAATATTGGACTTAATAGGTTAAGTCCTTAATGGATTACACTCTGATATTGTTTTATGATAAAACGTTTGATTATTCCTACTCGGTTTTGACATGACATGGTATTACAGATGTTTTATCACACTGTTGGTTTTATAATGACGTATTTAAAAATGAAATTTTTGGCCTGTATTTTTGGGATGTTACAAGTTGGTATCAGAGCCTTGGTTTGAGGGATTCGGACATACTCTCGGGTGTGTCTGAACTCAAACTAAGGGCTTGGTATGAAAGTTTTCAAAAGTAAAACCATTTTATAAAAGGGGTTTGAAAAGAATATGGAAAGAGAAAAGAACTTTGAGAAGAACAAAGTGTGTGATGCGTGCAATCAGCCGAGTTCAAGTAAGTTTTCCCCAAGATACCCATACATGTTATGATATGGTATGATATGATTACGAGAACTGCATGCTAGATTAGGGCTAAGGATCTAGGATGATGCCTTATATGCCTATTGTATGTGCTTGTAGACTTGCATGCTATTACAGATCTGTCAGTGATAGGATAGCCTGTTTAGGTTATGCCTAATTGTATGAGCCTTTGAATTGCATGTACAGAATCCTGATTAGAGGATAGAATGATTTGATTGGAATATGATGGTTAGAGTTTCCATTGTCTGAATGCTGCTTGCTTTGTGCCTTGTGGGACTTTTAGTAATGTGAGCTAACTATTAAGTGAATATGCTAAGTCACATGTGGCACAGACTGGATAATCTCAGAGTGATAGATTTGACCCTATTGCGCAGCTCTTGTTTGAGTCCAACCGTTCTAGGGATGGGTGTGACAACCCGACATTTTGAGTCAATATAACGAAACACCAGTCAAACTTAAGCCAAAATTTAACTTTCCTAAAATCGTATTTGGGTTAAATAAAGTGGTAGGAATCGTATCAAGGTTTTCGTACATATAAAGAACACTAAAATCTGAGTTATAACGGAGAAGTTATGACCAACCGAAGATTCTCGGCAAAACCAGGCAACACCGATTAAGCAAAAAACGCGAAATTTCGATACAATAATTTTTAGCCTTAGGTATCTAAACGAAAGTCATAGATTACGTTAAACCGTGATCATGCATAAAAAGAACGCCCAAATCTGACTTCGTATGAGGAAGTTATGATTTTTCGAAGTTTCTAACCTAGCAGTAGACAACTAAAAACTCGAAATAGAGATCGAGCGATCTTTAGCCGACACAACCTAAACAAAAGTTGGAGAGCCCGACAATAGGAGTATAACGATAAAAAGTCTGACGAAATCGGACGTCGGATGAAGAAATTATGGATTTTTAACGAGGATATCGTGTCCCGACCTATTAATTAAAATATAATTAAAAATAAAATCAAAATTAGCCGACAGAGTCTAAATGAAAGTTGTAGAGTATTTTCTCACCTTCGCGTGGATATAAAGAACGTCAAAAACGGAGATCGTATGCGAAAGTTACGCATTTTAGAAGTTCTTGGCACGCACTTCAAAGCCTTATCCGAAGGAGTACGCCCTGCGTACCCTCGTACGCCCCGCGTACTCGGATACTAGGCTCCGGATAGTCCACGTCGACCAGACTCTTCGCCCGAGGATGCGGTAAGCAGTGACGCAAGCGAACGCCCTGCGTACCTTCGGAGTACGCCTCGTGTACGAGGAACGCCCCGCGTAAGTCCGAAGTACGCCCAGCGTACCGAGGACCTCCAGCTTCTATAAATAGGCTGCGAAGGTGCCAGCTGTTTTCACAAAAATACTTCAATTCTCTCTCATTTTCGCCTCATTTTTCGTGCCGACAACATCCCGACTTCCCGATTTCATATCCAAGCCCCGACGAAAGTCCGAAGCCCCGAGATTCCCGAAAATCTCGTCACTTTCCGGTCGAGGTGCCGCACGGGAAAATCTCGTTTTCTTCAAATCACGCACTTTCTTTGGTGAGTTCATACCCCTATAATCTACATTTTTAAATGTGTTATCAATACTTTTTATATACACTTTTAAGGGGGGGGGGGGGGGGGGGGGAATACAAGTAAACACACGATTATTATCGTGTGTAACTCAAAGTTTCACTAAAAACTCATTTTTATCAAGTAAATCATATGTGATTCATAACCATTTTATGGAATCCTTCGTACGGAAACATAACACGATATCATCTTATCTGTTGAAATTAAATATGATGTTATACTCATACGAATCAAACAGTTTATTTATACCTTGAGTACAGGTGTTCATTTATGTCACCACAAAAAGTTACACATTTCATAACAAGCGAGCATTATATTAGGATTACTATACAAACGAAATGAACTTTTGGAAAAACTATAATAGTTTACGACAAACATTTTTACATGTTAAAAACTCTTTATCAAACTGTCTTACATACTTTATGTTTCCTTTCAAACACCGTTAGAATCGTATTTTCAAACAAAGGTCTTCTTATACTTAAAATTGTTTTTATCAAACAAACTACTTTCCAACCGTTTTATAAACTAACATCAAGTCATCACTTCTTATTATTTATTATACTTCTCAAAGGTTATACAAAACTTCTTTTATATTTTATTTGTCAAATGCACGCCTATACATGTGTGGTTATATATATATATATATATATATATATATATATATATATATATATATATATATATATATATATATATATATATCATGTATACAGATATAGACATAAAAGTTTTCTATTCAGTTGGTTCAGTACCTTTGGGTAGCAAAGGCATATTTCGATTATGCACACACATTATCAATAACTATAATAGGTATAGTTAAGACATACTATTTACCATTCCAAGTACCAGGTATCATACAAGATTCAATCTATTCATGATTCAATACAAATACATTACATACTATGCGAAGAGATACAATTACATACAATTACAAAAGCATACAACTTCAAGACATACCATTTCAAGGAATACAATTACATGAGATAGTATACTAGATATTCATAACGTTTTATATACTACAAGTACCATATCAAGAAGGTATTTTCATATAAAAACAAATGGACATTTTCATACGTAAATCTGTTTTATACTAGGTTGTGAGACACTTCACATACGTTCGAGTATGCATTATTAAGTCCTGTATTATATACCATAATCCCTTGTAGGGGGAGCGTGATACTTGTGTATAGATCTATACGGGATTGACAATCCCGCACCTAAACTGTTAGCTACAGTTAGACCGGCAGGTCTGGGGTGACAAATGTCATAACATTCCAACGCCTGAAGAACGTTGTTACAGGCCATCATTGTCAATAGCATGGTTATAAAACTCACATGGAGTATTAAAAACACGTTGATTTACGGAGTTTTCATATATCTTAGCGATTATAACTGTACACAAATCTACTATTTTATGACATGAAAAACATTCATGGTAGTTCATTTTGGGACTTTTAAGCTACCATCCACTTATAAACAAATATTGGATTTCTGAAGAAAACATTTCAAAACAGTCAAGTATTGGCAGAAGGCTACATTTTATATGGGATTTTCTAAGATTTTCAAACGTTTACAATTACTTACAAACATATTCGTTGGTACAAACTTTCCTTCAAAAACATTTACAGGTCTTCCTTTACAGCTTTACAAATCAAAGTCACATAAATACTTATGAACTCACCGGCATTATTGCTGATACTCGCTTTCAAAATAACTTGTATTCCCAGGACACGGATAGACAAGTACGACTACCAGGTTCTGTGAAGATGGAGCGATCAAGACTCGTCTTTAATTTTTGAATATTCATTTTTGTAGAATTTTACTATGAAAGAAATCAAATGTAATTAAAATTATACTATTAATGCAATGGATGATGTTATTGCTTGTTTACTACTTTACAATTGTTGTGATACATACATGACGTCCTCCGCCCCAGAACGTTTCCGTCGTTCTCGGTTTTGGGGTGTGACAGATTGGTATCAGAGCATTGTTTATAGTGAATTAAGTATATCATCCCATAAAAGATATACAAACTATAAATACAATAGGGATTAAAATACTCTGATAAAGAGTCTATACTTTTAAATAATAAAATATTTAAGTAAGTATACATGTCTGCATTCATACTAAAATCAGTGTCACTAAGACAGAACAAAAGTATTATGATTGTTGGGCAGCACAAGTAGACTTAGAGACATATAGTCAAAACTGGGATAATATAGCCTGATCAACTATATTTTCCAAGGGTTGACTAGCATGTGCCTAAGTGTGGTTGTGAGTTGCAACAAGTCTAAAAACTTACCCACAATACCACAATGGGAACAATAGAACGTAAACCTAAAATACTATAGGAGTATTTTGTGTATTCTATAAACTACTTATGTGTTAGATTCTTATACCCCAAATTACCATATAGATAACATAGCTAGACCCCATCCCCACGACGACCCGTACTTCCCGAACAAAGGCAATGCTAGATGGTTCAGAGAAGAACCAGAGAATGATCATCCAATCCCTTTTTGAATGATCACCATACTGAAGACCCTTCGGATGATGATAAATCCGAACTCGAGGATAAGAACCTACCCCCGGTGGCTCCCAATTCAAACCCTAACCCTTGTCTAGCTCTTCATGGCCCGACGCCTCAATACTTGGAAACATATAGCGCAGAGCAAGATCAACCTATCTCATAAAAAGGAGACCGAAGCTGCTACAACTTAAGCGAATGGAGCTCAGCAGACAAAGTCCTAACAAACCTGATCCGTAGAGTTGGTCGGAACGAAATTCAAGGCAGTACGACTCTCCATTGTATCAAAGAGGTTAAATACTAATGCAAGAATGCATACCATCTACACCAATCATATTGAAAACACTCGTGAGAGATCTGAGAGAGACCATGAGACCTTGCTGCAAGCACTAACTAAAACACGAGCTGAAGTCATAGAGAAACGAGTATGCCAGAGAGTGTACGAAGGACACCTTCTTAATAATGGAACGCTAATTGACTGAACTGAGAGTTCACCAGAAGGATGACCGCCGCCAGAAAGAAAGGCTTTATTTCCCTTCCTTGTTTAAAGGAATCGTTGTTCCTGTGTATGTCCTATATAGCATTTTCTGTGTAACTATCTTGTACTGCAAGTACTGATTAGTTAGGCCTTTATGCGGCCAAAACCTTTCTACTCATGATATGAGGTAAGACCTTCTTCAAGATAAAATTTCCCTAAACATATTCCATCTTAAACATCGATGATATTGACAATCAGCCAACTCCCGTGTCGCTCTTTGTTCAAAAACCCTCAGCATACCTTCGTTGGAGTCTATCTGAAACATGCGTTAGTCAAGTCATTGGACGATAGTAATTTAACTCCGGAGACATTTCCAAGTCTCTTTTAGTGGTTGGATCATGTTATTCACCAACTAACCGCTTGAACAACAAACATACTTCTACACTGTACTAGGACTGCATCATAGGGATGTAGGTCAAACTTTCGAGAACATACTCTTACTCTTTACTTAAAGCGATCGAAATACATCTAGGTTCAACCATAATATCTCACGAACTCCTTTTTCCTTCGTGTTATAGAATCATGTCGCCAATAAAAAGTAATCAACTCATCAGCCCCACACCAACTCTTCAGATTTATACAGCTACCTTTCAAGCTGCAGTCTCAGCTGCCGTAACAGCTGTTCTGAATCACCTTAACGCTAACAACGCAAATGTTAGCGGGATGGTTTTCAATAAATTCAACCTAAGTGACAACCAAGTACACCCACGAGTAACAAACTACCACGACACTCTGAACCTCAAACCAAAGAGCAACAAATGAAAATTTTAGGATAGAGTTAAAGGCAAATCACCTCAAGGGACAAACAAGAAACCATCACCGGTGGCAACCTTCGCAGCCACGACATCTGTATCTCCTACCATCAACACTAAAAGTATCCCAATCATCCCTAACCCGGACCGGCAGTATGCTGGAAACCTACCGAATTGCAATAAGTGCAACTTCCATCACTTAGGTAGTTGTCGTCTGTTACACTACAAGACCTGCAACAAGAACGGACACACTACCCGCTTCTGCAGGACTCGGGCCAAACACATTACTTCAACCACCAATGTCGAAATTTCTCGGATATGCCATCTATGTGGTTTAATGAGACACTTCAAGAGGGATTGCCCAACAGAGAAGAACGACAGGGGAACAGGAGGAGTTTGACCTCATAATGGAAAAAGGCAATGAAGGACCCGACTATAATAGGGGCTCACTCCCAATCGTCAGCATTAAATATGTCGTTAAACTCGCTTAAAACTAGTGCAACTCAAGTCTTACCTTTTGAGAGATCCCGTCAGTATAAGGGACCCTCGTGTTGCGCATACTTGCCTTTTAGTAGTATACCTTGTTCGCAACAATAGTCTAGTAGTAAAACCAAAGTACTGTAACTCTGTTAAAAGTTGTACTGTTGCGTTTTGTCTGTAACACCCTTATGATCAAATATAATACGTTATTCCCAAGTAAGTCCGATATCATTATACAATTTGACTCAATTCGATCCTCGCAATATCAGTTTTGTGCGCACTTCTCCTTCTCCAGAAACGTCTTACTAGCGAAACCGTCATTCCAGAACACCAAAGTACTCATGCATGGAGTACCTCATGTTTCTTATCCTTTCCAAAGAAACCTCAGCAAACCTCCCTGAAGTATCACTCGTACAGTACGTCAGGTTCAATCTAAAGACCCATACGGTCGATCTATCGCTGAAGAATGTATACATAGGGGTGGTATATAATCAAGGTTCTACAGGTTTAGAATTGATGATTCCACTTTAACTTCTTTTCCTCGTTGGGATGTGGGCTTAAAGAAGAATCATTTATTCGACTACCTTTTCAATCTTAATTATAAACGACTCATATACCCGAGACTGTGATAGATGAACCAGGTATGAGTTCTACTATGAACTTCAGGACGAAGACTGCCCAAGACTGCGAATGATTGTGCTTCCGTGAGAATAAACTTAGAAATACCTATCCTTTTCCCAAAATTCATGAGTAGTCATACTATCTTTTAAACCTTCACGACAGCTAATCCACCCCTAGGTTTTGACATCATAATCAGTAGGAGTTGATCCAGTCTACATCGAGCCAACATCAAGTGCTTTGATAAAGCAGTTCGTCCTAACCTCCCTAAACAACGAAGCCCTAGTTATTTACAGCCACGAACCAAGTACGAACCCTCTCATCTTTTCGTGTATGCAAGCTCAGAAATGCTTACGAAAGGAATATCATGTATTCCTTGCACACATCGCCGAGACGTGCCGAAAAGAGAAGGACATTCAGAACATCCAAGAAGTATGCGGCTTTTTCCGACACCTTTCCGGAAGGACAACCGAGACTACCACCACAGTGTCAAGTCGAATCCAGAATCGACTTAATTCCAGGGGCTACCCCAGTAGCCAAAATCACCTTACTGTATAGCTACAACCGAGATGCAAGAACTTCCTAGCAAGCTTAACAAACTCCTCAGAAGGGGATTCTTTAGGACAAGTTTCTCACTTGGAAGAGCACCGGATTTGTTTGTAAACAAAAAAAAGAGCGTTCCAAACGCTAAAGTAAGTCTGATGCATCGCACCAATATTATCCCTCCCAAAAAGGGAATAGAATATTGCATGGTGTAATGCGATACATCCAACCAAGGGCTTGGCTGCGTTCTTAAGCAAGAAGAAAAGTCAATACCTATACCTCAAGACAGCCTAAGAACACGAGAAGCAAATAAAACTTCTATCCGTAGCATGATCATTAATTCTGCTTAAACTCGAATTTCGGGACGAAATTCCCTCTAACAGGGGGATGATGTGACAACCCGACATTTTGAGTCAATATAACGAAACACCAGTCAAACTTAAGCCAAAATTTAACTTTCCTAAAATCGTATTTGGGTTAAATAAAGTGGTAGGAATCGTATCAAGGTTTTCGTACATATAAAGAACACTAAAATCCGAGTTATAACGGAGAAGTTATGACCAACCGAAGATTCTCGGCAAAACCAGGCAACACCGGTTAAGCGAAAAACGTGAAATTTCGATACAATAATTTTTAGCCTTAGGTATCTAAAAGAAAGTCATAGATTACGTTAAACCGTGATCATGCATAAAAAGAACGCCCAAATTTGACTTCGTATGAGGAAGTTATGATTTTTCGAAGTTTCTAACCTAGCAGTAGACAACTAAAAACTCGAAATAGAGATCGAGCGATCTTTAGCCGACACAACCTAAACAAAAATTGGAGAGCCCGACAATAGGAGTATAACGATAAAAAGTCTGACGAAATCGGACGTCGGATGAAGAAATTATGGACTTTTAACGAGGATATCGTGTCCCGACCTATTAATTAAAATATAATTAAAAATAATTTCAAAATTAGCCAACGGAGTCTAAATGAAAGTTGTAGAGTATTTTTTCACCTTCGCGTGGATATAAAGAACGTAAAAAACGGAGCTCGTATGCGAAAGTTACGCATTTTAGAAGTTCTTGGCACGCACTTCAAAGCCTTATCCGAAGGAGTACGCCCTGCGTACCCTTGTACGCCCCGCGTACTCGGATACTAGGCTCCGGATAGTCCACGTCGACCAGAATCTTCGCCCGAGGATGCGGTAAGCAGTGACGCAAGCGAACGCCCTGCGTACCTTCGAAGTACGCCCCGTGTACGAGGAACGCCCCGCGTAAGTCCGAAGTACGCCCAACGTACCGAGGACCTCCAGCTTCTATAAATAGGCTGCGAAGGTGCCGGCTGTTTTCACAAAAATACTTCAATTCTCTCTCATTTTCGCCTCATTTTTCGTGCCGACAACATCCCGACTTCCCGGTTTCATATCCAAGCCCCGACGAAAGTCCGAAGCCCCGAGATTCTCGAAAATCTCGTCACTTTCCGGTCGAGGTGCCGCACGGGAAAATCTCGTTTTCTTCAAATCACGCACTTTCTTCGGTGAGTTCATACCCCTATAATCTACATTTTTAAATGTGTTATTGGTGGTTGTCGAGGCCAACACAAATAATAACCCTGAATATTACACATTAAAATAGTGTATAGTGGTAAAGGGATCGAATCCACGGAGATTGGTTCAATTTATAACTCTATGAAATATCTCTTTGTAAAAATACTTGTAAAATGACAATAAAAATAAAATGGGGGGGGGGGGGGGGGGTTTGGTGTTTTGAAATACTTGAAACAAACTAGAATTAACTATGATTTAAATAGACAAATGCAACAAAAATAAGAGTTTGATGTAAAATCAATAAGGGAGAGATGGTTGACTTAAAGTTTCCTCACTTTGACTTTTGATGAACATATCATTAGAATCCAATGGTGCAATACTTTGATTTAAATCCTTAATTTGGCTATAGTAATCCAAGGAGCTTGAGATTACCTAGACTTTTCTTAATTGTTGAAATGGCTAGAGAAGCTCATAACAATTTCCTTAGTCAAAGTCACTAATTCCAAATAGCATGTAATTAGTGAAAGTCAACTAGCATTAAGAACCAAAAAGTCACCAAATCCAAGAGGGGTCAAATGCTTTCACCACCATGTTGGAGGAAATGTTTTTATGATTGTGTGAAGCAAAAACAACACAAAAATCATTTGTTGCTTGCTAATTTGAGGATCCTTTACTTAATCAAGAAATTAGCCAACTAATCACCACAAACACATTTAAACTCATGAACTAAAACATACAAGTAGTGATAAGATGTTAAAACACAAAACATTCCCATAAAGATTTAAAAACATGTTCATAGATTCTTCAACATACAACAAAAGTTCAAAGGATTAACCAAAAGTCAACCAAGATTAGTTTAGCCAAGCATGGCTAAACCCAAAGAAACAAAGTTAGAGAAAATTGTACCAAACATTAAGCAAGAATCAAGAGGTAAAAATATGATGTTCTTCAAGTGTTCTTGGCCTTCAAAAGTCTTCAAAACTCCAGAGAGAATCTCCAAAAATCGGATGTCTAAGAGTCTCCAAAAGATGGGAACCAACCTTCCTCAAATAGCCTTCCAAATGGATTTCCGAAAATGCCCCTGCAGAGCCTTGCGCGACCCGCGTGCTGTTGCGCGGGTGGGTTGCGCGGGTGGTGCCTGACATGGGCTTCTTTGAGATTTTGGGCCTCCAAAGCATATGCCACTAGCCCAGATCGAATCCAATCACCTCCTAGCCCATTTTCTTCAAGTTTTTCTTCATTTTAAGCCCAATTTGACCTCTCCACATCCTCCAAAGCTCGTGCACTCTCCCGATTAAAAATCTACGTATGCCCGCATCTTGCAAATTTAAAGTTTATTTCTCTCCAAACCTTCAAATAATCATCAAGCTCGCTCCATGCACCATCTCCACAATCACCAAGCCTAACATCCTTTTTGCCTATCAAATCTCATCGCTTCCCATACTCCCGAACACTCCCGCTCCGCTAGACCCGAAAACCTGCAATTATGCTCACAAGATTCGAAAGTACCCGAAATAGTCATAAAATAACAAAATGGAAAATATGCATGGAAATTATCTAAATTATGAATGAAATATGCTAAAATAAACTATAAAAAGAAGTAAACAAAACTAACTATCAGTTATCAATACTTTTTATATACACTTTTAAGGGGGGGAATACAAGTAAACACACGATTACTATCGTGTGTAACTCAAAGTTTCACTAAAAACTCATTTTTATCAAGTAAATCATATGTGATTCATAACCATATTATGGAATCCTTCGTACGGAAACATAACAGGAAATCATCTTATCTGTTGAAATTAAATATGATGTTATACTCATACGAATCAAACAGTTTATTTATACCTTGAGTACAGGTGTTCATTTATGTCACCACAAAAAGTTACACATTTCATAACAAGCGAGCATTACACTAGGATTACTATACAAACGAAACAAACTTTTGGAAAAACTATAATAGTTTACGACAAACATTTTTACATGTTAAAAACTCTTTATCAAACTGTCTTACATACTTTATGTTTCCTTTCAAACACCGTTAGAATCGTATTTTCAAACAAATGTCTTCTTATACTTAAAATTGTTTTTATCAAACAAACTACTTTCCAACCGTTTTATAAACTAACATCAAGTCATCACTTCTTATTATTTATTATACTTCTCAAAGGTTATACAAAACTTCTTTTATATTTTATTTGTCAAATGCACGCCTATACATGTGTGGTTATATATATATATATATATATATATATATATATATATATATATATATATATATATATATATATATATATATATATATATATATATATCATGTATACAGATATAGACATAAAAGTTTTCTATTCAGTTGGTTCAGTACCTTTGGGTAGCAAAGGCATATTTCGATTATACACACACATTATCAGTAACTATAATAGGTATAGTTAAGACATACTATTTACCATTCCAAGTACCAGGTATCATACAAGATTCAATCTATTCATGAGTCAATACAAATACATTACATACTATGCGAAGAGATACAATTACATACAATTACAAAAGCATACAACTTCAAGACATACCATTTCAAGGAATACAATTACATGAGATAGTATACTAGATATTCATAACGTTTTATATACTACAAGTACCATATCAAGAAGGTATTTTCATATAAAAACAAATGGACGTTTTCATACGTAAATCTGTTTTATACTAGGTTGTGAGACACTTCACGTACGTTCGAGTATGCATTATTAAGTCCTGTATTATATACTGTCACAACTGGAAATTTTGTGTCATGTAATCTATACACTCAAGCTAATGTGAATCAAAAGCTTAAGAACATGTGTAACACCTATGATTATAACTTCAAAAACTTCAAGTAAATACATCATACAAGTACTACAAATAGACTATCATGGGCTTAGAACCCTAATTGGGCTCTAATTGGACCCACACTAAATTATTTCAACATTTTGGGCCATATTGGGCCTAGAATGAAATAAATTAAGGACTATGAACCATAATTAACCTAATTTGACCCTAACAAGTCATAAAAAATCACCTTTATATTTATTTGGACCAAAAATCACTCAATTTAACCATGAAAATTGGGCTTAAGCATTTATGGCCCAAACATCCTCTTTTCCCCCACCATTCTCGGCCCAAGCCCAAATAAAAGGGAGGAGTTGACTTCTTGCATGACACATCATCTTTGTATGGAGGATATCTAAGCATTACCCTTCAAATATCCATGCATTCTCATTCTTCCATGCAAACATCACCTCAAGGTCTTTTCTTCTCTCCCTCCCTCTTCCTTCTTGATTCGGCCGAGAGTAACCCACACACACACACTTCACAAACTCTCTCCAAATTACTCAAGAAATCATCCTCCCATTCCATTCAAAAGTCTCGAAAATTTGGCTTGAAGCATAAGAATCATTCTAAAGAAATTCACCATCTAAGGTAAGTTAATGTTTAACTTATGATCTAACTCCCTCTACTTCATTAAAATCTCTTCTAAATTCATTCATTTTTGTGATCTTGCATCCTAGAGGTCGACATCTTCACCAAAGGGTGCTTAGGCCAAAAATCACTTCATTTTCCTTCCATTTTCTTTGCAAAACCGAGCCCCCACACCCAAGGTGAGCTTCATACCCCCTATTTTCTGTTTTTATGAGTTTTGTGTGGGGGGGGGGGGGGGGGAATACAAGTGAAGGTGTAGATCTATATGTGTTTTGTATGCCTTGTATGATTTCCATGCTTACATGTATGCTTTTGTGTGCTAAAATGTTGGATCTAGCCATAAAACCCCTCAAAACCGAGATATATCTTATGTCAAATGATTTTTGCATCAAATATGTTTCTACATACAAAGTGTTGCAAGAAAAATGGCTAAGTAGTTTAGTAACAATCTTCTTTGGGCTAAAAACACAAATTTTGGGCCTAAAATGTGAAAAATACAAAATCAAGGATCCAAATTGACATATCACGAATTCTGATGGATGAGGTGTGCCAAAATAGTTTCAATAAAACAAATTCTGGAAATTTACTCATTTAGAGGATTAAAAACATAAATTTCAAGCTTAATGGGCTAAAAATGACATTTTCGGCCCAATGAGGCCCATTATGCGAATTTTTCTGTTTTGGAGGGCCAAAACTGTGATTTTCTGTAAAAAAGTGGACCATAAGTGATCCAAGTCCTTTTCAAAGGTTTAAAATGCTTTTTAAATTTAAAAAGGACCAAAGTTGCAAAAATCTCACAATTTGGGCCAAAATTGTCAAAATTGCGAAAAGAAGGGTTATAACCGAGAGAACTGAAATTCCAGGGACTTAAGCTGTTTTCTATGAAAAATATGCTGAAAAATATTTATTTCAATAATTTTTGGTGTTAAAATGTCAAGAAAATTGATTTAAGGACCAAACCGGAAAGTATTTAAGTAAAGGGTTGAAAAAGTAAATTTTACAAACAAGGAGGGGCTGAAAACAGAAAATTTTCAAGACTAATTCAATGCATGCAATTTGACCAAATAATGGTACCGCGACTATCGACGAAACACAATACACTACAATACCAAAATCGTTGTAAAACGAATTGGTTCGGTCTCGAACCAATGAAAATCCGAAACTACTAACATGGCGACACTACGATACATACAAATAACGTTTGGGAACTTAACTTACATACGAGTGTGCACAGACGTCTACGCACCATCTTTGGGCCCCAAAAGTGTAAAATCTTGTTTGTTGGGCCTAGCTAGCCCAATGACCTGATCTTAAGGCCCGAAGACATATTTTTCTACGAAGTGTTGGGTTTCACCGACTTGGCACAACGTAGAGGGACTTTCAATGGCTCGTATACCACTGGTCCCCAAGGGTCCTTTGGTATTGCTAGTAAAGTCTACATATTTTTGCGAGGCGGGTCGGGGACCCCTCGTACACATATTATCCCCAACCGGCTAATAGAGTCATCGAGGCCTTCGTGTCCTCTTTCTCTTCGGATGTGGGACGACACGTAGTCAGGGCGGCTGGATAACGTGATTAGTACGGACGACGCCTTCGGGATCGTTAGTATTGCTATAAACTGGGCGTTTGTGTAATGCGGGTTTGTAGTAATTAATCATGCTCAAAAATAATCCAACGTTGCCTGGGAATGAGACTACTATTTTTGTAATGGTTTCAACGCAACTTAATGGATTTCAAAGGATTAGGAAAACATCGGGTTTTCCTAGGTTTTTCAATAAATATCGGATTCGAAATGCATACAATTTTAGTGAACAATTGCTACAAGTATAGAAACAAACAAGCATACTTATGGATCTTCACAACCGTTTTCAAAAGCTTCTCTTTTCAGAAAATATCGGATTTTCTGGTGGTTTTCAAACGATACGAAACATTGTTTTTCAAATACAACTTATGAACTCACCAACATAACATATGTTGACGTTTTTCAAAATACTTGTATTCTCAGGAAACCCTTGAATCAAAGGAAATCATATTCAGTGATGGCTTGCAATTTGTTTATGTACGAGTCGAACAATTTATTTTTGGGAATGTAATATTTAAACAGTGTATGTCATGTAAACGCTACTGGTTGTACTATATTAATGAATGGTGACGAATGTTGTTATGTTTCATATATATATTCAATGTTATGGTATACAATTGAGTCACAACAGCCCCCGGACGTTTCCGCCGTCTGGTTCGGGGGTGTGACAGGTTGGTATCAGAGCTTTGTTTATAGTGAACTAGCATGTCGAGCCACACATTGATATGCAACTATAAACCAAAAGAGGGACTAACATAACTCTGAACAAAACAAGTAAATAAAACACACTTGCTTGCATTAGAAATAAGGACCTAACGCCGAATCAAACACAATAATGCTGGCATCTCGGTTAAATCGGGACTGTTCATAGTGATACCGAGGAGTGAATGTAGCCTGATCAACTACGTTCCCTCCAAAGTAAAACTAGCACACGTCTTGATAAGATCGGGATAGCTAGGGAAACCTAAAACTATACCTTTATCACCAGAAAGAGAACGTTCGCTTAGTCTGTACAATAGTTATAGCACATAGAAATAATGTTAGCATATTTACGTACTCGCGCAGACAGCATGGCCGGTTTTCATCAACCTGGAGACCCCTACTTCCCTAATCAGGGAAACAACGGGTGGCTAGAGGAGGTGGAGCCTGAGGAAGAGCCTGAAGAGGAACCTGAAGAAGACCCCGAAGAGGAATCTGACGGGGAACCAGAGGCCGAAGTCGAGGGCGAGCCTGCCGACCCCGAAGAAGACGAAGGAAATTTCGAAGAAGAGCTCGATGACAGCGAAGGGGGTGATTCGGACGCAGAGTCTGAGGTCATCAACCCCCCTTACCCGATCAGGGTGCCTGCTTATCGTGTGGGACCCACTGGACCTACCCCTCCTTGGGGCATTGATCTTTGGAGATGGAGCATACATCAGGGACAGCAACCCCCGTTTGGCATGTCACGTGAGTTCTTTGACTTGAGGGACGGAGGACCGGCCGACCGAGCCCTACCGGTCATGGTGAGACGATTACGGGACACCGGCGACCTTGCTCAGGGCACTGCTGATCAAGTACGCCAGTTGTGGACTAGGGTCGAGCGTGCGGAACAGGAGACGCGTGACGTCCTTAGGGAGTTTCACATGAGGCAGGTAAGGTGGGAGTCTCGACTTCAGGACGCAGAACGCTTGGTGACTCGTCTTCAGGGAGCATCCACATCCTCGGCACCACCTCCTGACGCAGCTCATCGCGATTAGGGATAGACTTATCATAGTAGGTCATTAGGAACTATGTTATGTACTCCGGCTCTATGTTTAAGTGACTACACTACTCATGGAGCCGTTATGCTGTCAGATTAGTGTCACTCATGTATGCTCTTACGAGCAAATTTTCTTGTATTACATGCGGATAATATTAATGAACTTTTGTGTGTTTTGCTATGGTATTATCAGTTGTTATGTGTTGAGACGTTATGATTGTATGCTCGATGGTAGTAATGTTTAGGTTCGTATCATACACCTAGTTAGTAGGATCGCAACCTCACAGAAACCACGTACACTCAACATCTTTCCGTTTCATGACAGAAAGATGCCTCGCCCAGCTACTCGCGGAAATCCCGAACCAACCTCGCCAGAAGTTGACTCCACTGCTTTCCAGGTGGCCGTGTCTGCTGCGGTCACAACAGCTATGGCACAACTTCACCGAGGGAACAACGAAGGAGGTAACGGGCAAGGATCCAAAAGTTCGAACAACGGGACGAACCAAGGACCCACTAAAACGTGCACCTACAAGGATTTTGCGAACGCTAAACCCCGAACTTTCAACGGCACTGGAGGAGTGATCACTCTGAAGCGATGGATCGAGAAGGTAGAGTCGGTATTCGAGATATGCGAGTGCCCCGAGCAGATGAAGGTGAAGTTCGCGGCCTGTACTTTTGTGGACCAAGCACTCACTTGGTGGAACGGACACGTGGAAGCTATGACGCTCCCTGTCGCCAACTCTATCCCCTGGGCAGAAATGAAAGAAATGTTAATGGCTGAGTACTGCCCCCGAGGCGAAATACAAAAGATGGAGCAGGAATTATGGAACCTCACTGTGCAGAATGCGAACATCGATGCCTACATATCGAGATTTAGCGAACTATCTCTGTTGTGCCCGGGTATGATCACATCAGAAGGAAAGAAGATCGAACGATTCATCTGGGGACTGACACCTCCCATTCAGGGGAATGTGATAGCTGCAAACCCCGAAACGTTTGACAGTGCGAAGAGATTGGCAAAGAGGCTATATGATCATAACAACAAGAAGGGCGAGAAACCAGTGGAGACTGAGAAGAAGAAGGAGGGTGATGGTAAGAAAGGATGGAACAACAAGAGAAAGGGGCGTCAGGGCCCCGAGACCTCTAAAAAGCAGCAGACAGTGGCAGTTAACGCTGTCACCGCACCGGTTCCAGCCACACCACATGCTCCAGCCTCAGCTGCTTCAAATGCTTCAAGACCCTATTCCGGTAATTCTCCCAAGTGCAATAAGTACAGTTTCCATCACCATGGAGAATGTAAGGAGTTCCATTGCACCAGTTGCAACCGAAGGGGACACACTGCAAGGTTCTGCAAGACTTATCCTTCTCAGAATCAGAGTCAGGGAAACAATCAGAACAACAACAACAACAACAACCATCGCAATACCAACAACACCAATATCGGCGGCAACAATGCAGGGCCTAGCCACACCTGTTTTGGGTGTGGAAGGACGGGGCATTTCCGCCGAGATTGCCCTAACAACAACTCAAGAAACAGGGGAGCAGGAAGAATGCTGACTATGGGTCAGAGTGATGCAGTTCAGGACCCCGCAGTTGTGACCGGTACGTTTCCCCTAAACCACACTTATGCATGCATCTTATTTGATACCGGAGCGGAGCGAAGTTTCGTAAGCAAGAAGTTTAAACATTTATTAAAACAACAACCCCAGAAGCTAAATGAAACCTATACGGTGGAAATGGCCAATGGGAAAACCGAATCCACTGGGGAAATCTACCTCGGATGTACCCTAACCCTCAACCAACACGTTTTTCGAATAGACCTAATGCCAGTATCAATTAGGAGTTTCGATGTGATTATCGGCATGGATTGGTTAAGTCCCCACCAAGCTGAGATCATGTGCCACGAGAAGGCCGTTCGCCTTCGTCTCCCGAATCACGAAACCCTAGTAATTTACGGAGACAAACCTAGCACGAATCTTCGCCTCATCTCGTGCATCAAAGCACAAAAACATCTGCGAAAGAACAATTTGGCGTTCTTGGCTCACATAGTGGACAAGACCAAAGAAGAAACTAACATCCAAGATATTCCAGTAGCGTGTGAATTCCCGGACGTGTTCCCTGAAGATCTTCCAGGAGTACCCCCAGAGAGACAGGTTGAGTTCCGAATCGACCTCGTTCCAGGAGCAACTCCTCTCGCTAAATCACCATATCGGTTGGCTCCTGCCGAAATGCAGGAACTGTCCAGCCAACTCAGTGAGCTTCTGGACAAAGGATTTATCCGACCTAGCTACTCGCCATGGGGAGCTCCGGTGCTCTTTGCCAAAAAGAAGGACGGATCTTTCAGAATGTGCATCGATTACAGAGAGTTAAATAAGCTCACTGTTAAAAACCGCTACCCACTCCCGCGAAACGATGATCTATTCGACCAGCTCCAAAGAGCTAGCTATTTTTCTAAAATAGATTTACGGTCCGGATACCACCAACTCAAAGTCCGAGAAGAAGATATTCCTAAAACCGCTTTCCGAACCCGCTACGGACATTATGAATTCGTCGTAATGCCCTTCGGTCTAACAAATGCACCTGCCGCATTCATGGACCTAATGAATCGAATCTGTCGACCGTTCCTGGACAACTTCGTCATTGTGTTTATCGATGACATCCTCGTCTATTCTCGAAGCAAAGAGGAGCATGGCCAACATCTCCGACAAGTCCTAGAGACGCTGCGATCGGAAAAGCTTTACGCCAAACTCTCTAAGTGTGAGTTTTGGCTACGGAGCGTGAATTTTCTAGGTCACGTAGTTAGCCAAGATGGAATTCATGTGGATCCCTCTAAGGTCAAAGTTGTGGAAGGATGGGCAACTCCGACTACGCCCACAGAAATTCGTCAGTTCTTAGGCCTAGCAGGCTACTATAGGAGATTCATCCAAAACTTCTCTAAGATCGCCAAGCCGCTTACCTTGCTTACGCAAAAGGGCGTGCCATTCAAGTGGACAGACCGACAAGAGATTGCGTTTCGAACCTTGAAGCAAGCTCTTTGTAGCGCTCCTGTGCTACCTCTACCCGAAGGAACGGAAGATTTTGTAGTCTACTGTGACGCGTCGAATCAAGGCTTAGGTTGCGTTCTCATGCAACGTGGAAGAGTGATAGCATATGCGTCCCGCCAGCTAAAGACGCACGAAGTAAATTACACGACCCATGACCTAGAACTGGGAGCCGTGGTCTTCGCTCTGAAAATTTGGAGGCACTACCTGTACGGTACAAAGTGCACCATCTTCACGGACCACAAGAGCCTCCAGCACATCTTGAATCAGAAAGAGCTGAACATGAGACAACGAAGATGGGTGGAATTGCTAAACGACTACGAATGCGAGATCAAGTACCATCCAGGCAAGGCCAACGTGGTAGCTGATGCATTAAGTCGGAAGGAGTACTCTAATCGCCGTACGAAAACACACTCGATAACTATTCAGTCTCATCTGGCCACTCAAATTGCATTAGCCCAGGCAGAGGCTATGAAAGCGGAAAATAGAACTAGCGAGGCATTACGCGGGATGGAGAAGAACCTAGAAGCCAAAGAGAATGGGATACACTACTTCATGAACCGTATTTGGGTCCCAAAAATCGGAGGATTTAGGGAGACCGTTATGAAGGAAGCTCACAAGACTCGATACTCCATTCATCCCGGTTCGGACAAGATGTACTTGGACATTAAACAACACTATTGGTGGCCTAACATGAAGGCGGAAATCGCGACCTATGTTAGTAAGTGCCTTACGTGTGCCAAAGTAAAGGTGGAGTACCAGAAACCTTCCGGATTGTTACAGCAACCGGCAATCCCTGAGTGGAAATGGGAGGGGGTTTCTATGGATTTCGTGACCAAGCTGCCCAAGACGTCGGACGGACTGGACACCATATGGGTAATAATCGACCGACTGACGAAATCTGCCCACTTCCTGCCAATCAAAGAATCCTACAAGATGGAGAGACTGACGCGATTGTACCTACGAGAAATCGTAAGACTCCATGGAGTGCCAAAATCTATCATCTCGGATAGGGACAGTAGGTTCACATCGCGCTTTTGGCAATCACTCCACAAGGCAATGGGAACTTATCTCGATATGAGCACCGCATATCACCCACAAACGGACGGTCAAAGTGAACGAACCATTCAGACGCTTGAAGACATGCTTCGTGCATGTGTGATAGACTTTGGAAAGTCTTGGGATACCCACCTACCGTTGATCGAATTCTCATATAACAATAGTTACCATTCCAGCATCAAGGTGGCCCCTTTCGAAGCACTGTACGGGCGTAAATGTAGATCACCGTTATGTTGGGCTGAAGTAGGTGACACCCAACTAGTGAGAACGCATACGTCAGACAGGGCACTAACAGGACCGGAGATTATTCGCGAAACCACAGAAAAGATTGTTCAGATCAGAGCCCGATTACAAGCATCGCGTGACAGACAAAAGAGCTATGCCAATAAACGGCGAAAACCCTTAGAATTCCAGGTCGGTGATCGAGTACTGTTGAAAGTCTCACCCTGGAAAGGGGTTATACGTTTCGGAAAACGGGAAAAGCTGAACCCGCGATACATTAGACCTTTCGAAATCGTCGCCCGAATAGGTCCGGTAGCCTACAGACTACAACTACCCGCGGAGCTAAACGGTGTACACCCCGTGTTTCATGTCTCTAATCTGAAAAAGTGCCTATCAGATGAAACCCTTGTCATTCCTCTTGACGAAATCGAAATCAATGAGAATCTCCTGTTCGTCGAAGAACCAGTCGAAATCATGGACAGGGAGGTGAAGCGTACTAAACAAAGCCGCATCCCGATCGTGAAGGTACGGTGGAACGCAAAACGTGGGCCAGAATTCACTTGGGAACGCGAAGACCAAATGAAACAAAAGTACCCTCACCTATTCTAGCATTCTCAAATCTAACTTTCAAACAGAATTTCGGGACGAAATTCCCTCTAACGGCGGGATGATGTCACAACTGGAAATTTTGTGTCATGTAATCTATACACTCAAGCTAATGTGAATCAAAAGCTTAAGAACATGTGTAACACCTATGATTATAACTTCAAAAACTTCAAGTAAATACATCATACAAGTACTACAAATAGACTATCATGGGCTTAGAACCCTAATTGGGCTCTAATTGGACCCATACTAAATTATTTCAACATTTTGGGCCATATTGGGCCTAGAATGAAATAAATTAAGGACTATGAACCATAATTAACCTAATTTGACCCTAACAAGTCATAAAAAATCACCTTTATATTTATTTGGACCAAAAATCACTCAATTTAACCATGAAAATTGGGCTTAAGCATTTATGGCCCAAACATCCTCTTTTCCCCCACCATTCTCGGCCCAAGCCCAAATAAAAGGGAGGAGTTGACTTCTTGCATGACACATCATCTTTGTATGGAGGATATCTAAGCATTACCCTTCAAACATCCATGCATTCTCATTCTTCCATGCAAACATCACCTCAAGGTCTTTTCTTCTCTCCCTCCCTCTTCCTTCTTGATTCGGCCGAGAGTAACCCACACACACACACTTCACAAACTCTCTCCAAATTACTCAAGAAATCATCCTCCCATTCCATTCAAAAGTCTCGAAAATTTGGCTTGAAGCATAAGAATCATTCTAAAGAAATTCACCATCTAAGGTAAGTTAATGTTTAACTTATGATCTAACTCCCTCTACTTCATTAAAATCTCTTCTAAATTCATTCATTTTTGTGATCTTGCATCCTAGAGGTCGAAATCTTCACCATAGGGTGCTTAGGCCAAAAATCACTTCATTTTCCTTCCATTTTCTTTGCAAAACCGAGCCCCCACACCCAAGGTGAGCTTCATACCCCCTATTTTCTGTTTTTATGAGTTTTGTGGGGGGGGGGGGGGGGAATACAAGTGAAGGTGTAGATCTATATGTGTTTTGTATGCCTTGTATGATTTCCATGCTTACATGTATGCTTTTGTGTGCTAAAATGTTGGATCTAGCCATAAAACCCCTCAAAACCGAGATATATCTTATGTCAAATGATTTTTGCATCAAATATGTTTCTACACAAAGTGTTGCAAGAAAAATGGCTAAGTAGTTTAGTAACAATCTTCTTTGGGCTAAAAACACAAATTTTGGGCCTAAAATGTGAAAAATACAAAATCAAGGATCCAAATTGACATATCATGAATTCTGAAGGATGAGGTGTGCCAAAATAGTTTCAATAAAACAAATTCTGGAAATTTACTCATTTAGAGGATTAAAAACATAAATTTCAAGCTTAATGGGCTAAAAATGACATTTTCGGCCCAATGAGGCCCATTATGCGAATTTTTTTGTTTTGGAGGGCCAAAACTGTGATTTTCTGTAAAACAGTGGACCATAAGTGATCCAAGTCCTTTTCAAAGGTTTAAAATGCTTTTTAAATTTAAAAAGGACCAAAGTTGCAAAAATCTCACAATTTGGGCCAAAATTGTCAAAATTGCGAAAAGAAGGGTTATAACCGAGAGAACTGAAATTCCAGGGACTTAAGCTGTTTTCTATGAAAAATATGCTGAAAAATATTTATTTCAATAATTTTTGGTGTTAAAATGTCAAGAAAATTGATTTAAGGACCAAACCGGAAAGTATTTAAGTAAAGGGTTGAAAAAGTAAATTTTACAAACAAGGAGGGGCTGAAAACAGAAAATTTTCAAGACTAATTCAATGCATGCAATTTGACCAAATAATGGTACCGCGACTATCGACGAAACACAATACACTACAATACCAAAATCGTTGTAAAACGAATTGGTTCGGTCTCGAACCAATGAAAATCCGAAACTACTAACATGGCGACACTACGATACATACAAATAACGTTTGGGAACTTAACTTACATACGAGTGTGCACAGACGTCTACGCACCATCTTTGGGCCCCAAAAGTGTAAAATCTTGTTTGTTGGGCCTAGCTAGCCCAATGACCTGATCTTAAGGCCCGAAGACATATTTTTCTACGAAGTGTTGGGTTTCACCGACTTGGCACAACGTAGAGGGACTTTCAATGGCTCGTATACCACTGGTCCCCAAGGGTCCTTTGGTATTGCTAGTAAAGTCTACATATTTTTGCGAGGCGGGTCGGGGACCCCTCGTACACATATTATCCCCAACCGGCTAATAGAGTCATCGAGGCCTTCGTGTCCTCTTTCTCTTCGGATGTGGGACGACACGTAGTCAGGGCGGCTGGATAACGTGATTAGTACGGACGACGCCTTCGGGATCGTTAGTATTGCTATAAACTGGGCATTTGTGTAATGCGGGTTTGTAGTAATTAATCATGCTCAAAAATAATCCAACGTTGCCTGGGAATGAGACTACTATTTTTGTAATGGTTTCAACGCAACTTAATGGATTTCAAAGGATTAGGAAAACATCGGGTTTTCCTAGGTTTTTCAATACATATCGGATTCGAAATGCATACAATTTTAGTGAACAATTGCTACAAGTATAGAAACAAACAAGCATACTTATGGATCTTCACAACCGTTTTCAAAAGCTTCTCTTTTCAGAAAATATCGGATTTTCTGGTGGTTTTCAAACGATACGAAACATTGTTTTTCAAATACAACTTATGAACTCACCAACATACCATATGTTGACATTTTTCAAAATACTTGTATTCTCAGGAAACCCTTGAATCAAAGGAAATCATATTCAGTGATGGCTTGCAATTTGTTTATGTACGTGTCGAACAATTTATTTTTGGGAATGTAATATTTAAACAGTGTAAGTCATGTAAACGCTACTGGTTGTACTATATTAATGAATGGTGACGAATGTTGTTATGTTTCATATATATTCAATGTTATGGTATACAATTGAGTCACAACAGCCCCCGGACGTTTCCGCCGTCTGGTTCGGGGGTGTGACATATACCATAATCCCTTGTAGGGGGAGCGTGATACTTGTGTATAGATCTATACGGGATTGACAATCCCGCACCTAAACTGTTAGCTACAGTTAGACCGGCAGGTCTGGGGTGACAAATGTCATAACATTCCAATGCCTGAAGAACGTTGTTACAGGCCATCATTGTCAATAGCATGGTTATAAAACTCACATGGAGTATTAAAAACACGTTGATTTACGGAGTTTTCATATATCTTAGCGATTATAACTGTACACAAATCTACTATTTTATGACATGAAAAACATTCATGGTAGTTCATTTTGGGACTTTTAAGCTACCATCCACTTATAAACAAATATTGGATTTCTGAAGAAAACATTTCAAAACAGTCAAGTATTGGCAGAAGGCTACATTTTATATGGGATTTTCTAAGATTTTCAAACGTTTACAGTTACTTACAAACATATTCGTTGGTACAAACTTTCCTTCAAAAACATTTACAGGTCTTTCTTTACGGCTTTACAAATCAAAGTCACATAAATACTTATGAACTCACCAGCATTATTGCTGATACTCGCTTTCAAAATAACTTGTATTCCCAGGACACGGATAGACAGGTACGACTACCAGGTTCTTTGAAGACGGAGCGATCAAGACTCGTCTTTAATTTTTGAATATTCATTTTTGTAGAATTTTACTATGAAAGAAATCAAATGTAATTAAAATTATACTATTAATGCAATGGATGATGTTATTGCTTGTTTACTACTTTACAATTGTTGTGATGCATACATGACGTCCTCCGCCCCAGAACGTTTCCGCCGTTCTCGGTTTTGGGGTGTGACAATGGGTCTATTACTCGAAGGATTATCTGACCTCTGTTGCATGTAGCTATATTCATGAGGTAGCTAGTTGACATTACTGGGAATCTTTCAGCAGCTGAGGACTAGGTGGGTACGGGAACCTAGGGAAGCCTAGGATATATTCCAGTGAGTTAGTAGTAAGGTTCAATGAGACTTGGGTGTACCAGTTGAGGAAGTGACTTGGAGGATCTGGGAGGATTGCTGATGAAAGCATGGATAGGTGTGGAAGGTAGTATTGGGCCCGTACTACTGAAAGCACATGATCCATACTCGAATCGGTGAGAGTCTTGGAGAATCTAAGAAGCTTCAGGGAAGAGTTTGTGACCCAATTTAGGGACAGAGGATGTTCCAGTTGTTGCAGCTTAGCCATTGGCAAGCGAGCTAGTGAGCGTGACAGGGTGTCAGACCCTGAAGGATATGATTTCTAAAGAGTCGTAGATGCGGGATCGACTTGGGAGCACCCTG
The DNA here is from genome assembly GCF_002870075.4 of Lactuca sativa. Lineage (NCBI taxonomy): Eukaryota > Viridiplantae > Streptophyta > Magnoliopsida > Asterales > Asteraceae > Lactuca > Lactuca sativa. The sequence goes on along the minus strand of NC_056625.2, from coordinate 156,134,402 downwards.
GAAGGAAAGGTGTGTACCAGGTGCGTATAGTAGGGGTCTTGGGAAGAGACCCATGATTTCTGATCATCGAGTGAAAGGCCGGCAGGGCCTAAGTCAGTGCAGTGCATACGAGAAAGTACACGAGGGAGTTTGTCACTCCAAGGGTTTAGGCTGCTACAAGTGTGGCAGGGTTGGTCATGTCTGCAGAAGGTGACCAGTATTTCCCCAAATGTTGCGGGTATGTCATCTTCTATGATATTAGGTGGATGTTTGGAATACGTACCGCTTTGGAATTGTGAGCGAGTTTGGATAAGTCAGACCTCAGGTTGGTTTTTCTGCTAGTGTTTGGGTTACCAAGGATCAACTATGCCATCCTGCATGCCGAAAGGTCCTTGATGAACCCAAGGAGGGACGCATCTTGCGGAGTGGGTTCCGCGCATACCGTTATCATTTCAGATCCTTGTCGGGATCTATGCAGGAGTATTATTTAGAGGATACTCGATCAGGGTTGGAGCGATTGTTCTCTAATGAAGTCAGCGTTCATAGGTTCTATCATTGTTCAGGTATGGTCGGAAATTGTTTATGGATGAACTTTGGAGTTCAAGGCACTACCGTTGCTAGGGCGGAACTGATGACAGGAAGAGGATAGTGTCAGTCGCGGATGTTAGATGCATAAGTGGTTGGTCACTGGATGTTCAAGAGAATTGTGTTTTCGCATGGGCTGTGTTCGATTAGAGTTCAATGGTATTGCAAGATTGGCAGTGGGAACGAGGATTCGTCAGCTAGAGTGAAGATTAAGGTCTTCAATTGATAGCATGTTAAATGGATTGAGGTGTCAGACTGGATCAGATCTCAAAAGTACTCATCGAGACTTTTGAGGATGGGAGATCTCAAGGTTTAATCGGCAATTAAACGTAAGCATTCGTAGGCACAGGTTGTCATTAGTGGGATACTAGGAAGCGAGAAGGATTGGAAATCCTTCAATTCTTGCGTGCCGTGAAGACTTAGTTGAATCTAAGTGGGGGAGAGACCTTTTATAAAGTTCTCCAACTGTGAGTTCTGGTTGCGCAAGGTGCAATCTCTTGGCCACCTTGTCAACCAGAAGGGTATTCTAGTTGATTCAGCCAAGATAGAGGCCGTGATGCAGTGGGAGATTCCGAGGTCTCCATCTGAGATTCAGAATTCCCTGGGTATAGTGGGTTATTACCGGAGATTTATGCGAGACTTCTCCGAGATTGTGGTTCCTTTGACCCGACTAACCAAGAAGTCGGTGACCTTTTGTTGGGGGTCTGAGCAGCAGGCAGCCTCGAGACTCTCAGACATCGGTCGTGCGAGGCACCGATTCTCACCCTGCCATAGGGTGTAGATGATTTCGTGGTTTACCGTGATGCTTTGATCACGGGCATGGGTGCGGTATTGATACAGTGGGGTCACATGATAGTAGGTTTCGGGAACCAGGTTAGAGTTCCGGTTAGGACTCGAGTTCAGTTGAGGGTTAGGTCGAGTGTGTGTTCGACCCGGTTTGGGAAGTGTTGTAAGACTACGGGGGTAGCCGTAGCATTCACTAGTAGCTAGATAGTGATAGAGTGTTGTAAGTCTGTGGGTGTAGCCGTAGCATTCACTAGGTTGGTAGATGGCATGAGCGTGCTGTTAGAATGCGAAAGGAACAGTAGTACCCACCAGTTCAGGTGCAGCAGTGAGGATATGGAAATCCACGGATTGGATTTCGGACTTACCCTAATGGATTAGATCTGGTTAAGCCAGTAATGAGATGGTAGGGACATCACTACAAATATGAGATCAAGGAAGCAATGGACTGCTTAAGGTCGTTGGTGATGAAGACTACCATTGGTTAGGTAGCAATCACTTGTAGTTTTGGATTGGGTGACATCGGGATTCAACGCACGGAACCGATCGGTTATATCCGAAAGTTGTTTGAGCCATTGTGGCATGATAACTAGTGGCAACTTGTTCTAGGTAAGTATTTCGTTCAGGAGTCGTGAGAGGCGACTAAGTGGGAGTCCTTTGGCTCCGCAATCGGGCTGGAACCCGGCAAATTAAGATGATTAACGGATAAATTGAGACCAGGAAGGTCTCGATAGATTATGGAAAGCAGCTATGTAGCAACATACTGCTTCCGGCAGTTCAGTGTTTAAGCAGTTTTAGCAATGGGCAATGTTAGCAATTGTGTTTCAGGTTGCAAGTATGGACGAAATAGCTAGATGATCTGAGGAGTGACGAGTCACTCAAAACGAGAGTATCCGAGCCTTGGTCAAATATTAGTGGTCTGCGAGGATAATTGGGTCTGTGAACCTGCTTTATAGTGGGAACCACGTGTTATCAAAAGTTGAGTAGTCAGCTGTGGGATAAACAAACTAGATTCAACGATAAAGATTCAGTATGAGTGACCTGTTAGGGATTCAGACCATCTCGAGACAACATATTTTAGACAAAATGCATGTGATCTTACTGTGAGGAATTCGTTCACCTGCGGATTTTAGGGCTTTACGAGGATTGGTCATGCCTACCATGGGATGGCTAGGGTGTGCCCAGGTTGGTGACCCTACTACTAGAGTGGTTTGGCATATAAGGAATAGCAAGGAGTGATTTCGAGGACGAAATCTAATTTAAGTGGGGGAGAGTTGTAGCACCCGTTTATTTATTGAGTTAAATAAATTAATTAATGAACGATTAGTAGCCCTAAAATAAATAATTATATATCAAAGGATGGTCTCGAAGGGCTAATTATCATAATTTTAGAAGTCTGGGGTTAAAAGTGTGAGTTCGGGACTCATTTTATAAATATTCATGAAGACAGGGGCTCCGTGGTAATTATTTGGATTTAATTTAAAAGGAAATGCGATAGAAAGGCTAAATATATAAAGATTTTAGAAGTTGGGGGCTGTTTAGTAAAACCCAGAGTTATTTTGCAAAGTATTTCAAGGGGCAGGGTTTAAATGGTAAATTGTAGCCTAATTTCGAAAAGAAAACGGGAAGGAGGGACCAAAGGTGTTATTTGGATGCAAGGTTTGATGGGATACGGGTATTAAACCCGTCACCTTATTCCTCCATGCGAACCCTAACCCTAGAGTAGAACATCAGCTGCCATCTTCACCCTTCCCTCTCCAGCGCCGCACTCCTCTTATGCCTCCCATCGCATCCGGTCGTCGCCACCATGGAAACTGCATCTGTCACCGATATTTCGCCATCATAGCAACACCATCGAGCCGCTGCTGCCATCACAAACTTCCACCGCTGCCCACTATATCACGCCTCCGCCGCCCCAGTAACTATTCTTTTCTGTTGCCGACCTCCGAACGTCGCTCGCCGGAAGATGGGGGGTGCGTTCGTTCCATGTATCGTGCGATGTTGTTGCTGTTCATGTTTTGTGTGTGCGTGTTAGCCTAGCCGGAGATCGAGAGAAAAACCCACCATGGCGGCTGACCATGGTGGTTGTAGCCCTGAAACCGTGTTTTGTCACCATAAGTCATCGTGAGGTGGTGGATGTGGGATTGGATCCGTAGATGAGGGTGTTTCTGAAGTCATTTGCTCATTATTTGGCCGGAGTTTATGAGAAAAGCCACCACAGCCACCACCGTGAGGTGGTGGCTGCCGCCGGTGTGTGTATGTGTGTTTATTTTAGTATAGTGTGTGTTATTTCGTGAGTTCATTGTAATTGTAAAAAAACTGGAATAATGAACGGAAAAATCAAACCACCACCGTTAGGTGGTGGCTGCCGCCTCCTGCCGCCACCGGCTGCCATGTCGGGTGGCGGTGTGCTTTGCCTCTTGTGATAGATTTGTTTGGGGTGCTAGAAACCCTAATGGGCTCAAAGGAGCTCTAATGGGCCCAATGAAGCTTAATGGACTCTAATGGACCCAATGAAACCCATATGGGCTTAATAAGATTCTAGTGGGCTTATTAGGCCCAATAAAGCCCTAATTGTCATAAAAGGCCAACTAATTGATAAATGGGCTAATATTTGGATTTGAACACCCTAATGCCAATGAAAACCTAACTTTAAGAATTAATCGTGTCACACACACGAGAATTATTTAATAACTTGAGATATTAAATAATAATCATTGGAAAAGATTAATCTAAGCAATATTGGACTTAATAGGTTAAGTCCTTAATGGGTTAAGTAGGAAACTCAAGAAGGAAATCCAAAAGGAACGCGAGTTTTTGGTGCGATTGCCCGAGAATTGAGACAGTTCAATTTCTACCCCGTGGAAACCCTCTTTAATTGAACTTTAGCTTTAGCTGGTCGTGACCAAGAAACCATTGGTTTCGCTTGTCTATGTGTAGATGGACTTCTTATACTCATATAAGAAGTAGGTATATATCTTGTTATATAGATACTAATCATCATTTTATTTGAAACCCTAATTTTTCTTGGGTTTATTGTTGGGCCTTTCTATTGGGCTTTGATGATTGGGTTATTAAATGGACTATCCAAGATCAAGCAAATGGTCTAGAGTAATTTAATAGGCCTAGGGTAAGGCCCATGTAAGGGGCTTGGGCCAAATTTGGAAAATTGGGCCATAAATGGGATATAGTTGGGCCTTAATGATTATATGTGTTGGGCCTTAGAATGAGACCATGTATAGGCCTAGGCCCAATTTGGAAAATTGGGCCATGTGTTGGGCTTTGATTCCTAATTGACTTTGGGCCTATGGATTGGGCCTTGGGCTTGAATAAGCCAAGCTAGGGGTAATGTAGTAATTACCCAAAGAATGTACTTATGGTTATATATTGGGACCCAATTATTAATTGGGTATTATTTTGGTGTTGACAGTTCGGGAATCTGTCAGCCAGTAGCTGGGGTCGAGCCTGCGGGACTTCAGCAAGTGTGGGATTGTATTGTCGGGACTTCAGCAGTGTGAGGTGAGTTACCTTCCAGTAGTGGTGGGTCTACGGCCACAATGCCGGCCCACCAGTAGGAGTTGTATGTTAGAAGATTGTCTTTGTGATATCATCTAGGTTGGCTACCACCTGATATGTTATATGTTGGCATGATATGTTATATGTGATAGTGGTAGTAGGAGGGGAATAGTCCCCAAGTTCGGTTGTTAGGACCGAAGGGTAGTTCGGACACCCCAGATATGTTTGATAGTATGTTTGTGTTATGATATTTGTGATAGTAGCTGAGTGTGGGCAAGGCCCGTATCTCAGAGATAGTGGAGTGTGGGCGAGGCCCGTACCTCCATGAGCGTGGGCGAGGCCCATATCTCCTAGCTGTTTAGTATATGATTGTATATACTTGCATGTTATGGTTTAGTGGTTGAGTGTGGGCGAGGCCCGTATCTCAGAGATAGTGGAGTGTGGGCAAGGCCCGTATCTCCCAGCTAGCGGAGTGTGGGTGAGGCGCGTACCTCCATGAGCGTAGGCAAGGCCCGTATCTCCTAGATGTTCATTATATGATTGTATGGTATGTGGTATGATGGGGGAACTCACTAAGCTTCGTGCTTACGGTTTTCAGTTTTGGTTTCAGGTACTTCGTGTTTAAAGGAAAGGAGCCGGCTTGATCGCAGCACATCACACTATGGTTTTCCACACATGAGATCTTTGGGATTACACTCTGATATTGTTTTATGATAAAACGTTTGATTATTCCTACTCGGTTTTGACATGACATGGTATTACAGATGTTTTATCACACTGTTGGTTTTATAATGACGTATTTAAAAATGAAATTTTTGGCCTGTATTTTTGGGATGTTACATCTGGACTGCTGGCTTCGCTCCGGACTTCGCATGGACTTCGGATCCGAGAAAAACACTCCGGACCTCACTTGTTGACTCCCGATCTTTGAGAATGACTCCAGAATTTTGGAATTGACTTCGGACCCTCGCAGGCTCCGGATTTTTGTCCATTTTAGACTTTTTCTTCATTTTAAGGCATTTTGACGTCGGGAATTCCTCCAAACACGTATTTTTCATATCTTAAACCCCTTAAACCCCTATTTTATGCCAAAATTGATTATTTTAAGCATATTTATATAAAATAATACCCAAGATTTTTAAAGGGATTCTAAGTAGATAAGGGGGTTTGACTTTATGATGTGATGCAAATCTCTCAGTTCCCATGCAAATCTTAGTAAAACATGTATTATCCAAAGAGAACTAAGCCTTGTACACCAGTCCTCCAAGCAAATATGAAGTCACCCCTAATCCTTCCCATTTAGATACGTAAGTTACTCTCCCATTTCCCAAGTTCTCATATTCACATTCAGAAGACTCCTAAGAATACTCTCAACTCCTTCAAGCTCCAAGTTTCATCCCTTAAAAGAAAATTCCCAGATTTTTGTAAGTGTTCATCTTCTTTAACTAGTGATTCTCCACCTTATTCCTAAGACTTCATTATATTTACACAAAATTTTCTTAGGATTTTCTAAAGTTCAAAGAACCTTCCAAGTGTTGGAACTTGGAAACTCCTCACACCTCTTCAAATCACCCAACAAACTAAACCAAGGTGAACTTCACACCCCACCTTTTTCTAAGTTTTTATTGTTTTTGGGGGAGAGTACAAGTCAACTCTTGTTCTAAATTCTTGAATAATTTCATGTATACGTATGTTGAGATGTGTGTGTAGAAATATTATTATTTTATTTTAACTTTTCATGAACGTGAGATTTCACAAATCTCATTAAGTTCAGAAAATATTCTCGTCACCACATAAGGAATATAATGCCGAGTCTGCTCATGCACTCGCCGAGTCCCATGAACTTCCAGAACAATGACTTAGTCTAGAACGTTGGGTCACTCCCCGGGACCCCCTAAAACCTTTCCACACTCAACTGGGTCCTTATGACCCTCAATTGATATGGGACAGAAACCTTGGACTCGCCGAGTCCAAGAGTGGACTCGTGGAGTCGGTTACATCCTCTCACTAAATCTTCAATTTCTGATGTACAATCCTTGATCAAAAGATAGATCTATGCTTCTACAATCGATCTAGCATGTAAAGTTACAACCTTTACGTGTCACACCCCAAAACCGGAATGGCGGAAACGTTCTGGGGTGGATGACGTCATGTCAAGTATCACAACACATGCATTATAGTAATCGAAGTACAACAAAACATTGCATTAATAGTAATAGGTTTACACGGTTTACATTACAATATCAAAGTAATACAGGTAATAATATAAGAGCAGCTTGGCACAAAACCATCTTCAATAGAAGCTCCTGGAATGTACCTGTCTAAAGCTGACCTGAGAATACAAGTTATTTGAAAAGCGAGTATCAGCATTTTTACAAATGCTGGTGAGTTCATAAGTATTTAGTGTCATTTTATCCAAATAATTTTAATAAAAGTGGTAGTTTTAGAGTGTCCATTACATTAGTGTCTTTTCCAGAAAATCCTATATTTTCTTTAATAAAAGCAGTCTTCTACCAAGACTGGACGGAGTTATGTGGTAAAAAGTAGTTTTCCCTTAATCGCTATCACTATCAAAATACAGAATTTGATTAATAAAGAAAGCAAGATAAATCAGGGAAAATAACATGTCTCAGCAGTGAAGACTGCTGACTAAGGCAAGAGGAATCATAGACTCCAGGAGAGTATCGAACGAACGACACGCCTGGCTCAGTCTAACAAAAGAGACACAGACCCCATACGGTACCAAATGAAAGGTATAGCTAGCAAGGTCTAAAAACAGAGGATACAGACTCCAGACAGTATCTAATGAAAGATATAGCTAGTAAGGTCTAAAACAGAGGATACAGACCCCAGACGGTATCAAATGAAAGATACGGCTAGCAAGGTCTAAAAACAGTGTGACTCTGAGAGTGGGTTTCTAGCATACAGTGTAAATTGCTGGTAAAATACAGTTACCTTAAGGCCATGAATTATAAGGTAACCTGGGATACTCATAACCATACTAACCGACACTAGAGTACCTGATGCCCTGCAAGCGTCTATAAAATATGACATTTGTCACCCCTTGGCTTGGTAGGCCGTGGACTGTAGCTAGCAGTCAGGGTGCGGGGGTGTCAATCCCGTATGGATCTATACACACAATGTCCGCTCTCCCTACAGGAGACTCTGGTTACCAACTAGACGACGGAGAAGGCCGTGTCCCGAAGATGCATCCCAAATAGTGGGTAGTGGGTTTCCAATATAAGTGCTGAACTAAAGGTAGAGACTCATAACTGAACTGACTAGAGTAAACCTATATGGCTATGCTCGTATACATAATATATAACTAATGAATCAAATGACCTTCGGATGGGCATCCGATCCCACCAGACCACATCTCAACAAAGAAAAGGAAATAGGGCGGACAAGCCTTCCTAAGTCCTTCAATCATTATTTATATGCATCTATACAAGCACAAACATACTTCTAACTACATTTGAGTGTGTAACAAGTGGAACATATTGTGAAGTATAACCAAAACGTGTGGAATAACCAAATTGTGAAGTATAAGCATACAGTGTGGAATAACCGAATCGTGAAGTATAAGCGTACAGTGTGGAATAACCGAGTCGTGAAGTATAAGCGTTACCAAATATAAGTGTATCACGAAGTAGAAGCGACAACAAGTGAAGTAAGAGCGTCTAATAGGCATAATCGACTACAAGTATAAGCGAAATAGAGGCAATAACAAGTATAAACGCATCACGAAGTGAAAACGTTATCAAGTAGGAGTTTAAACTAAGAGGGAGTATCAAAACATGGAAGAAAACCTTTATACTTGAGAAAATCACAACTTGCTGTTCTTTGGTAAAATAAGTTTGAAGAACTTTAGAAATTCTTTGGAAACTTTTCATAAACCAGTTTAAAACGACTTTGATAAAACAGTATAAGTAAGAGTTTTGAACAAGTGAAAACCTTTTGGAAAACGATTTATAGTATCCTACTTGGTAAAACAGTTTACAGTGTGGTAAATCCTTGTGCATGCGGGTTATCAATCACATGTGATTGATATGATAACTGGCATGTTTAACTTGTATTCCCCCCTATAAAACATGTAAAAAAACATTTAAAAGGTTCATTCAGGGGTATGAACTCACCTGGTGTAAGTGGATCCGACGAAGGTGCCAGTTGGGTGCTCGGTGTCAAGTAAAGACTTGGACACACTTAGTGACCTATTAACATATGATAACATATGTTTACATACAATTAGTATATATAATACCAATTAAACAAGTATACACACTCTAAGGAACGGAAAACACTTTGGTTAAGTGTTAGGGGTGTCTCGGGTAACATTTAAGGGTGTGAATGGCTTAGGAATGGAGTTTACTCTCCAAGAGTAAACTCTCCATATGGTGTTTACGGCCCTGGGACAACTCCCCATGAGTTTATGGCTGTAAACTCATGGGGAGGGGTTCTAGGATGTTTAAAGGCCTTATATTGATCGTGGAATTTTGCTAGGTCCAAATCTAAAATGTATGAATAGGTTTAAGTCATTTAAAGGGACCAAATGGGAGTTTACGGCCCATGAACCACCCCTATGGGAGTTCATGGCTGTGAACTCCTATACCTTGATTTTATTGAAGTTGAAGCCCTTGTTTCAACCCTAGCATTTTCTAGTGAAGGTATAAGGCCATTTGGGGGGATTAAAACTACCATTTGACATGGTTTGGAGGTGTTTACAGCCTAAGCATGTGCTTGGGCCGTAAACTCCATTTCACCCCTCAAATCTATGTGTTTAAATGTTCTAAACCCAAAATAGCAAGTCCCTAATTTATGTATTAAGCCTAAGGGTGGTTTGGGAGTATTTGGAACTTGATTTTACAAGTTTAGAGGGTGTTTACGGCCTAAGCATGTGCTTGGTCCGTAAACCCTCTTTTATGCCCCAAAATTGATTGTTTTAAGGTGCAAACACTCCTAGGCTAAATCCCCAATTAGTTTCCAAGCATTTAGGGACAAATTTGGATCATTTTGGCCTCTTTTTAGGGGTTTACGGCCTAAGGAGGCTCTTAGGCCATAAACTCCTTTTTAACAGCTTAAATGGTCGATTTTTGTGCTATAATGACATGAAATAGGTTGTAAAACAAGCTAGGGTACAAGAACTTACGATCTGGAGGCGGAAACTTGCGGTTTTCGGGACGAAATCGGGTTTTATGAGAAAGAGTATAGAGAGAGGGTGAAAAAGGTTGAAATGGAGTTTACTCTCCCTTATATAGGGGTTGGAGTTGGGGCTCAGTGAGAATCTACCCGATACTGCCGTTAAACGGGGCTTTTGGTCGCACCCGATTTAGTGGTCGTAATAAAATTTAACTTTTTCCAAATTAATATGGAAATGTAAAGTAAGTGTCTTTATTTCTTTTATCACGACGTTAATGACATATAATATAAATAAATAAAACATTTATTTATTTGGCGACCTCTAATTAACGGAACTTTTATAGAATGGAATATCCCGTTAACGGTAACGGGGTAATGTAACGGAATAAACTTTGGGTTGTCACATTACGTGCTTGCATGGGACCTTGCGCTCAAAAGGTCCTAAAACAACCTCTTACAATGCATGGGGCCTTCTTTGAGTGCAAGAGCCACTCCTTTCTGCCTTGTAACCCCTCTAAGGGCCTAGAACTGAAACATCAACCCCTAATCATGCTTGCAATCATGGTTGGTGACCAAAATGGCTTAGAAAAGCCCTAAAACTCCACAAAATGGGATCTATCAAAAGAACAAACAAGGTATAGACTTTATACCTTCTGTAGACTGCAAATGATGCTCAAAATCGGATTCTTCTAGCCTCTTCTTGATCCTTCAAGCTTTTCCTTTCCTTCCTTGGGTCACAAATGCACCAAAATCACTCCAAATGCCTTAGATTGGTTCAATAACAGCTAGGGTTTGCTATGGGGGTCTTCTGGGAGCAAATTGGACGAAGGAGGCCGAGTTAAGGTGTTTAAATAGGGTGCAAACCATCGGGTTAGGGTTTTTGTCCAGACAGGGCCTACTCGCCGAGTCCGAGACCCGGCTCGTCGAGTCCACTGCTTAAACTCCGCGTCCCATCCTGCTTCTACTCGGTGAGTTGGTCCTTCAACTCGCCGAGTCCAAGGCCAAAATGCAAAACATTTTAAAGAATTAATAAAAGAATACATACCAAGAACCAGGTGCTACAAATCTCCCCCACTTATTTTAGACTTTGTCCTCGAAGTCTGCTGCTCGATCCTGAAACAGCTCGGGGTAATACTCCATCATCTCGTCTGCCGTGTCACGAGATGACTCTTTTAGACTAGTTAATACCGTGTGCCACTTAGTGCTTCTCCGACTAAGTCAGGCTAACTTCGACGATCTAGATGTACTAACGAACTTAAGAAGCAAGAGTTACGACAAGGGACACTTCAATAAAGCTTCTATTATATAACTCCACTTCTTTACAAGGCAACTTCTTGATGGTTTGGACAAATGAGTCCTCCCCCTATTTATAGGAACCTTACACCTCCTCAAACAGAAGTTTCTAGGTCCCGATCATTCATGACTAATCTAGACTCTTCCTGTTATATACATAGATTTTACAAGACTCTAGAATATGGTAGACTTGTATACGATGCTCTAGAAATCTCTAAGTCATCCTAACATTATCCAAATCATTCTTGTATGATCTAGCGTGTTCTAGATCCTTCCAAAGTCTTCCGGGTCGTTCTAGCTTCGTCTAGTGTCCTCTTGATTATTCCGGATTGTTCTCCTTTGTTCCACGGACATCTACAATATTCTAGCATCTTCCAAGGTCTCGTAGAGCATTCCTGATCTCTCCGGAGACTTCTCGAATATACTTGATCGTTCCGGAGTTCTCTAGACGATCGTGGAATTTTCCAAAAACTTGGTCCGTGACACCCTCCCCCACTTAAACCCTTAACGTCCTCGTCAAGTCTTCTATACATATGTCTCGATGTTGTCACGGGGCTACTTCGTGTCTTTTCGTTTTCTCCAAAGTATCTCTTCGAGTAAGGCGTGCTTTTATTTCTTGATGTACTTTGAATCCTATTTCTTCTCTCAGCCTCGTAAAACCTTGAGTAACTCGTCATGTGGGATATGGATCCCTGCTCCTTAAACAAGCCTCGCTTATTCGAACTTCCCCTTTTGGCTTCATATTCTTCTTGATTATAGTGCTGTGGTCATAACACATCTTCATAGTTGAAAGGGATCGAGCTTTTGTCTTTCTTCTTTCTAAGGGAATTATATGGATAGTTGATCCCTTGGTTATACGCAGGGTGTTGTCTCTTTCGAACGACCAAGGACATACCATATCCAGGAAATCCATTCCTAGTACCATGCGATAGTCGTCCATCGGAACCACTATCAAGTCGATGGTCCCTTCCCATTCTGCAATCTTCATGGGTATTCCACGAGAAACTCCGATGATCGGATTAGATGGAGAGTTGACAACCTTCAACCGACCTAACTCCTTTGTATAATAAATACCCAACTTCCTTGCTTCTTCCTCTGCGATGAAACTATGTGTTGCTCCAGAATCTACTAGCGCCTTAGTGTTCCTTGCATTCACTTTAACTTCGATGAACATGAGACTCCCTCCTTTATTTTCTTCCTTCTTAGAAGATTTTATCTCATCTTTCGATATTGAGTTCAGAAAACGCATTAAGCTTATTTGTGCTTCGTCTTCTTCTTCTTGCAAAACCATCGCATAGAAAGTCTTTTTCTTCGGACAGTCTCGGATCAAGTGAGGACCATCACACAAGTAGCACTTGATCTCCTTTCGCTCTTCTCTTCGGTTTCTTCCTTCGATTTCTTTTCCTTTCGTATTTAAAGGTTGGGGTGTGTTTTGTTTTGGTTTCGGTCCCGTCATAGTTTGTTCTCCCCCACTATTCTTCTTAACCGTGCTTTCTTTTCGAAATTCCATTAGATCTTCTGCCATGGCAATAGCTTCGTCAATGTCTTTGACATTTCTCCTCTTGAGCTCGTTGTAGGCCTAAGATTGTAGTCCATCCATGAAATAGAAAAGTTTGTCCTTCTCCTGCATGTCGGGTAACTCTAGCATCAAGCTCGTGAACTCGACTATATAGTCTCGGATGGATCCCGTATGCTTTAGCCCACAAAGTTTCTTCATCGCTATGTCTTCAGCATTATGTGGGCAGAATTGTCTCTTGAGTTGCCTCTTGAATTCTTCCCATGTGTCTATGGTATATAATCCTTTTTCAATATCACCGTGCTTCCTTCGCCACCATAGAGCTGCACTCTCGCATAGATAAAGTACGGTTGTATCTACCTTCGTCTTGTCGTCCTTCACTTGACTAGCATTGAAGTAGCATTCCATCGACCAAAAGAATTCGTCAAGTTCTTTGGGTTCGCATTTACCTCCATACTTTAATGGTTTTGGTGCTTCTGTGTGCGGAAACGTTCTTGCAATGGTCCCTCCAGTGATTGCTGCCTTGCACAGGTTTACTTCGGCTTGTAATGCGTCTACCTTCTCACGGAACTCACTCCGCAGGGTGTTGATAAGTCCAAGGACTTCTTCCTTGATGACACTGATGGTTTCCTTCAATCCATCGCTCGTGTCACTTATGTCAGCAACGAATTGATCGACGGTATCCTTCCATTCAAGGATCTCACCAACGTTAATGTGACATCCCCAAAATCTCGGCCAGAAAAGACCGATTTCATTTATGCTTTTTAAAACATTTTCAGAGTAAATCCGTTTGATTTTAAAAGAGATGCGGAATTTGTTCCCAAAAACAAAACATGATAAAATAGATATTTATCAAAACATTTCATATAGAAATATGATTTCATTTCATAATCAAAAGTCGGGATGTCATGTTCCGATATAGATCATAAAGCATAAACGATTACATTACAAGTCATTCAACAAATATATACATATGCAGACTTGTAAACAAAAACGACTTGATGATTCGCCTATCTTAAGCTCTTGTGCCACATCCTGTAATACAGTTAAACTGAGTGGGTCAGGCCTGGGACCATGGTGAGCACATAGGGTTTTCAAACCCACAATAATTATATTTAATTACAACAATCAACAATAAACCCGATTACCCATTCCCGTTATCCTCACCTTACGTTCCTAAAAATAACGTCTATTATAAGGAACTTATTTCAGGATTTTCATCGGGATGGACATTACTGCAGAGGGGCTTCCTCAACAATAAGTGTCCTAAAGGCAACCATGTGGGGGATAGAGTACACCGGTGAACACGTCGTTCACAACACCTACAGGTAATGAGCCTGCTAGTGTTCCACAGGACAGTCTAGAATAGTCCGTGGTCGTCATCCATACTCTGCTGAATGACTAGAATAACACCAATAACACCGAGGCCTCTCATCTATTTATTTCACACCAATTATCTACCCATGTTCTACCCAACATATTAGTAGATAAAAATATACATTTTTATACATTGTTTAAAAACCTGTATAGCATGCTTTAATCAAAACATATTCCACATAACAGATGAGGCACACACACATAACACGTATTTCATAGAGAATATACATTCACATATATAACCACAAAATATATACACGTAGCACATATTTTATATTAAATACTTCATAATAATGCGTTGGAAAGAAAATAACTACACACTCACTTGATCAGAAGATGATTCGACAGCACTAGGGCTTATAGAAGTAGCGTATCTCCGTAGATCTGGAAGATCTTCACAGAAACCGGCTCCTCGCGGGCAGGGCTTCGGCTCGGGAATAACGCTCTTCGGGATTCTCGGGGCTTCGGATCTCGCTTCGGGGCTCAGGAATAATACCGGGGCTTCGGGGTACAAACGGCACGCAAAACGAGGCAAAGGACTAGAGAGAAGGATGGAATTTGTGAATGAAACCCGGCTGCCTTCGGATCCCCTTTTATAGTTGCTGACCCTCGCACGTACGCGGGGCGTACGCCTCGGGGGTCGTCAGCGCTTACGTCATCGGCCCTCATACGTCATTGCACACGACTTCGGAGTACTCGAATGCCCTTCGCTGTATGCGGGGCGTACAGCAGTACGCGGTGCGTACTTCGGATAGACCGCCTCACCTCTCTTCGGATAATATCGGAGGTTAAATAAAAATAAATATTAAATATTTATTAAACTTCAAAAATTCATATCTCCTTCATACGAACTCCGTTTTCGACGTTCTTTATATCCACGCGAAGGTGAGACTACGCTCTACAACTTTCGTTTAGACTCCGTCGGCTAATTTTGACTTTTATTTTTATTAATTATTTTTAGAAGGCCCGGACAGGGAAACTTCGTTATAAAATCATAACTCCTTCGTCCGACGTCCGTTCTCGCCTATCTTTTCATCATTTCGCTACTAACAACGAGATATTCGATTCTCATTTAGATTGTTTCGGCTAAAAACCGCTCGATTTCAAATCGAGTATTCGGGCTGCATACTGCTATGTTGAAACTTAGAAAAATTATAACTTCCTCATACGAAGTCAGATTTGGGCGTTCCTTTTATGCACGCTCTCGGTTTAACGAAATCTACGACTTTCATTTAGATCGCTAAGGCTAAATATCGCTCTATCTTAAATTTATATTTTACGTCACTCGGCGTCGTGCCGGTTCTATCGTGAAACTTCGACAGGTCATAACTTCTTCGTTATAACTCAGATTTTGGCATTCCTTATTGATGGGTTTTAGCCATAAGAACTTTCCTATGTGCGCATGCAAAACCCTAATGCTTGGATCTAGGCTTTCTAATAAACATGCTTTGAATGCAAGACTTCTAATTACTAATTAGGTTAAACAAGAACATTGAAACAGATCTAGAATCATACCTTTGAGTTCCTTATTGATCTTGAGGTCTTGGAGCTTCTAGAGTCACAAATGTCACTCCTCTAATGGCTTACAAACACCAAAGCAAGGAGGATGATTTGGGAGAGAGGAGAGGGGAGGAATTTCGACCAGAGGTTCCTTACTTTAGGTCAAGTGTCGAATTCCATCAGCCATGGGGTCTATTTATACTTGTAGACTCCTTAAAGATTACAGATAAGTCCCTATCAGATAATCTTCTCTTAAGGCTATCCAAATCCATTCCTAGATAACTCTAATGGACGATTTTAGCTATCCTAATCCTCTTAGAATTCGTCCATAGTATATCCAAATGGATTTACAGTTTAAAGCTTAACTATCAAACAATTGACAGTTTATACCCCTTTATTTAATTAATCTCTTTAAGTCACCAAATTAATTCTAATTAATTCTATGACTTATATTAATCAAATAACAAATATATTATTCATTATATTATTCCCATAATATATTAATAATATTTATTCTCTCTTAATAAATCATCCTATCAAGTTGCTATGGTGAAGGCAACCCAAAAGGACCATGCACAACCGGATATAGTTACAGCCTTAGACACTATTCCAACAGTCTCCCACTTGGATAAGTCTAGTAACTATACAAGTACAATTTGGTTTGCAATCGTAGCTCTCAAAGACGCTGTCAACTCTGATCTAATCAATCTTGTCCTTTAGATAAGGGAACGTACAGTCCTCTGTTAGATATCATGCTGACAATCCTATGGAATGGTTAGTCAAGCATTTAGGTTTCTCGATCTCTGATTTATTTGACATAGAACTTAATCGAACACATCAATTCAGTTCTGACCGGGCC
This sequence comes from Lactuca sativa, assembly GCF_002870075.4. Taxonomy (NCBI): domain Eukaryota; kingdom Viridiplantae; phylum Streptophyta; class Magnoliopsida; order Asterales; family Asteraceae; genus Lactuca; species Lactuca sativa. The sequence continues at coordinate 156,117,858 of NC_056625.2, read as the reverse complement.
CGGCACATAAGTCAAATCAAATCATCGAGCGGCCGAGATATCGCTTTTACCTTCTTAGATAAAAGTTACAGATAAACTTCGACTTATATGCATTTACTTATTCATTTACCAACTATACACAACAATACGTTTTATAACACCAAGTTACTGATGCGTTTCCGTATTATCAATGTACAATCAATTAACAAATAATAAACCATATATCTAGGTTTTAAGACTATATGATATTATCGTCTTGCGATCACCTTTTATATCTTATTCCATAAGGTGATTCCAGCAAGCGCGGGTTTATTCCAATGCTCAAAACTAGTTCATAAGCACTCATGAACGTTGCAGCAATCCTTTGCTATGTCTAACATCATTTAGACATTCTACACACCAATTCACGACAATCTTCTTTCATATCTACTTCCAACATATGAACGATTGTGGACCACTTGAATAATTCGATTATTCCTAATAACCTCAATTATTCTGGAAGTCAAAACATGCAAAGTGAAACAATAGCTAAACAATTAACATAAGATAGTAACATTACTCATAAATAAAACTCCTTTATTTAATCATCAAATGTCAATTACATTTATCTATTACACGTTTCTAATACTATCTAATCTATGCTAATATCATCCTTCAGCCCAATACTCTTAGCATGCTGCAAGTGCTTAACCCTACTCAGTCCCTTCGTAAGCGGATCTGCTGGGTTATCTTCTGATGATATCCTCTTAACTACGAGTTGTCCTTCTTCTACACGATGTCTAATGAAGTGATACTTTCTGTCGATATGTCTTAATCTACCATGATCCCTCGGTTCCTTGGTTAAGGCAACCGCACCTTCGTTATCACAGAAAATCTCCATTGGCTCCTTTATGGCAGGTACGACTCCAAGATCACCGATGAAGTTCTTTAGCCATATTGCCTCCTTCGACGCTTCGCTCGCTGCAATGTACTCTGATTCGCACGTTGAATCAGCTACGGTTTCCTGCTTGGAACTTTTCCATGTCACTGCTCCTCCATTTAGGGTAAAGACCCAGCCCGACTGCGAACGGTAGTTGTCCCTGTCGGTTGAAAACTGGCGTCACTATACCCTCGCACCTTCAAGTCATCACTTCCTCCGAGGACTAAGAACCATTCCTTCGTCCTCCGAAGGTACTTAAGGATATTCTTCACCGCTATCCAATGGGCCTTGCCAGGATTCCCTTGATATCTGCTAACCATGCTCAAAGCGAAGGCTACATCAGGGCGAGTACAAGTCATAGCGTACATGATTGAGCCAACTGCGGAAGCGTATGGTACTTGGCTCATTTCTGCTATCTCAGCTTCGGTACTCGGACTTTGAGTCTTACTCAATTTGGCATTACTTTGTATCGGTAGTTCTCCCTTCTTTGAGTTTTCCATACTAAAACGTTTTAGTACCTTCTCTAAGTAAGTATTCTGACTAAGTCCAATTAGTCTCTTACTTCTTTCTCTTACTATCCTTATTCCCAAAATGTAAGAAGCCTCTCCGAGGTCCTTCATAGCGAAACACTTCCCGAGCCAGGACTTTACCTCCTGCAGAGTCGGGATGTCATTTCCTATGAGTAATATGTCATCGACATATAGAACGAGGAAGCTTACTATACTCCCACTGGCTTTGACATATACACAAGATTCGTCTTCGCTTCGTACAAATCCAAACTCTTTGACTTTCTCATCGAAACAAAGATTCCATCTGCGAGATGCTTGCTTAAGTCCATAAATGGACTTCTCAAGCTTACACACTCTATCCGGATGCTTCGGATCCATAAACCCCTCTGGCTGAGCCATGTAAACATCCTCAGCCAACTTTCCGTTAAGGAAAGCGGTCTTGACATCCATTTGCCAAATCTCATAATCATGAAATGCGGCAATTGCTAACATCACTCTAATAGATTTAATCTTCGCAACTGGTGAGAAGGTCTCATCATAGTCAACTCCGGGAGTTTGAGTAAAGCCCTTCGCGACCAATCGCGCTTTATATGTGTGTACGTTCCCATCCACGTCGGTCTTCTTCTTGAAGATCCATTTGCACCCAACGGTCTTACGTCCGGGCACGTAATCAACCAAATTCCAAACTTGGTTATCATACATGGATTGGATCTCGCTATCCATTGCCTCTTTCCACTTTACAGACTCCGGGCCTGCCATGGCTTCCTTGTAGCTATTAGGTTCATCAAGATTTACTAGTGTACCATCACTAATATACGTGTCCCCTTCGGTAGTAATATGAAAGCCATAGAACTGGGGATGAACTCTAACTCTATCGGAACGTCTAAGAGGTAAGGATTCGTCAATTGGTTCAACCGGAGTTTCCTCCTCGGGTTGAGTGCCAGCGGTAGAGGTTCCTTCATCCATCAACTCTTGAATCTCTTCAAGTTCGATTTGCCTCCCACTGTCTCCTTGGCTTATGAGTTCTCGCTCTCGGAAAAATCCTCTCCTCGCAACGAAGACAACATTGTCCTTCGGTCTATAGAAAAGATATCCAAAGGATGTCTGCGGGTAGCCGATGAAAATACATCGCTCACTTCGAGGTTCAAGCTTGTCGTGAGTATCTCGTCTTACGAAAGCCTCGCAACCCCAAACCTTGATATGTGCCAACGAGGGAGCTTTCCCTGTCCATATCTCGTGAGGTGTTTTGGCAACCTTCTTAGTAGGGACTCGGTTAAGGATATGGGCGGCAGTATCTAAGGCATACCCCCAAAAAGAGATTGGTAGTGAAGCACGACTCATCATAGAGCGAACCATATCCAATAAGGTTCGATTACGCCTTTCTGCCACACCATTTAACTGCGGTGTCCTAGGAGGCGTCAATTGCGAAACTATTCCACACTCCTTGAGATAATCGTGGAATTCAAGACTTAGGTACTCTCCTCCTCGATCGGATCGAAGCATCTTGATTTTCCTGCCCAATTGATTCTCCACTTCATTCTTGAACTCTTTGAACTTTTCAAAGGTGTCTGACTTTTGCTTCATTAAGTAGATATACCCATATCTACTATAGTCATCGGTAAAAGTCACATAGAAGCGGTTCCCATCCTTCGTGGTTGATCTAAACGGTCCACATACATCGGTATGTATTAGGTCCAATAGACCCTCGCCCCTTTCACAAGTACTTGTGAAGGGCGACTTAGTCATCTTTCCAAGCAAACAAGACTCGCATGTGTCATCTTCCCTAAGGTCGAATGACTCCAACACTCCATCCTTTTGGAGTTGGGCTATGCGTTTCTTGTTGACATGTCCAAGACGACGATGCCACAAGGATGCTTTATCCATACTAGTGGAAGAATCAATATTCAAAACATCATTTCCAAAGTCATCAACAATCATAACAGTTTCATATATTCCATTACATGGTATAGCTTCAAAGTAAAAGACACCATTTAGATAAGCCAAAATAGAACCATTCTCATTATTAAAAGAAAATCTAAATCCTTGTCTAAATAAACCATGAAATGAAATGATGTTTCTTGCCATTTCTGGCGAATAGCAACAATTGTTCAAATCTAAAACTAAACTATTCCTAAGCACTAAGGAATACACTCCAATCTTGGTTACAGGCGACGATCTTCTGTTCCCCATGATTAGATTGATCCTTCCTTGCTCCACATCCCTACTTCTTCTTAGTCCCTGCACATTAGAACAAATGTGATAACCACAACCGGTATCAAGAACCCAAGAAATAGCATGATTAGAATCGTTAGATTTGATTGTATATATACCTGCGAAAGATGGCTTGATCTTTCCTTCTTTGATTGCTTGCAGGTAATCCGGGCAGCTTCTCTTCCAATGTCCTATCTTGTGGCAGTGGTGACACTCTGCCTCCTTCGGGTTAGAGCAGGGCTTGGCGGGATCAACTTTGGTCCCACTAGAAGAGGCACCATCTCGGGCTTTCACCTTGCGATAGTTCTTCGATGAAGCTTTCCTCTTCTTTCCCTTCCCTTGTCCAATAGCCAAGACAAGAGCAGCGGGCGGATTGGGAGTAGGTGCAACAGACTTGTCTTTAAAGTTGCTCTCAGCAACCCTCAAGAGACCTTGGAGCTTGCTTAGGGTGACCTCTTCTTTGTTCATGTGGTAGGTCATCCTAAATTGATTGTACATCGGAGGCAAAGAGTGAAGCACCATGTCGATCGCCAAATCCTCACCGAAGTCAACATTTAACTTGCGAAGGCGGTCGACATACCTTTGCATCTTTTGCAAGTGCACGGTAAGAGATTCTCCATGACCCATCTTCGCGGAAATCATGTTAGTGAAAATCTCGTATCTCTCTTGTCTCGCGTTTTGGTGGTACCTTTCCAATAAGTATTGGTGCATCTCGTATGGGTACATGTCCTCGTAGGACTTTTGGAATTCGGAATTCATGGTGGCGATCATGATGCAATGTACCTTCGTTGCATCTCGCTCATGAGTTTCAAAGGCGGTGATTTCGGCTGGAGTAGCGATTTCGGTGTTGATTTTCTCGAGCTTCTCATCAAGGACATACTCTTTGTCCTCATAGCGAGCAATGGTGCGAATGTATCTTATCCATTCGCTAAAGTTCGTTCCATCAAAGGTGACCTTTTGGCAAAGGCTCATCAATGTGAAAGAACTAGCAGCAGCGATGTTTGCGTTCGACATCTATAATTAGAAAAGGACAAAGATAGATTAGAATAAGAATCCCTAATTATCACCCAATAAGAAAATTAGGGCTAGGATCCAACAACAACATTTACATACTAGAAAAGGGATGCCGTAATCTAACATGCAAATAAATTGAAGGTAAGTGAATGACGATTCACTAATTCTCCATTACGAAACTTAAACTATTAGTCCTAAGTGTTTTTGAGAATTCCTAGGTTCGGATGAGATTCATTGAAACTATTCAATGGCATGTTTAAATCTCGATATGCCCCTCTTGTTTGTGACTGGGATGCCGAGGATCACAAAGCGGGTGTGAATTACCATGCAAATTCACATGGCGCCTTCATTGTAACAATCACCTATTCGATGTGCCGGTAAACCACACACGCTCCATCGAACTATGATAAACAACGAATCACCCTTTGCCACCTTCGCTTAGAACCAATTAGTGTGCCAGTAAACCACACACGCTCCACTAACATCTTAGCAAGGTGCAAAGTGTAATTTCATGGGATTGCATCAATTCACTTTTCCTAAAGTAACTAGGATTGGGAAATTTTAAAATATGTGTAGTTACTTTATATTTCTTATTATACTTTTAATGAGAGGATGAGGTTGCCCTATCCTACCCGTTCGGCTAACGACCCTCCACCAATCAAGCAAGCGGTAGGTGTGAGTGTACACCCATTAAGCGCCATTTTATAGGCCGCAACCTTATACCCACCTTATAGATCGGCTTCGTGAATGAGGCCTACTAACGGTAAGACTAGCATTTAGTTATACATATATATATATATATATATATATATATATATATTATTCTAGTAATATCATATTAGTATAGGGTTGTATTTTAAAACTTTTAAAATCTAGGGCTTGAAATTTAAGTTGTCTAAATTAAAGCTTTTAATCACAAAAGTAAATTTCAAAACTATAGGGTAGGTTTTAAACATTTAAAAACATGGAGGATCAAATAACAAATAATTTTAATTAACAATTAATATCTTAATTATCTTTATTTGATTTATCTTTGATTTCTTTGAAGATAATTACCAAAAATAATTAAAACAATTAATTAATTATCATATAAAGAAACTAAATATTTAATTAGTTGATAATTACCTTTAACTAGATCAAGATAATAGTTATATTTATCAGAAAAACGAATTAATATTGATCTAATTAGTTTATGGTAAGTTAAGATAAGATAAACACAAAGAAATCCCGAATCTGGCCATTCCTGACGCCTGGACTCGCCGAGTGCACAAATGGACTCGCCGAGTCAGGCCTACTCGCCGAGTCCACTTTGAGACTCGCCGAGTCCATGACTCAGGAACCAAAAAATCGAATTTTGCAGGTTTGTTTCAGTTAATCAAGCAACAATTTACAGAAAACCAAGCTAGGCTCTGATACCACTGATGGGTTTTAGCCATAAGAACTTTCCTATGTGCGCATGCAAAACCCTAATGCTTGGATCTAGGCTTTCTAATAAACATGCTTTGAATCCAAGACTTCTAATTACTAATTAGGTTAAACAAGAACATTGAAACAGATCTAGAATCATACCTTTGAGTTCCTTATTGATCTTGAGGTCTTGGAGCTTCTAGAGTCACAAATGTCACTCCTCTAATGGCTTACAAACACCAAAGCAAGGAGGATGATTTGGGAGAGAGGAGAGGGGAGGAATTTCGACCAGAGGTTCCTTACTTTAGGTCAAGTGTCGAATTCCATCAGCCATGGGGTCTATTTATACTTGTAGACTCCTTAAGGATTACAGATAAGTCCCTATCAGATAATCTTCTCTTAAGGCTATCCAAATCCATTCCTAGATAACTCTAATGGACGATTTTAGCTATCCTAATCCTCTTAGAATTCGTCCATAGTATATCCAAATGGATTTACAGTTTAAAGCTTAACTATCAAACAATTGACAGTTTATACCCCTTTATTTAATTAATCTCTTTAAGTCACCAAATTAATTCTAATTAATTCTATGACTTATATTAATCAAATAACAAATATATTATTCATTATATTATTCCCATAATATATTAATAATATTTATTCTCTCTTAATAAATCATCCTATCAAGTTGCTATGGTGAAGGCAACCCAAAAGGACCATGCACAACCGGATATAGTTACAGCCTTAGACACTATTCCAACACTTATATCTCCGGAATCCTTGTTTCAACCACTACAACTTTATGCAAAGATATCGGGCATATCTAATACTTTAATTTTGACGCTTATTTTATTCTTGACTCATTAAATTATAATAATTAAGAACACACACATAAATCACATAATTCACATAATTCACAAATAATACATTTTTATTATTTCAAATTGGGGTTACAAAGTTTAACCTAGACTATTACATTGCTAAAAATGGCAAGCCCAGAAACACGGGCGTTACAATTCTCTCCACCTTAGAATGATTCCGTCCCCGGAATCACACACCAGCAAACAAATGCGGATAGCGACTCATCATGTCACTCTCCGTCTCCCAGGTGAGATTCGGCCCATTCGTGTGTTTCCATCGGACAAGCACTAACTCAACCATCTTACGTCGCAATTTCTTAGTCTTTCGGTCAACGATTGCCTCCGGTTCCTCAATCAACCTTTTGTTCTCATCGATCCTCAACTCCGAAAGTGGAATCATGTCGGGAACTTCTCCCGTGAACTTCCTCAAGTAACACACATGAAAAGTGTTATGAATTCCATTCAGTTCTTCGGGTAGTTCGATCTTGTAAGCTTGGTTCCCAATCCTCTAAAGAACTTTAAACGGTCCAATAAACCTTGGACTTAACTTTCCCCTTTTACCAAATCTTATAAGTCCCTTCCACGGCGAGACTTTAAGCAAAACCGAATCTCCAACTTCAAAAGTCATCGGTCTTCTCTTTTTGTCAGCATAGCTCTTTTGACGATCCTGAGCTGCTAACATTCTTTCCCTAATTATTTTCAACTTTTCAGCCGTTTGATGGACTATATACGGTCCCGTAAACTGCTTTTCCCCAGCCTCAAGCCAACAAGACAGCGTACGACACTTCTGTCCATACAATGCTTGATAAGGTGCCATCTTTATGCTTGAGTGAAAACTATTATTATAGGAAAATTCTACCAAAGGTAAATGTTCATCCTAATTACCTAGGAATTCCAAGGTACACGCTCTCAGCATATCTTCAAGTGTTTGTATCGTTCTTTCGCTCTGACCATCAGTCCGCGGATGGTAAGTTGTACTTAAACACAACTTGGTACCCAATTCCTCTTGTATACTTTTCCTAAATCGTGAGGTGAAACGACTATCACGATCCGACACAATCGTTAGCGGAACACCGTGAAGCCTCACAATTTCCTTCACGTAAGAATTCGCAAGCTTTTCCATAGACCATTTCTCCTTTGCTGCTATGAAATGCGCAATCTTAGTGAATCGATCAACGACCACCCAAATCATGTCGTGACCACTTTTTGTTCTGGGTAGTTTAGTGACAAAATCCATAGCAATGTCTTCCCACTTACCCATAGGCACAGGTAATGGTTCTAAACTCCCGTATGGTTTCTGATGTTGTGCCTTGACTCTTGCACAAGTCACACACTCGGCCACATACTTCGCAATGTCGAGCTTCATCGTCGGCCACCATTAATAGGGTTTCAGGTCCCTATACATTTTTGTGCTACCGGGATGAATCGAGTACATGGTTTTGTGAGCTTCTTCCATCAGAAGATCTCTGACTCCTCCTGTCTTAGGTATCCAAATCCGATCTTGGAACACCTTTAGTCCGTGACTGTTTATACCGAACACCAACGTTTTGCCCAAACGTTCCTCCTTTCGGTCATTCTTCTCAGAAGCTTCGCTTTGAGATTTCTTTATACTTTCCAAAATAGTCGAGACAACTTCAATTCTCAACGCTCTTGGCCTTTTCCTTTCAAGATTGACTTTCCGACTGAGAGCATCAGCAACAATATTTTCCTTACCGGCGTGGTAAAGTATCTCACAATCGTAGTCCTTAAGTAATTCCAGCCAGCGTCGTTGCCTCATATTTAATTCTTTCTGACCAAAAAGATATTGGAGACTCTTATGATCAGTGAAAAGTTTGCACTTCGAGCCATAGAGGTAATGCCTCCATATTTTTAGTGCGAAAACTACCGCTGCCAACTCTAAATCATTAGTCGGGTAGTTCTTTTCATGCTCTTTCAATTGTCGAGACGCATATGTGATCACCTTATTTCTTTGGGTTAAAACACAACCCAATCCAACTCCAGACGCATCGCTATAAACAGCGAAGTCTTCAACCCCATCGGGTAGAGAAAGTATCGGTGCCTCGCATAGTTTCTTCTTTAGTCTCTCGAATGCTTCTTTATGCTTATCACTCCAAGCATAAGTAGCTCCTTTGTGGGTCAAAGCTGTTAATGGACTAGCGATCGAAGAAAAGCCTTGGATAAACCTTCGGTAATATCCGGCTAATCCCAAAAAGCTTCGGATCTCCGTGGGACTTTTCGGTTGTTCCCATTTCATTACAACTTCAATCTTTGCTGGATCAACCATTATCCCTTCTTGGTTGACCACGTGACCCAAGAATTGGACTTCTCGAATCCAAAAATCACATTTGGAGAACTTCGCATACAGCTTCTCCTTCTTCAAGACTTCTAACACTTCTCGTAAGTGTCTGCCATGCTCCTCTTGGCTTTTTGAATAAATCAGAATGTCATCTATGAACACTATCACAGATTTATCAAGGAACGGATTACAAACTCTGTTCATCAAATCCATGAATGCTGCTGGAGCATTGGTCAGTCCAAACGACATAACCAAGAACTCATAGTGTCCATATCGCGTTCTGAATGCAGTCTTCTCTAAATCCCGCTCTCTTACCTTTAGCTGATGATATCCTGACCTCAGGTCGATCTTTGAAAAATAACTTGAACCTTGTAGTTGATCGAATAAGTCATCAATCCTTGGCAACGGATATCTATTCTTTATTGTTGCCTTATTCAGCTCTCGGTAATCAATGCACATCCTCATGCTTCCATCTTTCTTCTTTACGAATAACACCGGAGCTCCCCAGGGTGATGAACTAGGTCTAATGAAACCTTTGTCCAATAACTCCTGAAGTTGCATCATTAGCTCCTTCATCTCCGTCGGTGCTAATCGATAAGGTGCTTTTGCAATTGGCGTTGTTCCAGGCAACAAGTCGATACGAAATTCTACTTGTCGATCGGGCGGTAATCCAGGAAGATCTTCGGGAAATACTTCCGGATAATCACACACAACAGGAATATTTTGTATCACCTTCTTTTCCTTCTTAGCATCAATCACGAATGCTAAGTATGATGTACACCCCTTGGTCAAACATTTTCTGGCTTTCATTAGGGAAATGATCCCATAATTTACTCTGCGTTTATCTCCATACACCATAAACGATTCCTTCCCAGGCGGATTCACTTTCACTATTTTCTTCTTGCATAAAATTTCGGCATCATTGGCGCTAAGCCAATCCATTCCTAAAACGATGTCGAAACTGTTAAGTTCGATAGGCAATAATTCCTCATAGAACTTATTCCCATTCAGATCAATTAAGATGTTTTTCATGCGATAGCTAACAGGTACAAACTTGCCATTAGCAACTTCGACTAATAAGGCATTATCTAGTCTATCAACAGGCAAAGCTAGTTTTCTACCAAATTCATGCGATATAAAGGAGTAGTTGGCTCCAGAATCAAATAAAACTTGGGCAGACAATTTGTTAACGAGAAAGGTACCTGAAGCGACATCAGCTTCATCTTTAGCAGCTTCCAGTGTCATCTGAAATGCTCTCGCCTTTGGCTTTGGCGGAATGTTGGGTCTAGCTGCTTCCTTCTTTTTCGGACAATCCCTTGAGATGTGCCCCTCCTCACCACATCCATAACAAACATTCTTGGTGAAGGTGTAGTCATTGGCATAATGCCCTAGCTTTCCACATTTGAAGCATGTGGTTTCCCCGCCACACTTCCCATGATGCTTCTTCTTGCACTTGTCGCACCATTTCGCCTCTACCTTTCCTCCACTTCCTCTCGAACTAGACTTCGAGAATTTACTTTTCTTGCTGGACCCTGAAAATCCATCGATTTTCCTTTTCTCGCCAACCTCTGACCTTTCCAGACCTTTTTCCCTGATCTGGGTCTCAACATTTCTAGCAGCCCAGATGGCGGCTTTCAATGTGGTTGCTTGCTTAACCATTGGACCATAGTCCGCTGGTAGTCCAAGGGCAAACTTGTTGACCTTAGAGAGTTCTGTAGGCACCAAATATGGGATAAACTTCATCTTTTCTGTGAAACTTGCAGCGTATTCAGTAACGCTCAATTTCCCTTTCTTCAAATTCTGAAACTCATTACTGATTTCCAGAAGGTCCTGCTCGGAGCAGTATTGCAGTTTTAGTTGTTCCACAAAGTCTTCCCAAGACATTTTGCTTGCTTCTCCCTTGGGTATAGAGTCAACTAACAGCTTCCACCAACTCAACACGCCAGATTTTAGCAGAGGGATCGCAAGAGCGGTCTTCTGCCTGTTGCTGCATTCGCAACTTTCAAACATAGTCTCCATTTCAGAGACCCAGTCCATAACTTGCACCGGCGTCGGGCTTCCGGATAGACATGGTGGTTTGGATGCCATGAAATCCTTATACTTGCATCCACGACCATCATTTCCTCCATACTGGTTATTGCGTCTAACCACCGGTTGTTCGTCTTGACCAATAATCCCACTAAATTTTTCTCCTTCAGATTGCCCCCCATTCTCCTCGGGCTCTTCCGCTTGAATTGACGGTTCTTCACGATTCTGCCTAAGCAGGCGTCTTGTTTCTTCCATCTGACGATCCAACATCATTTGAATCATCATTTGTACACCAGCCATTGTTATCGGCTCAGGTGCATCAGCTACGACAGGTACTTGTTGAATTACAGGTGGTTGATTCCTGTTTTCATCAACATTTCCAACTCCGCTTCTTGTTCTCACCATTTTTGATCTACACACCGAATAATTTCACCTTATTACTCCAAACGATTACATGCTAGTTCTAATATCGTATACATACGCTTAGAATCCTAAACACATAAACCTTCAGATCCGGTTGGCAACAAACCGTAGATCCGAACAAACAATATCATATATGGCAACATATAACATTTAGCACATAAAAAACATTTTAGGCAACTTTCCTAAAATAAACTAGTGCTCGTGTCTAAAATTTATCAGACACACATCTCACAATCTCCACTTAGCATACTAAGTTTAAGTCTAGAAATCCTACAAATTCCTAGTTCGCTTAAACTAATGCTCTGATACCAACTGTGACATCCCCAAAATCTCGGCCAGAAAAGACCGATTTCATTTATGCTTTTTAAAACATTTTCAGAGTAAATCCGTTTGATTTTAAAAGAGATGCGGAATTTGTTCCCAAAAACAAAACATGATAAAATAGATATTTATCAAAACATTTCATATAGAAATATGATTTCATTTCATAATCAAAAGTCGGGATGTCTTGTTCCGATATAGATCATAAAGCATAAACGATTACATTACAAGTCATTCAACAAATATATACATATGCAGACTTGTAAACAAAAACGACTTGATGATTCGCCCATCTTAAGCTCTTGCGCCACTTCCTGTAATACAGTTAAACTGAGTGGGTCAGGCTTGGGAGCCTAGTGAGCATATAGGGTTTTCAAACCCACAATAATTATATTTAATTACAACAATCAACAATAAACCCGATTACCCATTCCTGTTATCCTCACCTTACGTTCCTAAAAATAACGTCTATTATAAGGAACTTATTTCAGGATTTTCATCGGGACGGACATTACTGCAGAGGGGCTTCCTCAACAATAAGTGTCCTAAAGGCAACCATGTGGGGGATAGAGTACACCGGTGAACACGTCGTTCACAACACCTACAGGTAATGAGCCTGCTAGTGTTCCACAGGACAGTCTAGAATAGTCCGTGGTCGTCATCCATACTCTGCTGAATGACTAGAATAACACCAATAACACCGAGGCCTCTCATCTATTTATTTCACACCAATTATCTACCCATGTTCTACCCAACATATTAGTAGATAAAAATATACATTTTTATACATTGTTTAAAAACCTGTATAGCATGCTTTAATCAAAACATATTCCACATAACAGATGAGGCACACACACATAACACGTATTTCATAGAGAATATACATTCACATATATAACCACAAAATATATACACGTAGCACATATTTTATATTAAATACTTCATAATAATGCGTTGGAAAGAAAATAACTACACACTCACTTGATCAGAAGATGATTCGACAGCACTAGGGCTTATAGAAGTAGCGTATCTCCGTAGATCTGGAAGATCTTCACAAAAACCGGCTCCTCACGGGCAGGGCTTCGGCTCAGGAATAACGCTCTTCGGGATTCTCGGGGCTTCGGATCTCGCTTCGGGGCTCGGGAATAATACCGGGGCTTCGGGGTACAAACGGCATGCAAAACGAGGCAAAGGACTAGAGAGAAGGATGGAATTTGTGAATGAAACCCGGCTGCCTTCGGATCCCCTTTTATAGTTGCTGACCCTCGCACGTACGCGGGGCGTACGCCTCGGGGGTCGTCAGCGCTTATGTCATCGGCCCTCATACGTCATTGCACACGACTTCGGAGTACTCGAGTGCCCTTCGCTGTACGCGGGGCGTACAGCAGTACGCGGTGCGTACTTCGGATAGACCGCCTCACCTCTCTTCGGATAATATCGGAGGTTAAATAAAAATAAATATTAAATATTTATTAAACTTCAAAAACTCATATCTCCTTCATACGAACTCCGTTTTCGACGTTCTTTATATCCACGCGAAGGTGAGACTACGCTCTATAACTTTCGTTTAGACTCCGTCGGCTAATTTTGACTTTTATTTTTATTAATTATTTTTAGAAGGCCCGGACAGGGAAACTTCGTTATAAAATCATAACTCCTTCGTCCGACGTCCGTTCTCGCCTATCTTTTCATCGTTTCGCTACTAACAACGAGATCTTCGATTCTCATTTAGATTGTTTCGGCTAAAAACCGCTCGATTTCAAATCGAGTATTCGGGCTGCATACTGCTATGTTGAAACTTAGAAAAATTATAACTTTCTCATACGAAGTTAGATTTGGGCGTTCCTTTTATGCACGCTCTCGGTTTAATGAAATCTACGACTTTCATTTAGATCGCTAAGGCTAAATATCGCTCTATCTTAAATTCATATTTTATGTCACTCGGCGTCGTGCCGGTTCTGTCGCGAAACTTCGACAGGTCATACCTTCTTCGTTATAACTCAGATTTTGGCATTCCTTATATCTCCGGAATCCTTGTTTCAACCACTACAACTTTATGCAAAGATATCGGGCATATATAATACTTTAATTTTGACGCTTATTTTATTCTTAACTCATTAAATTATAATAATTAAGAACACACACACATAAATCACATAATTCACATAATTCACATAATTCACAAATAAAACATTTTTATTATTTCAAATTGGGGTTACAAAGGTTAACCTAGACTATTACATTGCTAAAAATGGCAAGCCCAGAAACATGGGCGTTACAGTTAATCTTTGTCCTTGTAAGCTTGTTTTCTAAGCTTGCCAAGGCATCTACCGATTGATCCCTCTTCTTGGACTTCCTTCCTTTCTCCTCGACGACAGGGGGAATGTTGAATACTTCACTTGCTGCTTCCATCGTAATGGTCTCTTGCTTGCTCGAACCTGGCTCTGATACCACGTGTCATGGGATGACTCTTTTAGACTAGTCAATACCGTGTGCCACTTAGTGCTTCTCCGACTAAGTCAGGCTAACTTCGACGATCTAGATGTACTAACGAACTTAAGAAGCAAGAGTTACAACAAGGGACACTTCAATAAAGCTTCTATTATATAACTCCACTTCTTTACGAGGCAACTTCTTGATGGTTTGGACAAATGATTCCTCCCCCTATTTATAGGAACCTTACACCTCCTAAAATGGAAGTTTCTAGGTCCCGATCATTCATGACTAATCTAGACTCTTCCTGTTATATACATAGATTTTACAAGACTCTAGAATATGGTAGACTTGTATACGATGCTCTAGAAATCTCTAAGTCATCCTAACATTATCCAAATCATTCTTGTATGATCTAGCGTGTTCTAGATCCTTCCAAAGTCTTCCGGGTCGTTCTAGCTTCGTCTAATGTCCTCTTGATTATTCCGGATTGTTCTCCTTTGTTCCACGGACATCTACAATATTCTAGCATCTTTCAGGGTCTCGTAGAGCATTCCTGATATCTCCGGAGACTTCTCGAATATACTTGATCGTTCCGGAGTTCTCTAGACGATCGTAGAATTTTCCAGAAACTTGGTCCGTGACAGCCGGCTCCCAAGTCCACTCCGACCCCTTCTGGTGCTGCCATTGCACCTTCACGAGTTCCACTCTTTTGCTCCTCAAATCCTTCGACTTCCGGTCGAGGATTGCCACCGGTCGCTCAATGTAGTTTAGGATGTCATCAACCTGAACGTCCTCCAAGGGTACCACTGCCGAGGCGTCCACCAGGATCTTTCGCAGCTGAGAAACATGGAAAGTGTTGTGTATCTGACTGAGTTCGGCTAGCAAATCCAGCCTATACGCCACCTTGCCCACCCGGGCTATAACCCCGAACGGTCCAATGTACATGGGGCCCAACTTGCCCTACTTCCTGAATCGGATAATGCCTTTCCATGGCGACACCTTCAGGAGAACCATATCCCCGACCTGGAACTCCAGGTCTGATCGGTGCATATCGACATAGTTTTTCTACCGACTTTGAGCAGTCTAAAGCCTGCTCCGGACCTGCTGAATCTTCTCTGTCGTCTTGAGCACTACCTTAGTTCTCCCCATTACCCTCTAGCCAACCTCGCCCCAACATATTGGGGTCATGCACTTCCTCCCATATAGCATCTCGAAGGGAGGACGATCCATGCTCGCATGATAACTATTGTAATAGAAGAACTCTGCCAATGGAAGGTAGGTATCCCAACTACCTCAGAAGTCTAATACGCATGCTCACAGCATATCCTCCATGGTCTAGATGGTCCGCTCGCTCTGACCATCTATGTGCGGGTGAAAGGCGGTGCTAAAATGCAGACGAGTACCTAGCTCGTCATGAAAATTCCTCCAAAACCTGGAAGTGAACCGCACATCCCTATCTGAAATCACAGAAACTGGCACACCGTGCCACGCCACCACCTCTCGGATATAGACGTCGACCAACCTCTCGGCCGAGATGCTCTCCTGAATCGGGATAAAATGGGCGCTCTTGGTCAATCGATTGACGATGACCCAGATCGAATCGACTCCCCGCGCGGTCATGGGAAGCTTGGTGATAAAATCCATCGTGATGTCTTCCCATTTCCACAACGGAATATCCAACAAAAGCATCTTTCCGTGAGGTCTCTAATGCTCATCCTTGACCTTCTTGCAGGTGAAGCACCGCTCCACTAACCATGCCACATCCCGCTTCATGCAGGGCCACCAATAGTCCAGACGAAGATCCCTATACATCTTCGTCGCCCCGGGATGAATGGAGAACCGAGATTTGTGTGCCTCCTCCATCAGAACCTGGCGCATAACCTCGTGGTATGGAACCCACACCCTACGGTGTAGTGTCAGTAATCCTCGGCTGTCGTAGTCGAAGGAGGAAACCTGCCCCACGATCCGCTCGCTCTTCCGATGTTCCTCCTGAATGGCCTCCTGTTGGGCCTCCCAAATCCGCTCCAACAGCGGAGTCACCACTGTCATCCTCAGGCAGATATCCCTGATCGGCGCTGCCTTGCAGATAAGCGCGTCGACCACCACATTGGTCTTACCCAGGTGATAAAGGATCTCTCAATCGTAATCCTTTACCACGTCCATCCACCGATGCCGCCTCATGTTTAGATTCGGCTGATCCATGATGTACCTCAAACTCTTATGGTCCGTGTAGATGGTACAGCGAAACCCATACAGGTAATGACGCCAAATCTTGAGGGCGAATACAATAGCCCCAACTCCAAATCATGCGTCGGGTAGTTCGCCTCGTGAGGCTTCAGCTGCCTCGACGCGTAGGCGATGACATGCCCTCTCTGCATCAATACTGTGCCCAAACCTGAGATGGACGCATCGCAGCACACAACAAAATCCTCCATGCCCTCTGGCAAGGCTAAGATTGGTGCCTTTCTTTGTCTCAGTGTCTCGAATGTGGCCTGCTGCTCAGGCCCCCAACGAAAGACCGCGGCCTTCCTTATTGGCTTGGTCAGAGGTACGACTATCTTGGAGAAATCCTGGATGAATCTTCGATAGTAGCCGACTAATCCTAGGAAACTCCGAATCTCAGAAGGAGACTTCAAAACCTCCCATCTCATCACGGCCTCCACTTTGGCCGCGTCTACTGAGATCCCGTTTCGGTTGACGAGATGCCTAGGGAACTACACCTCGCGCAACCGGAACTCACACTTGGAGAATTTAGCATACAAGTTCTCCCTCCTCAAAGTATCCAAAACCTCTTGCATATGCTCCTCGTGCTCCTCCTGCGTCTTGGAGTAAACCAAGATATCATCAATAAACACTATCACATACCGGTCTAACATCGGTCTACACACGCGGTTCATGAGGTCCATGAACGCGGCATGAGCATTGGTGAGCCCGAAGGGCATCACCACAAACTCGTAGTGGCCATAGCGCGTCCCGAAACGCAGTCTTCTGTACATCCTCCTCTCTGACCCTCATCTAATGATATCCTGAACGCAGATCAATTTTGGAGAACCAAGATGCTCCCTGTAGTTGGTCAAAGAGGTCATCAATCCTCGGGAGTGGCTAATGGTTCTTCACCGTTACCTTGTTCAGCTCTCGATAATCTATACACATCCGATGCGACCCGTCCTTCTTTCTCACAAACAGAATCGGGCCTCCCCAGGGAGAGCTACTCGGTCTAATGAATCCCTTGTCTAACAGCTCCCGCATCTCAGGAGGAGCCAACCGATACGGTGCCTTAGCTATCGGAGCCGCACCAGGGACTAGGTTGATCTTGAACTCCATTGGCCTCTCTGGAGGTATCCCTGGCAACTCCTCGCGGAATACATCCGTAACTCTCGCACTACGGGCACATCGCCCACTGTCGCCTTACCTGCCTCCCGGGTTTCCATGACATAAGTGAAATATCCTGCGCAACCCTGCTGAAGGTAACGCCTAGCTCTCGCTGATGAACATACCGCTGGTCCTTGCTGTGGCCTCTCACCCTCAACTACCAACTCTCCCCCAATTGGGGTCCTGATCCGAACCAGCTGTTGCACGCAATCTATCACTACCCCATTGGGGCTCAACCAATCCATGGCTATAATCACCTTGTTTCCTTTCAACGGAATAGGAACCAGGTCCACCTGATAATGCTCCTCGAATAATCTCAGCACACAGTCTCGGAATACCGTCGATGCTCGCACCGATCGGTCATCTGCAATCTCTACCTCTAAAGGGCAATCCAACATGCCCGAAGACTCAGGAAACTTCTTGCTAAGCGCAAGAGAAACAAATGATCGGGTAGCCCCGAATCAAATAGTACTTGAACTGGGATACCTTTCACATGGAACGATCCTAAACAGAGCACATACATAACATATCAAAATCACAGCAGCACATCATAAAGCATAAAGATAAGAAATCATACCCGTCACCACATCGGGTGCAGCGCGTGCCTCATCGGTAGTCAACTGGAATGCCCGGCTCCTCACCACTGGAGCCTCTGCCTTGACCTGCCGGCTATCAGTGATCCGCAGGGTTGCTGGAGCTGGCGCCTTCACTGGCGTTGATGCTGCTGTCAACTGGGGGCAGTTGGCCTTCTTGTGGCCCCTCTGGTTGCAGTGGAAACATAGCAACTCAGACGTCTGAATAACCGGTGTAAGGGCAGTACAATCCCTGCTGAAATGCCCTGTCTTTCTGCACTTGTAGCAGCCCGACGATCCCAATCTACACGCCCCCTCATGTGGCCTGCAGCATTTCCTACAGCGGCCCGGTCCTGACTGGCCTTTCAGCCTACCATATGATCCCTTGGGCTTCTTCCCCGAAGCCCCAGTCGTCTGACTCTCCTTTATCTTTCTTTTCCTGACATGCTCCAGATCAATATCCCTCTCCCTTGCCCTGACAATCATGGAATCCAGGGTAGGGCACGCTG
Source organism: Lactuca sativa (assembly GCF_002870075.4). NCBI lineage: Eukaryota > Viridiplantae > Streptophyta > Magnoliopsida > Asterales > Asteraceae > Lactuca > Lactuca sativa. The sequence continues at coordinate 156,099,002 of NC_056625.2, read as the reverse complement.
AAAAACTAACATGCTCCCGAATGTCGGCCCGTAGCATGTCGTGGTAGCGGGTCCTCTTCATATCCTCATATCCCGCATACTGGGGCACCAGTAATTCCCTCTCCCGGAACATGGCGGTGATCTCCGCCACAGTCTCCGTAGTCTGTCTCATGTTCAAAAACTCCGTGGCCAGATGCTGAAGCTCTACAGCTGGCGCAAACTCTGCTCGGAACCAGGTCACAAAATCTGACTATGTCATAGCCTCAACAACTGAGGCTCCCATAGAGTCACCTACCGACTCCCACCAATCCCTAGCCCGGTCCCTCAAACACCCTGCTGCAAGTTGTACCTTTGAACCCTCGGGGCAGAAGCCGGTCAGCTATGCGGACTCAATGTCTGCAATCCATCGTCTGGCAGCAATGGGGTCCTTCGCCCCGTTGAAATCTGGTGCACCACTACCCCTGAAGTCCTTAAAGGAAAGTGTGCGGGATCCTGACTGATCCCGAACCCGATCCCTCTCCTGAACTGCCAACTACTGGCCTCTACCGTAGTACCACCATTCTGCAAAACATAAAACCAACCGTTAGTGATACTGATACATCTCGAGGGATCACATCCACTACAAGTTCCCTGGTCTTGTCTCAGCCTTCCTCAATTTAGGTACGGATCCTCTGCTTTCAATAGTACGGGCCCATACTACCTTCCACATCTATCCGTACCTTCCTCAAAGACTGCCTTGACTCCACCAAGTCCCCTTTACCACTGCTGATTCTCTGCTATTCTCATTCTAGGCTTACCCTAGGGAAAATCTCTAACTCCACCCCAAACTGGTCCTCAGCTGCTGAAGGCCTCCTTGTAATGCCAATTAGCCATTACCTGAATACCATCACATGTGATAAGGCTCAGATAATCCTTCGAGTAACAGACTTGTCTCTACAACGGTTAGACTCAGACAAAAGCTGTGCAATAGGGCCAAATCCAGCACTCTGAGATTATTCAACCCTGATCACATGTGACGTGAAGTATTCACCTAATGGCTAACTCCCATCACTCAGAGTCCCACAAAGCACAAAGCAAGTGGCATTTGGACACAGGAAAACTACTCAAGCAAATCTGTCCTCATAATGAGAAGCTGAACTAGCATATAATTTTGAGCTCATACTACCAGGCATAACCTAAACAGGCTATCCTACTACTGTCTACTCAATACTAGCATGCAATTCTCATAAGCTAAAGCACATAAAGCAGGCACATAAGGCATCATTCCTAGATCCTTAGTCATATTCTAGCATGTTGTTCTACTAAAACGGAAGTTAATTATCGACTAAATTAGGTTAGAAGTCGAATCCCCCTTCCTGGCTGGCCAATAATAGCTATTTATAACCTTTGGGACCAACTTACGTACGCTGGGCGTAAGTCAGTTTACACTGGGCATAGATAGAAGTCCACCACGATTGGGAAGCCTGGATAAACACCCAGTACACTGGGCGTAACCATAAACTACGTTGGACATAATTTGTGTTTCGGCATTATGCTTGGCGTAACCTATATTACGCTGGGCGTAATTGCACTTTTCAGCATTTTTATTTTTTAGCTTCTAAACCCGATTTCCGCTCCAGTCTTTTCTTTTCCGCTCTAACGACAACTAATAGCTGCAAATCATAATTCAAAGCAATATAAGTACCTTTTAGTTCTAAAATAGAATAATAAAGGCTAAAATATTAAGATATAATGTATAAAAATATATATATATAAATACACATATCAGTTTTTAGTTGCCAGCGTAAGAAATCAGGGAATTGGTACGGTATTGTGGGAGGTGATATGGATTATCAGGTGGGTGGAGATTTCAAGGGTATCCATCAGGGCTTCAGGAATTGGGTGATCAATGAGTTTGAATAGCAATGGAACGCTAGTATTGTTCAACATAGGGTATGGGCAGTTCACGCTATTTGAGAGAGATGGATCGAAAATCCATATGGAATAAAAGGTGAGAGACCTTCGTTGAGTCTAAGTGGGCGAGAGTTAAGTGGATGTTCAGATTGAGGTTGTGTTGGTGGGGGTTTAGGAAACTCCCGAGCACAGGTCATTATCTCCATTGTTATTCATAGTAGGCCGTGGGATTCGAATGCATGACCCGAACTCCTGATTGGTTGCAAGATTCGGCTCAGGATGCATGGTATTGTGTTGGTTTGAGTATGGTAAGGCCATAAGTGGTAAACATGGTTGGTTGGAGGTGTTGTAAGACTGCGATGGGATCATAGCAATCACTAGTTCAAGGCAAACTATTATTAGAAATTGTCGAGTGTGATGGGGAATCAGTTCGTGCCTTGGAAACATCGGTCAGGGTTGTCGAGGAGTATTTTGTGTTTTGGGTTGAGGACCGTTGGGGTCCGGGTCGGATTTGAGCCTGTATAGGTTTAGATTAGTAAGGCCCATGGGCTAGGCCCATGTGATTATGGTAGATTAGGTAGGTCCTAGTAGAGACTGTTGGGTCAAGGTATTGGATCTTGAGTTACAGGATCATGTGGGTGATCAGTGTGTGACGCAGAGGGGTTTTAGGCTGGATAGCCTTGTTGTTTGGACTCTTAGAAACCTGGTTGTTGGACTAGGTGCGAGACTGGTAGTCTCAGAGATAGTTTGGGAGTAAATATTTATCGGTCAGATGAGGGGTCTATGGGAATCGAAAGGTTGTGGTGTGAAATGCAACTGCAGATTCGTGAATCTCGGGTTGTGAGTGGAGTATTGATTTAGTTTTGGGTAAGATCTAGAGTCGGATATCGTGCATGTTTTGTGCAGGATTTCATTTTAGTGGAATAAGAATTGGGGTATCTATATGCCAAGGGCATCAATCGCAGGTTAAAGGGTAATGAATGGGTTTAGTTTTGATAGCAATCGAGCTGTTGTGTTGTGTCTTGGGTTGGTTATGTCTGCGAGAGGGCCACAACATGTTTGGAATCAGGAGAAGGTAGGTCGTTGGAGACCGAGTATGATATGAGATTGAAGTTGGTCTCATGGAATTCGTTTAGAAGTAGGGTTGGTGTCGAGGTGGTTTGGGGTATTATCGCTAGATAAGGTTGCTCTCGGAAGTCACGTGGGGACTGTGTGTTTGTGTGCCTTTTGGCTCAAAAATCGGGTAGGAGTCTAGTGATTCAGATAGTTAGCAGATAAGTTGGGACTAGGGAGGTCTCGGTTGCCTTTAGGAAGCAACTAGGTGGCAATACGACGAGTCGGAGTGGTTTCAGTGATTTGAGCTTCGTGTGAGGAGTCGCTTGTATTTCGGGGTGTATGTTAAGTCGCTTACAGTTGGATTAAATAATATCAGAGTGGCTGATTGGACCTTGTTGTGCAGCTCTCATATGATTCTAACCGTTGCAGGGAGGAATCTTCTACTCGAAGGATTATCTGAGCCTTCTGTCAAGTGTAAGTATTCTGCAACTGTATATCATCAGTGGTTTTGTTGCAACAGAAGCATCAAAATAATTAGGGTTGGAAGTATTTTGTTTAGTCTGGTATTCATGAGGAAATGGTATGATAGTGGTTCAGTGTGGGCAGTTTGTCGGGAAGTCGGATCAATTTGAGGTTTCAGGTTTCGGGAAAGATAGAGGTGGTTTTCTACAAGGGGTTTAAGGTTCGTTTGTCTTGGGAAGGTTGTAGTACTCTCAGGTTGTGGTTGTGTTATTCAGATTGTTTGAAGTGTTGAAAAAGGTAAGGATGGATTTCGAGGACGAAATCTAGTTTAAGTGGGGGAGAGTTGAAACGCCTTGTTTCGAATTGTAACCATGTTAGGTATGGTGATTAGGGAATGCATATTAGCAGGATTCAGACCATTGGGTAATTGAGATTCGGACTAAGTTGGGGTTAGATAAGGTATTTCGGATGGTTTGGGTATTTGGTTTGTGTTTTGGAATCAAAGGGCATTTTGGTAATTTTTCAGCTTGGGCTTTTATGGAAGGTGGATTCTCGTTCGGTATATCTTATGGCGAGTATGAGTTGATAATAGGTTGGGTGTCTCAATATCTTTTCATGGATATAAGGATGGTCGGATGCGAAATTGTATTGAGAAACTTATGGTCTTCACATGAATAAGGGTTTAGGGGAAAACCCTAGCACGCGGGGTGTACCAAGGTGGTACGTAGGGCGTACCAAGGCAAAGAGAGTTATATGATGTGTAGCTGGAGGAAAGCGCAACGTAGGTGCGAGTTTGGGTCAGGGTGCGAGACCTCGTACGTTGGGCGTATGAGGTGGTACGCCAGGAAGGTTGAAAACCCTAATTTTAGGGTCGTACCCTATATAAGCATAATGTTAGCCTCTTTCCTCATTCTCTTAGTCGGCTTCCACCCTCTAAAACCCTTGAAATCGTCCTTAATCCTTCATGGTGGCATTTTGAGCTTATGGTGTCCATTTTGGAGTGTTTGGTTCATTTATAAGAAGATGGACTTTAGTGCAAGGATGGGAATCAAGGAAGAGGTTATGGATCTTGCATATGTGTCTCATTTCCAAATTATTGGAGGTAAAAATCTTTGAACTTGATCATTGATGTGTTAGATCTATCATTTATGAGTTTTGGTTCATTTTGGTCCCAAGAATGAGATCTAGTGGTCTTGATTCAACTCCAGGAGCTTCGAGTTGCCCCTCTTAGTGTTTCTGAGGTTCAAGGTCCATAAAGTTGGCACCTTTAGAGTTTAAAACCATCTATATTTGATTTTAGGTCCTTTTCATGAAAGTAGAATGCTACTCTTTGAGATTGGGTCTATTTGGGGCATGCAAAGTCACCAAGTAAGTGACTTTATGGTTCTAGACGTTCATTTAGAAGTAGATCTGTTGTTTGGACTTATGGGATCAAGCCTTGAGAACTTAATGAAGGTTTTGGCTTAATGGAGGAGTACACTGGATGTACAACTTTGTACGCGCAGCGTACAAGCTAAACAGCATGTACACTTGGCGTACGATTGAGTACGCCCCACGTACTAAGTCAGGAGAAGTTTTGCTTGTTGGGCTTTGATGTGGGCCATCTGTTGGGCTTAATTGTCTTGAGCCCTGTTGGGCCATCAGGTTTTGGTCGGATAGTTATTTTGGAAAGGCCTACAAAAGGGTTTGGGCCCAATTTGGAAAATTGGGCCATGGTTTGGGCCACGAGTAGTTTTTGATGTTTTGGGCTTAAGTGTTTAAGCATTAATGGGCCATCGGAATGAAAAGTGTTTTGGAGTAGAAAGAATGGTTGGACCTAAGGTAAGGTCCATGTAAGGGGTTTGGGCCTAATTTGGAAAATTGGGCCATTGGTTTATTAATTGGCATTTGGGCCTTTCAGTTTGTAGTTTGGGCCATAGATTTGGACAAGGCTAGGTTAGGGGTAAAATGGTCTTTTTACCCCAAGTATGGAGTTGTGATTATGGTTTGGAACCTAATTGTTAATTGGGTATTGTTTTGTTATTGGTAGTTTGAGGATATGTCAGCCAACAACCAAGTGTTTTCTGCATGATTCTGCAGTGCGAGGTACGTATTCTCACTATATCCATGGGTCGAAGGAACCAATGGTGGACCATTATGTGTTATGTGGTATGCTAGTTGTCTCTGTGATACTTGCATGGAAAACCCCCCCGAGGGGGGGGGGATGGGAGGGGGTGCCCGTGGTAATTGGATGTCAAACCATGGGGGAAGCCTATGGCATTACAGGTAAGGACCATGGGAGGAGCCCATGACATATTAGATAAAGACCATGGGGGTGATTTTCGGGTCGTTACAAATAGCTTCCTTGGCAATCCCATTGGTGGTCAACGTGCCTAACGAGTAATAACATATAATATTTTAACCTATTAATCCCTATGACAATCTAGTAATGAAACTAGACCTTTCACTAATCCCAATGAATACTGAGAGTTCTATAAAATAAGGATCAACTAGGATGAATAGGTTGGAGACAGGACCATTTTGGCGTATAGCCTTTCTAAAATCCAATAACCAAACCAACGTGACCATTTTAGACACTTCTCCTGTAAGTAGATCAATTAGTATTATAACTAGAATTACTGATAAATCTTGAGTATAAATATAAGTTACACTTAAAATCCTAGTAAGAGTAACATAACTTACAAGAATTATAGCGAAAACTAGGAAAACGTGTGGACAGAACTTCGAAACCGAAAGCTTCTATTATGTTGGGCTCTCTAATATTTCCAGGGCTCCGCTCCATACCTGTAAAACCCTTAAAGTCATATTCAGAGAAGAAGGGACGTTTAGAGAGAAATGTGTGACAAATGAGCAAGAAAATCGAAGTATTTATAGTTATTCTCGAAAAACGCGCCGCATACGCTGTCGGGGCATGCCACACCCATGGTCGGCTGCATTGGTTGGACCCTCTAAAAGCATGCCACGTGTCAGCACCATGTGGTGTCACGTCACCGTCATTACCATCTAGAACATGCCACGTGTCGACACGTGGTGGTGCCACATGTCTGGTTCCCACAATGCCACGTCGATCGGTCGGTAGTGATGGGTTTTGGTCATAAGACATCCTATGTGCTCATATAAAACCTAATGCTTGGATCTAGGTTTCTCTATTGTACATGCTTTGAATCCAAGACTATAAACCCTAATTCTAGCATATGGAAATCTATATTAACATATAATTAGGTTTAAGATGTTACCTTGATTGTTATGTAGTAATAACAATCCCAATTCCTTCTTGAATTGACTTTGGAAGGCTTAGAGTCACAAGTGTCACTCCTCTAATGGCTCACAAACACCATAAGCAAGAGGATGAAGAGGAGAGAGGTTAGAGGCTGCCCTAAAACGTGTGAAACCCTAGCAAGATGCTTAGCCACGTTTTTGGTCCTTAAGGGATCTATATATAGTGAGGCAATTAGGGTTATCTAACAAGGAAACCCTAATTTAGTTGCTTAAGCCCTAAGCAACCCATAGACTCCTCTAATCAAGCCCATGGACGATTTCCTTATGGGTTTCCCATTAGAATTCGTCCACCCCTTGATTCAAGAAAATCCATGGCCCAAATTGCAATTATCTTATAATTACAATTCCAGTCCCTTAAGTTTAATTAATCTCTTTTAGTCACAAAACTAATTACCAATTAATTATTGACTAATATTAATTAAACAATATGATTTCTCCTTTAATATATTATTCTCATAATATATTAATAAATCATATTTAATCCTTTCTCTCCATAATTCATCCTATCAAGTTGCTTTGGTGAAGGCAACCCAAAAGGACCATGCACCATCGGGTCAAGTACATACCAAAATAGTTATGGACTTAGACACTAATCCAACAGTCTCCCACTTGGATAAGTCTAATAACTATTCTGCGTATGACTTCAGATCCTGATCTACAATCGTAACTTTCCAAAGCCGCTGTCAACTCTGATCCTATCAGATACGTGTGTCCTTAGATAAGGGATCATATATTCCTCTATTCTAGATATCGTATGAGATATGATTTCAAATCATTCTCTTTGTACTATATCTCGATTCCCGATTTATGACGACTGACTAATTGAACAAATCAAATTAGCCCTAGCCTGGCCGAGCATTTACGTTTGTCATCACAAAATCATCGAGGGGCCCAAAGATATCGCTTTTATTCTACTTTGAATAAAAGGAACAGATAAACTTTGATACAATGCTTGCTTGTACTCACTCACTGAATTACACACAACAATATGTTTTATAACACCAAGTTACTAGTGCGTTTACATATTATCAATGTGCAACCGATTTGCAAGATACAACTCACACATCTCGATTTCAAGAATATAAGATGTTATCGTCTCACTAATCACTCGTGATACAATTCATGGAGTTATCCAAGTGAGTGTGGGTTTAATCCAATGCTCAAACTCATATTCATAAGCACTCATGAACGTTGCAGCAAACATTTGCTTATGTCTAATACTCTTTTAGACAATCCACACACCAATTCCCGACAGTCTTCATTCATATCTACTTCCAACATATGAACGAATGTGGCCCGTTCGAATAATTCGATTATTCTTAATAAATTCAATTATTCTGGAAGTCAAAACATCCAAATCTAAAACACAAGAATAATACTAATCCCATATGGCCTCAATCTTTTGAGCATAAATAAAACACCTTTTATTTATCACCATATCGATTACTCATTATTTGTCGTTTTGGGTAATCAACTTCTTACTTGAATTACAACACTTGTCCCATGCTCCTAGCATGCACACAATGTTTACCTATGGTTCTCACTTTGTGAAATAGATCACATTGAACACATTTCCAATCATTCTCATTTCACAACTCCAAATCCTTTTCATAAGTGAAAGAATATCAAATTCTTGCTACTTATAGAATATGCTAGATTCTAACATTCTATGCAACTTATCCTTTCGTAATGTCACTGCACCAAAGTCACAAAGACTATTGCCAATGATATTAAAAAGTCTTCTATCGGAGATTGTTACAAGACAATTCCTTAGATATGATGTCTCTCACTCAAAGTACATTCCCTTGAACATCCTTTTGCATAAAAGTTTCTAATCTAGACATAGATTTTCCAATATACAATTCCCAATATGGACACGCTTCCATATTTTTCATATGACAACTCATTCTTAATAGAATCTTTTCTATTCATAATAATGTCGATATGGTCCATCCAATATGGAAACATTTCCACATTTTCCATTACTATACTTCCAACTACTCACAAGCGACCAATCCTCGTCGAACTTTGGATTGTCCTTTGATAGTTGTTTAATTATTTTAGTCAAAACCAATTCTAGTCCCTTTTCCCTCTAAATGCGCTCGACATTTGGAAAATTTTAGAATGGTCAATCATTAAAGCATTTGCAATCGATCCTATACCCGAGGCGTATGGGACACGACACATAATGTTTTATTTGCTATGTTCTCAAAATTCGAATTGTGAAGAGGAATGTCGTAATCATAATCGGAATTTTAAGAACACACTATGTACCTTTGACTAAATTTTATTAACATTTCTCAACCTAAACCTTTAGACTTGAAATGAAGCATAATATTCTCTCCCTTAATTATAGCAAAACAACTTTATAACCCTTACTACTTTGTAAGGTATAACTCTTGTTTTCTATAATTAATATTGCCAACTTTGCAATACGTGCCTTAATAATCATACAATCATAACATTTATGCTCCCACTAGCTTCGACATGTATTCATAAACATCTTAACTTTCAGAAAAACAATACTTATTGAATTTTTAAGTTCATGTTTCTAATACTTAGTGCTTTGATAATGGCTTTTTGAACTTATACACCTTTGCCTTCGATAGTTCATATGTGTGTCTAAACACTTAAGTCTAATTGCCAAACCTCACAATTCAAATTATGGAAAGGGATACCGTAACCATAATCGAACTCGAGAATGCAATTTTACAATCACTATCTTCTTAAAATCTCTCTTAGTGAAAGCATTTCCTCACAATCATTTTCATGAAGGAGGAAATCTTATGAAACTTAGATTTAAACGGTGTATGTGTTCCTATCCATGTGAATTTGTTAAAACTAAATTTTACGACAAATTCAAACTCATATGGACCGAACTTTCTTAATCTTGATTTCTTGCCTTATGGTAGCATAATTGCCCACCGTGTCTTCCAAGTAGTTAAGCAGCTCACCCTTTCCTATCAATGTACCTTTCATTGATTAAGGTGCTTTGCCTTTTATGCGTTCAAAATGAGAACTCTTAGGACTCATATGCATAATTAACTCAAGTGGAACGACACAGAAACAAAATAATGTCAACACGATAGGTTGTAAACCTCAACTCGTGTGCTAGTGATGATCGGTAAGGTTTATTTGATTTGTTCTTGAAACCTTTCAAGACCATTAAGACTCCCACTGACTCCTTGACATATAAGATTCTCTTGTCAAAACATTTCTTGACAAACAAATATTCAAGAGTTAGTGTAGCTTTAATCAAAACTCTTCATAAATTGGTCCTAGTTGGTCTTTTTCTTATCCAAGACATCACAACTTTCCACATTTGATGAATGTTACAAACCTTCTTAATACTTTTCACTCAATGTCATAATCTTAACTTTAAGACTTGTTATTGGAACGATGTATGATTAACTTCTTGATTTAACCATTTCTTCAATTCTTGATTCCTCTTCTTAGACATACAATTGTACTAAGACTCACTTAGAGGATCAATTGAGATATGGTTCTTAATCATTAAGACCTATCATAAAGCATAAAAGCTACTCTCCCTTCTTCTTAGAATGGAGAAACTTTTATCTTTTTGCCTACTTGATTCTTCTTATTCGTTTTGCTATTGATTTAAACCTTTTCAATCAATTCATAATTACACTTAATCTTGTAAGTATAATCACATTTACTAAACTTTTAGTAAAACATGACGAATATCTTTGTTACTCTTATGGTGAACTTGATCAACACACAACTTTGTATATTCAATCTCCTAGTCCTTCACTTGACACTTTGTCAATGAATTAGTCTAATTTCCAAATATGAAATTTCTCATTCATCGTGCAACCAAGTTGCATGATTCCAAGTTTCTGTCCAATTGAAACTTGGGTGATGAGAAACTCTCCCTATTTGGTAAATTCTTGACATTTCCATAAACAACATAATTAAGAATCAACTCCATTATTGCTAATAGAAACATTCAAACATCAATTCTTCATATACGCCATTGCAAGGATAAATAAATAGTATAAAATCAAAATTTTATTTTATTGCGGAAGAATTTGTCCTTACAATGCATCTCATTGAAAAACTATGCTAGTACATATTTCTTAGCAATCTAATTCTAACTCTAAGTAGTAGCTCAAGAATCTAATCTTCAAGTAATGCGATCGAAATCCATTCCTTCTCGGTTAGATTCTGCTCACTTCTTCCCTTAAGCGTCCTTTTCTTTTCTTCGATCCTACAAAACATCAATTGTAATCTTATCACGTTATGTTTTAAGAATCTAGAATAGAAACCTAAAAGAGTTAGTCAATGGATATTACCTAAAGCAGAGCCATACGATTTGACTCTCCCATCTCTTAGATCTCTTAGGTAAATAGGGCAGTTTTGTCTCCAATGCCCCCTCTCTTGGCAATAAAAGCAAATTGACTCTTTTGGAACAGCACATGGAACTACTTCAGACATCGCCTTTCTCTTATGATCAAACTTTTCGATCATTGCATGTCTTTCGTCGCCATTGTCTACATCCATAGAGCTCTCGAAGGCAGATTCACCAATCAACATTGCTTTTCTATTGCGCCAAACCATTGCTGATTCAGCAGCAATAAGCATATAGGTGAGATCTCTAAGGGTCACGTCGCAGTTCATCATATAGTACTCTCTTACGAACTCACAATATGAGTTGGGAAGTGACTGAAGAACCCAATCAACAGCCATTTCCTCATAGACAACGGATCCCAACATTCTTAGCCTATCAATGTGTGACTTCATCCCTAGGACGTGTGCGCACACCGGCTTTCCTTCTTTATGTTTACTTGCCAAAAGGGCTTGAGTGATCTTGAACTTTTCAAGCCTTTGAACTTGTGGGTTAGGGAGAATAATTTGAGGAGGAGGAGGAAGTGAAGCATGATCTCTTGTTCCTCGATCGAACCGTGGAATATCATCTTCACGTGGAATGCTTGTTCCACGGGATTTGAGAAGACCATAGTTGTCAAACTTTGACATCTACAAAACGGGAGAATACGAATTCAAGTTAGTTGATTGATTGAGTCCTTAGTAAATCACCCAAATGAGATACTAAGGCTAGGACCAACCACAATATTCTACAACTCGGGAGAGGGATGCCGTAACCCAAATTGCAGAACATTTGAAGGTAAGTGAATGACGATTCACTAATTTCCACCATGAAAACGAAAAAGAATTTAAGTTTTAAATCTATGAAAACTCCTAGATCCTTTGAGATTCATTGAACTTTTAATGGCATGTTTAAATCATGATATGCCCCTCTTGTTTGTGACTGGGATGCCGAGGATCACAAAGCGGGTGTGAATAACCATGCAAACTTACATGGTGCCCTCACATGTTACAGTCATCTATTCGATGTGCCGGTAAACCACACACGCTCCACCGAACTATGACAAACATTGAGTCACCCTTTGCTACCTTTTCTTAGAACAATTTAGTGTGCCAGTAAACCACACACGCTCCACTAACGTCTTCGCAAAGGCACAAAGTGTAATTTCATGGAATTGCATCAATTCACTTTTGCCTAAGTAACTAAGATTGGGAATTTTATGAAAACATTTAGTTACTATAATAATCCATTATACTTATAATGGAAGGTTTCGTCCTATCCTACCTGTTCGGCTAACGACCCTCCATTAGTCAAGAGTGCGGTGGGTAAGAGTGGATACCCATTCAATCGCCATTTTATAGGCAATTTCCTTAAACACCCCTTATAGACCAGCTTCGTGAATGAGACCTACTAACGGTAAGACTGACTTTTACTCATACATATATATAATGTTAGACTTTTAATGTTATATATAGTATAGGGTGTATTTTATATTTTCAAAATACTAGGTGGTTAAATTTAACAATTATACTTTTAATTCAATTAAATTTTAAACCAAAACTTTTATGGATTTATTAAACCTCTTTTAATTATACACTTTAATTAATTAATAAAACCATAAGGGTGTGATTTGAACTTTTTCAAAACTATACTAGAGTTTTAGAATTTAACATTCCTAATTAAACTTTTAATCAAGTTTTAAATTCCAAAACTTGAGGGCAATTTTTGAAACATTTCAACACATTAGGGTTTTGAATTTAAATATACATCAAAATTAAACCATTTAATCAAAATTTAAATTCCAAAACTGGAGGGCAAGTTTTGAAACTTTTTTCAAAACATTAGTGTTTCAACTATTTAAATTTCAAAACAACAAAACTTTTGGGTTCAAATTTAAACTATAAAACCTAAGGGGAAAATATGAAACTTTTCATAACAACAAGGATCAAATAACAAATAATCTAAATTAACATTTAATTACATAATTATCCATATTTGAATTATTTAATGATTTCTTGCAGAGCAATTACCAATTAAGTCAAAATAATTAATTAATTATCACATAAGGAAACAATTATCTTATTAATTGATAAATATCTTCAATTAGATCAAGAATATAGTCAAATATATCATAAAATTGGATTTATATTGATCTAATATGATAAGGTAACTATCCATAAGCAAAAACAACAAGAAATCGCGAAAATATCCCCATTTGACGAGTTGACTCGTCGAGTCAGGCTTGGACTCGTCGAGTCTGCATGGACTCGGCGAGTTCAGCTATGGACTCGGCGAGTCCAGCCTCTAGAACACCAAAAATCGAATTTTTCAGATATACAATGCATCAATACAATTGAAACCAGTCTAGGCTCTGATACCACTGATGGGTTTTGGTCATAAGACATCCTATGTGCTCATACAAACCCTAATGCTTGGATCTAGGTTTCTCTATTGTACATGCTTTGAATCCAAGACTATAAACCCTAATTCTAGCATATGGAAATCTATATTAACATATAATTAGGTTTAAGATGTTACCTTGATTGTTATCTAGTAATAACAATCCCAATTCCTTCTTGAATTGACTTTGGAAGGCTTAGAGTCACAAGTGTCACTCCTCTAATGGCTCACAAACACCATAAGCAAGAGGATGAAGAGGAGAGAGGTTAGAGGCTGCCCAAAAACGTGTGAAACCCTAGCAAGATGCTTAGCCACGTTTTTGGTCCTTAAGGGATCTATATATAGTGAGGCAATTAGGGTTATCTAACAAGGAAACCCTAATTTAGTTGCTTAAGCCCTAAGCAACCCATAGACTCCTCTAATCAAGCCCATGGACGATTTCCTTATGGGTTTCCCATTAGAATTCGTCCACCCCTTGATTCAAGACAATCCATGGCCCAAATTGCAATTATCTTATAATTACAATTCCAGTCCCTTAAGTTTAATTAATCTCTTTTAGTCACAAAACTAATTACCAATTAATATTTCTCCTTTAATATATTATTCTCATAATATATTAATAAATCATATTTAATCCTTTCTCTCCATAATTCATCCTATCAAGTTGCTTTGGTGAAGGCAACCCAAAAGGACCATGCACCATCGGGTCAAGTACATACCAAAATAGTTATGGACTTAGACACTAATCCAACAGGTAGGGGAGCCCGAGTCTCTTGCTGACACGTGACACACTCCATGCTGCCACATCACTCTTAGCATGTATTTTCGCGAATATTTGAATGACCATAACTTTCGCATACGAGCTCTGTTTTCGATGTTCTTTATATCCCCTGAATCCTCTCAATGAGCTCTAAAAATTTCATTTAGGTCTCAACATCTAATTCTTGCTCTAAAAAAACTTCTTATTTAGACCGGTAATGTTTGTGCGAAATTCATAACTCCTTCATACAAACTCCGTTCTCAATTATCTTTTTATCAACGGCTTCATATTTGCGAGATCTTCAATTCTCGTTTAGATTGTTTCAGCTATCAATCAACTGATTTGAATTTCGATTTTCTGGGTCTGCACTGATGCGCTGAAACTTCAAAAAATCATAATTTCCTCTCATAAAGTCATATTTGGACGTTCACTTAGGCTAAAAAGTAATTTATCAAAATTTCGCTTTTTACGATATGCTGAGCCTTGTCGGTTTAATCGCGAAACTTCGAAGAAACGTAACTTCTTCATACAAAGTTGCATTCGGGCGTTCTATATATCTACAGAAATCATATTGACGTTTCCTACATGTTGATGATGATTAATTGGGCAAAAAAGTAATATATTTCTATTTCGAATTTTGTAAACGACGGTTTATATTGAATTCTATTGCAATGCGAAAATGGGGTGTTATAATTTTCGCAATCGCTTATTCAATACTTTGGTTAGACATGTTGATAAAAAAATGAATTCCATGTTTGGCAATAATCATTTTGACAAAAATGTAATAATGATGCCTATGGTTAGGTGAATATTGCCACTTTGGTCCAAATAAGTTTGGACTAGCACCAGAGGTCCAACGGTTTCATTTTGTTGCGAGTTTGGTCCGATTAACTTTGAACTTTTTTATAATGATGATTTTGCCCTTGCTTTTTGTTTTTTTAGTTTTTTAATTTTTTAAATACTTTTATGAATAAAAGAAAAAGAAAATACCCCCCCCCCCCCCCCCGCCATCTCTCTCTCTATATATCTCTATCTCTCTCTTTCTCTCGTTTTTCTGGGTGCTTATTCCCCTTTCACTAAATCTAATCAAACCTCCGTTGGCTCTAACTAGTAGCAAACATATTAGTTAATTCACCAACAAATCCGATACACACATCAAGTGGAAGTAAGCAAGCATCAGTGTAAACATTGTTTATACTTCTTCTACTCCCTTCCCAAACTCACTTCTTTTAGGGTTTCATTTTCTATCTTCTAGCTACTCGATTGCTACTACACTTTCCTCGCTTCGCTTTCACTGGATTTTTTGTTGCTGATATCCTTTGACTCCATCACGAAGATTTGTTTCTAAGAAGCTTACATCCCCTCTTTTTTTGATGTCTATCTTTGACAAATAATGGTTTATAAGAATTCTTGATTGTTATATCTAATTAACATGTCAAGATAGAAAGGAGATAACAGAAGAGGAACTAAAAACTATAGTCGAAGCTTCAGATCTTCTTAAAATAATTAAGACCTCGATTCTTACTTTTCAGTTGTTCATAAAGATGGACAAGAAGAAGTCAAATGGTGTCCATAATCAATTTGGAGGTCAAAATCAGATGGTTACCCCTGTTTAGCAGGTTCATATGTTATTGGATTGAGGAAATGGTTAAGTATTAATTTCACATGGCACCATGAATCTATTTGATTGATGATATATTAGTTGATTAATGCAGAAGAATGCGAAGTTGAAGGGGTTTTGGGAGAAGAGGAAATGTGGGAAAAAGAATGGAATGGAACCCAAGACGAGGTGGAGCTGTTACATGGGGTTATAGATGTGAATATGATAAATAAGGTGATGGTGGTGGACAGTTTGCACAATCGGTTTCACATCTCATCTCCTGTAATTTTACCAAACCTTAATCGATGCACATATCTTGGTCTGGCAACATCTCCTCTGGCAATAGTGACTGCTCTGACGGTTGAGAAATTGAAGGTGGGTTGTAAGTTCAAGATCATTGTGGTGGATTTGGGACAGGAGCATTGTGGTGGATTTGTATCCACAGACGATGGCTACCCATTTGAGGAGAGAATATTTTTCACACAGTAAACATACAGACTCAAATGCACACACACATACACATACACACATATAGAGAGGGTGGGTGGGTGGGGTAGGTATTTTCTTTTTCTTTGATACATAAAAGTATTTAAATAGTTACAAAAAACTAAAAAAGAAAAAAAACAAAGGGTAAATCGTCACTATAAAAAAGTTTAAAGTAAATTGGATCAAACTCGCAACAAAATGAAACCTTTGGACCTTTGGTGCTAGTCCAAACCTATTTGGACCAACGTGACAGTTTTCACCTAACCACATGAATCATTCTTGCAATTTTGTCAATCATTATTTCCGATACATATATTTTTAATATAGATATGAAAAACAACCATCAAAGTTTTGTCATGTTTTAATTTATGTGAACTATTAAAATTAAATGATATTAAAGAAACATTGATGTTTTGTGTGATGGTGTATTATTCATATATTAAATATTTAAAGAAGATTAAACTACATAAAAATGGTAGTCATTGCAAGTGGAACATTTGGTGTTGATTTGATAATATACCATTTTTTCAACCGATGTGAAACATGAGAGATGTAATTAGAAAATAGTAGACATTACACACATTTTTTTTGTGATTTTCGTTGAATACCTTTGTAACGACCCAATTTTCACGTCCAAAAATTTCGTTATAAAACATTACATAAAAGCTTTAATAGTTAAAACATTGTTTGTTTAAACCATTTCACATCGAAAACCAAATTTAAAACCACAACATTCGATCAATCAAATATCAGAGTATCAATCCCAGAATAAATTCGTAACTGCGGAAACAAGAGAGTGTGTGTGTGTGTGTGACATGCTGCTACCGCGCCGGCTCCTTTCCCCTAGCCAAGGAGGTACCTGAAACCAAAACTGAAAACCGTAAGCACGAAGCTTAGTGAGTTCCCCCACTGTACCACATACCATATAATCTCATAACATACACATATTGTCAGGCATATCTGGGTGCCCGACCTACCCCTTCGGCCCTCTCGACCGGATATTGCCCAGCATATCTGGGTGCTGGCCTCCCCTTCGGTCCTCTCGACCGGATACTGCCTAGCATATCTGGGTGCTGGCCTCCCCTTCGGTCCTCTCGACCGGATACTTGGGAACTATTTCTCCCCTCTACTACTACTACATAACATGTATCACAATAGCAGAATCTATCTAACATGGCTGGGTATGACTACCCCTTCGGCCTTACCGACCGGATATCTCGGGGACTATCTCCTCCTACTATCACTAGCACATAGCTTCATATCATACTAGCAAATAAACACAACACAAGTAGAAGTAA
Organism: Lactuca sativa; assembly: GCF_002870075.4. NCBI lineage: Eukaryota > Viridiplantae > Streptophyta > Magnoliopsida > Asterales > Asteraceae > Lactuca > Lactuca sativa. The sequence continues at coordinate 156,081,444 of NC_056625.2, read as the reverse complement.
TCCCTAGATGAATATCACAAAGACAATCATCTACATACAACTCCTATTGGTGGGCCAACATTGTGGCCGTAGACCCATCGCTACCGGAAGGTAACTCACCTCGAAGTAGTTGCTGATCTGATCGGGAACTGATTGTCTACCGCTGTTGCTGCCGCTCCGGAAATCCTCCGGCTGAAATTCCCACAACATACTCAATCAAACACTGCTAACTGACCTTTGGGTAAAATGACCATTTTACCCCTGATCATGCCCTAGGTCAACGTCAGAGTCAACTTTCAGTTGACCCGACTCGCCGAGTTGGCTCTCCAACTCGCCGAGTCCCTACCCAAACGATTGTCCTGAATCCCGTTTCTACTCGTCGAGTTAGGCGATGACTCGACGACTTCTCCTTCTAAACTGATATTCAAGCCCTTCATCCTACTCACCGAGTTGTATGAACAACTCGTTGAGTTCATCTTCATCCAAAGAACACGTATGCTGCGACTCGCCGAGTTGTATGAACAGCTCGCCGAGTCTGTTCTTGATCTAAGGAGATTGCCTTGAACTCGCCGAGTTAGGGCATTGACTCGCCGAGTTCCTCCATAGATGAGTTCAGCTTCCGACTCACTGAGTCACACCCAGTGACTCACTGCTCACTCGACACTACGAAAACGGGACAAACTCGGAGACTTGCGAACCGACTCGCCGAGTCAGATGAACGACTCGCCGAGTCGTTACCATGCAACCACTAACTACACGGATTTGCTCGATTCCAGTCCATGCCATTCACATATCTGGGTTCCTAGAGCATGAATCACACGTAAAGTTGACTTTACGTGTAGATATTCACCCATAAGGGTTTTAGGGTTCAAAATGCACCCAAAAGGGTAGATCTAGGGTCTTCATGCAATGAGGGTCCATAAAGGCAACAGATCTGAGCTCCTGGAGCTCAACCATGCCTAGATCTAAGGGCCAATCAGCTTATTACGAAATAATTTGCACATACAAGCTTGGGGATTGGCTCAAGAATGACTTAAATGAAGTAATAAGCATGGAAACAGGGGGAAAACGGGTTATACCTCAAAGGAACTGCTGAGAGAGCACAAAGATGCTTGGATTCCTTCCCTTCCGCTTGATCTACTCCCCTTTTGCCTCAAAACCTTCAAGAACACACAACAATTGCTTCAAACTCTCAATGAACAAGCTTAGAACGAGGGTTGGGAGCTCTGAGGGTGAATGGGGGCTGGCCTGGGGCGGATATGATTTTTAAATAGGGTGCAAACCCCTGAAACTTAGGGTTTCATCCAACAGCTGTGACTCGCCGAGTCCAGGATATGGACTCGCCGAGTCGCCAACTTAAACGTGTCCCGGGTCCCGTATCTACTCGGCGAGTCGGACCTATGACTCGCCGAGTCTAAGGCTAAAAAAAAGAGAATACTTAAATAAGATTTACGTACCAGGAACCAGGTGCTACAAATCTCCCCCACTTATTTTAGACTTCGTCCTTGAAGTCTGCTGCTCGATCCTGAAACAGCTCGGGGTAATGCTCCATCATCTCATCCACCGGCTCCTAAGTCCATTTCGAACCCTTGCGGTGCTGCCATTGCACCTTCACTAGCTCCACCTTCTTGTTCCGCAAATCCTTCGACTTCCTGTCAAGGATTGCGACTGGGCGCTCAATGTAATTCAGGCTGTCATCAACCTGAATATCCTCCAACGTCACAACTGCTGAATCGTCCACTAGGCACTTCCGCAACTGAGAAACATGGAAAGTGCTGTGGATCTGGCTGAGCTCGGCTGGCAGATCCAGCCTATACGCCACCTTGCCCACCCGGGCTACAACCTTGAACGGTCCGATGAATCTCGGGCCCAACTTGCCCCGCTTCCTGAATCGAATGACGCCTTTCCAAGGCGACACCTTCAGGAGAACCATATCCCCGACTTGGAACTCCAAGTCGGATCGACGCTTGTCAGCGTAACTCTTTTGTCGACTCTGAGCAGTCTGAAGCCTGCTCCGCACCTGCTGGATCCTCTCGGTCGTCTTGAGCACCAGTTCGGTGCTCCCCATGATCCTCTGACCAACTTCACCCCACCATATTGGGGTCCTGCACCTCCGTCTGTACAACATCTCGAAGGGAGGGCGGTCGATACTCGCGTGGTAGCTGTTGTTGTAGGAGAACTCGACCAAGGGAAGATAAGTATCCCAGCTACCACCGAAGTCTAGTACGCACGCCCGCAACATATCCTCCAGAGTCTGGATGGTCCGCTCACTCTGACCATCCGTCTGTGGGTGAAAGGCGGTGCTAAAATGCAAACGAGTGCCCAACTCATCATGAAATCTCTTCCAAAATCTGGAAGTAAAACGCACATCCCTGTCCGAAATAACCGATACTGGCACCCAGTGTCGCGCCACGATCTCCCTGATATAGATGTCGGCCAATTTCTCGGCCGATATGCTCTCCTGAATCGGGATAAAGTGAGCACTCTTGGTCAATCGATCCATGATGACCCAGATCGAATCCACTCCACGCGCGGTCCTAGGAAGCTTCATGATAAAATCCATCGTGATATCTTCCCATTTCCACAGTGGAATATCCAACGGCTGCATCTTGCCATGCGGTCTCTGATGTTCGGCCTTGACCTTCCTGCAGGTCAAGCACCGCTCAACGTACCATGCCACATCCCGCTTCATGCCGGGCCACCAATAATCTAGACGAAGGTCCCTATACATCTTCGTCGCCCGGGATGAATAGAGAATCGGGACTTGTGCGCCTCCTCCATCAAAATCTGGCGCACGCCTCCGTGATACGGCACCCACACCCTATGGTGTAGTGTCAATAGTCCTTGGCTATCATAATCAAAGGAGGAAGCCTGACCCACCACACGCTCGCTCTTCCGATGTTCCTCCTTGATAGCCTCCTGTTGGGCCTCCCGAATCTGCTCCAACAAGGGAGTCACTACAGTCATCCTCATGCACATGTCCCTGATCGGCGCCGCCTTGCGGCTAAGCGCATCGGCCACCACTTTGGCCTTCCCCGGGTGGTAAAGGATCTCATAATCATAATCCTTCACCACGTCCAACCACCGACGCTGCCTCATGTTCAGATTCGGCTGATCCATGAGGTACCTCAAACTCTTATGGTCCGTGTAGATGGTACATCGAACCCCGTAGAGGTAATGCCGCCAAATCTTGAGGGAAAAAACCACCGCCCCCAACTCCAAATCATGCGTCGGGTAGCTCGCCTCGTGAGACTTGAGCTGCCTCAAGGCGTAGGCAATGACATGCCCCCTCTGCATCAGTACCGCACCTAACCCTGAATTGGACGCGTCGCAGTATACCACAAAATCCTCTACGCCCTCTGGCAGGGCTAAGATCGGCGCCTCGCACAGTCTCTGTCTCAGTGTCTCAAATGCAGCCTGCTGCTCGGGTCCCCATCGAAAGACCACGGCTTTCTTCGTCAGCCGCGTCAGGGGTACGACTATCTTGGAGAAATCCTAAATAAATCTCCGATAGTAGCCTGCTAATCCCAGGAAACTCCGAATCTCAGATGGAGACTTTGGAACCTCCCATCTCATCACGGCCTCGACCTTGGCCGGATCGACCAGAATCCCGTTCTGGTTGACATGGTGTCCGAGAAATTGCACCTCGCGCAACCAAAACTCACACTTGGAGAACTTGGCATACAAGCTCTCCCTCCTCAGGGTCTCCAACACCTCTCTCAAATGCTCCTCATGCTCCTCCTGAGTTTTAGAATAAACCAAAATGTCATCAATAAAGATTATCACAGACCGATCCAGCATCGGTCTACATACGCGGTTCATGAGGTCCATGAACGCGGCAGGAGCATTGGTGAGCCCAAACGGCATCACCACGAACTCATAATGGCCATAGTGCGTCCGAAACGCGGTCTTTTGCGTATCCTCCTCCCTGACCCTCATCTGATGATAACCCGAATGCAAATCAATCTTGGAGAACCAAGATGCTCCCTGAAGCTGGTCAAAGAGGTCATCAATCATCGGGAGTGGGTAACGGTTCTTCACCGTTACCTTGTTCAGCTCCCGGTAATCTATACACATCCGATGCGACCCGTCCTTCTTTTTCACAAACAGGATCGGGGCTCCCCAGGGTGAACTGCTCGGACGAATAAATCCCTTGTCTAGCAGCTCCTGCAGCTGCATAGACAACTCCTGCATCTCGGGAGGAGCCAACCGATATGGTGCCTTGGCTATCGGAGCCGCACCAGGAACAAGGTCAATCCTTAACTCCACCTGTCGCTTCGGAGGTATCCCAGGAAGCTCCTCCGGGAAAACATCTGCAAAATCTCGAACCACGGGAACCTCGCTCACTGTCGCCTTACCCGCCTCCCGGGTATCCATCACATACGCGACATATCCTGCGCATCCCTGCTGAAGATAGCGCCTAGCCCTCGCTACTAAACATACAGTGGGTCCGCCATGTGGCCTATCGCCATGAATCACTAACTCTCCCCCACCTGGGGTCCTGACTCGCACTAGCTGCTGCGCGCAATCTATCACTGCCCCATTAGGGCTCAACCAATCCATGCCTATAATCACCTTGTTCCCACGCAGCGGAATGGGAACCAAGTCTACCAAGTAACGCTCCTCAAACAAACGCAATACGCAATCTCGAAATACCATCGATGCCTGCACCGATCGATCGTCAGCAATCTCTACCTCCAAAGGGCAATCTAACTCGCCCGAAGACTCCTGAAACTTCTTGCTAAGCGCAAGGGAAAGAAATGATCGGGACGCACCCGAGTCGAACAACACCTGAACTGGGATGCCGTTCACATGGAACGATCCCGTCACCACATCGGGTGCTGTGCGTGCCTCCTCGGCGGTCAGCTGAAATGCCCAGATCCTCACCACTGGAGCCTCTGCCTTGCCCTGCCGGCCATCTGTGATCTGCAGGGTCGCTGGAGCTGGCGCCTTCACCGGCGCTGAAACTGTCAACTGGGGGCAATTGGCCTTCTTGTGGCCCCTCTGGTTGCAGTGGAAACACAGCAACTCAGACGTCTGAATAACTGCTGCCGGAGCAGTGCAATCCCTGCTATAGTGCCCAGACTTGCCGCACTTATAGCAGCCTGATGATCCCAACCTGCACGCCCCCTCGTGCGACTTGCCGCATTTCCTGCAGCAGCCCTGTCCCTGTTGACCCTTTGGCCCCAAATCCGATCCCTTGGGCTTCTTCCCCGAAGCCCCTCCTGACTGTCCCTCCTCTGCCTTCCGTTTCCGGATGTGCTCCAAATCTATCTCCCTTTCCCTCGCCCTGGAAATCATGGAGTCCAAGTTGGGGCAAGCTGAAAAGCTAACGTGTTCCCGGATATCATCCCGAAGCATGTCATGATAGCGGGTCCTCCTCATGTCCTCATCACCCGCATACTTGGGCACCAACAGTGCCCTCTCCCGGAACTTGGCGGTGATCTCCGCCACAGTCTCCGTCGTCTGTCTCATGTCCAAAAACTCCTTGGCCAGCTGCTGAAGCTCGACAGCCGGCGCAAACTCTGCCCTGAACTTGGTCACAAAGTTCGACCAAGTCATAGCCTCGATAGCTGAGGCTCCCAACGAGTCACCCACTGACTCCCACCAATCTCGAGCTCGGTCTCGCAAACACCCTGCTGCATACCTCACCTTCGACCCCTCGGGGCAGAAGCTAGTCAACTGTGCAGACTTGATGTCCGCAATCCATCGCCTGGCAGCAATGGGGTCTTTCACCCCGTGGAAATCCGGCGCACCACTGCCCCTGAAGTCCTTAAAGGACAGCGTGCGAGATCCCTACTGGCCAGATGCCATGTCACTCCTGAACGCCCTGAGGCGATCCTCCATCAACTCGATGATCCCTTCCTTGATCGACCCGAAGATAATGGGGGTCGACTCAAGGATACCCCTGGTGATCTCTGACGCGATGAACTCGCGTAGTCCCTCATCTACCAGCTCGGAACCTGATCCCGAACCTGACCCCTCTCCTGAACCGCCATCTATCGGCCTCGATCGAAGTACCACCATTCTCAATACATAATAACAATCATTAGTGATACTGATACTTCCTGAGGGATCACTGCTACTTACAAGTTCCCTGGTCTTATCTTGGCTTCCTTGGTTCGGGTACGGATCCTCTGCTTTCAGTAGTACGGGCCCATACTACCTTCCACATCTATCCGTACCTTCTTCAAGGACTGCCTTGACTCCACCAGATCCCTTCCACTACGGCTGATCACTGCTATACTCATCCTAGGCTTGCCCTAGGGAAATCTCAGGCTCCACCCTACCAGGTCCTCAGCTGCTGAAGGCCCCTTAGTAGTGCCAATTAACCATTACCTGAATACTATCACATGTGGTGAGGCTCGGATAATCCTTCGAGTAACAGGCTCATCCCTACAACGGTTAGACTCAAACGAGAGCTGCGCAATAGGGCCAAATCCAACACTCTAAGATTATTCAACCCTGATCACATGTGACGTGACGTATTCACCTAATGGCTAACTCCCACCACTCAGAGTCCCACAAAGCACAAAGCAAGCAGCATTCGAACTAAGGGAACAATCTTAAGCAAATCCTCTCTCATAGAGAGAAGCTGATCTAGCATACAGAGCTAAACTCATACTATCAGGCATAACCTAATAGGCTATCCTACTGTTGTCTACTCGATTCTAGCATGCAATTTTCATACACTGAAGCACATAAAGCAGGCACATAAGGAATCATTACTAGATCCTTAGTCCTATTCTAGCATGCTGTTCTACTGAAACTGATAAACACAACATAAGCTTGTATGGGTACTTTGGGGAATACTTACTTGAGCTCGGCCGGTCGCGCACATCACACACTTCGTTCTTTCTCAAAACTCTTTTCTCAATCTTTAGAAAACATTTTCTTTTGGAAAATCTTTTAATCCCTCGATTTGAGTTCAAACACCCCCGAAGGTGTGTCCGAATCCCTCAAACCAGGGCTCTGATACCAACTTGTAACGACCCAATTTTCACGTCCAAAAATTTCGTTATAAAACATTACATAAAAGCATTAACAGTTAAAACATTGTTTGTTTAAACCATTTCACATCAAAAACCAAATTTAAAACCACAACATTCGATCAATCAAATATCAGAGTATCAATCCCAGAATAAACTCGTAACTGCGGAAACAAGAGTGTGTGTGTGTGTGACATGCTGCTACCGCGCCGGCTCCTTTCCCCTAGCTGAGGAGGTACCTGAAACCAAAACTGAAAACCGTAAGCACGAAGCTTAGTGAGTTCCCCCACTGTACCACATACCATATAATCTCATAACATACACATATTGTCAGGCATATCTGGGTGCTCGACCTACCCCTTCGGCCCTCTCGACAGGATATTGCCCAGCATATCTGGGTGCTGGCCTCCCCTTCGGTCCTCTCGACCGGATACTGCCTAGCATATCTGGGTGCTGGCCTCCCCTTCGGTCCTCTCGACCGGATACTGGGGAACTATCTCTCCCATCTACTACTACTACATAACATGTATCACAATATCAAAATCTATCTAACATGGCTGGTTATGACTACCCCTTCGGCCTTACCGACCGGATATCTCGGGGACTATCTCCTCCTACTGTCACTAGCACATAGCGTCATATCATACTAGCACATAAACACAACACAAGTAGAAGTAATCCCTAGATGAATATCACAAAGACAATCATCTACATACAACTCCTATTGGTGGGCCGGCATTGTGGCCGTAGACCCATCGCTACTGGAAGGTAACTCACCTCGAAGTAGCTGCTGATCTGATCGGGAACTGACTGTCTACCGCTGCTGCTGCCGCTCCGGAAATCCTCCGGCTGAAATTCCCACAACATACTCAATCAAACACTGCTAACTAACCTTTGGGTAAAATGACCATTTTACCCCTGATCATGCCCTAGGTCAACGTCAGAGTCAACTTTCAGTTGACTCGACTCCCCGAGTTGGCTCTCCAACTCGCCGAGTCCCTACCCAAACGATTGTCCTGAATCCCGTTTCTACTCGTCGAGTTAGGCGATGACTCGACGAGTTCTCCTTCTAAACTGATATTCAAGTCCTTCATCCTACTCACCGAGTTGTATGAACAACTCGTCGAGTTCATCTTCATCCGAAGAACACTTATGTTGCGACTCGCCGAGTTGTATGAACAGCTCGCCGAGTCCGTTCTTGATCTAAGGAGATTGCCTTGAACTCGCCGAGTCAGGGCATTGACTCGCCGAGTTCCTCCATAGATGAGTTTAGCTTCCGACTCACTGAGTCACACCCCGTGACTCACTGCTCACTCGACACTACGAAAACGGGACAAACTCGGAGACTTGCGAACCGACTCCCCGAGTCGTTACCATGCAACCACTAACTACACGGATTTGCTCGATTCCAGTCCATGCCATTCACAGATCTGGGTTCCTAGAGCATGAATCACACGTAAAGTTTCCAACTTTACGTGTAGATATTCACCCATAAGGGTTTTAGGGTTCAAAATGCACCCAAAAGGGTAGATCTAGGGTCTTCATGCAATGAGGGTCCATAAAGGCAACAGATCTGAGCTCCTGGAGCTCAACCATGCCTAGATCTAAGGGCCAATCAGCTTATTACGAAATAATTTGCACATACAAGCTTGGGGATTGGCTCAAGAATGACTTAAATGAAGTAATAAGCATGGAAACAGGGGGAAAACGGGTTATACCTCAAAGGAACTGCTGAGAGAGCACAAAGATGCTTGGATTCCTTCCCTTCCGCTTGATCTACTCCCCTTTTGCCTCAAAACCTTCAAGAACACACAACAATTGCTTCAAACTCTCAATGAACAAGCTTAGAACGAGGGTTGGGAGCTCTGAGGGTGAATGGGGGCTGGCCTGGGGCGGATATGATTTTTAAATAGGGTGCAAACCCCTGAAACTTAGGGTTTCATCCAACAGCTGTGACTCGCCGAGTCGCCAACTTAAACATGTCCTGGGTCCCATATCTACTCGGCGAGTCGGACCTATGACTCGCCGAGTCTAAGGCTAAAAAAAAGAGAATACTCAAATAAGATTTACGTACCAGGAACCAGGTGCTACAACCTTAAGTCTACTTCTGAAAAACAAGAAACGAAATAAAGCTAGTTTCCATCTATAACATATATTGTCAGGTATGCATTCAATTATCAGTAAGTATTCAAGTCGAATGAATTAGGGTTTTGGGGTTATGTAACGCGTGTATGACATGCATAAGGCGCATGGGTGTCGTGTGACCACGAAACTTGCTTCATTTAAGCACACAAGGTGTACCTGCCTCAGGAACAAAACCCCATGCCTCATATTTTTGGCACTATCTAAAGACTCTAACTTTTAGGGTATGCTTATCTTATCAGCCTTCATCTCTTAGAATCGAAACCCTAGCCCTCATTTGTCCCTCCTTAAAGATTTGTTGCTCTTGAGTTGAATTTTGGAAAAAGAAGAAGGTGATTGAGTGCAAGGTTCCAGATCTGTAGTAAGTTCCAACCTTCTTTCCTTGCTCTGAACCTTTGTATGTCTTCAAGTACCAACCTTTACAACTCTTGCATTCTATATCTAGTTTTATGGCTAGTTTGTCCCCTTTTGTCATGGATCCTTAGGTTTAAAGGTGTTTTTTTTTATTTTCTAGACCCTTTATGATGTTTTAAGTTCATGTTTATCTTCCCAAATGAGCTATGCATGAAGATTGTAGTATTTTTGTCCCATTTTAGATCTAGATTTGGAGTTGGTGGTTTTGAGTCATACAAATGGATAAAGTTGCTTTGAAGGATCATACAAAAAAAGTTTATCTTTGACGGGGCTTTGGCCTCTTTCCCAAATGGATAAAGTTGGAAACTTTATCCATTAAGAATGTATTTTAGAAAGTTGGAGCATTAGTCTTAAACGATTAAGCTCTTTAATAAGGAGACTATTTGGAACAGTGTACGCGGTGCATGCAACCTCTCTACACATGACATGTCATGTTAGGAAACCCGACTATTTTGTATGGTAGTGCACACGACCTGTGCATATGTAGGCCTCGACGCGTAGGACAGTTGACTTTGACCAATTGATAGTTGACCGTTGAGTTTTTGACCGGTTTGACTTTTAGTCAAACTTGGTTGGTTTTGAGATATAGACTGAGGTTGGACATCTGTTTGGTTTTAGGTTGTTCGTGTTAGCTGATTCGAGTAGTTATACTAATGTGACTGTGGTTGTGATTATCATATGAGTTTTCTCACTATACTTTCTGTGATATTAGGGTAGCGTTTGGTATGTGAGACTAGACAAAACATAGCATAACAAATGTTCTCTTAAATGGTATTTGGCATGACTGAGACAAGAACAATATAAAATCTTGACCAAGTAAATGTGACTATTTTGTTATATTTTAGTCCCAATAAAAATGGTGAAACTAAATGTAACTTTTTTTTTTTTGACAAAAACATCCATGTCTTTTGTTTCTCACGTCTCCCACGTTTTTTTCACATTCATCAATGACTTCAAACTCAAAAAAGTGGATACATACATAGCGATCCATATCATTAAATATAATGAACTTTGAAAAAATAATTCCTTAATCCTCTACTTCTCATCAGAAATCACAATCCTAACACCTACATATTTACTTTACTATAAAAACTTTTGGTGTTCCTCGTCATTCCATGACGGAAGTTCTTTAATAATTTCAGTAAAATAGTTTATTTGATTTCCATGCCTTCGACAATAAAAATAAATAATTGTTGATTGTACTAAAAATTTAACGACGACTTTTGTTCATCAAATATTACTGCAATGAAGACGTTACCCGGTGTCGGTGTTTTCTAGTGTTTGGATAATACAAAATTAGATATTTCAGTATAAAAAGGTTATCGTTGTTCCTCAAAATTTGATTTAATTTTGTTAGTACATAATTGTGAATTAATTTAAGAATTGTAGTAAGAAAAGATTTCATAATTGTTAGATAAAGACTTAGGTTTTTTTATAGGTTAATCTTAAGATAACCTAAGTTATATTGTATTAAGTACAATTTAGTAATTTTGTTATTTTGTTGTGTTCTCTTCTAATCATACCAAATTGCTATAAAAATAAGTGTCCAATCCTATTCAATTCTGTTAAGTCCAGTTTTGTCCCGTTTTGTCCATCCGCCAAACGGTGCCTATATGTCCTTGGTTGATATGTTGTCTTTGTGACTTCTGTATGAAAGACGATAATTGGACTATAACTATTGTATGGAAGATTATAGTTAGAACATAACATTGTATGAAAGACTATCGTTGGACCACAACAATTAAGAGTATGGTTAGACTATAATAATGCGGGTGTAAGACGGGTTGGACAATAACATTCACATGTGTAAGTGTTATCTTAGGAACGCACTAAGCTTTGTGATTACTCGTTCAATTTAAATGTTTTCAGATTGTATTGGTAGTAAGGGATAGGATGCAACCTGACTATATCGCATCAATGTGATTTGTTTTGGAGACTTCCGCTAACATGATTGATTATCATTATCTCTCTGATTTTGAAAACGATAGGACATGTTTTCGAACAAATGTTGTTTTATTGTACTTTGGGAAATGGATTTTGGTTGATTACTCTTAATTTTTAAAAATGAAAATTTTAGTTGAAACTTTATGACATTACAAGTTAGTATCAGAGCCTTGGTTTGAGGGATTTGAGCTAGCACTTGATGCGCCTGAACTCAAATCGAGGTCTTAGAGATTTTTATCAAATATTTTCTAAACTTTTTTAAAATAGAAAAAGAATGTGATGCATACAGTTAGCTAGAACTTAAGAAAGGAAAGCGATTCCCAACTATAGATTATAAAAATCGGGTCAGCACACATTGTAGAGATAAATCGAGACCAAACATGTATCGATTTGACTACTTGAGAAAAAATACAGATAGGACCGGAGAGATACTGTATTGTTGTGCCTATTACAATATAATGATATTGTATTAGGGCACAAGTATAATAATTGTATGCTAGATTGTTCTTATTTTCTTTTGGCAGGTTGGGGGTATGATGAGATCAGCTGTTGCACAGTATTGATTGTTTCAGGCCTAATGCCGCTGAGGCAACAGGAAGTTCATAACGATAAATTTTCAAGGCTTGCTGGCAGCAAGTGAAACCTGCCAATATAAATTTATTTACTTGCAGAAAATTTATTATGGTAGTCAGATGATGTAATGTTATTTATTGGGTCATTACCAAATAAATATTCATGTTTTTTTTTTTTTTTTTTTTTTTTTTTTTTTTTTTTTTGCTTCTGCATCTTAATTAAATTGAGGTTTTAGGTAAAATATGGCGAGTACAAAATGTATCTTCTCAGAGGGTTTATGTCATACGTTGGTAATTAGTATTAGTATGGGAGTAAATTACACGACTGATCCTTATGGTTTGAGGTAATTTGCGCGTTTGGTATCTAATTTTTTTTTTTTTTTTTTTAACTTGGAAAGTCCATACTGTTTGTTTTTGTTACGGGCTTGATCCATACTGTTTGTTTTTGTTACACGCTGTCTTACCTAAAATGATTACTAGTTAAATAGAAAAAAATGGTAGGATAAATAAGATAAGGTGATAAGGATGAGGTTGAGGGTGTGTTTATTTAAATAAACTAAAAAATCAAGACTAAAATAGTCTTTTTAGGTAAGAGAGACCAAACGCGTAACAAAAACAAACAACAAGGATCTTCTAAATTAAAAGAATAAGTTAAGACCAAAAATACAAATTACCCGTACCATTAGTGTAATTTTGTTCAAAATTAGTTACTCACATTATTTCATATATATATATATATATATATATATATATATATATATATATATATATATATATATATATATATATATATATATATATATATATATATATATATATATATATATATATATATATATTATTTTCATCACCACCGGCCTATCTGATCTCAGCCCACAGTGAGAAAAGGCTAGCGGTCTTCCTCCTAAGGCCCAGCAAATTGAGATGGGCTTGGGCTACTTTATATTTTATTTTAATTGCTATTATCAAATGCGTATGATGTTGCTTGCTTGATTTAATTATATTTACAAAACAATCGAAAATTATAAATCGTGTTTTAAGTTAAAATATTTATTTAAAACACAATTTAAAATGGTTTTCGAAATTTTTAAAATCGTATTAACTTAAATGGCGTTTGAGGAATATACTTATATGCATATAATATACTTGTGACACATTGGTTTTGTAAAATGATATTATACAACATTAATTAAATACTTTAATACTCAATCAAAAGTTGGAACGACTTCTATGTATATTTTGAAAATAATATTTCTACCAAAATTTCGTCATTACCTTTAGACAAACTGGATAAATCCATACTGACGTGACCATAAAAAATTGCCCAAAATATATAACTCTGAGACATGCTAAAAACATTATAATGCTAATACAAGAGTGTTGCAAAACCCACATCAAACGCCTTCAATACATCATATAAATATACGGTCAAAGGAGACTATTAATATTCCACTCATAACTTCTATTTATAAAAGTCTCATGTAACTTCTACACACATCAACTCTCCTACCCAAGGCTAAGCTACATGTTCACAGAATACATAATTTTAAAACAAAATACGTAAGACGAAACATCTTGTGATTACATGAGTTTTAGACTCATCAAAATTTCAAAATAATTCACAATTATGATTTAAATCAACTTCATGTATCAAAATACATTTACAAAGCAACATATATCTATCCTAATAAATAAGAATGATTTTGCCAGATGTCCTTCTCTCATTCAATTTGCCACATGTCATTTTGTCATAATTTAGAGATATATTTATTTTCCACTTGTCATTTATTTCATTTTCCATTTCTAATATATTATTAATTAGTTTCCATAAATTAAACCTACCATAATGATGTTAATTTCAAATTTTAAATTTTGAATTTCAATTTCAATTTCAAATAAATTTACAGTTTAAACCTTTGTGTTTAACATTTTATTATAATTAACCTATTTAGTATACGGGTTTGATAACTAAACAATAATTTTAATTTATTTATCTTTTGCATGTTTTTTTTCTCATAATTTTTATTTATTTCAAATTTCGAATTCAAATAAACTTCTTATTTAATCGTTTCTATTTAACATTTTGTTTTAATCAACCCGTATAATATACGGGTTTCACAACTAGTAATAGAAATCAATTAAAGCTCACGAGCCTCTTTATAACAGACTCCTAAAATAGAGAGAACGATTCCACTATGGTAAGATATCTAGGTAAACTTTAAAGATAGAAGGAATAAATCTAATAAATCTAATACATCAATATATCTTAATTACTCCTAAGATGGAATGAATAAATCCATAACATCAAGGTATCTAATTAAATCCCAAAGTAGGATGAAACGAATTCAACCCATTAAGTCTCGACATCTACTTGGCGATAATAGGCTAGACATTACAACAATAAATGAATTATTGACTAACAATCAAAACTCAATCAAAACACAACTTGGCCAAACTCAACTATCGTTGTACTTTAGAACAATAACTCATAGCAATACAATAAAACATTTTCAATATTTAAACAAAGAAATACTCAAAAACTAAATCAAGTTGCTATAAAACTTTGTTGTAAGAGAAAATATTGTTTGTCACTTACCCATTAAAAAATTCCACATCTACTCTATTTAATTCCAATAGATTTCATCTATCATCAATACAAGATCCCCCAACCATTTCATATCATTACTAGGCACTTATTTACCTAAGTATCCTTTTCATAAATTTGTGCTCATCACTTTACACTAACTTTCTAGATTATGAGAACTTACTTTAAAAAACAACAATATACTTTATCTAGTTGTGTTTTGCATAATTTGGATTCATTATAATACTAAACTAATTGTATCATAAAGTTCTAAGTACCATATTCAATTTAATTCTCATATTTCAAAAATAGAAATCTACTTTCTTTTTACTCTCTCTTTATATTAGCAAAATGCATCAAATAATTATATAATGAGTATGTTAATCTAGTTATTCTAACATTATTCCAGATCCATTTCAATATTAAGTTTTATAATATCATAATAACCTTTTTTTTTTTTTTTTTTTTTTTTTTTTTTTTTGACATTTTTAGCATTTTTGTCCCACTTACAACCACTTCGCCATTTTCTCGCATAAGATTGATTATACTCCATGAATCAATTTCCATTTTGGCAATTTTTAAATTTTCTCATTTAAGCATCATACTTTCCCGAAATATGTTTTCCTTAAGTTTTAGGATGTCATACTTAAAGTTTTAAGTTTATTACCTTATTATAAGTTCATACTGATGGTTAGATATCAAAACATCTTTCATTTTACCCTTTTATGCCATTTATAGTAATTTGACTTGTTAAAGTTTTTTAAAAGTAGAAACAATAAACTTGTTATTTTCTATATAATGTTGACCAATATGTTCCCAACACTTTATAATTAACATTCCAAGTCTATTGTATCATCTCTTGTACCTTTATGAAAAAAAATATAAATTTTAGGTTAATCGCCCAAATTATGGTCATTTTTAAACTACAATAAATAATGACTTATTTCTTGAACCAAAATTGTTACTATTATTATTATTATTATTATATTTTTTTATTTTCTTATTAAAGAATCATATTATTCAAGTTTAGTCATTTCCCAATACTTTTATTTTTCATGCTTAAAATGACATCTTACTTTTAAATTCACCAATTTTAAGTCATCAATCGTTTATAAAGTTTCCAAGTTGTGACTTGTACTTGACGTGCCTTAAATTTTGGATCTCATGATCCTTTGTATAATCAAGATGAGAGATCGTTGAACCTGAGTAGAAACACACACAAGTAAGCCATTCACCGAGGGGTTCCCGAAAGAATGTCCCGATGATAAAGTTAGAAGACGGTATATGTAGCTCTTAATCATAATAAAATGATGGTTTCTTGTTTATGTACCTTTGATGATCCGCTGAGGCTACCTTTATATTCTTCTTCCTCGAGAAATAGCAATCCGGTGTGTATAGCACAGACGATGGTCTAATCGCCATTAATGCCCTCGTTACCGAAGGTACAACAGTGGTACTAAGGAGAGGTCATTAGTCAGACCATTTAGTTATTTGTGAGTTGTCATGAGGCTTAAGTACAATACGACCTGTATAGTGATAGGACTGTTGCCTGTGCTATCTGTTGCTTGAGCTTAATGTTCACTCATTTAACCGACCTTGCTTGTTTGTATGGAGCTTCATTCATCGACATGGAGAGCCAAAAATCGGTTCAGGTTTTATGGTTTGGAGGAACATACATCGATAATCAGGTTTATAGCTCACTAAGTCCCCTTAGTTAGAGTTGTTAAGTGGCAATTCGAACTATATGTTTTGCTATGGGGGTTTTCTTAGGCAACGTATAAGCTCAAATATCGTCATAAGTACTTGATTGGATGGTTCCTCACCTCTGCCTTCCATCATGTTTCTATAACACCCAATGTCACTTTAAAGCGACGAAGTCTCTATTCTCCTTATAAAATCGAAGGGGAAATCAACATTTTTTCCTTTGCGAGTGTTCCTTCATCATCTTTTCATCTACGTATTCTTGACTTTTTTGATAAATTTCACTCTATTAATTTCCATGGCCAAAGATAATTTCTGGATTCATACTACACTATCCATCCTTACCCAGAAAAGCCTAAATGATAAGGTGAATACATTTCGTATCGATCCCCAATTTTGCCCCCAACTTCCTTCCGAGAATCAAACAATCACCAATCCTCCGCTTGGATGTGTTGGGATGTACTCTATCTTCTTCAAATCAGGTTTGTGTCTCCCGTACTTTCTATTTCTAAGAATTGTACTCGATTACTACGAAATCCACATCGCTCAAGTAACTCCTAATGGTTTCTGAAAGATCATGTGCTATGTGTTGTTGTGTATAGCCCTGGATATTCCTCCAACCCTCTCCTTGTTTCATCATCTCTATGTGACAGTGGTTACTAATGACTGTATCTTATTATCCTTTCATTGTGGAGGAATCCATATCTACGAAGGTCTTCCTTCATCAATCAAGAAGTGGAAAAAAGTGTTTTTCTTTGTTGACGCCTCAACGTTTACCAACAGTATGCAATTTGGCAGTTTGGTGTACCGAAATTTCGACGCTGACCCAGAGTTGAGCGTCACTGAGCGCGACATCATCAAGAGGCTTATTGCCAATTATGTGGTTTGGTTTGATCCTGATGAATCGAAACTAGACTTAGCCAATTTGGGAAGCTCTTGGGGGAGTTCTTCGAAACCCTCCATTCCCGTTCTAAGGGGAGGTGATATTTTGTTGTTACAACGGCTTCATAAAAAGCTTTGATCCAAAACTATCAAAGGGACTGATAAGCCAGTTACCAGGTCTTACCCTTATTTTGATGCTGATACCACATTTAAGTCTGAATCAAGCATTAATTCCTCTCTCTAAGGTAAACCGACCGACTTCCTCGGTACTTCTATTGTCTATTCTGACACCATGCTTACCAAGACCGACCTTCCCCATGACAAGACTCCCATAGTTCTTTTTAAAACGAGCCTGAAAGGCAAAACCTCGAACCTAAAGGGGGGGGGGGGAAGCTAGTCCTACCAAGGTCGGTAAGCAAAATTCTGTCTCTTCATAACCTTTTAGTTGGCCGTTTTGAAGACGCTTCACTCTAACCTTCTCCAAAGTGATCACATACTTCCTGCTTTTCGAAACCTCAAGACTAAGGTCCCGAGGGTATTGCTCCCATCCTTTCACTTGATAGTAATCCTAAATCTTCTGAGCCCATTCGTGATTTTCCTATGATTTCCGATCCTGATCTTACTACCGCCATTAATGCTATCCTTGCCTTTCCTTAATCCCCTATTCCCCCTACTTCGATCTTGCTTCCATTTAATCAGATTCTCCCATCATTAATACCACCCCTCTTCATGGTATTGCCAAATCTCTCCCTCAAAGGAGTAGGCTTTCCAGGTGTATGTTCCATCATCAATTATTTGGTTCCACTGTTTCTTGTATTTTTTATTTAGCTCATGCTTCAATAGTTTCTCATACTTCTGCTTCAACAATCCATCCTACTTTTGCTTCAACAATTCATTCTACTTCTTCATCTCCTTTCAGTAGATCTGCTCTGAAGTGTAATGGATTGTCTTTAGGCCTCCTTGATACTATTGACCTAGATTCACTAATTCCTTATGTGGATTCATCAGAGTTTAATTATGTCGATCGTCTCCTGAATGCTTCTACCTCTACACTTTCGGTTCCTATAAAAATAGGTAAGCGTTAGGGTGCAAAGTTCTCCTTGGATGTGGTTTACCCTCTTATGATGTGTAATGGGTTGAGTCTTTCCTATAAATAAGAAGTAAGTGACTCCTATTTATGTAAGAACCATTATGGAACCTATTTGATGTAAGATTAGACTAGTGAGAGTATTATTACTTACCCACTTGTAATAGTTTACTAGTTCTAATGGTGCTTAAACGATTTTATTTAATCTTTGTGTTCTTCATGATTGATTGATTCAATTGATCTTTACTATTCTGCACATTTCATCATATCTGGTTAACTACAATTGGTATCAGAGTGGGTGTTCTTGAAGTTCTCGAGAATTTGATCCATGATGACAACATGATTTGGTGAAGCACAAATTGTTGTAAGTTCTTCATTTTTTAGAGTGTTTTGATTCTAGAAATCGAATTAGTTCTTTGATCTTCATTCAAATTCGATTTTCTCTCTCTAGAATTCATGTGATTTTTTCTTTCTTTCTCTAGAATTCATATCGAAATCACTTTCTCTCTCTAGAAATTCATTTGAAATTGCTTTCTCTTTCTATAGATTTCCTTCATAATCACTTTCCTTCTCTAGAAATATTCAAGTTCCTCTGATCTTTCATTTTTTATTCGAAATGGAAAAGGATTCGTGTGAACTATGGTTTGTATTTCATGGAAATGATCCACATCCTTATAGTTTTGATGAACTTATCAAGAAATTTACAACCCGGCATTTTAAACAAAATTCAATCATTTCTTGTGGAAAAAGTAATAAATATGGAAAGATGATTGGTTATCCTCTTGATCATGATAATCATAAAGTTTTGCTTAATTGATTGGTTACAACTTATCATGAAAGAAGAAGGAAGAAGAAAGAAGATGAAATCATTAAAGGAATTCTTCTTGATGAATGCAAATATGGTGTCAATGTTCTTGCACTTTACCCGGATGATCATGATGTTCAAGATAAAGGAATTTAATGTGAATTTGATGAAGTTGTGAAAGTTTTTTGTTCAACTGGAGTTCAAATCGATGATTGCTTGAGTTCTTGTGATTCGTTTGAAAGAATGGTGCCATATAGAAATCCTTCAATCCAGAAAGTTCAAATGTATCAAACTCCAAAAGATTTAATTCAAAATTGCAAAGTTGAAGTTGTGAAGAATGATATTGTTCTTGAATTCAAAACTTCAAGATCCAAAAAAAAAATGAAGAAGAAGATAACAAAACAAAAACATTTGGGTTTCTAAGCAAATTTCTTTAAATGTCGTCTTAAAGCCGAAATCAATGAAGCAAATTTGGGTTCCTAAGCAACAATCATCAAATGTTGCAATGATTTCGAATTTGAAGCCCAAAATTGTTGAAGATTCTCAAAATTATTACGAAGATGGAGTTAGATCTTGGAAAAATGAGAAAAATGGATTGTATAATGTACATCATGGGTGGTACAGTGTGTAATTGGGTAATTTTCTATTTCCAACCAAGGAACAAAGATCTTCAATGATCGATTTGAGTATTACAAATAGAAAAGGATTATCAAGAAGATTTCTCAAATTCTCATATGGATTCCAAAAATTCATGTTGAGATCGATACCTTGCTTTTTTAAGATTCGATGATGGACGATCCGTGATTTCTTGAAATTTGAATTCAATCATATTTTCAATTTGTGGGTTCGTTATTGGTTTCTGATCATTTTGACTCATTGGATCTAATTTGTTTCAAGCCCCATTGCTGATCTGATATTTTTTTTTATTCATTTGATCCAAAACTTGAGCCCATACCAATTCAATACTATTCATCTATATTTTCTTTTAGCCCGAACTTTATGATTCGTTCACTATTCATCTTTTAGTCCCGATATCTTGCACTCTCTGATTTCTGACTTTCATAAAAGGGGATGTTTTTTTTGCTTTCGATCGATTTGTCATGTTAGGGTGCAAACTCACTCTTGGATGCAATAGTTCTTACCCTCTTGTATTGTGTAATGAGTTGTCTTTCCTTTATAAGGAAGTGAGTGACACTCATTTTATGCAATGTTCATTTTTGAGTGTTAGACTACAGATAGAATTGTACAAGACCCACTTTGTATTTACTTTCTAGATCTAATGAGAGCTTAAAATAGATTTATTACTCCTCGTGTTCTTGATTCTTATGATGATTCACTAGATCATATCGATTTCACATATGTCATCAAAATCGACACCACTACAATTGGTATCAGAGAGGGTGTTATTGATTTGATCAAGAGTTGATCCATGATGACATTCTAGATTTGGTGATTCTTCATCGTGTTTTGATATTTATTTTTTAGAGGGTTTTTGGATTCTAGAAATCAAATTCATACTTGATTCAGTTCATTTTTCGATTTTTTCACTAGAATTCAAGTGATTTTTGCTTTGTCTCTCTAGAAAACCCATTGAAAATCACTTTCTCTCTCTAGAAGAACTCAAGATATTATCAATTGATCAAAGATGGTGTACTTGCATTATGATTCTTGGGTTGTGATCATTGAAGATGTCAAATACAAAGTCAATAAAAATCAATTCTATGGATTATTGTTGAAAGGTGGCTTGATTTCATTAAGTACTATGGTTTCATATGTAGGTTTGAAGGATGATCATGGAAGACTCAACCACTTACAAATTTTGGATGCTTGGTTGAAATTTCCATGAACATGTTATCTTGGAGGGAAAATCAAAAGGAAGGAGAAGAAAAAGATTTGTTTAATAAGAAATACATTTCTCTAATTGAAAACCCAAGTGATCTTCATGCTTTTAAGTATGTTGAAGTTCAAGATTATGGAGTTCAATGTGATGTTCTTGAAGTTCATGAAAGAAGATTCAAGTTGATTCTCATGAAGATGAAAAAGTTTTTTGCTCGATTGGTGTTCAAACCGATGATATTTTGTGTTATTGTGATTCGTTTGAAGGAATGATTCCTTATCGAAAGCCGTTAATCCAAGAAATTCACAAATATCAAACTCCAAAATATACGATCCAAACTTGTCAATTTGAAGTTTTGGGAAATGGGTTTGTACATGAATTCAAATCTTCACGTTCCAAGAATATGAAAAAGAAAGAGAAGAAGAAGATTAATCATAAAAAAGCGGGTTTATTCACAAAAATCGTCAAATGTTGTTGTGAAGCCTAAATTCATGAAACAACTTTGGGTTCCAAAGCAACAATCTCAAATGTTGCATTAAATTTGAAGTCAAACCCAAACGTATTGATGGTTCTTGTGAAGATGTTCTTAGATCTTTGAAGAACACGAAGAATGACGTGTATAAAATTTGATTCGTTCGTTGCAAATGGAACTCAGATTGTCAAAAAGGTATCACAAATTCTCATATGGATTTCCAAACCTCCATGATTTCGATTTGTGTTTTGCATTTTTCATTTTTTTTTATCATTTTGTCTCATTGGATCAAATCCGTTTCTACCCCCATTGATTGATCTAATTATTTTTGTTTCGATCAAAATCCCAAAATCAAAATCATTCACCAAAAATTCATTTTAATTATTGTTCATTGATCCAAAGTTTGAAGCCCATCTTATATATTTGGTCCATTTACTATTCATTTAAGTCATCTGGAAACTCAAATCAATAAACAATTCTTAAATCGGTGGCTTATCATCTTTCATCGAGTAATCCGAATCATCCTTGAACACTTTTCTATATCGATCAAATATCTTGATTGACACTCGTTTCAATCTTCTTTACTCAATGTATTCTTCAGTATCGTGAATTTAAAATTTTCGTCATTGTGGATTAAATTGTTCTTCTGTGTTGATTTTTTATCGACATTTACTCAAGAACAGATGAAGAACAAGATATTCATCAATGAATCTATAGGTTTGATATAAAATTGTTTTGAAAAAGTCGATTAGTTGTTTGTTGATAATTGATTTTAAGAGTCAAACAAAAAAGTCAAAGAAAAAAGAAATTTTGATTCGACATTAGTTTGTTGATGATTGAGAAAACTGGAATGAAAATCGAATCAGATAGTATCGAATAATTGAAAATCAAACCAGTCGATATTTTCGACTGGTTTGTTTGATTGATTGGATTGGAATCGATGTCCAATTTGCTATCGAATGGTTATGTCGACAACGAAGGCTTCGTTATTGATTGAATATGGAATCGAAATCGAAGGGTCTGCATATGGATTGATGTTGAGGGGGTTTAAGTTGATTTCAAACTGGATGATTCCGAAAATGAGTTTGACTTAGCAGTTGTTGCGTTTTGTTTCGTTATCTACTGGGTTTTGATGTTAATACAGAAGTACACAATCAACAAAGTAATGAAATAAAACAAACTAAATTCAGATATATTCAATATACAAGAATCAAATTTACAGAAAACATACTTGTTTGATGATTACACAGAAATATAACTACGAAATTGAAGAGATTGAGGCATGCTTTAGCAGTGTCCTAAGATAGAAATTTCCCTGGGATGGGTCTGTCTTGAGGATACAACAATCCAATTCAAGAACAGATCTTGAATCTGTCGAAATTCACCATGATCCCTTTGGAAAGATAGACGATTTTTGAGAGAAAGATTGTGTGTTTATTAGCCTTCAAATTCTATCCAGATCCTTTCATTTATAGGCTTCTAATGGTGGTTGTAAACCACCAACCGAAATTAACTGTCAAAAACTGTCTGCAGTTAATCCTTTATTTAACAAAATTTGTTTTTCACTGAATTAATAAAAAGATTAATTAAGGACTAATTAATTTTGGATTATATATTAAAAAATATTATTTAGTCAAGAAGAGCCCAAGAGCCCCAAGGCCCAAGGCCCTATCTTTGACCATTAATATTTAATAATCCAAGCCTACTACTAGCCCAATTAGACTAGTCCAACACCACAACCCAAACCCACTTTGCTTAACCCATTACTCGGTCCATTTGAATAAATGAGTGGGACAAGCTTTATAAGGTGGGGAAAGGTTTCCTCTTCCACCAATGTGGGATAAGTCCCATATTGTAATTTTATAGAGAAAAGTTCCAACAATACCCCACATTTTCTATTCAAACTCCACGAATACCCTACATTTGAATAGAAAATAAGTGAACTTTGATATTCAAATAAGGGAAGTAAGATATGACATGCATCTGAATAGGTGTTGGAAAACTTGAACCTTTCATAGTGAGTACTAATTGGATCTACTTTGTGGGTAGTGAACTAGAGTCTTGAACTAACCACTTTTTATAGTTGAATAAAAAACAAGAAGTATCACACATATCATATCTAAGCATGGTTCATTTCTTACCGTTGTGTTCTTTTCGGTCGTGAACAATCCTTTCTTCATGAGACTTTTAGAGAGCTTAGCCATATCAGCTCCCAAAGATGCGACCTCACATCCATCTCACATAGGTAATGCTAATCTGGAACAATCCGTACTATTCCACTATAGAAGCTATCAGCATTATTAAGAATAAAGAATTCATCTCTATATCATCAATGGAAAAACACAAAATAGATATCATAGGAGTGAGCATACCTTGGTGTTGGTGGTTCTTTGAGTCTTCCCCAACTAGTTGTCCTATTGAACCTAGACCATGGGATCTCCAATGTTGCTAGGTTAGGTTTCCGCTAGGTGGTGACTCATTGTGTTGGTTTTAAGCCCATTCCCCTCGATATGAAGAGAACTTGCTCTCTACAAAGGCCTTTTGTCAAGGGATCAGCTATATTTTCCTTTGACTTTATGTAACTAATGGAAATAATTCCATTCTTCAGCAAGTCTCTTATTGTAATATGTTTGCGCCTAATGTGTCTCGACTTGCCATTATATATATATATATATATATATATATATATATATATATATATATATATATATATATATATATGAATTTGTGCTCTAGTAAGAGCAGCCATACTATCACAATGTATGGCAATGGCAGTAACAGGTTGAGGCCACAGAGGAATACCCTCTAGGAAGCTTTTAAGCCATTCAGCTTCTTCAGCAGCTTTGTCTAAAGCAACGAACTCTACTTCCATTGTAGAACGAGTACTCACAGTTTGCTTAGATGATTTCCAAGAGATAGCAGCTCCACCAAGAGTGAACACATATCCACTTGTAGATTTTGCCTCTGAAGTATTGGAAATCCAATTTGCATCACAATACCCTTCAAGAACAGGAGGATATTTTGTGTAATGCAGTCCATAATTCATTGCATGCTTTAAATATCTAAGCACTCTCACTAATGCATACCAATGATCTTTTCCAGGATTGTGGGAGTAATGACTCAATCTACTTACACTATAAGCCAAGTCCGGTCTAGTACAATTCATAATATACATTAAGCTACCAAGAACTTGAGTATATTCTAACTGAGCTACACTATCACCTTTATTCTTCTTAAGATGACTTGAAGGATCAAAAAGGGTGACTACCAGCTTGTCATCATAGTGTCCAAACTTCTTAAGTACACTTTCAATATAATGGGACTGAGTTAGAGTATAACCATCAGATCTTCTTTGAACTCTTACACCAAGGATCACATCTACTACTCCCAAGTCCTTCATGGAAAAGGAGGAGTGTAGCATTTTCTTGGTTTGATTGATCACACCCAAATTAGTAACCATTATAAGCATATCATCCACATACAAGCATATGATGATACAAGCATTCTTGTATTGTTTGACATAAAGACATTTATCACATTCATTAATTCTAAATCCATTAGAGAGTAATGTGTTGTCAAACTTCTCATGCCATTGCTTTGGAGCCTGTTTTAGTCCATAAAGTGATCTAACTAACTTACAAACTTTGTTTTCTTGACCCTTAACCACAAACCCTTCAGGTTGGTTCATATATATCTCTTCATCTAGTTCACCATACAAGAAGGCAGTTTTCACATCCATTTGGTGTATTTCCAAATTGTGAATGGATGCAATTGCTACTAATGTGCGAATTGATGTAATTCTTGTAACAGGTGAATAAGTGTCAAAGAAGTCTTGACCCTCTTTTTGACGATACCCTTTAGCCACTAAACGAGCTTTGTACTTCTCAATGGTACCATCAGGTCTAAACTTCTTGAATATCCATTTGTGCCCAATTGGTTTTTGCCCAAGTGGCAAATCTACCAATTTCCAAGTGTTATTCTGCATAATGGAATCAATCTCACTTTTGATTGCCTCTTTCCAAAAGGGAGCTTCAGACAAATCCATAACATCCTTGTAGGTTTGTGGTTCCTTATTCACTACATAAGTCATGTAATCAGGTCCAAAATCTTTGGCTATTTTGCCCCGTTTGCTTCTTCTGGGTTCTAAGTTTTCTTCTTGAACCTTAGAAGAGCTCTCTTCATTTGATTGTAAACTTTTGTCTGAAATGGTATCATTTAGTCCATCATCTAGAGGTCTTTTCCTAGAGCAGGTAACCTCTTTCTCTTTATCCTTAAAAGGAAAAATATTTTCAAAGAATTCAGCCTCTGCTGATTCCATGATGGTTTGGTTATGGATATCATCAACATGTGATTTAAACACAAGAAACCTATAGGCTGCACTATTCATGGCAGGGCCAAGATAGATGCAATCTATGGTTTTTGGTCCAAGTTTAGTCCTCTTAGGAAGAGGTACTTGTACCTTAGCAAGGCAACCCCACACTTTCATCCTTTTATAAGAGGGTAACCTCCCTTTCCATAGATGATAGGGTGATTTATCACTCCTTTTATGAGGAATTCTATTAAGTATTGAATTTGCTGCAAGACATGCTTCTCCCCACAGATTATATGGTGCTCCAGAAGTAATTAACATTGAATTAATCATGTTTTTCAATGTTCTATTCTTTCTTTTTGCCACTCCATTTTGTTGGGGAGTATATGGAGCAGTTGTTTGATGTATAATACCATTTAAAGAACAAAATTCAGCAAAGTCTTTGGATTCATATTCTCCTCCTCGACCAGACCTTAGAATTTTGATCTTTTTGTCAAGTTGATTTTCAACTTCAGCCTTGTAATTCTTAAAATAATTCAAGGCTTCATATTTGGTATTTAACAAATAAATATAACAATACTTGCTACAATCATCAATAAAGGATATATAATAATTCTTTCCTCCTCTTGTAGGTGTTGCTCTAAAATCACATAAATCAGAGTGGATAAAGCCAAGTATTTCATTAGATTTTTCAACTGATTTATGAGGATGTTGTGAAAATTTTGATTCTACACAAACCTCACATTTTAAATTTTTATCTAATGAACATTTTGGTAACATGCCAAGTTTTGCCATTCTTTAAATAGAACGAAAATTGACATGTCCCAAACGAGGATGCCACAAAATTGAAGGATCAAGCATATACATAGAAGATGGGCTAGTAGTACCCATTATTGCATTAACATTATTATTGGTTACATCATTGTTTGGTGTTTCAACACCATAGTACAAAGGTAAGACACTGACTTTGAAGAGACCCTCACTAAGGTATCCCTTTCCAACATACACCCCACCCTTGGTGAGAACAAACTTATCAGAGTCAAATACAAGTTTGAAACCTTTGTTACTAAGAATAGGACCAGAAATCAAATTCTTAGTAATTTCAGGAACATGCAAAACATCACTTAAAATGAGTTCTTTTTCAGAAGTCAGTTGTAGCTTCACTTTTCCCTTTCCTTCAACTTTTGCAGTAGAGCCATTCCCCATAAACATTGGTTCAGAATCTGAGACTTTCTAGTATGTAGAAAACATGGTTCGGGAGTTGCAAATGTGCCTTGTGGCTCCAGTATCAATCCACCAATCCACACAATTGCTAACCATGTTGGTTTGAATCACAACAACAAACTGATTTGGTGATTCAACCATGTTGGCTTGACCAGAATTTCCTCCACCAGAATGGCCACCGTTGTTTCCATTGTTCCCTCCATTATTTCCTCCATTGTTTCCTCCTTGACCCCTCCTGAATCTGCAATCTTTGGCCTTGTGTCCCATTTTGCCACAAACATAACATGGACCAGAATTCTTCTTGAAATTCTTCTTGTTAGGGCCATAATTTTTGCCATCTTTGGAAGAGTTTTTGGAGCCTTGCTTCCCTTTCTTGTTGTTGTGCTTTGTCCTTGAAGTACTTGTTTCTCCAACAAAGTTTGCACTTGGTTCCAAGGAATTTGCATCTGCCTTCTCATTCAATCTGTTATCTTCTTACACACGAATTCTCAACACAAGTTGCTCAAAACTCATGTCATCAGTTAAGTGTTTAAGATATAGTTTGAAATTCTTCCAAGAAGGAGGAAGTTTTTCAATGATTGCACGAACAAGAAAGTTAGAGTTTATACCCATACCTTCAACTTCAAGGTCATGTGCAATGACTTGAATTTCCTCCACTTGTTTGAGGACAGATTTGGTATCCACCATCTTGAAATTCATGAATTTTCCAATCACGAATTTCTTGGAACATGCCACTTCTGTTTTGTATTTCTTTTCTAGTGATTCCCATATCTCTCTTGCAGTAGTCATGGTAGAGTAGATATTATAGAGAGAATCATCCAGAGCATTCAAAATATAATTTCTGCAATTATATTCATTTATGTTCTAAGTTTCCACTGGCCTTTGATGTTCTGCCAATTGGGCTTCACTGGGTGGTGTTGTTCCTTCTGCAGTGGTTATACCAACAGGAGGAGAAGGGGAGTCATCAGTGAGAATAATGGAAACATGAAGAGTTGTTAGATAAAACAACATCTTCTGTTGCCATCTCCGGAAATCTGAGCCTTTGAATTTCTCAGGCTTTTCCACATGTGTTTTGATGATGGAATTTTGATCCATTCTTCACTCTTTGATTTCTGTCTTAGAATGTTAATACAGAAGTACACAATCAACAAAGTAATGAAATAAAACAAACTAAATTCATATATATTCAATATATAAGAATCAAATTTACAGAAAACATACTTGTTTGATGATTACATAGAAATATAACTACGAAATTGAAGAGATTGAGGCCTGCTTTAGCAGTGTCTTAAGACAAAAATTTCCCTGGGATGGGTCAATCTTGAGGATACAACAATCCAATTCAAGAACAGATCTTGAATCTATCGAAATTCACCATGATCCCTTTGGAAAGATAGACGATTTTTGAGAGAAAGATTGTGTGTTTATTAGCCTTCAAATTCTGTCCAGATCCTTTCATTTATAGGCTTCTAATGGTGGTTGTAAACCACCAACCGAAATTAACTGTCAAAAACTGTCTGCAGTTAATCCTTTATTTAACAAAATTTGTTTTTCACTGAATTAATAAAAAGATTAATTAAGGACTAATTAATTTCGGAGTATATATTAAAAAATATTATTTAGTCAAGAAGAGCCCAAGAGCCCCAAGGCCCAAGGCCCTATCTTTGACCATTAATATTTAATAATCCAAGCCTACTACTAGCCCAATTAGACTAGTCCAACACCACAACCCAAACCCACTTTGCTTAACCCATTACTTGGTCCATTTGTATAAATGAGCGGGACAAGCTTTATAAGGTGGGGAAAGGTTTCGTCTTCCACCAATGTGGGATAAGTCCCATATTGTAATTTTATAGAGAAAAGTTCCAACATTTGATACAAGAAGAATTAATATCGTTATCTTGTTATCAATTTCAATGAATTCGATGGGATGCGTTTAATTGGAAAGTTTTGGATTGTTGAAACTTCAATCGGTTTGAAAATGGGTTTCGATACAAGGAGATTGAAGTGACAATGAGTTTAGAAATCAAGAACTTAGAATAAAAAGAGAATGATAATTGGTTCGAAGGTTGATTGTTGAAAGAGATGGATTAGGTTGATAGATTTGGAAGGCAAACGGTTCATTAATGAAGGGTTGTTCAATGTCAATGGCTCTGCACTAAAAGCGAAGTCCCTGTAATGAAACCGAAGAAATGGATCGATAGTTTATTTGGGTACCTGTAATGTCGATAGTTTGTTTTCGAAAGGTTGATCCACTGTCGAGGACCGTGAGTGATTCGTTATCGATGACCATCTGTGCTTCAATGAAGGGTTGATGTTTGTTAGCAAAGGGTTGTAGTTTGTTAGCGAGGGTTATTGAGATGAAAATCGAAGGTTGTTCCTCATATGCATCAAAGAAACGAAATGGGGAAAAACACAAACTTTTTGATTTGGGACCCTAGTCTTTTAACGGTTTGGCAGAAATGGTCAACATTATAATTGAAGTAAAATTTGTGAAGAAGGAACAAGTTCTCATTTAGTCCCTACAGTTTTGACATGTTGGTAGAACCTACCCAACTTCGAAATAGGACTGGCAATTCTGAGAAATGGAGAAATTACAGTTCAACCCTTGCAGTTAATCTGAACTAAAGCTTTATACCCAGTTTCGCAATTGGGGGAGTGTTTCCATCTTAGATTGTTTTTGGCCCAATAGACCCTGCAGAAATTTGAAAGTGGCAGTTTTTACCCGTATTTACGGAATTCTTGCAACTCTCACCCAAAAGTCGAAAATTTTCATAAATTTGGAAATTTTTGGTGACTTTTTCGTGATTGTTTTTCCATTGCAAGTTTTTCGCAGTTTCATTTTTAGCATACATCAAGGGGGAGTTTTGTGAAGATTATTCCTCAGGCGCTTCTCACCCATAATGGGTTTTATAATCATTTTTTGATTATAAAATGGGGGAGAATGAAGAGTGGGTATTCGATGCTTCTGGGCATTCATTTGTGAATTTGAAGTCCAATATTACTTCAAGGGGGAGTTGGTCTTGATCGCGCGAGCTCGTTGGATATTGAAGCAGGGATATCTAATCCTAACTTTGAGGGGGAGAATGTTACGGTGCAAAGTCACTCTTGGATGTCATTAGTGCTTATGCTCTTGTATTGTGTAATGAGTTGTCTTTCCTTTATAAGGAAGTGAGTGAAACTCATTTTATAAAGTGTTCATTTTGAAGTGTTAGACTAGAGAGAAAATTGTACAAGACCCACTTTGTTTTTTCTTTCCAGATCTAATGAGAGCTTAACTAGATTTATTTACTCCTTGTCTTCACGATTATTATGATGATTCACTAGATCATATCAATCCGCATATGTCATCATAATCAACACCACTACATGTCACTAATTGATTTGTTAATTAATTTCTTCACTTGAATCGAAATTGATGAAGGAGCAAAATCTTAAACGAAGTGATTGTTAGTGTTTGCTTTCATTCATGGAAGCTGTTTGATTTTTCGATTTCGTTTGAACAAATATTAGGTTCGATTAATTTTGGTGATTTCGATGAAGTCGGTCAACATAAGAATCCGATAGTGGCAGAAATATATCGAATTGCTTGTTGAATTGAAAGTCAAGTTGGATTTCGCTTGCTAAAATGCTCGATAAAAAATTGGTGTTCTTGTAAAAATGTATTTCGAATTGCTTATTAAATTCAAATTAAGGTCTATTCAAATTTGATATCGAGTGGAAGAAGAGCATTACGAGTGACTGGAGGATGAGTGATTTAAAATCAAATCGAAAATCTGATTTGGGAAGGTTGAGTAGATTTTCACATATATGATGGTTTGGAGAAGTAATTTTGTTTCGATTGTTGCTTGATTATGAACCTTGGGAACGAAAGTCGATTTTTGGAGTCCTAAGCCTGAATGGATGTATGTTTCAAAGTGAGAAACAAAAGCAAATCATTAAAGGGTCGAAATTGATTTGATTAGGTCGAACGTCCATAGGCTTTTGTAACGCCCGGTTCCTGGTACATATTATAAATATGAATTTTTGCACTTTTACTTTGGGACTCGGCGAGTTGGAGGCCCCAACTCGTCCAGTAGAGGAAAAAAATGGATGCGGGTGGAAGAATCTACTCATTGAGTCGGAAGCCCCGACTCGACGAGTAGACCTGTCTGGAAGAAACCCTAAATTTGAGGGTTTGCACCCTATTTAAACAACTTAAAGGGTCTCCACTCTAGCCTCCGTCACCTCAGACCCTCTTCACTAATCCCTAATATAATATTGAGTGCTCTTGAGCTTTTTGTGCCATTTGTGTGTCTTTGAAGCTTGAGAAGAAAGAGGAAGCTTAAGAGATCAAGAGAAAGCAAGTAGATCCAGAGGTTTTGGCACATTCCCAGCTCATTTCAGGTATAAAGTTGATACCTTGACTATTCATTTCTTAGATCTCTATTTAGGGCTAGTTTCTACCTTTTCTAAGTCTTAGTAAAACCATATTCGGGATTGTGTGTATCAATGGAGTTATACTTCAGATCTTGAACATTTGAGGATTCCCATGGCATAAAGGTGCCAACTTTATGGCCATGGGAGTCCCATGCACCATTTAGACTTCATTTTGGGTCTTTATGAGCTAGTTAACCCATGCATGCACGTAAAGTTTGTAACTTTACGTGCTATATCGATCCTAGGATGCCAGATCTATGTTTTGGATGCATTAAGCCCGACTGAAATCGACTGGATATACTTGGATTTTGGGGGAATTGGTGAGTCGTTAATAGGACTTCGCAAGTCGGGTCATGGTTTCCCAACCTTTTCTGTTTCTGATTAATCTGGTTGAGTCTAGAAGAGGACTCAACAGGATGGACGTGAATATGTCAAGGATGAACTCGAAAAGTTCAAGGCAATATCCTAACTTATATGAAGAAGAACTCGATGAGTTCAAGGAAGAACTCAACGAGTCAAGGACTAAACACTTCAACTTGTAGGAAGCAAGACTCGATGATTTCAAAGATGAGCTCGGCGAGTCATGAGCAAAAGGTCCCGATTCTGTATGAAGGAGAACTCGATGAGTTCTTGAAAGACTTGAAGAGTAGGATCGAAGTTCTAGTACTTTGAGGATTATGGAAATCGACGAGTTGGTGGATTAACTCAGCGAGTTGAGTCAACCAGATGTTGAATTTGACCAAAAGTTGACTTTGACCAAGTTGTTGACCTTGAGTTTGACTTTGACCTAAGTTGACCCTTGAAAGGGGTTAAGATTATGAAATGGTAACTAACGAAGGTTTTTATGTGTAGGAGTTTGAGAAGAGTTGATCTTAGCATCGAGGACAGTTCAGTTACTGCACGACATTGAGGTGAGTTACCTTCCAGTAGAAGTGGCTCGAAGGCACCAAGGCCGGCCCACTAGTAAGAGTTATAAAAGAGATAATTGTCTTCGTGATAATATTCTGTTATATTGTTATCTGTTATGATTATGTGCTAGCCTGATATGATGTTCTGTGATAGTAGGGGGCATAGTCCCCATATTCGGTCGATAGGGCCAAGGGGTAGGTTGGGTACCCTGATATGCCTAACAATATGATTATGTTATGTTTTTATGTGGTAGTAATAGGGGTGAAATAATCCCCGTAACTCATTGAGATAAACCGGAGGGGTAGGTCGTGATGGGTTTTGAACATTCTAACACTCCTATGGTGTACATGAAACCCTAGAAACCTTAGATCAATGTTTTCTCTATTATACATGCAAACTTTCTTTATCCAAGGCTTTCATCCTAACTAGCATATAATGGGTATATGTATTACAAAACTTAGTAGAATGACATACCTTTCTTGTAGCTTGGATTCCTTAAGACCTTGTGAGCCTAGCACCCCAAATGTGATGCCTCAATGCTTCACACAACACCACAACTTTTGGAATAACTTGAGAGAAGAACACTCATGCACAAAAATTCGGCTAGCCTTCACCCTTATGTCTTAGTGCCGATTTTGCTTGCCATGGGGCTCTTTATATAGTGTGCCACATGTAGGGTTACACCATGTAAACCCTAATGTGCATGACTTTTCATTTCCTCCATATTCATGGGTTTTAACCTCCATGGAGCATCCATGGAGCACCCTATGGTTCCTAGCCCAATCTAATGAATCATGGATAATAAACCCACTATATAAGAATGAATGATTTACAAAATCAATCCCCATATATTTAATTAGTCTCTTTTGATCACAAAACTAATTCCAAATTAATTCTTGATCAAAACTAATTAAATAATAT
The DNA here is from genome assembly GCF_002870075.4 of Lactuca sativa. Classification (NCBI taxonomy): domain Eukaryota; kingdom Viridiplantae; phylum Streptophyta; class Magnoliopsida; order Asterales; family Asteraceae; genus Lactuca; species Lactuca sativa. Next base: position 156,048,254 of record NC_056625.2, on the reverse strand, counting down.
GGTCTCATATTAATATATTAGAGCTTATAATATATTAACAAATCATAAGTGTCCTTTCTCTCATTTTGTCTATCCAATTGTTACGATGCCATGCAACCCAAATGGACCATGCTAAATTGGGTCAAGTACATACCAAATATAGTTATGGACTTAGATGCCGTATCCAATAGTCTCCCACTTGTTCAAGTCTAATAACTATAGTTGTAAGTACGACTTTCAGATCTGACCAACAATCGTAGCTCTTTCAAAGTCTCGCGGAACTACGATGATCCGCCATTTAAGATAAGTGATCATATAATCCTTTGTTCAATATACCAGCTAGAAAGATACATGGAACAACGTCTACTTATTGTCGAGCAGTTTGTTTCCCGATATCCGAGTTGTTTGACATAGAAATTAATCAAACACATCAACTGAGTTCTGACTGGGCCCGGTACATAGGTCAGAACAAAATTATCGAGGGGCCCAAGATATCGCTTTTAATCCTCCAAGGACTAAAAGGAACATATAAAATTTGACTCATATGCTTGTACTAACTAATCATCAAATTGTACACAAGAGCACGTTTTATGACATCAAGTTACTGATGTGTTTTCATACTATCAATGTACAACCAACTCATAGTCAACAACTCATATCTCTTGGTTTGAAGACTTATATAATATTACCATCTCATGATCACTCGAGATAAATTCGTTGAAGTGATACAGGTAAGCATGGGTTGATTCCAATACTCAGAACTTATGAGCACTCATGAATGTTGCAACAACAATTTCTATGTCTAATACAATTCAAACAAATCTACAAACCTAATTCATGATAGTCTTATTTCAATACCTACTTCCAAAGTATGATCGAATGTGGATAGTTTTGAATAACATGATATACCATAACACAATTATTCTGGAAGTCAAAACATGCAAAATGAAACAATAGTAAATGATTGACATAAGACAGTACCATACTAGTAAATAAAAACACCTTTTATTTAAACATTAGATGTCAATTACATTTTAACTATTACATGTTTCGAAAGCTATCTAACTGCTAACGCTAATATCATCCTTCAGCCCAATGCGCCTCGCATTCTGTAAATGCTTAACCGTACACGGTCCCTTCATGAGGGGATCTGCTGGGTTCTCATATGATGATACCCTCTTTGCCACGAGGAGTCCTTCTTCGATTCGATGTCTAATAAAATGGTATTTTCTGTCGATGTGCATGGATCTGCCGTGATCCCTTGGTTCCTTGGCTAAGGCAACTACACTTGTTTTCGCAGAAAATCTCCATAGGCTCCTTTATAGTTGGTACAACTCCAAAGTCTCCAATCAAGTTCTTTAGCCATATTGCCTCCTTTTCCGCCTTTCTCGATACAATATACTTTGATTCGCAAGTTGAATCAGCTACTGTCTCCTACTTGGAACTTTTCCAAGTAATTGCTCCTCCATTTAGGGTAAAGACCCATCCTGACTGAGAGCAGAAATTATCCCTATCAGTCTGAAAGCTAGCGTCACTATACCCCACTACTCTCAAGTCATCACTCCTACCAAGGGTAAGGAATCAATCCTTAGTCATCTGTAGGTACTTGAGAATGTTCTTTACCGCAATTCAGTGAGCCTTGCCAGGATTCCCTTGATATCTGTTGACCATGCTCAAAGCAAAGTCCACATCAGGGCGAGTACAAGTCATAGCATACATGAATCGAGCCTACTTCGGAAGCATATGGTACTCGACTCATCTCAGCCATCTCAGCCTCTGTATTCGGGCTCTGGGTCTTACTCAGTTTGGTGTTACTCTGGATCGGTAAGTAACCTTTCTTGGAATCCTGCATGCTGAGCTTATTTAGCACCTTATCCAAGTAGGTACTTTGACTAAGTCCAATTAGTCTCTTACTCTTGTCTCTCAATATCCTTATCCCTAGGATATAGGCAGCTTCTCCAAGGTCCTTCACAGCGAAACACTTCCTAAGCCAGGACTTAACCTCCTACAAGGTTGGGATGTCCTTTCCAATGAGTAGTATGTCATCCACATTCAATACCAAAAAGCTAACTATACTCCAACTAGCCTTAACATATACAGAGGACTCATCCTCACTCTTCGAAAAGCCAAACTCTTTGACTTTCTCATCAAAACAAAGATTCCATCTGCAAGATGCTTGTTTTAATCCATAGATGGATTTCTCAAGATTACACACTCTATTAGGGTGCATTGCATCGACAAAACCCTTTGGATGATTCATGTAAACATCCTCAGCCAACTTTTCATGAAGGAAAGCGATTTTGACATCCATTTGCCATATTTCATAATCATGAAATGCAGCAATGGCCAGCATACACCTAATAGACTTAATATTCACTACTGGTGAGAAGGTCTCATCATAGTAAACTCCCGGAGTTTGAGTAAAGCCCTTCACAACCAATCGTGCTTTATAAGTGTGTATATTCCCATCCATGTCGGTCTTCTTCTTAAAGATCTATTTGCACCCGACTATCTTACGACCCTATACATAGTTAACCAAGTTCCAAACTTGATTGTCATACATAGACTGAATCTCGCTGTCCATAGCCTCTTTCCATTTGGTAGATTTAGGGCCTGCCATGGCTTCCTTAAAGTTGTTAGGTTCATCCAAATTTATCAGTGTACTATCACTGATAAACGGATCACCGTCTGCAGTAATATGGAAACCATAATAATAATCAGGTGTGTTCCTAACTCTAGTGGAATGCCTCAGAGGTACAGACTCATCAATCGACTCAACATGAGTTTCCTCCTCAGGTTGACTGCTATTTTTTGAGGTTCCTACCGCTTGACTCTTGAATTTTTCAAGATCAATTTGCCTCCCACTAATTCCTTGGCGTATGAACTCTCTCTCATGAAAGACTCCTCTCCTTGCCACAAAGATAACATTGTCACTCAGTCTGTAGAAGAGATAATCGAAGGATTTTTGTGGGTAGCCGATGAAAATACACCGCTCACTTTGAGGTTCGAGCTTGTCGTGAGTCTCGCGCCTGAAATCTTTATGTGGTCTAAAGTGGGAACCTTCCCAGTCCACATCTTGTGTGGTGTTTTGGCAACCTTTTTGGTAGGGACTAGATTAAGGATATGGTGGGTAGTCTCTAAGGCATACCCCTAGAATAAGATTGGTAACGAAGGTCGACTCATCCTGGAACGAACCATGTCTAACAAGGTTCAATTGCGCCTCTCAGCTACACCATTCAGTTGTGGTGTCCTAGGAGGTGTCAATTGTGAAACAATTCCACATTTCTTAAGATAGTCAAGGAACTCGATACTAAGATACTCACCACCCCGATCGGATCGGAGCATCTTTATCATCCTGCCTAACTGATTCTCCACTTCTTGTTTAAACTCTTTGAATTTCTCAAAGGTTTCTAACTTATGCTTGATTATGTAGACATAACCATATCTAATGTACTCATAAGTAAAATTCACATATAAGCAGTTAGCATCCCTTGTGGCGGTTCTGAAGGGCCCACACACATCGGTGTGTATGAGATCCAACAAACCTTCACCCCTAGCACAAGTAGCAGTGAAGGGTGACTTAGTCATTTTTCCAAGTAAACAAGATTCACAACTATCATCTGACTTTAAGTCAAATAACTCCAAAACTCCAGCCTTTTAGAGTTGGCATATACGCTTCTTGTTGACATGTCTAAGATGACAATGCCACAAGGATGCCTTATCCAAAATAGTGGAAGAATCAATATGCAATACATTATTTCCTAAGTTGTCTACAACCGAAACAATTTCATATACAGCATAACAAGGTAATGCTTTAAAATAAAAAACACCATTATAAAAACATTAATACCACCACATTCATTATCAAATGAAAAAGTAAATCCTTGTTTGTACAAACCATGAAAGGAAATAATATTTCTCGACATTTCAGACGAGTAACAACATTAATTCAAATCTAATATTAACCTACTACTAAGAAATAAAGAATAAACTCCAATCTTGGTGACAGGCGAAGCTTTCCTATTCCCCATGATCAAGTTTATCTTCCTGTGCTCCACATCCTCACTTCTTTTTAGGCGCTGCAAATTAGAACACATGTGAATTCCACACCCTTTATTAATGACCCACAAATGTGAATTCCACACCCTGCAACTGAGATGACAACTCCTGCATCTCTGGCAGTGCCAAACGGTACGACACCTTAGCAATAGAGGCCGCACCCGGCACAAGATCAATCCTGAACTCAACCTGTCCCTTCGGAGGCACTATGGGTAACTCCTCCGAAAACACATCAGCAAATTCTCTAACCACCGGGACCTCTGAAATTGAAGTTTGGTCCCTGACTCGCATATCCATCGCATACGCTAAGTAATCGGAGCACCCGTGCTGAATATACTGCCGAGCCTGGGCTATTGAACAAAACCCTGATCCTACTCTGGTGCCATCACCATATACCAACAGTTCTCCCCCCACCTGGGTTCAAACTACAACCCGCTGCCCTTCACAATCAATCATGGCACCAAAACGAATGAGCCAATCCATCCCGAAAATCACACATACTTCCCCCATGGGAATAGGAATCAAATCTATTGGGAAGGATACCCTGAAAATCTCCAACTCACATCCCCGGTAGACCGAGGAAGCAGAAACCCGTTGTTTGTTGGCGATAGAAACTCACAACAGACACTCAAGCTCACCTACTGGCACACTGAACCCCCTACTAAAAGTCTGAGATACGAACGACCGACTCTCCCCCGATTCGAATAAAACCAATGCAGGCAAGGAGTTTATTAAAAACGTACCTAAACATAGGTATAACCGATAAGCATAACACAGATATAAGGACTGAAATAAGAGATAGATGTTGGATAGTGTCTAAGTCCATAACTTTATTTGGTATGTACTTGATCCGACCCGGCATGGTCCATTTAGGTTGCATGGCATTGCAATACTTGGATAGACTAAATGAGAGAATATGGCACTTATGATTATTAATATATTATAAGTTCTAATATATTAATAATAGTGTTATTTAATTAGTATTGATCAAGTATTAATCTAGTATTAATTTGGTGATCAAAGTGAGACTAATTAAATATATAGGGTTGATTATGACAATCATCAATTCTTTTATGGTGGATTAATGATCCATGGTTTGTGGGTTATGGATGTAACCATTTGGAGCTCCATGGATAGTCCATGGGAGTTACAAACCCATGGGTCATGATAAATGAAGAGTCATGACAATTATGGGTCTTCTTAATGAAACCCTAATTGTGACACCACTATAAAAGGAACCCTTTGGCTAGCAAAATTGGGACCTAGTGTTACTAGATAGGGCATAACCGATTTTGAGTGCTAGAAGTATTCTCTCAAGTTATTCCAAGTTTTGTGGTGTTGTGTGAAGCATTTGAGGCACAACATTTGGGGTGGTAGGCTCACAAAGTCTTGAAGGAATCCAAGCAACATCAAGGTATGTATTTCTACTAGTTTATATTTTATTTATTCCCCATGCCATGCTAGTTAGGAAATAACCTTGAAAAAGAAATTTGCATGTATATAGAGAAAACATAGATTCAAGGTTATTAGGGTTGCATGTACACTTAGGAAGTGTTAGAATGCTCAAAACCCATCAGTGGTATCAGAGCCTAGGATTGTTTTCTATATACTTGATGCAAAACTGCTTGAAAATCGAAAATTCTGCTCACTGTCGACTGGACTCGCCGAGTTGATGGGGAGGACTCGCCGAGTCCATGAACAAATTCATCCTACTTGTTGAGTAGGATCATGCACTCGACGAGTAGGTGCATGCTGGGCAGTCTTTTCATGTTTTGTTGCTGGGAATGGATTAAAATCATTATCCCAATCTGTTTTGGACTTGTAAAATCTGTTTTTCAAAATGATAATGATTATGTTAATCCATTTTGCATGACTTTTATCAATTTTCAAGTATTGTATATGTTAATATGATTCTTGAAATTGCTTGACATGAATTTGTGTTCTTATGAGTTTTTAGAAGATCATAGGAATTATGTGTAACCTCCATGTGTGTTTAATTCATGATCTTAATGACAATGATGGTGTTCATAACTTGTCCTCAAGTTATGGATAACCAAAAGTCACTTCTTTAAATTGTGATTAAAGAACTAAAGAGGTTTCATAAAATGAAGAGTCTTCATTTTTATGAACCATTAAAACTCATAAGTTACAAATTGAAGAGACTTGGAATAGTTTCAATTCTTTCCCTCAAGTTTTGGAATTTGAAAAGTCTTACACTTTAATACTTTAATTCCAAATTAAACCTTAGATTTTTAAAAAGTTTAAAAATCAACACTTATACTATTATTATAATTTTATTATATAGATATGTATAAGAATATGTCATTCTTACCGTTAGTAGGCCTCATTCACGAAGCCGGTCTATAAGGGGGGGGGGGGGTATAAGGTTGTTGCCTATAAAATGGTGACTTAATGGGTGTCCACTCTCACCCACCGCTTCCTTGATCGGTGGAGGGTCGTTAGCCGAACGGGTAGGATACGACTTTAAATTCTCATTAAAAGTATAATGAATTATAAAGTAACTATACATTATGAATTCCCAATCTTAGTTACTTTAGGAAAATGTGAATTTGGTGCTAGCCCATAGAATTACACTTTGTACCTTACCAAGTCATTAGTGGAGCATGTGTGGTTAACCAGCACACTAACATGGACTAGTAAGAGTGGCAAAGGGTAACTTGACTTTATTATAGATCGGTGGAGTGTGTGTGGTTAATCGGCACATCGATTAGGTAATATTGTTAAGGGTACCAAGTCAATTTGTATGGTTATTCACACCTTGTTTGTGATCCTCGGCATTCCAGTCACAAACTTGAGAGGGAACATTCAAGATTCAAACATGCCATTGAAAAGTTTAATGTATCTCAAAAGATCTAGGAGTTTCAAAACCAATAAAACCTAATAATAAAATATTTCGTTCTTATGGTGGAAATTGGTAAATCGTCATTTACTTACCTTCAAATATTTTATAGTGTGGATTACGGCATCCCTCTTCCACCTATAAATAGTTTGTTGGATCCTAGCCTTAATATTTCATTTGGGTGACTTATTAAGGACTCTTAATCTAATGAAACTTATCTTCCTTTTATTCCAGATGTCTTCCAATAACGCTGCTGGCTCAAACCGGACATGCTCCTTTTCCCTAATGAACTTGTGTGGTAAGGTCATCTTTGATGGATCCAACTTTAATGAGTGGATCAAAAACATCAGGATGATTACCCGCTATGAGGACAAAGAATATGTCCTTGACAGGGAGCTTAAGGTTGTTAATGAATCCACTGCTACTCCAGAAGAGTTTGTGGAGTTCATTGCACATGAAAAGGATGCCACCAAGGTGTCCTGCATCATGATGGCCACAATGACTCCGGAACTCCAAAAATCTTATGAAGATTTCTACCCCTATGAGATGCACCTAGATCTGATGGAAAGGTACCATCAGAACGCGCATCAAGAGAGGTATGAAATCATTTCCTCCATGATAACCGCAAGGATGAAGGATGGTGAACCCATCACTGGTCACTTGCAGAAGATGCAGAGGTTCGTTGACCAATTGCTAAAGCTCAATGTTAACTTCCCTGAGGAATTGGCGATTGACATCATTCTCCATTCCTTACCTCAAAGTTATGATCAGTTTCATATGACTTATCATACGAACAAGGAGGAAGTCACACTTAGCAAACTTCAAGGACTCTTAAGGACAGCTGAAAATGGCCTTAAGGGTAAAGCGGTTGCTACTTCTACTCCTTTAACAACCCCTGTTCTTGCAATTGGGCAAGGGAAGGGTAAGAAGAAGAAAAGCCCTTCGAAGGGTACCAAGGGTAAGACTCTTGATGGTTCCTCTTCAAGTGGGACAAAGAAAGGTCCCATTACTCCTTCTTCAAACCCAAAGGAAGCACAATGCTTCTATTTCCAGGATAAGGGGCACTTCAAGCGAAGCTGCGCCAAATATCTGCAAGATGTAAAGGATGGGACGGTTAAACCCACCCATGCACGTATTTACACAATATTGTCTAACAACTCATCTAATGCTAATTCTTGGGTGCTTGATACAGGGTGTGGTATTCACATTTGTACTGATTTACAGACACCAAGAAGAAGTGAGCAAGTGGAGCACGGAAAGATAAACTTAGTCATGGGCAACAGGAAAGCATCACCTGTTACAAAGATAGGAGTTTACTCTTTATTGCTTAATAATGGGTTAATGTTAGATTTGAATAAGTGTTGTTACTCACCCGAAATGGCGAGAAATATTATTTCTATTCATGGCTTGTACAAACAAGGTTTTACATTTTCATTTGATAATAAAAATGGTGCTATTAATGTTTATTACAATGATGTATTTTACTTTAAAGCAATACCTTGTGATGGTGTATATGAAGCTGTGAATGTTGTAGAAAATTTAGGAAATAATGTGTTGTATATTGATTCTTCTGATAGCTTGGACAAAGCATCCTTGTGGCATTGTCGTCTTGGACATGTTAACAAGAAGCGCATAGGCCAACTCCAAAAGGCTGGAGTCTTGGAATCATTTGACCTCAAGTCAGATGATAGTTGCGAGTCTTGTTTACTTGGAAAAATGACAAAGTCACCCTTCACAGGTACTTGTGATAGGGGTGAAGGTTTGTTGGACCTTGTACACACGGATGTGTGTGGGCCCTTCAGAGTTGCTACAAGGGATGCTAATCGTTATTATGTGACTTTTACTGATGATTACAGTAGATATGGATATATTTACTTAATCAAGCATAAGTCAGAAACCTTTGAAAAGTTCAAAGAATTTAAGCAGGAAGTTGAGAATCAATTGGGCAGGAACATCAAGATGCTCCGATCCGATTGGGGAGGAGAGTATCTTAGCATTGAGGTCCTTGACTATCTTAAGGAATGTTGGATTGTCTCACAATTGACACCTCCCAGGACACGACAGTTGAATGGTGTGGCTGAGAGGCGTAATCGAACCCTGTTGGATATGGTTCGTTCCATGATGAGTCGAGCTTTGTTACCAATCTCTTTCTGGGGGCATGCATTAGAGACTGCCGCCCATATCCTTAATCTATTCCCTACTAAAAAGGTTGCCAAAACACCTCACGAGATGTGGACTGGGAAAGTGCCCAATTTGGACCACATCAAGATTTGGGGTTGTGAAGCTTTTGTGAGGTGTGAGACTCATGACAAGCTTGAGACCCGAAGCGAGAGGTGTATTTTCATCGGCTACCCACAGAGATCCTTTGGTTACCTCTTCTACAGACCCAGTGAAAATGTGGTCTTTGTAGCAAGAAGAGGATTCTTTCGTGAGAGAGAATTCATAAGCCAAGGGGACAGTAGGAGGCAAATTGACCTTGAAGAGATTCAAGAGTCAAGTGGTGAAGGAACCTCAAATGTTGTTAGCCAACCTGAGGAGGAAACTCCTGTTGAGCCGATAGATGAGTCTGTACCTCCAAGACGTTCCACTAGGGTGAGGAGCACACCTGAATTTTATTATGGTTATCACATGACCACTGAAGGTGATACATTTATCAGTGATAGTACACTGATAGATTTGGATGAACCTAATAATTATAAGGAAGCCATGGCAGGCCCTGAGTCTGCGAAATGGAAGGAGGCTATGGACAGCGAGATTCAGAGTATGTATGATAATCAAGTTTGGAACTTGGTTGACAATCTACCAGGTAGTAAGACAGTTGGGTGCAAATAGATCTTCAAGAAGAAGACTGACATGGATGGGAAAGTACACACTTATAAAGCGCGACTGGTTGCGAAGGGCTTTACTCAAACTCTGGGAGTTGACTATGATGAGACCTTCTCACCAGTAGCTAAGATTAAGTCTATTAGAGTGTTGTTAGCCATAGCTGCATTTCATGACTATGAAATATGGCAAATGGATGTTAAAACCGCTTTCCTTAATGGGAAGTTGGCTGAGGATGTTTACATGGCTCAACCAGAGGGTTTTGTCGATCCAAAATACCCTAATAGAGTGTGCAAGCTTGAAAAATCCATTTATGGATTGAAACAAGCATCTCGCAGGTGGAATCTTTGCTTTGATGAGAAAGTCAAAGAGTTTGGCTTTTCTAGGAGTGAGGATGAGTCTTGTGTGTATGTCAGGGCTAGTGGGAGTATAGTTAGCTTCTTGGTGTTGTATGTGGATGACATACTTCTCATAGGAAACGACATCCCAACTTTACAGGAGGTTAAGGCCTGGATTGGGAAGTGTTTTGCTATGAAGGACCTTGGGGAAGCTGCCTATATCCTAGGGATAAGGATATTGAGAGATAGGAGTAAGAGACTAATTGGACTTAGTCAAAGTACCTATGTGGATAAGATACTGAAGAGGTTCAGTATGAAAGATTCCAAGAAAGGAGAGTTACCAATCCAGAGTAATGCCAAGCTAAGTAAGACTCAGAGTCCGAGTACAGAGGCTAAGATAGCTAAGATGAGTCAGATACCATATGCTTCCGCTGTAGGCTCGATCATGTATGCTATGACTTGTACTCGCCCTGATGTGGCCTTTGCTTTGAGCATGGTCAGTAGATATCAAGGGAACCTTGGCAAGGCACACTGGACAGCGGTAAAGAACATTCTCAAGTATTTGCGGAGGACTAAGGATTGGGTCCTTACCCTCGGAGGAAGTGATGACTTAAGAGTGGAAGGATATAGTGATGCTATCTTTCAAACTGATAGGGATAATTCCGCTCTCAGTCAGGTTGGGTCTTTATCCTAAATGGAGGAGCCATTACTTGGAAAAGTTCCAAGCAAGAGACAGTAGCTGATTCGACTTGTGAATCAGAGTACATAGCAGCAAGCGAGGCAGCAAAAGAGGCGATATGGCTAAAGAACTTCATCGGAGACCTTGGAGTTGTACCAGCTATAAAGGAGCCAATGGAAATTTTCTGTGACAGTGAAAGTGCGGTTGCTTTGGCGAAAGAACCAAGAGATCACGGGAGATCTAGGCATATTGACAGAAAATACCATTTCATCAGACATAGAATAGAAGAAGGACTCCTCGTGGCAAAGAGGGTATCATCAGATGAGAACCTGGCAGATCCCCTCACGAAGGGACTTAGCATGGTTAAGCATTTACAACATGCAAGGCGCATTGGGCTGAAGGATTATATTAGTTTCAATAATTAGATTCCTGAAACTTGTAAAATGTAATTGACATTTGATGATAAATAAAAGTTGTTATTTATTTATGAGTAAGGTGTTTCTATCTTGTGTTGATTGTTTAGTATATTTCAATTTTGCATGTTTTTACTTTAAGAATAATCATGTTATTATTCAAACCATCCACAGTCGGTCAAACTTTGGAAGTAAGTATTGATTCAAGATTGTCATGAATTTGGCTTGTATGATTTGTCTAAAGTGCTTTAGACAATGCGATGGTTGCTACAACATTCATGAGTACTCATAAGGGCTGAGTATTGGATTCAAGCCACGCTCACTTGCATCACTTCATGGAATTTATCTCGAGTGATCGTGAGACGGTAATATCATATAAATCTTCAAACCTACAGATATGAGTTGTTGACTGTGAGTTGGTTATTCATTGATTGTATGAAAACGCATTGGTAACTCGATGTTATAAAACGTGCCTTTGTGAGTAATTCAACAAGTAGTTAGTACAAGCATATCAGTCGAAGTTTATCTGTTCCTTCTAGAAATAGAAGCGATATCTGGTCCCCTCGATGATTTGGTTTTGACCTATGTACCGGGCCCGGTCAGAACCTAATTGATGTGTTCAATTTAGTTCTATGTCGAAACAAATCGGAGATCAAGAAACAAATGCTAGACAATAAGTAAGACCATGTTCCATGTGTTTGTCCGGCTGATATCATGAGAGCAGAGGATTATATGATCACTTATCTTAAATGGCGTATCATCATCATCTCAGTTCCGAGAGACTTTGAAAGAGCTACGATTGCTAGTTGGATTTTGAAGTCATATTTGCAAATATAGTTATTAGACTTATCCAAGTGGGAGACTGTTGGATATAGTGTCTAAGTCCATAACTTTATTTGGTATGTACTTGATCCGACCTGGCATGGTGCATTTGGGTTGCATGGCATTGCAATACTTGGATAGACTAAATGAGAGAATATGGCACTTATGATTATTAATATATTATAAGTTCTAATATATTAATAATAGTGTTATTTAATTAGTATTGATCAAGTATTAATCTAGTATTAATATGGTGATCAAAGTGAGACTAATTAAATATATAGGGTTGATTATGACAATCATCAATTCTTTTATGGTGGATTAATGATCCATGGTTTGTGGGTTATGGATGTAACCATTTGGAGCTCCATGGATAGTCCATGGGAGTTACAAACCCATGGGTTATGAGAAATGAAGAGTCATGACAATTATGGGTCTTCTTAATGAAACCCTAACTGTGACACCACTATAAAAGGAACCCTTTGGCTAGAAAAATTGGGACCTAGTGTTACTAGAGAGGGCATAACCGATTTTGAGTGCTAGAAGTATTCTCTCAAGTTATTCCAAGTTTTGTGGTGTTGTGTGAAGCATTTGAGGCACAACATTTGGGGTGCTAGGCTCACAATGTCTTGAAGGAATCCAAGCAACATCAAGGTATGTATTTCTACTAGTTTATATTTTATTTATTCCCCATGCCATGCTAGTTAGGAAATAACCATGAAAAAGAAATTTGCATGTATATAGAGAAAACATAGAGTCAAGGTTATTAGGGTTGCATGTACACTTAGGAAGTGTTAGAATGCTCAAAACCCATCAATAGAAACATACTAACAACCACATCCGGTGCTGTCTTGGCCTCCTTGGCCGAGAGTTGGAAAGCACACCCCTGACACTTTGGAGGCTTCACCTTGACCGACCTCCCCTCTGTAATCCTCAAAGTAGCTGGTGTGGAAACATGCGCCGGTTTGGTGGCGAGCTGCAGACAGTTGGTCTTCACATGACCAACCTGATGACAATGATAATATATCCTCATATCTGCTGGAGGGGCGGACTAGCGACAATCCCTAGCATAGTGCCCCTCCTTGTAATATTTATGGCACCCATCACCTGCTGACCCCCAGTCCTAGAATCAGCAGTTTTAGACCACTTCGGTGCCGGCCGAGACTGTGTCAGAATCGGACGCTGCTCCTTCAACTGCAGCTCTAACTCCAACTCACGCTTCCTAGCGGCTTCCTGAAGATCCAGAAGAGTATCACGACATTGCGTGGAAACTAACTGATGGATATCGGTCTTGAGCATGCTCAAATAACGAGTCATCTAGACTGCTCAGAAGCAAACTCCAGACAAAATATAGTCCTCTCTGTGAACATGCGGGTGATCTTTATCACCGACTCTCCATCCTGTTTCAAAGTCAAAAACTCCTGAGCAAGCCGTTCCCGCTCCACGTGTGGAACATAGTGAGTGTGGAACATATCCCTGAACCGCTCCCAAGTAATGGTAGCTCTCTGATCATCAGTGTACGACCCAATTGATGGGTTTTGGTCCTAAGAACATCCTATGTGCTCATACAAACCCTAATGCTTGGATCTAGGTTTCTCTATTGTACATGCAAGTTATCCAAGGCTATAAACCCTAATTCTAGCATATGGGAATCAATATTAACATATAATTAGGTTTAAGATATTACCTTGATTGTTATGTAGCAATAACAATCCCAAATCTCCTTGAATTGACTTTGGAAGGCTTAGAGTCACAAGTATCACTCCTCTAATGGCTTACAAACACCATAGGCAAGTGGAGAAGGTATAAAGAGAGAGGAGAGAGGTAGAAATTCGTCCTTAGATGCTCTAGGGATCAAGTGCACGAAATCCTAAGGCCTTAGGGGTCTTTATATAGGGTTAGGATTAGGGTTTCAGTCCTTATCCTTATCTAGTTACTTGCCCATCAAGCAACCATAAGATAAGCCTTGAAAATCCCTATCTCTTGGACCTTGAACGATTTTAAGGATATCCTTATCCTTGAATTCGTCCATCCTTCAACAAGGATAACCATTGCCCTATATTGCAACTATCACATAATTACAATTCAGCCCCTCTAGTTTAATTAATTACATTTGATCACAAAATTAATACTTAATTAATTATTGACCAATATTAATTAATCAAATATGATTTCTCCTTTAATATATTATTCATATAACATATTATTAAATCATAATAACTTCTCTCTCTATTTATTTCTCCAGTCAAGTTGCTTTGGTGAAGGCAACCCAAAAGGACCATGCACCATCGGGTCAAGTACATACCAAAATAGTTATGGACTTAGACACTAATCCAACAGTCTCCCACTTGGATAAGTCTCACAACTATTTTGCGTATGACTTCAGATCCTGATCTGCAATCGTAGCTTTCCAAAGCCGCTGTCAACTCTGATCATATCAGATACGCGTGTCCTTAGATAAGGGATCATATATTCCTCCATTCTAGATATCATATGAGATATGATTTCAAATCCTTCTCTTTGTAATATATCTCGATTCCCGATTTATGACGACTACTAATTGAACAAATCAAATTAGCCCTAGCCCGGCCGAGCATTTACGTTTATCATCACTAAATCATCGAGGGGCCCAAAGATATCGCTTTTATCCTACTTTGGATAAAAGGAACGGATAAACTTTGATACAATGCTTGCTTGCACTCACTAACCAAATCACACAGAACAATATGTTTTATAACACCAAGTTACTAGTGCGTTTACATATTATCAATGTGTAACCGATTTGTAAGATACAACTCACACATCTAGGTTTCAAGAATATAAGATGTTATCGTCTCACTAATCACTCGTGATACAATTTCATGGAGTGATCCAAGTGAGCGTGGGTTTAATCCAATGCTCAAATCACATTCATAAGCACTCATGAACGTTGCATCAAACATTTGCTTATGTCGAATGCTCTTTAGACAATCCACACACCAATTCATGACAGTCTTCATTCATATCTACTTCCAACATATGAACGACTGTGGCCCGTTTGAATAATTCGATTATTCTTAATAAACTTAATTATTCTGGAAGTCAAAACATGCAAATGTGAAACACAAGAATAATACTAATCCCATATGGCCTCAAACTTTTGAGTATAAATAAAACGCCTTTTATTTATCACCATATTGATTACTCATTATTTGTCGTTTCGGTTAATCAACTTCTTACTTGAATTACAACACTTGTCCCATGCTCCTAGCATGCACACAATGTTTACGTATGGTTCTTACTTTGTGAAATAGATCAAATTGAACATATTTCCAATCTTTCTCATTTCACAACTCCAAATCCTTTTCCATAAGTGAAAGAATATCAAATTCTTGCTACTTATAGAATATGCTAGATTCTAACATTCTATGCAACTATCCTTTCATAATGTCACTACACCAAAGTCACAAAGACTATTACCAATGATATTACAAAGTCCTCTATCGGAGATTGTTACAAGACAATTCCTTAGATATGATGTCTCTCACTCAAAGTACATTCCTTTGAACATCCTTTTGCATAAAGGTTTCCATATTTTCCATATGGACACGTTTCCATATTTTCCATATGACAACTCATTCTTAATAGAATCTTTCCTATTCATGATAATGTCGATATTGTCCATCCAATATGGAAACATTTCCATATTTTCCAATACTATACTTCCAACTACTCACAAGCGACCAATCCTCGTCGAACTTTGGATTTTCCTTTGATAGTTGTTTAATTATTTCAGTCAAAACCGATTCTAGTCCTTTTTCCCTCTAAATGCGCTAGACATTTGGAAAATTTTAGAATGGTCAAACATTAAAGCATTTTCAATCGATCCTATACCCGAAGCGTATGGGACACAACGCATAATGTTTTATTTTCTATGTTCTCAAAATTCGAATTGTGAAGAGGAATGCCGTAATCATAATCGAAATTTTAAGAACGCACTATGTACCCTTGACTAAATTTATTAACATTTCTCAACCTAAACCTTTAGATTTGAAATGAAGCATAATATTCTCTCCCTTAATTATAGCAAAACAACTATTCCATCCTTACAACTTTGCAAAGAATGACTCTTGTTTTCTATAATTAATATTTCCAACTTGCAATACTTTCCTTAATAATCATACAATCATAACATTTATGCTCCCACTATCACGATGATTATTATAAAACATAACACTTATGCTCCCACTAGCTTCGACATGTGTTCATAAACATCTTAACTTTCAGAAAAACAATACCTATTGAATTTCTTAAGTCCATGTTTCTAATACTTAATGCTTTGATAATCTTTTATCAAGGCCTCTTAAACTTATACACCTTTGCCTTAGATAGCTCATATGTGTGTCTAAACAATTAAGACTAATTGCCAAACTTCACAATTCAAATCATGGAAAGGGATACCGTAACCATAATCGAATTCGAGAATGCAATTTTACAATCACTATCTTCTTAAAATCTTTCTTAGTGAAAGCATTTACTCAGAATCATTTTCATGAAGGAGGAAATCTTATGGCACTTAGATTTAAATGGTGTATGTGTTCCTATCCATGTGAATTTGTTAAAACCAAAGTTTACGACAAATTCAAACTCATATGGACCGAACTTTCTTAATCTTGGTTTCTTGCCTTATGGTAGCACAGCTGCCCACCATGTCTTCCAAGTAGTTAAGCAGCTCACCCTTTCCTATCAATGTACCTTTCATTGATTAAGGTGCTTTGCCTTTTATGCGTCCAAAATGAGAACTCATAGAACTCTCGTGCATAATTAACTCGATTGGATTGGCACATAACCAAAATAATGTCATCACGATAGGTTGTAAACCTCAACTTGTGTGCTAGTGATGATCGATAAGGTTTATTTGATTTGTTCTTGAAACCTTTCAAGACCATTAAGACTCCCACTTACTCCTTGACATATAAGATTCTCTTGTCAAAACTTTTCTTGACAAACAAATATTCAAGAGTTAGTGTAGTTTTTATCATAACACTTCATAAATTGGTCTTAGTTGGTCTTTGTCTTATCCAAGACATCACAACTTTCCACATTTGATGAATGTTACAAACCTTCTTAATACTTTTCACTCAATGTCACAATCTTGACTTTAAGACTTGTTTTGGAACGAAGTATGATTGACTTCTTGATTTAACCATTTCTTCAATTCTTGATCCCTCTTCTTAGACATACAATTGTACTAAGATTCACTTAGAGGATCAATTGAGATATGGTTCTTAATCATTAAGACCTATCATAAAGCATAAAAGCTACTCTCCCTTCTTCTTAGAATGGAGAAACTTTTATCTTTCTGCCTACTTGATTCTTCTTATTCGTTCTGCTTATTGATTTAAACCTTTTTCAATCAATTCATAATCACACTTAATCTTGTAAGTATAATCATATTTACTAAACCTTTAGTAAGTCATGACGAATATCATTGTTACTATTATGGTGGGCTTGATCAACACACACCTTTGTGTACTCGATCTCCTAGTCTTTCACTTGACACTTTGTCAATGAATTAGTCTTATTTCCAAATATAAAATTTCTCATTCATCATACAACCAAGTTGCATGATTCCAAGTTTCTATCCAATTGAAACTTGGGCGATGAGAAACTCTCCCTATTTGGTAAATTCTCGACTTTTCCATAAACACCATAAATAAGAATCATATCCATTTGTTGTAGAAATATGCAAACACCAATTTTCATAACGATTTCATTGCAAGGAAATAAACAAATAAATAAATAAGTCAAACGAAAATTTACTTTATTTATAAAAGCAGCGAAAAACATTTGTCCTTACAATGCAAAATCCATTGAAAACTATGTATTTCAAAAGAAAATTTTCTAGCAACTCTATCATAACTATCTAAGCTCAAAATCTAATCTTCAAGTCCATGCGATCAAGATCCGTTCCTTGTGATTAGATTCATCTTGCTCTTTTACCAAGCCTCCTTTCTTTTCACCGATCCTGTAAAACATTCAAATGCAATCTTATCACATTATGTATTAAGAATTAATGAATAGGAACTTAATGGAGTTAGATAGTGGATTTTACCTGAAGTGCAACCATACTCTTTGACTCTCCCATCTTCTGGACTCTTCAGGCTCTTTGGGCAGACTTGTATCCAACACCCTTTCTTTTGGCAGTAAACGCAGGTCGGTTCTCCTAGAACGTCCTCAGAAGCATGGTCGGTTGACTTTTCCAACAAATACGCTCCATTGCTTCGCCAAATCATTTCTGATTCAGCAACAATGAGCATGTAAGTTAGATCAATGAGGTTGTCGTCATGATCCATCATATAATACTTTCTTTTGAACTCATTATATGGTTTAGGAAGTGACTGCAAAACCCAATTTACAGCCAACTCATCTGGGAATGACACACCCAACATTATCAACCTATCAATGTGTGATTTCATTCCTAGAACGTGGGCACACACGGGTTTACCATCTTCATGTTTCATTTTTAATAGGGCCTTAGTGATATTGAACCTTTCAATTCTTCAATCTTGTGGGTTGGGGAGAACAATAGGAGGAGGAGGAGGAAGTGAAGCATGATTTCTCGTTCCTCGATTGAATCGTTGAATACCATCTTCATGTGGAATGCTTGTTCCACGGGATTTGGGAAGACCATAATTGTCGAACTTTGACATCTACAAAACGGGAGAAAATAAATTCAAGTTAGTTGATTGATTGAGTCCTTAGTAAATCACCCAAATGAAATACTAAGGCTAGGACCCAACACAATATTCTACAACTCGGGAGAGGGATGCCGTAACCCTAATTGCAGAATATTTGAAGGTAAGTGAATGACGATTCACTAATTTCCACCATGAAAAATGAAAAGGAATTTAAGTTTTAAATCTATGAAAACTCCTAGATTCTTTGAGATTCATTGAACTTTCAATGGCATGTTTAAATCTCGATATGCCCCTCTTGTTTGTGACTGGGATGCCAAGGATCACAAAGCGGGTGTGAATAACCATGCAAACTTACATGGTGCCCTCACAAGTTACAGTCACCTATTCGATGTGCCGGTAAACCACACACGCTCCACCGAACTATGAAAAACATTGAGTCACCCTTTGCTACCTTAGCTTAGAACCATTTAGTGTGCCGGTAAACCACACACGCTCCACTAACGTCTTCGCAAGGGCACAAAGTGTAATTTCATGGAATTGCATCAATTCACTTTTGCCTAAGTAACTAAGATTGGGAATTTTAAAAACATTTAGTTACTTTATAATTCATTATACTTATAATGGAAGGTTTCGTCCTATCCTACCCGTTCGGCTAACGATCCTCCACTAGTCAATAGTGCGGCGGGTAAGAGTGGATACCCATTCAATACCCATTTTATAGGCAATTTCCTTAAACACCCCTTATAGACTAGCTTCGTGAATGAGGCCTAGTAACGGTAAGACTGACTTTTACTCATACATATATATAATGTTAGACTTTCAATGTTATATATATATATATATATATATATATATATATATATATATATACATATATATATATATATATATATATATATATATATATATATATATATATATATATATATATATATATATAGTATAGGGTGTATTTTACACTTTCAAAATACTAGGTGGTCTAATTTAACAATTATACTTTTAATTCAATTAAATTGTAAACCGAAACTTTTATGGATTTATTAAACCTCTTTTAATTATACACCTTAATTAATTAATAAAACCATAAGGGTGTGATTTGAACTTTTTCAAAACTATACTAGAGTTTTAGAATTTAACATTCCTAATTAAACTTTTAATCAATTTTTAAATTCCAAAACTTGAGGGCAAGTTTTGAAACATTTCAACACATTAGGGTTTACAATTTAAATACACATCAAAATTAAACCATTTAATCAAAATTTAAATTCCAAAACTTGAGGGAAGGTTTTGAAACCTTTTTTCAAAACATTAGGGTTTTAACTATTTAAATTTCAAAACAACAAAACTTTTGGGTTCAAATTTAAACTATAAAAACTAAAGGGCAAAATATGAAACTTTTCATAACAACAAGGATCAAATAACAAATAATTCAAATTAACATTTAATTACATAATTATCCATATTTGATTTATTTTAATGATTTCTTGCAAAACAATTTATCAATTTAGTCAAAATAATTAATCAATTATCACATAAGGAAACAATTATCTTATTAATTGATAAATATCTTCAATTAGATCAAAAATATAGTCAAATATATCATAAAA
Source organism: Lactuca sativa (assembly GCF_002870075.4). NCBI lineage: Eukaryota > Viridiplantae > Streptophyta > Magnoliopsida > Asterales > Asteraceae > Lactuca > Lactuca sativa. Next base: position 156,027,994 of record NC_056625.2, on the reverse strand, counting down.
TCAGATTTATATTGATCTAACATGATAAGGTAACTATCCATAAGCAAAAACAACAAGAAATCGCGAAATACCCTCCATCTGACGAGTTGACTCGTCGAGTCAAGCATGAACTCGTTGAGTCTGCATGGACTCGGCGAGTTCAGCTATGGACTCGGCGAGTCCAGCCTCCAGAAACCAAAAAAATCGAATTTTTAATACATATCAAGCATCAATACAATAGAAACCAGTCTAGGCTCTGATACCACTGATGAGTTTTGGTCCTAAGAACATCCTATGTGCTCATACAAACCCTAATGCTTGGATCTAGGTTTCTCTATTGTACATGCAAGTTATCCAAGGCTATAAACCATAATTCTAGCATATGGGAATCAATATTAACATATAATTAGGTTTAAGATATTACCTTGATTGTTATGTAGCAATAACAATCCCAAATCTCCTTGAATTGACTTTGGAAGGCTTAGAGTCACAAGTATCACTCCTCTAATGGCTTACAAACACCATAAGCAAGTGGAGAAGGTATAAAGAGAGAGGAGAGAGGTAGAAATTCGTCCTTAGATGCTCTAGGGATCAAGTGCACGAAATCCTAAGGCCTTAGGGGTCTTTATATAGGGTTGGAATTAGGGTTTCAGTCCTGATCCTTATCTAGTTACTTGCCCATCAAGCAACCATAAAATAAGCCTTGAAAATCCCTATCTCTTGGACCTTGAACGATTTTAAGGATATCCTTATCCTTGAATTCGTCCATCCTTCAACAAGGATAACCATTGCCCTATATTGCAACTATCACATAATTACAATTCAGCCCCTCTAGTTTAATTAATTACATTTGATCACAAAATTAATACTTAATTAATTATTGACCAATATTAATTAAACAAATATGATTTCTCCTTTAATATATTATTCTTATAACATATTAATAAATCATAATAACTTCTCTCTCTATTTATTTCTCCAATCAAGTTGCTTTGGTGAAGGCAACCCAAAAGGACCATGCACCATCGGGTCAAGTACATACCAAAATAGTTATGGACTTAGACACTAATCCAACACACGTCGTCAGTCACCACCAGTCCTTGGCCCCAAGCCTCAGCAGGTTTAGGGCGCACCTGACCTTCTGGTCAGTAGGACATGAGTACATGATGAAACATCCCTCCACGTCAGATAACCACCTCATAGCCCTGATCGCATCCTGGTTACCATCAAATTTCGGGGGCTTCGTATTATGGAAGTCTCGGTACTGAAAAGTCTGACTGGATCCTCCACCACCCCTTGCTGCGGCTATAGCCGATGTGGCTGTAGTGGCGGCCGTCTCGGCTAAGGCTGCATAGCGCTCATCAAAGTACTCGACCATAGCGGTCTTAATTGGCCCAAACATCTTTGGTAGTTACGCTCGAAACGCCACGGCAATCTCATCATGCAGGATCTCCCGAATCCTGGCATCCAACTCTTTTGTCCCTATCTACACCAGTCGCTCAGGTGCTATAGGCACACCCTAACCTCCGTCTCCTAATCCTAATCTTGATCCTGACTCGGATCCAGTCGCAAAATGCCTATTCATCACCATACTAAAAATATACCAAAGGTGTCAGATAAACAACATAATATCGGGAGACCAATTCTCATAAACTCTAGGGGTGGTGACTTCCTTGCTATACGTATGGGTCCTATGCTTCCAGTAATATGGGCCCATACTACCTTCCACACCTACCCATATTTGTCCCAAGTATCATCACAAACCCTAATAATATACATAATCATAAATAGCTCTGCATCCTCACTTCTAGAGGAGAACTAAACATCTCATTACTGATCTACTGACTCTTCATAACTCCGCCATCCATGAAACTTTCATCAACCCGGTAGCACTAGTGTATGCTAACCATACATAACGTTAGACCTCATAGACTTTCTAATATCCAACTTGGTTATAAGACCAAGTCTAACCTTCTCAGGCTATAAGATCTTAATTATATATAGCCGAGATGCATACAACAGAAACCACAGTAATGATGTCAATCTCATATAAAGAAAACCCTAGTAGGCATCATGTAATCAAGCAATTTCTATCATGAAATCCCTAAAGATCCCTAGCCTAGTACTAGCATGCTGTTCTAACATATCATAATATCAAATAATTGTATGGTATTTTGGGGTCTACTTATTGGCTCCGGCTGATCGTACACTTCGCATCCTCCATCCCTTATTTCAAAAACCATTTAGAATTTATTCTAAAAATTTCCTTGATTTTAGACCGGATTCACACGCGTGTTTCTCCAATTCACTCAAACCAAGGCTCTTATACCAACTTGTAACATCCAAAATTTTAAGCCAAATTTAAACTTTTCCAACCATTAAAAAAACCAAATAATTTTATACAAATTGTTTTCAAAATATTATTCATTAAAGTGTCCTAGAAACTAAAATCATAAGGATAAGGAGCGGTACGGTCACGCCTTTGCCTTGCCACGATCTCGTAATGTACCTGAAACAATAAACTAAAACTGTAAGCTCGAGAGCTTAGTGAGTTACCCCCAAAATACCAATACCACACTAATAATACCATATTAATAAGTAATAACAAGAACATGCATAATGTGCCTCCTGACTGGACCACCTTTCAAGGCCTACAGTTTATCTGGATCTATCCTAAGCCTTCGGTGTGACTGGGCCGTTATATAGGATCACAGCCTATCCGGACCGCTCATCGGGTATGTTGGCCTTCAGTACAAAGTAGGACCGCCTCAACACCACGAAACCAATAACCATGTACACATAAATAACATATTCTAGCATATATATCAGGTATAACTATCTCACAGATCATCAATCATACCAATCCAATATACTGGAATACCGACCTAACCAGGTCACAAATATACCAATCTATTGAATCATCATAGCATAACAACATCCTTCCTATCCTGATACCGAACTAACAGATCATAATCATATACATCATACAAAAATTAGAATATCAACCCAAGGGGCCGACCTTGGTGCCTTAGACCCTATTAACATACTGAGGTAACTCACCTCGCTAGTGGCTCGGGATGACACTGTCCACTCCTCCAGATATAGCTCCAACAGCCACGCTTGTACCCATGAGTGACCCATTAAATAAATACTCAAATTACCAAAATGCCTTTGGAAGGCACAAAACAATCCCCAGTTAAATTCAAAGTCACTTGTCAATGGTCAATAGTCCATGTTGTCCTATTGCTGAGTGCAACTTTCCCCTCATCGAGTCCCTACTGATTCAAGAATTACCCGAATTGGCTTGTTGAGTCTCCAACAGACTCGTCGAGTCAATACGGGACCCAATGCTTGAAAACCCAAACTGACTCATCGATTCATCTCCCAGACCCGCCGAGTCTACACGGGACCAATTCGGACAAAAACCCTACTCGACTCGCCGAGTCATCTCCCAGACTTGCCGAGTCCATACGGTTATTCCCATGATTAAGCGATACATAATTATTCTTTCGTTCCAAACAGTAGATCTAGGTCCCTAGAGTGTATTATAAACGTAAATTTGCTACCTTTACATATTTGTATGCCTCAAAATCCAAATCCAAGCTTGAAATGAAGCTTTATTCATAAGGGAGGGTTCTTTCATAGCCATACAAGGAACTTTATGAACTTAGGACCCAAGGGAGGTTCAGATCTGAAGTTTCAACTTCAGATCTAGCTCATACAGCACACTCCCTTCATGAATATGCTAAAGAAAGCCCTAACTCCATCTATGAGAGGTTCTAAGAAGAAATAGATCAAAGTAACAGCTGGTTACCTCCAAAACGTGCCCAAACTGAGATAGATTCAAGATCTACATGGATATCCTTGATGCAAGCCTCTTGATCTACAATTTTCCTTCATTAAATCACTTCCCAAAGCTCCAAAACACTCACAAAGCTCACACACATGAAATTAGTGTTTCTGGCTCTCAAGGGGTGATAAGGGACAGTGGGAGGCGCAAATGGTCCAATATATAGGGTGCAAAAACCCTGAAATTTAGGGTTTCCTCTTCCAGCTCCTACTCGTCGAGTCCCCTTCCCGACTCATCGAGTCAACTCATTAAATGACGTGTCTCAACTCGCTTCTACTCGATGAGTCATAGCATCAACTCGTCGAGTAAGTCTTAAAACATGAAACTTAAATTGAACAAAAATGATACCTGACAATTAGGGTATTACATACTTTCTGTCCATGAGGGCTTGGAGAAGCCCAAATCTGAACTCCTCACCCCATAACATGCTTATAACCATAAATGCTTCAAGAATAAGCTACAAATGACCCTAAGCTTTTGGGTGGAAAGATCTAATAAGAAAATGATCAAGGTAATGACTTTTTACCTTCAAATGAATACCAAAACGAAGTAGATGTTGGATCTACAAGCCCTTTCTTGTTCCAAGCTTCTCAATCCTCAAGCCTCTTCAAGAAATGCAACAAACACACACACACACACTCTTTTAGCTTCACACACACTCAGAGGGAGGTTAGCCCGATTAGGGTTTGTCTCTGGACATGAAGGTGGTAAAAGAGGCTAGATAGAGGACTTAAGGTCCTTTAAATAAGGTGCAAACCCTAAAAATTAGGGTTTTTATGCACAGCCTCAACTCGTCAAGTTGGGGTTCTCCAGCTTGTTGAATAGGTTCTAAAGTTCATGCAGTCTGATTCATTTCTACACGACAAGTTGGGCCATCCAACTCATCGAGTAGGTCTAAAAATTTGAATATAAAAGCTTCAAATTAATACCTAGGAATCATATGTTACTGTTTCCCTCAAATGAACCATTGTTTCCTCAACGTATCTCAGGAATTCACAATCCTCTTTACTCTTGATTACCATATCATCCACTTAAACTTACGCGTTTCTCCTAATTTTCATATCAAAGACTCTATCCACCAACCTTTTATAAGTTGCTCATTTGTTTCTTATCCCAAATGGAACTTTTCTGTAACAAAAAGTTCCCCATTTTGTATGGAAGGATGTCATGTATTTGTCTTCTTTGACCATCTGCACTTTGTGGTAGCCCACATATGCATCTAGTAATGACTTCCATTTGTATCCACCCAAATATTATACTTTTTGTTTAATTTCTAGCAACCAGTAACTGTCCTAACACCTTGTTTCGAGTCGTTTCATAATTCGGGGCCGTGACCCAAAGATCAATTATATTAAGGCTTCAGGGTTTGGGGAAAGAGAGGTTTAGACCCATTTGGATGTGGGTAATGTAGATTATATGATCCAAGAGTCCAGGTTGTGGTTTAGAGCCCAAGGGTATAATGGTAAAAGTGATACTTTCAGCCTTTCATGAATTAACGATTTTAGTTCGAGGTGTTGTAAGTCAAAAGTAATTAGATAAGGTTGTAGAACTCCTCAATACCATTTTGTGGATATAAAGATCATCAAAATCAGAGTTAGAATGAGGAAGTTATGGCCTTCATAAGTTAGAACAGTTAAAGGCTTGCCGTGTACGCTGGGCATATAAGGGATGTAGGTTGGGCGTATGTGACCAGATTGATCGCGAAGGTTCCTTCGCATATGTGGGCGTACTAGATGTTCGATGGGCGTACGCGACTCCAACTCAACCCCTAATTTAGGGTCTTGGAACCTATTTAAAGGCCATAACGCATTTCGAACCCTCCTTATCTTCATCCTCCATCCCCTCTGAACCTAAATTAGAAACCCTAGCCCCTGTTTGGATAGATTTTGAGCATCAAATTGATTTTGGTGGATTGTTGGTGCCTTTGGAAGAAGAACTCCTTGGAGAAGTGTTGGTTGTCTTGGAGCATGAAGATCTAGGATTTTTTCATCTTGATCTAGCTACTGGAGGTATAAAGTTTTAATCTTGATGTGTTTCTCATGTACATCTAGCTTGGGGTTAATTTTTCAAGATTTTGTTACCATGATTGTGGTTCTTATGAGTAGAAGTTACTCCATAACCTTTGAGCCTCATATTTGGTCCTTGTTGAGGTCATTAAGTTATAAAGTTTGAATCTTGATGATGTATTTGTTAGATCTAGCTAGTTTTGGGTGTTATGAGCTCTTGGTCACTTTAGTGCATAAAGTTTAGATCTTGAGAGTTTGTGACCTTTTTAGGGATAAAGTTGGAAACTTTATCCATTTAAACATCATATTGACTCAGATCTAAATTTTTGTGACTTGGACTTAATAGATTAAGTTGGAAAAGATGCACTTTTCGTCACTTTGAGACTTAAATACTAGATCTTGGTTGGTTGAACCATTCTAATGGATAAAGTTGGAAATTTTATCAATTATGGGGTTATTATGAACCTTAAAAATGTAATATTGGACCTTAGTATCCTTCAGTGCATGAGCTATGATGTCTTAAAGGTTAAGAAGTTAGTGTTTCTAGTATTGATCACTTAATAACCATGAAAGACCATAAAGTTGGAAACTTTATGGTTAAGGACATCATTTGAGGACTCAATCTGGAATTTGGACGGAAGAGCTTAAAGGATTAAGCTCATAATAGAAGGAAATGATGGTTGAATGTATGTTGGGCATATGCTATGGTACTTAGGGCGTACAAGGTCAATAGACCGTTTCTGGTCAAGGCTTGAGTATGCTAATCATAAAAGCTAAGTACAATGGGCGTACTCACCTGAGTCGACTGTGTTGACTTTTTGGACTTTTCGACATTGACTTGTTTTTTACCAAGTTTGACCTAAGGGTATTTTGTGTATATTGATTATAAATTAAGATTAGTCATGTTCCAATGAATAGGTGACTGGTAGAGCTGATATATAGAGTAGTGTCCTGTTCAACGATCATTTAGATTGGGAGGCGAGCCTTTTCACTGTACTCGTGGGTCGAAGACACTAATTACGGCACACTAAATTGTATTTGTAGGATGATAGTTTTCCTTGTGACATTTACTGTTATGTTTGTATGTACTTGTTGTCTTTGTGACTCCTACTGATATGATTGTATGCTTAGTTGTATGGGTGAAATAGACCGGATAGCGGTTGAAAGAGACCGAAGGGGCTAAAATAGACTCGATACTGGTTGAAAGATACCAAAAGGGATGGAATAGACCTAGTACCGGCTGAAATAGACCGAAGGGGGGGGGGAATAGACCCAGTACTGGATGAAAGAGACCGAAGGGGGTGAAATAGACCCAATTATGCCTTGACTTGTTATGTATGTATGATATAGGGTATTTTGGGGAACTCACTAACCTTTGTGCTTATGGTTTTACATCTATGGTTTCAGGTACTTCTAGTATGAAAGGGAAGGGCTCAGCGTGACTGCATTGCATCTAAAAGATTTTTCCGCATTGGCAATTTTAAATTTACTCTGATGTTTAAATAATATATTCACTTTGATCAGTTTTGGAACAACTTGTTTGTATGGTTTATTTTTTTAAAAATGAAAATTTTACTATGAATTTTTAGGACATTACAAGTTAGTATCAGAGCCTTGGTTTGAGTGATTCGGGCACACTCGTCGGTGTGAATGAACTTAAACTGAGGAATTGATAATCTTTTGAAAGAAAAAGAAATTGTAAAAAGATTTTTATAAAGAAAAAATGGGGTGTGATGTGTGCAATCAGCCGAGCTCAAGTAAGTGATTCCCAGAATGCCCATACATGTTTGTTATGATATATGTTATGAGAATTGCATGCTAGAATAAGGCTATGGATCTTCTCAGGATTTCATGATTACGAGAGATGCCTTTATATGCTTATTGTTTGAGCTTTTAGAGTTGCATGCTCGTAAGCATTTCAGATGATTAGGATAAGATGGCCTGAATAGGTGATGTGTTGCTTAGTTTTCTGATGCACGAATGTTGCTTGCTTTGTGGTTTGTGGAACCCTTAGCGATATGAGTTAACTATTGAGTGAATATGTTAAGTCACATGCTACAAAGTTTAAATAATCTCATAATGATAGATTTGGATATACTGCACAACTCTCATTTGAGTCTAATCGTTATAGAAATTGAGTCTTTTACTATTTTGGTATGTACTTGAACCGATGGTGCGTGGTCCTTTTGGGCTGCCTTCATCAAAGCAACTTGATAAGATGAATTATGGAGAGAAAGGATTAATTATGATTTATTAATATATTATGAGAATAATATATTAAATGAGAAATCATATTGTTTAATTAATATTAGTCAACAATTAATAAGAATTAAGTTTGTGGCTAAAAGACATTAGTTAAACTTAAGGGACTAGAACTGTCAATTGTGTGATAGTTGAATATTAGGCTAATGGACTCCATAGTGGATAGAGTGGACGAATTCTATGGGGGAAACCCATTAGAAATCGTCCAAGGCCTTTAAGAAAGGAGTCTATGGGTTGCTTAGGGCCTAAGCATCCAAAATTGGGTTTCCTTGTTAGATAACCCTAATAGCCTCACTATTTAAAGGACCCTTAAGCCCCAAAAACGTGGTGAACTTGTTCTCTAGGGTTTCCACACGTTTTGGGCAGCCTCCTCTCTCCTTATTCTTCATCCTCTTGCTCTTGGTGTTTGTGAGCCATTAGAGGAGTAACACTTGTGAATCTAAGCTTTCTAATGTCATTACAAGGAGGATTTGTGATTGTTATTGTTACATAACAATCAAGGTAAGATCTAAAAACCCTTTCACATGTTAATATGATTATTTGTATGCTAGAACTAGGGTTTAAAATCTTGGATGAATAGCATGTACAATAGAGAAACCTAGATCCAAGCATTAGGGTTGCATGAGCACATAGGATGTTCTTATGGCTAAAAACCCATCAGTGGTATCAGAGCCTTGATTGGTTTCTATTGTATTGATGCCTTGTTTGTTTTTTCAAGTTGTAAAATCGATTTTTGGTCCCCCTGTCTGATGAACTCGGCGAGTTCCCATGTGGACTCGGCGAGTAGCTCCTACTCGGCGAGTCCGAGCGTCAGAAGGAGGGGATTTCGGTATTTCTTGCTGTTTTGCTCATGAATACGTGCCTTAATTGTTTTGGGTCATTAAAATCCGATTTTAAACATATTTTTGAGTATATCCTTGATTAAACAAAAGATAATTACCAATTGATTAGATAATAACTTCCTTATATGATTAAAGTTTGATTATTTGTATTAATTGGGTAACTTATCTTGCAAGAAATTGATTTTAGGTCAAATTTAGATAATCTTAATTGGTTAATTTAAATTATTTGCTATTTGATCCTTTGTGTTTGAAAAGTTTCAAACTTGCCCTCAAGTCTTGGAATTTAAATTTTGATTAAAAGGTTTGATTTTGAAATATTTAAATTCTAAACCCTAATGATTTGAAATGTTTCAAAACTTGCCCTCAAGTTTTGGAATTTAAAAGTTGATTAAAAGTTTAATTTAGAAATGTTAAATTCTAAAACCCTAGTATAGTTTTGAAAAGTTCAAATCGCACCCTTATGGTTTTATTAATTAATTAAAGTGTATAATTAAAAGAGATTTAGTAAATCCATAAAGTTTTGGTGTACAATTTAATTAAATTAAAAGTATAATTATTAAATTAGAAAACCTAGTATTTTAAAAGTATAAATACACCCTATACTATATATATATATATATATATATATATATATATATATATATATATCATTAAAAGTCTAATATTATATATGTATGAGTAAAGTGTCAAGTCTTAGCGTTAGTAGGCCTCATTCACGAAGCTGGTCTATAAGGGGTGTTTAAGGAAATTGCCTATAAAATGGTGATTGAATGGGTATCCACTCTTACCCACCGCACTCTTGACTAGTGGATGGTCGTTAGCCGAACGGGTAGGATAGGATAGAAACCTTCCATTATAAGTATAATGAAGTATAAAAGTAACTAAATGCTTTCATAAAATTTCCAATCTTAGTTACTTTAGGCAAAAGTGAATTGATGCAATTCTATGAAATTATAGTTTGTACCCTTGCAAAGACGTTAGTGGAGCGTGTGTGGTTAACCGGAACACTAAATAGTTCTAAGCAAAAGGTAGAAAAGGGTGACTCAATGTTTGTCATAGTTCGGTGGAGCGTGTGTGGTTAACCGACACATCGAATAGGTGACTGTAACATGTGGGGGCACCATGTAGATTTGCATGGTTATTCACACCCGCTTTGTGATCCTCAGCATCCCAGTCACAAACTAGAGGGGCATATCGAGATTTAAACATGCCATTGAAAATTTCAATGTATCTCAAAGGATCTAGGAGTTTTCAATACATTTAAAACTTAATATGTTTTCGTTTTTCATGGTTGAAAATTAGTGAATCGTCATTCACTTAACTTCGAATGTTCTGCAATTTGGGTTACGGCATCCCTCTCCCGAGTTGTGGAATATTGTGTTGGGGCCTAGCCCTAGTACATCATTTGGGTGATTTACTAAGGACTCAATAAATCAACTAACTTGAATTCGTTTTCTCCCGTTTTGTAGATGTCAAAGTATGAAAATCATTGTCTTCCCAAATTTCAAGGAAAAGGTGTTCCTGCTAAAATTAAGTTGTTCCGCTATTCAAGTGAAGAATCAAAGTGGACTAGTTTGATTTCACTTCGTCCTCCTCCTCCCGTTGTTCTCCCTAACCAACAAGATCAAAGAATTGAAAGGTTCAATGTCACTAAAGCCCTATTGGCAATGAAACATGAGGATGGTAAGCCCGTGTGTGCCCACGTTCTAGGAATGAAATCACAGATCGATAGGTTGATTATGTTGGGTGCGTCATTCCCAGATAAGTTGGCTGTAGACTGGGTTCTGCAGTCACTCCCTGAATCATATAATGAGTTCAAAAGAAAGTATTATATGATGGATCATGACACAAACCTCATTGACCTAACTTACATGCTCATTGCTGCTGAATCAGAAATGATTTGGCAAAGCAATGGAGCATATTTGTTGGGAAAGTCAACCAACCATGCTTCCGAGGACGTTCTAGGAGAACCGACCTACGTTTGTTGCCAAGTGAAAGGGTGTTGGATACAAGTCCGCCGTAAGAGCCTGAAGACTCCAGAAGATGGGAGAGTCAAAGAGAATGGATGTGCTTCAGGTAAAATCCACTATTTAACTCCAATAAGTTCCTGTCCATTGATTCTTAATACATAATGTGATAAGATTGCAATTGAATATTTTGCAGGATCAGTGAAAAGAGAGGAAGCCTGATAGAAAGGCAAGATGAGTCTGATCACGAAGAGATGGATCTCGATTACATGGGTTCGAAGATTAGATTTTGAGCTTAGAAAGTTATGATTGAGTTGTTAGGAATATTTGATTACATAGTTTTTCAGTTGATTTTGCATTGTAAGGACAAATGTTTTCTGCTGCTTTTATGAATAAAATAAATTTTGTTTGACGTATTTTCCTTATTTATTTATTTCCTTGCAATGAAATCATTAAGAAAAATTGATGTTTCCATAATTCTAAAACGAATGGGTGTGATTCTTAATTATGTTATTTGTGGAAAGGTCAAGAATTTACCAAACAGGGAAAGTTTCTCATCTGTAACACCGTAAAAATTAAAACAATTTTTCGCATTTTCAAACACATTTTTCCAAACACATTCATTAATAAAATGTCATAGTATCATATCTTTGTTTCACAAAACATCCCCCAAGATCGAAATACATAAAATCCCATGTGTGTGTACGAATCAAGCCGACGCCTTCCCGCGGTCATCACTGGTACCTGAAACACATAACACGTAACACTGTAAGCATAAGCTTAGTGAGTTCCCCAAAATACCACTCTAACACATTTCAGTCACTAGAGGCTATAACTCTGTTTGACCCTCTGGTTAGTGTGTCTCAGTGGGACCCTCTAGTCCCAACTCTCTGTGGGCCCTCTGGCCCTAACTCTGTGGACCAAAAGGTCCTAACTCTATGGACCTACCGATTCTAACTCTGTAAAATCTGAATCATGCATATCACATATCACAAAAATTATCATACATACATAGCATGCAAATATAATGGCACATAGCTATAGAATATACTGACACATAACCCTGTTACCACTCTAGGTAAAGTATAGTGAGAAGACTCACCTCAGGCGTCTCGGTAAATCTCTGACTTGGTAGAAATATTGCCTAGCCTCCGCCTATTCACATAAAGTAAATACTCTCATAAATATACTCTCGAGGCTAGAATCAACCTTCCATTGGCTCCCTCAGAAGGTTAAAAGACTATTTTACCCCCCTCTTGACACAAGGACTCCATTGTTGACCAAGCCCTAAAGTCAACAAAAGTCAACGGTCACACTTTGACCCTACTTGCCGAGTGCACTCTGGTGACTCGGTGAGTTCACACATGTCCACTAACTCTTTGTCCTGCTTGACACGCCGCGTCCCTCCCTATGCTCGACGAGTCATACCAGACATGAATCGTAGGGCCACCCCGACTCAACTCGCCGAGTCTCAAGAACAACTCGACGATTACTGCCTTGAACTCCAGTCCTCTAACCCCCTTCTGACTCACTAAGTCATCCCCCAACTCGGCAAGTCTACTCACTGAGTAATTTATGTGAAACCCTAGCTCTACTCGCCGAGTATCAAGAACAACTCGGCGAGTTCATGCCATGCACAAACTCTACTGACCTACTGAGGTCAGATCTGTGTCCCTAAACCATAGATCTGGCCTCCCCAAGCATGAATGTCACGTAAATTCCGAATCTTGATGCTTATATATCAACAAGGCATCAAAAGGAGATTTAGTCCCGAAAATGGTAACCTAAGTCCAATAACCCCAAACTGATCCATAAAGCTCCAAGGGTTAAGGTCTCTGGACCTCTTTGAGTCCAGATCCAAGGCACAAACTCGAAGAGGGACCATTTGCTCCACATAATCACTCTCCAAAGGGGTTAGAAAACCCTATCTCTAATGATCAACACCAAAACTAAAGGAGGTTTGAACTATTACCTCAAAATGAAGTCTCTGAACTCTGGAACAGCTAGAATTGCACCTCCTCTTTGCTCTTGGTCACCTTCTTCTTGCTAAACCAAAGGTACAAGGATCCAAAGTGATTTCTTCTTCCTCACAACGATTTGGCTCACTTAGGGTTCTCTCAAGGGACTGGTAGCCGCAATGGGAGGCTATAAGTGACCTTAAATAGGCTCCAAACCCGAGGCATTAGGGTTTCATTAAACTGTAACAGCCCGGATTCCCAGGTATTATTTATTCTTATAATTTTGGTGATTTGTGAGGAGACTTGGCGAGTTGGAGCTCAAACTCATCGGGTATGATCGCGGCTATGGGCACGCGTTTGCGTCTGGACTCGGCGAGTCCAAAAGTGGACTCGGCGAGTCCACTCTGTTTAATTAAACCCTAATTCCCCGGGTTTGGAGCCTATTTAAGGGCACCTATAGCCACCCATCGCGGCTACCAGTCCCTTGAGAGAACCCTAAGAGAGCTAAATCGTTTTGGGAGAGAGGAAGTCACTTTTGGGCCTTTGTGTTCATTGTTTAGCAAGAAGAACGTGGCAAGAGCAAGGAGGAGGTGGGATTCCAGCAGATCCAGAGCCCACAGGCTTCATTTTGAGATAACAGTTTGAACCTCCTTCAGTTTTAAGGTTGATCTTTAGAGTTAGGGTTTTCTAACCCCTTTGGAGAGTGATTATGTGAAGCAAATGGTCCCTCTTCGAGTTTGTGCCTTGGATCTGGACTCAAAGAGGTCCAGAGACCCTAACCCTTGGAGCTTTTTGGGTTATTATGGAGTTATTGGTGTTGTATTAATGTCTAAGTCCATAACTATATTTGGTATGTACTTGACCCGACCTGGCATGGTCCATTTGGGTTGCACTTCACCGACACAATTTATATGGATAATCTTTTGAGAATAGTATGTTTATGATTAATATTAATATGTTATAAGTTCTAATATATTAATATGGAATCATATTATTTAATTAGTATTGATCAAGAATTAATTCATAATTAATTAAGTGATCAAAAGGAACTAATTAAATATGGACTCTTATATATATGGAATGGGCCAAGTTCATTTAGGTTGGGCTAAGCTTTCATGGATAGTCCATGGAGTGTTTAACCCATGGATCCTAGGAAATGAAAGGTCATGGGTATTAGGGTTTAACCCTAATCCTCCATACTATATAAAGATGTCTTTGGTTGGTGAAATTGGCACTAGTGTGGATACACTAAAGAAGGGCTAGCCAATTTCACTAGAGAGAACCAAGTAATCATATTCTCTAAAGTATTCCAAGGTGTCTTGGTGATTTGTGATTCCACTTGAGGCTTCCACACTATTGGGGCTAAGCTCTTAAAGCTTGAAGACATCAAGCTACATCAAGAGGTATGTATTCTATCTTGTTACATTCATAGTTTTTGTATGCTAGATTAGGATAATACCTTGGATGTTCTTATTTGCATGTATAATAGAGAAAACATAGATCCAAGGTATTTAGGGTTGCATGTACACTTAGGAAGTGTTAGAATTCTCAAAACACAACAGTGGTATCAGAGCCACGGGTTGTTTTCTGTTATATTGATGCAAATATTTTATTTTCAAAGTTGAAAAAAAAAGAAAAAAAACATGAAGTTTGTCAAATTTTAAGATAATTACTTGTTCTTGTGAAAAACAAATTATTTGTAAAATTTGAATAATTTGCTTTATGAGTTGAATTAGGTCAAATTTAATAAAAGATAAAATGATATGATTATTTTATTAGTTTTAAAAGTTTGATCTAAAGAGTTTTATTTTTTGAAACCTCCATAAGTTATGGATATGAAAAGGTTTAAAAAAAAATTGATTCAAAGTTTTTATGGAGTTACAAAATTTGGTGTTAATGTTTTAAAGGATTCCATAACTTAAGAATAAGTTATGGATCACCAAAAGTTTTTTGTGTTACCTTGTTTTATGAGTGAATTTAGATTAATGAATAAAATTATGTGATAGTTGGTTTTAATCCAAATTAATCTAAGAATTGATTCTAAATTGTGTTTTTGTAACTTGTCCTCAAGTTATATGAAAAGTCACATTTAAGAATCATAAAACTCATAAAAATTGGCAAAGGTTACAAAAATGAAGAGTCTAGTTCTAATTAAATGGTTTTATGACTTCATAACTTGTCCTCAAGTTATGGAGGACCAAGAGTCTCTTCATTTAATAAAATAAAAAAAAGGTGTAACCTTAATTAATTCCATAAGTTATAAAATAAAGAAAAGTTAATTCTTTTATTAGTTTAAAGTCTTCCATAACTTGTCCTCAAGTTATGGAACTTGAAGAGTTTTTGGATTAAAACCACTTTAAACACATAAGTTATGGAATTAATTAGTTTTGAATAATTTCAAAACTTGCCCTCAAGTTTTGGAATTTGTAAAGTTTTCTCTTATGAATACTTTAATTCCAAGTTAGCCCTTAGAATTTTAAAAGTTAAAATTCAACCCTTATACTTTATAATATTATAAGTTAATAATATATATATATAATATATATATATATATATATATATATATATATGTATAAGAGTAAAGTCAGTCTTACCGTTAGTACGCCTCATTCACGAAGCCGGTCTATAAGGTGGGTATAAGGTTGTTGCCTATAAAATGGCAACTTAATGGGTGTCCACTCTCACCCACCGCTTGCTTGACTGGTGGAGGGTCGTTAGCCGAACGGGTTTGACAGGACTAGAATTCTCCCTTCATTAAAAGTATTAATGATAATACTAAGTAACTAAACTCTTAATAATACCCAATCTTAGTTACTTAGGAAAAATGTGAATAAGGTGCTAACCCATGAAATTACACTTTACACTTTGTCTAAGTCGTTAGTGGAGCGTGTGTGGTTAACCGGCACACTAACTTGGACTTAACAAGGTAGGTAAATGGTGACTTAATATTTATCATAGTATCGATGGAGCGTGTGTGGTTAACCGGCACATCGATTGAGGGGTAATTTATTAAGGGTACCAAGTGATTTGCATGGTTACTTCACACCTTGTTTTGTGATCCTCGGCATCCCAGTCACAAAACCTGAAGGGCACACTCGAGATTGAAACATGCCTTTGAAAAGTTCAATGAATCTCAAAGATCTAGGAGTTTCAAAACCAATTAAAACCTAATAATTCATTTCGTTTATCTTGGTGGAAATTGGTGAATCGTCATTCACCTACCTTCAAATATTTTATAGCTTGGATTACGGCATACCTCTTCTAAGTTATAAAATAGTTTGTTGGGTCCTAGCCTTAATATTTCATATTGGGTGTCATATTAAGGACTTTAAATCAACTATCTTGAATATCTCCCAAAAGATGTCTGTAATAGACACCTATGATCTTCCCAAATCTAGTGAAACAAGGTTTCCTAAATGAAGATGATGTCCTTTGGAAATCATACTTCTTTCACCTCCTCCAATTATTCTCCCCAACCCACAAGTTCTTGAAAAGTTTAAGGTCACTCAAGCCCTATTGGCAAGGCAAGGTCTAGGTGTGAGCACATCTTGGAGAATGTAGTCACATATTGACAAGCCGGGAGAGTTGGGTGTCAAAGTCTTGAGAAAGTTGGTGGTTCAATCACTTTCTAAGTCACATAGTGAGTTCCTTTGGGACACCTATGAAACAGACTATGACAAGACCCTTAACGATCTTATCTATTTGCTAAGATCAACTTCCTAAAACTTTATGGACATTGACAATGATGACATTGGATATCCAGTAAAGCATTCTCTTCCCAATGGAAAGGGATTGGCCATAGTCAACTCGGTTGACCAAATGGTAAAGAGAAAAGCTAAGTCTGTGATAGTCTCGTGTACCATTATCAAAGGGTCCATATGTTTATATTGCCAAGGGAAGGGGCATTGGTTGCGAAGCTGCCAAATTTACCTAAGGATGTTAAAGTCAATAAGTTTGAGTCTACTTCAGGTAAAGACCACTATCTAACTCTGTTAAGTTTCTATTCTGAGATTCCTGATACATGATGTGACTGGGTCACATGGTGATGTTTTAAGAATCAAAGAAAAGTGAAGAAACTTAAAGAAAGAATATGCTGAATCTGATGGCTTAGATGGATTTCTATCGCATAGTTTGAAGATCGGATTCTTGAGCAACTTCTTAGGAGTTATGAGATATTGCTTAAGAATAGATAACAACAAGTTTTCATATGGATTGTAAGGATAAGTTTTTCCGCAAAGTTTTAAAATAAAAGAAATTTTTTTTGATTTTATTTATTTTAAAATATCCTTACAATGGCTTTTGAGGAAAAATTGTTGCTTATATGATTCCATTAAAAGCAAGAGTGGAAATATGAAATTGATTCTTTCATTTGTGGTAATGTCTAGATTTACCAAATAAGGAAAGATTCTCATCACCCAAGTTTCAATTGGACCGGAACTTGGAATCATGCAAGTTGTATAGCATGATGAATGAGAACTTTCAAGTTTTGGAAAATTAAGACTAATTACTCGGCCACATGGATGTGTGAGTCAAGTAAAGGACTAAGGGATCGAGTACACATTCTTGTGCACTGATTAAGTCCACCACAAAAGATTGATAAGACTATTCGTCATAGTTTACTAAAGCTCAGTAAATATGATTATACTTACAAGCTTAAGTGTAACTCTGAGACATTGGAAAAGGTTCCAATGTATGGCAGGGCGAATAAGAAGAATCAAATTAGGCAGAAGGATAAAAGTTTCTCATATCTGAAAAGATGGGAGAGTACTTTAGTATCAGTTTTGTGATCATCTTAATGATTAAGAAACCATATCAAAATTAGTTCTCTAAGGAAATCTTAGTGCATTCTTATGACTAAGAAGAGGAACTTGAATTGTTGAAATGGTTAAATCAAGAAGATGAGTCATACTTCGTTCCAATACAAGTCTTAGAGTCATACTCCAAGATTGTCATTTGAGTGACATGTCTTAAAGAAGGTTTAAAACACTTGTCAAATGTAAGAGTAAAAATTTTCTACTCTTGTACATTTGAAATTGGTAAGTTGTGATGTTTTGGATAAAACAAAGACCAACTTAGGCCAATTGGGTAAAGTGTTTTTCTTGATTAGAATCCGAACTATCTCTTGGATGTTTGACAAGGGAGTCTTATATGTCAAGAGGACAGTGGGAGTCTTAAAGGTCTTGAAAGTCTCAAGAAATAATCAAGAATAAAACCTGAAGTTCTTCACTAGCACACGACTTGAGGTTTATAACCTATCGTGTTGACATATCTGTGCCCATTCCAGTTAAAGTTGGCTTTGCATATGAGTTCTTAGAGTTCTCAGTTTGTTGCATAACAACTTGGAAGCAATGGCAGGCCCTTGAGCTGCCAGGTGGCAAGAAGTTAAGATTGAGTTCAATCCATATGGTTTTGGATTTGTCATTATCTTTGTCTTGTGATTATGGTTTGACAAATTCATATGGGTAGGAACTCATACACCATATAAATCTAAGTGTCATAAGGTTTCTCTCCGATTCATGAAAATGATGGTGAGGAAACGCTTTCACTAAGTAGATTTTACGAAGATATCAATTGTGTTATTTGCATTTTCAAAAGTCGTTAGTGGAGCGCGTGTGGTTAACCGGCACACTAACATGGACTTGTGAGAAATGGCAAATGCCTAAGCAATTGAGACCACGATTACGGTATCCCTTTTCATGGTTCTTGAAATTGCTTAGACACACAGGTGAGCTATCTACGGAAAGGGTGTGTGAATCTAAATTTCAGACTGTCCAGCTGATTTCTGAGTACATGTCAAAGCTAGTGGGAGCATAAGTGTTATGCTAATAATCATCATGTTAGTGGGAGCATGATAATTATGATAAGTATTGCAAGTTAGCAATGTTAATTATAGAAAACAAAAGTTTCAATTGGGAAAAAGTTGTTTTGCTATAATTAAGGGAGAGGAAATTATGCTTCATCTCAAATCTATAAGCTTAGATCGTGAGGTTTTAATCATTTAGTCAAGGATATATATGAATTTCATGTTGGAATGGCTCAACATAAGGAAATTCTGTATATGGGTCCATTATTTGCGTTCTAAAATTCGATTATGAATACGGCATCCCTTTTCATAATCTGAATTATGAGAACTTGGCAAATTGAAATGGAAATATTATAGCAAAAGACTGGTTTAGTCTTTATGTAAGACATCATGAATCGTGTCCCATATGCTTCGGATATAGGATCGATTACTTGTGCTATATTCATCCGTTCTAAAATTTTCCAAAATGCCTGGGGCATTAAGAAGGGAAAAGGTTTAGAACTGGATATGACTAAAAGGATTAAACAATTGTCAAGGACAATCTAAGGTTTACCAAAGATTGGTTACTCAAGGACAATTGGAAGTATAGTGATAATTCTGGAAGGACCATATTGACATAATCTGTAAGGAGGCAACTCTTGTTCAAAAGTGATAGTCAAAATGGAATCTGGAAATGTTTCAAAGTTAGAATTTTCAATCTGTGTAAGATTAAGGAAACTTAATGCAAGAAGGATATTTCAAGGAGTTGATATCCTTTGGAATACTCTGTAATGATTGTTGCCAAGTCTTTGTGACTTTGTGCATAATCGTTACAAGAGGATCAATGCATATAAGTTTAGAATCTAACAGATTTCTGTAAATGGCATGAATTTGGAATTCTTGCATTTGCAGTAAGGATTTGGGAGTGTGAAAAGAGAATCATTGAAGTTATGTTCAATTGATCTAGTTCACAAAATAAAGATCATAGACAAACATAGTATGCATACTTGGTGTGTGGCATGACTAGTGTTTAAGAAAACATAGTGTACATGCTTGGAGCATGGGACAACTATTGTTTTAAATTCAAGAATAAAGTTGATAGCTGAAACAGTATACAATGAATAATGTGTAATCATATGGTGATAAATAAAAGGTGTTTTATTTATGTTCAAAGGGTTGATACCATATTGGATTCAATTATTATTGTGTTTTATTTTGCATGTTTTGACTTCCCGAATAAACTGGGTTATTCTTCCTGAATGACTAAGTTATTCAAACATCCACAGTCGGTCATATGTTGGAAGTAGATATGAATTAAGACTGTCATGGGTTGGCTTGTAGAGGTCTAAGGTGTTGGACAAAGGGCTACAACACTCATGAGTGCTCATAAGTTCTAAGTATTGGATTCAACCCACGCTCATTGGAATCACTTCATGGATTTTATCACGAGTGATCATGAGACGATAATATCTTATATTCTTCAAACCTAGAGATATGAGTTGTTACTATGAGTTGGTTGTACATTGATTGCACGAAAACGCATTTGGTAACTCGGTGCTATAAAACGTGCCTTTGTGTATGATTCAACAAGTAGTAGAACAAGCCATATGAGTCGAAGTTTATCCATTCCTTTTACCTTCGGGATAAAAGCGATATCTGTGGGCCCCTCGATGATTTGATGATGACAAATGGAAGTGCTCGGCCGGGCCAGGACTGATTTGATTTGTTCAATTAGTCAGTCGTCATAAATCGGAAATCAGGAAACAACAAATGGACAGAGAGAATGATTATAATCCATGTCTCAGTCCATATGATATCTAGAATGGAGGAATATATGATCCCTTATCTAATGGACAAGTTCGTTGACAAGATCAGAGTTCGACAGCAGCTTTAAGAGCTACGATTGCCAGTTAGGTTTGAAGTCATACGCAATAATAGTTTTAGACTTATCCAAGTGGGAGACTGTTGGATTAATGTCTAAGTCCATAACTATATTTGGTATGTACTTGACCCGACCCGGCATGGTCCATTTGGGTTGCACTTCACCGACACAATTTATATGGATAATCTTTTGAGAATAGTATGTTTATGATTAATATTAATATGTTATAAGTTCTAATATATTAATATGGAATCATATTATTTAATTAGTATTGATCAAGAATTAATTCATAATTAATTAAGTGATCAAAAGGAACTAATTAAATATGGACTCTTATATATATGGAATGGGCCAAGTTCATTTAGGTTGGGCTAAGCTTTCATGGATAGTCCATGGAGTGTTTAACCCATGGATCCTAGGAAATGAAAGGTCATGGGTATTAGGGTTTAACCCTAATCCTCCATACTATATAAAGATGTCTTTGGTTGGTGAAATTGGCACTAGTGTGGATACACTAAAGAAGGGCTAGCCAATTTCACTAGAGAGAACCAAGTAATCATATTCTCTAAAGTATTCCAAGGTGTCTTGGTGATTTGTGATTCCACTTCAGGCTTCCACACTATTGGGGCTAAGCTCTTAAAGCTTGAAGACATCAAGCTACATCAAGAGGTATGTATTCTATCTTGTTACATTCATAGTTTTTGTATGCTAGATTAGGATAATACCTTGGATGTTCTTATTTGCATGTATAATAGAGAAAACATAGATCCAAGGTATTTAGGGCTGCATGTACACTTAGGAAGTGTTAGAATGCTCAAAACCCAACAATTGGACCTAGGTTGTCATTTTTCGGACCAAATCTCGTTTTGATGCCTTGTGGGGGTTATACAAGCATCAATTTTCGAACTTTACGTGACATTAATGCTTGGGAAGGCCAGATCTATGGTTTGGGGAAGCAGATCTGACCTCAGAAGGTCAATAGAATTTGTGCATGGCATGAACTCGCCGAGTTGTTCTTGAGACTCGACGAGTAGGGTTGGGGTTTCATGTAAATTGTTCAGCGAGTAGACTCGCCGTGTTGGGGGATGACCCAGTGAGTCAGGGAGAGTTAATAGGGGGCTGAGTCAAGCCAGAACTCGCCGAGTTGTTCTTGAGACTCGGCGAGTTGAGTCGTGGTGGCCCCGCGATTCATGCTAGGTGGAACTCATCGAGTTAGGGAAGTACTCGACGTGTCAAGACAGGATCCGAGAGAGTCAGTGAACACGTATAGACTCGCCGAGTCACTCTAGTGCACTCGCGGAGTCCGGTCAAAGTTGACCGTTGACCATTGACTGGAGTTGACCAGTGTTGACTTGATAGGGTTAGTTAACCTTAGTTGTGAAAGTGTTAATTAGAGATATATTGTGTTATAGGAGGATTATAGCACGGGGGATCGAGCGCAAGTGATTTCTGGGATTTGCGAGTTATCGAGATACGCGAGGTGAGTCTTCTCACTATACTTTACCTTGAGTAGGTAATCAGAGTTATGTGACAGAGTGTTTGTATGCTATATGTATGTTATGTGTTGTACTGCATTATTTCTATGTGATTTATGCTGTGCATGTTTATAGAGTTGGAACCGGAAGGTTCACAGAGATAGAACCAGAGCGTTCACAGAGTAGGGTCCACGGAACCACAGAGTTATAGCCTCGAGTGGCTAATATGTGTTATGTGTGGTATTTTGGGTAACTGACTAAGCTTTGTGCTTACAGTGTTTGGTGTTATTTGTTTTAGGTACTAGTGATGACCGTGGGAAGGCGCAGGCTTGATCAGTACACACACACACGGGATTTTTATGTTATGAGATCTTGGGATTTTTGTATGGCATGGATTGAGTTTCAAGCATTGATGTTTGTATGAATATTAAATGAATTATGCTTTTATAAAATGCGAAAAATTGTTTTGAAATTTACGGTGTTACAAGTTGGTATCAGAGACTTGGTTTGAGGGATTCGAGTACACCTTCGGGCGTATTTGAACTCAAACTGAGGATTTGAGAAGTATTTTCAAAAAGAGTAAAAGATTTTTGGAAAAACGCAGAGCAGAGTTGTGTGTACGATCAGTTCGCGCCCGAACGGTGATTTCCCAAAATACCCTCATGTTATGTGATATTGATATGGATATGATGTATTCTCATGCTAGAGTAGGCTAGGTACTCCTAGTAGGACTAGAGTGGCCTGATTTGTGATGCTATAGCCTAGGGAGAGGTGAGCTACTATGAGATGCTTGAGAGTGAGTAGGTAGCAGCGAGGGACTTATGAGAGATCTGCTAGAGAGTGGATTATGCATAATAGAGTACTTGGAATTTGGGATCCGAAGAGGAGGACTTGGGTGTATTCTGATATGCTGCGGACAGTAGTATTGGGCCCGTACTACTGAAAGCACCGGGGCGGTGTACAGCCCAAGTAAGAATCTTTGGAATGCCAAGGATCAAGGAGGAATGAGTTGTCGAGTGTGAGTATGCTCGAATGTATTCTAATCTATCGTATGTTGTATTTCATAGGTAGATCATGGTGAGGACACGTTTTATGCCTGAGAGTAGTGGGGCCAGTGATGAGGAGATCTGCCAGATCATCCATGTGGAGGTGGCTGCGACCATCAGGGAAGAGATACCAGAGATGTTCGGGTCTATTAAGACCACGTTGATTGAGACTTTCGAAGAGCGTTATGCTGCTCTTTCTGAGGCTGCTGTTGCAGTGGCCACCGCAGCTATTGCTGCCGCGAGGCGGCAGGGTGGTGATGCGTTGCTGTTCCGAGAGTTCAGCAACACAAAACCGCCAGAGTTTGATGGGACCCAGGACCTGGTGGCGGCCATGAGATGGATTTCTGACATAGAGGGGTGTTTCTTCACTTGCTCATCTCCTGAGCATCTGAGAGTTCGGTTCGCGCTGAACCAGCTTCGCTTGGGAGTGAAGGACTAGTGGAAGTTTGTAACGGCGCACTTTACACCTGTTGAGCTTGCGGCAGTGACCTGGGAGAGGTTCACTGCCATGTTCCGAGTGAAGGGTTTTTGAGCATTCTAACACTTCCTAAGTGTACATGCAACCCTAATAAACCTTGGATCTATGTTTGTCTAAGATACATGCAAATAATTATTTTTCCAAGGTTCATATCTTAACTAGCATGGCATGGGGAACATGAATCAAATAAAGCTAGTAGAAATGCTTACCTTGAAGTTGTAGTTGATTGCTTGGAGTTTTAGAGCCTCAACAAGTGTCAACTAGTATGATTTCAAGAACCAAAGCCTCCTTTATATAGTGTGGTGGATTAGGGTTACATCCATGTAAACCCTAATACCCATGTCTCTTCATTTCCATGAGATCCATGGGTCAAAGCTCCATGGAGTATCCATGGACTTTTCCATCCAAGCCTAGCCCATTCTAAATAAGCATTAGCCCACACAATATAAATATAGAAGCCCATATTTAATTAGTAATATCTTTGATCACTAAATTAATCCTAGATTAATTATAGATCACTACTAATTAAATAATATGATCTTATATTAATATATTAGAACTTATAATATATTAATAAATCATAACTTGTACTATTCTCAAATATTATCCATAAATTGTTCGGGTGAAGTGCAACCCAAATGGACCATGCCGGGTCGGGTCAAGTACATACCAAATATAGTTATGGGCTTAGACACTATATCCAACAGTCTCCCACTTGGATAAGTCTAGTAACTATATTTGCAAGTATAACTTCAGGAACCGATCAGCAATCGTAGCTCTTTAAACTCTGTTGAACTAGAACGCGCCATTTAGATAAGTGATCATATAATCCTCTGTTCTAGATATCAGCCGGACAAATACATGGAACATTGTCTTACTTATTGTCCAGCAGTTTGTTTCCCGATTTCTGATTTGTTTGACAAAGAACTTAATTGAACACATCAACTTAGTTCTGACCGGGCCCGGTACATAGGTCAAAACAAAATCATCGAGTGGCCCAGATATCAGCTTCTAATCCAAGAAGGAACAGATAAACTTCGACTCATATGTTTGTTCTACCACTCATTGAATTACACACAAAAGCACGTTTTATAACATCGAGTTACCAATGCGTTTTCGTACAATCAATGCATAACCAACTCGTAAGTAACAAATCATATCTCTAGGTTTGAAGACTTATATGATATTACCGTCTCACGATCACTCGAGATAAAATTCCATGAAGTGATTCCAGTGAGCGTGGGTTGAGTCCAATGCTCAGAACTTATGAGCACTCATGATTGTTGTAGCCTTGTCCAACACCTTAGACCTCTGCAACCAATCATGACAGTCTTGATTCATACCTACTTCCGACATATGACCGACTGTGGAGGTTTGAATAATATGATATACCAAACATAATTATTCTGGAAGTCAAAACATGCAAAAGAAATATAGTAAAAGATCGACAAGAGATAGCAACACTTTACTCATAAATAAAACACCTTTTATTCATCATCAAATGTCAATTACACTTTACAAATTTCTGGGTTATCTAACTACTAAAACTTATATCATCCTTCAGCCCTATGCTCCGAGCATGCTGGAGATGCTTAACCCTACTCAGTCCCTTCGTGAGGGGATCTGCCGGGTTCTCATCCGATGATACCCTCTTCGCCATGAGGAGTCCTTCTTCAATTCGATGTCTGATAAAATGGTATTTTCTGTCGATGTGTCTGGATCTCCCGTGATCCCTTGGTTCCTTGGCTAAGGCAACCGCACTATTGCTGTCACAGAAAATCTCCATTGGCTCTTTTATAGCTGGTACAACTCCAAGGTCTCCGATGAAGTTCTTTAGCCATATAGCCTCCTTTGCTGCCTCGCTTGCTGCTATATACTCTGATTCACAAGTTGAATCTGCCACTGTCTCTTGCTTGGAACTCTTCCAAGAAATTGCTCCTCCGTTTAGGGTAAAGACCCAGCCTGACTGAGAGCGGAAATTATCCCTATCAGTCTGGAAACTAGCATCACTATACCCTACAACTCTCAAGTCATCACTCCCACCGAGGGTAAGGACCCAGTCCTTAGTCCTTCGCAGGTACTTGAGGATATTCTTTACCGCAGTCCAGTGTTCCTTGCCAGGGTTCCCCTGATACCTGCTAACCATGCTTAAAGCAAAGGCTACATCAGGTCGAGTACACGTCATAGCATACATGATCGATCCTACAGCTGAAGCATAAGGTAGTCGACTCATTTCTGCTATCTCAGCCTCAGTGCTAGGGCTTTGTGTCTTACTCAATCTGGCATTACTCTGAATAGGTAACTCACCTTTCTTGGAGTTATGCATGTTGAATCTTTTCAACACTTTGTCCACATAGGTGCTTTGACTAAGTCCAATTAGTCTTTTACTCCTGTTTCTCAAAATCCTTATCCCTAGGATATAGGCAGCTTCACCAAGGTCCTTCATAGCAAAACACTTCCCAAGCCAGGACTTTACTTCCTGCAAGGTTGGGATGTCATTTCCTATGAGTAGTATGTCATCCACATACAGTACCAAAAAACTGACTATGCTCCCACTAGCCTTGATATAGACGCAAGATTCATCTTCACTCCTTGAAAAGCCAAATTCCTTGACTTTCTCATCAAAGCAAAGATTCCATCTGCGAGGTGCCTGTTTCAATCCATAAATGGATTTCTCGAGCTTACACACTCTATTGGGGTACTCTGTACTGACAAAACCCTCTGGCTGAACCATGTAAACATCCTCAGCCAACTTTCCATTAAGGAAGGCAGTTTTGACATCCATTTGCCATATTTCATAATCATGAAATGCAGCAATGGCTAACAGAACCCTAATAGACTTTATCTTGGCCACTGGTGAAAAGGTTTCATCATAATCAACTCCCAGAGTTTGAGAATAACCTTTTGCAACCAGTCGTGCCTTATAAGTGTGTACATTACCGTCCATGTCGGTCTTCTTCTTGAAGATCCATTTGCACCCCACTGTCTTACGACCTGGTACATTTTCAACCAAGTTCCAAACTTGATTGTCATACATGGATTGTATCTCGCTATCCATTGCCTCTTTCCACTTGGCAGCCTCAGGGCCTGCCATGGCTTCCGTGTAGCTGTTAGGTTCATCCAGACCTACTAGTGTCTCATCACTAATAAGTGTCTCACCTTCCGCAGTAATATGGAAGCCATAATAATGCTCAGGTGCATTCCTAACTCTTGTGGAACGCCTAAGAGGTACAGGCACATCAACTGGCTCAACAGGAGTTTCCTCCTCAAGTTGAGGGCTAGTGTTTGAAGTTCCTTCACCGCTTGACTCTTGAATTTCTTCAAGATCAATTTGCCTCCCACTGTCCCCTTGGCTTATAAATTCTCTCTCTCGAAAAACTCCTCTTCTTGCTACAAAGACCACATTATCACTAGGTCTGTAGAAGAGGTAACCAAAGGATTGTTGTGGGTAGCCGATGAAAATACACCTCTCGCTTCGAGGTTCGAGCTTATCATGAGTCTCGCGTCTCACGAAAGCCTCACAACCCCAAATCTTGATGTGGTCTAGCTTAGGTACTTTCCCAGTCCACATCTCGTGAGGAGTTTTGGCAACTTTCTTTGTAGGGACAAGATTAAGAATATGGGCGGCAGTCTCTAAGGCATACCCCCAGAATGAGATTGGTAGCGTAGCTCGACTCATCATGGAACGAACCATATCCAACAAGGTTCGATTACGCCTCTCAGCCACACCATTCAACTGTGGTGTCCTGGGAGGTGTCAATTGTGAGACAATCCCACATTCCCTAAGATAGTCGAGGAACTCTGAACTAAGATACTCACCTCCTCGATCGGATCGAAGCATCTTAATGTTCCTGCCCAATTGATTCTCGACTTCCTGTTTAAATTCCTTAAACCTCTCGAAAGTCTCTGACTTATGCTTGATTAAGTAGACATATCCATATCTACTGTAATCATCAGTAAAAGTCAAATAATAACGATTAGCATCCCTTGTGGCATGTTTGAATGGTCCACACACATCCGTGTGTATAAGGTCCAACAAACCTTCACCCCTCTCACACGAGCCTGTGAAGGGTGATTTTGTCATTTTGCCAAGTAAGCATGATTCGCAACTATCATCTGACTTTAGGTCAAACGACTCCAAGACTCCATCCTTTTGGAGTTGGCCTATGCGTTTCTTGCTTATATGTCCAAGACGACAATGCCATAATGATGCTTTATCCAAGTTATTATTATTAGTAGAATCAATACACAAAACATTATTTCCTAAGTTATCTATAACAGATACAGCTTCATACACACCATCACAAGGTAATGCTTTAAAATAAAAAACATTATTATAGAAAACATCTATAGAACCAACTTCATTATTAAATGAAAAGGTAAACCCTTGTTTGTACAAAGCATGAAAGGAAATAATATTTCTTGCCATTCCTGGCGAATAACAACATTTATTCAAATCTAAATTAAACCCACTACTTAGCGATAAAGTATAAACTCCAATCTTGGTAACAGGTAAAGCTTTCCTATTCCCCATGATCAAGTTTATTCTTCCTTGCTCCACATTCTCACTTCTTCTTAGTCCCTGCAAGTCACAACAAATATGAATACCACAACCGGTATCAAGGACCCAAGATTTAGAATGGGGTGAGTTATTAGAAATGATAGTGTAAGTACCTGCATGGTTGGGTTTGACTTTCCCATCCTTCACATCCTGCTGGTACTTTGGGCAGTTCCGCTTCCAATGAGATTTTTCATGGCAATAGAAGCATTCAGCCTCTTTTGGGTCAGAAGAAGGAGTGACGAAACCTTTCTTGGTTCCACTTGAAGAAGAGCCATCAAGGGTCCGAGCCTTGGTACCCTTCGAGGACCTCTTTCTCTTCCTCCATCGATTTTTCCCAATTGCTAAAACCGGAGTTGAGTTTGGAGTAGGAGTGATAGCAACCGACTTCCCCTTAAGACCTGATTCTGCGGTCTTGAGAAGTCCCTGAAGTTTGCTGAGTGTGACCTCTTCCTTATTCATGTGATATGTCATGCGGAATTGATCATAGCACGATGGTAAGGAGTGCAAAATGATATCTATTGCAAGATCCTCAGGGAAGTTCACATTAAGCTTCAGCAAACGATCCACATACCTTTGCATTTTCTGCATGTGGCTCGTGACGGATTCCCCGTCCTTCATCATGGTTGTTATCATGGAGCAGATGATTTCATACCTCTCTTGTCTTGCACTTTGATGGTATCTTTCCATCAAATCTTGGTGCATTTCATAAGGGTAGAAATCCTCATAAGACTTTTGGAGTTCCGCTGTCATCGTGGCCATCATGATGCAAGCCACTTTCGTAGCATCCCTTTCATGTGCCCGAAAGTCAGCGATCTCCTGAGGAGTTGCAGTGGTCTCATCAATCTCCTTAAGCTCCTTGTCAAGGACATATTCTTTGTCCTCGTAGCGGGTAATCATCCTGATGTTTCTGATCCACTCATTGAAGTTGGATCCATCAAAGGTGACTTTCCCACACAAGTTCATAAGGGTAAAGGAGCCATTAGGATTAGAGCCAGAAGCATTGTTTGAAGACATCTGAAAAGAAGAGAACAAGATTAGTTTAGATATAAGAGAGTCCTTAATAAAACACCCAAATGTAATATTAAGGCTAGGATCCAATCACAATATAATATAACTTAGAAGAGGTATGCCGTAATCTAAGCTATACCATATTTGAAAGGTAGGTGAATGACGATTCACCAATTTCCACCACGAAAACCGAAATGTTTAAATATTAGGTTTTTGATTGGTTCTTAGAAATTCCTAGATTCTTTGAGATTCAATGAACTTTTCAAAGGCATGTTTCAATCTCAAGTGTGCCCTCCAAGTTTTGTGACTGGGATGCCGAGGATCACAAAACGAGGTGTGAAGTAACCATGCAAATCACTTGGTACCCTTAAGGTTTATCACTCAATCGATGTGCCGGTAAACCACACACGCTCCACCGATACTATAATAAACCTTTAAGTCACCCTTTACCTACCTTGTTAAGTCCAAGTTAGTGTGCCGGTTAACCACACACGCTCCACCAACGACTTAATCAAAGTGTAAAGTGTAATTTCATGGATTAGCACCTTATTCACATTTTTCCTAAAGTAACTAAGATTGGGAATTTAATAAAACATTTAGTTACTTTATAATATTCATCATACTTTGAATGAGAATTTATAAGTCCTTGTCTTACCCGTTCGGCTAACGACCCTCCACCAGTCAAGCAAGCGGTGGGTGAGAGTGGACACCCATTAAGTCACCATTTTATAGGCAACAACCTTATACCCACCTTATAGACCGGCTTCGTGAATGAGGCGTACTAGCGGTAAGACGACTTT
This sequence comes from Lactuca sativa, assembly GCF_002870075.4. NCBI lineage: Eukaryota > Viridiplantae > Streptophyta > Magnoliopsida > Asterales > Asteraceae > Lactuca > Lactuca sativa. The sequence goes on along the minus strand of NC_056625.2, from coordinate 155,998,098 downwards.
GTTCTTATACATATATATATATAATTATTAAATCATAATAATATAAGTATAAGGGTTGAATTTTAACTTTTTAAAATTCTAAGGGTTGGAACTAAAGTTTTAACTTAACTTTACTTGTTCCAAAACTTGAGGGCAAGTTTTGTAAACTTTCAAAACTTTTCATATCTTGTAACTTATGAGTTTAATAGAGTAATAAAATGAAGACTCTTCATTTTTCTAACTCTTATGTTCTTTTAATGGTTTTTAATCCAAGAGACTTTTGGTTTTCCATAACTTGAGGACAAGTTATGGACTCCATTAAAACACATTATGATCAAGAATTAAATTACCACATAGGTTACAAATAATTCCTATGATCATCTAAACATCATAAGAACAAGAATATGAATATGAACACTTTCAAGAATCAAAATCACATAAAACTTTGTAATTTTGATAACTAGTTGTTGTAAATGAATTAGCAAAAACATTACTCCATCTAAAACAAGTTTTCAAGTACCAAAACAGTTTAGAGTAATGTTTCCAATTCATTTCCAGCAACTAAAGCCGAAATTCCGTTTTTTTTTTTTTTTTTTTTTAATTATTTTCGACTTTTCCAACTTTTTTTTTTTTTTTTTTTTTTTTTTTTTTTTTTTTTTTTTGCATCAAGTATCAAACAAATAAACCTAGGCTCTGATACCACTGAAGGGTTTTTGAGCATTCTAACACTTCCTAAGTGTACATGCAACCCTAATAAACCTTGGATCTATGTTTGTCTAAGATACATGCAAATAATTATTTTTCCAAGGTTCATATCTTAACTAGCATGGCATGGGGAACATGAATCAAATAAAGCTAGTAGAAATGCTTACCTTGAAGTTGTAGTTGATTGCTTGGAGTTTTAGAGCCTCAACAAGTGTCAACTAGTATGATTTCAAGAACCAAAGCCTCCTTTATATAGTGTGGTGGATTAGGGTTACATCCATGTAAACCCTAATACCCATGTCTCTTCATTTCCATGAGATCCATGGGTCAAAGCTCCATGGAGTATCCATGGACTTTTCCATCCAAGCCTAGCCCATTCTAAATAAGCATTAGCCCACACAATATAAATATAGAAGCCCATATTTAATTAGTAATATCTTTGATCACTAAATTAATCCTAGATTAATTATAGATCACTACTAATTAAATAATATGATCTTATATTAATATATTAGAACTTATAATATATTAATAAATCATAACTTGTACTATTCTCAAATATTATCCATAAATTGTTCGGGTGAAGTGCAACCCAAATGGACCATGCCGGGTCGGGTCAAGTACATACCAAATATAGTTATGGGCTTAGACACTATATCCAACACCGAGATGAGTACATTCCCCAAGTGGAGAGGGAGCGTTTGGCCCAGGAGTTTCTGACCCTCAAGCAGGGTACTGAGTTTATTACAATGATTACCAGGATGTTCCACGAGAGGGCGATGTTCTGCCCTGAGCACGTGTCCACTGAGCAGGCACGTATGAGCCGATATTTGAGTATTTTGAGGCGAGACATTCGGGTGTTCGTGGCGAACTCATCGTACCGGACATTTGCCGAGCTTCAGGAAAATGCCCGGCAGAGGGAGATTGAGCTAGAGACTCAGGCCAGGGAGGAGGCGGGGTCTCAGGGGAGGGATCAGCGACCGACACAGTCCCAGCCGGCAGCCAAGCGGGCCAAGCCCGCTCATCCCAAAGCGGGGAGCCAGAAGGGCTGCACATGTGGAAAGTGTGGCAAGGGTCATGATGGAGTATGTAGAGTTGGATCTTGCTACAAGAGTGGCAAGGAGGGGCATATGGCCAAGGACTGCCCCAAGGGGTTTGCAGTGTGTTTTCACTGCAACCAGACCGGACACCGGAAGGCGGAGTGTCTGCAGTTGCGGGGATCAGCTCAGGGAGCACCTCAAGGATCTGCCCCTGCCGCGATCAGAGCTATCGAGAGTCGGCCAGTGAAGGCCGAGGCGCCGAGGGCATGAGGGAGAGCTTTTCAGTTGACCGCGGAGGAGGTCCGCGCAGCTCCCGATGTCGTGGTTGGTATGTATTCTTTCGTGTATTTATTTTGATGTTGAGATTTTATGCTTATATTATGTTATACGTAGGTACTTTTCTTGTGAATTCTGTACCTGCCTTGGTGTTATTTGACTCGGGTGCGAGTCGATCTTTTGTATCTTTGGATTTTAGTCAGCATATCAGTGTTAGTCGTGAGGCATTGAGTCGGCCTCTGAGAGTTTCCATAGCTGACGAGAGGGTGATATATGCCACGAAGGTTCTCCGGGGGTGCGTGTTCGAGATTTTCGGTGTTGAGTTCCCGATTGATTTGATTCCTATTGCGACGGGTGATGTATGTGTTATTGTGGGCATGGACTGGTTGAGCAGATTCGGTGCGGTTATCGACTGCGAGAGACAGCTGGTGACCATACGAGACCCTAGTGGGGGAGTCCTTACGGTGTACGGCGAGGGCACAAGTTCTGGGTCAGCGTTTTGTTCGGCCGCTAGGGTGAGGCAGTGTCTTCAGCAGGGCTGTAAGGGTTTTGTGGCGTATGTGATGGATACGCGAGTGGATTCCGAGAGGCCGAGGTCAGTTGAGGAGGTTCCGATAGTGCGTGAGTTCCCGGATGTATTTCTAGGGGAGTTGCCGGGTGTGCCTCCTGTGAGGCAAGTAGAGTTCAGTATCGATTTGGTTCCGGGGGCCGCGCCTATCGCTAAGGTGCCTTATCGTCTTGCACCTCCAGAGACACAAGAGTTATCCTCGCAGCTTCAGGAGCTGCTGGGAAAGGGGTTTATTCGGCCGAGCAGCTCGCCGTGGGGAGCGCCTATCCTGTTTGTCAAGAAAAAGGATGGTTCACACCGGATGTGCATTGATTACCGAGAGTTGAACAAGCTGACGGTCAAGAACCGTTACCCGTTGCCGAGGATCGACGATTTGTTCGATCAGTTACAGGGAGCATCTTGGTTCTCCAAGATCGATTTGAGGTCTGGATATCATCAGGTGATGGTGCGAGATGAGGACGTCCAGAAGACAACGTTCAGGACGCGTTATGGGCATTACGAGTTTGTGGTGATGCCTTTTGGACTCACCAATGCCCTGGCAGTGTTCATGGATCTCATGAACCGAGTGTGCAGGACGATGCTGGATCGGTCGCTGATTGTATTCATCGAAGACATTTTGGTATATTCGAAATCTAGAGAGCAGCATGAGGAGTATTTAAGGAAGATCCTCGGAGTTCTGAGATCGGAGAGGCTTTATGCCAAATTCTCCAAGTGTGATTTCTGGTTGCGAGAGGTCCAGTTCCTGGGTCATCTCGTTAACCAGGAAGGGATATTGGTCGACCCGGCAAAAGTTGAGGCGGTGATGAGTTGGGAGGTGCCGAGGTCACCCTCCGAGATTAGGAGTTTCCTAGGGTTGGCAGGTTATTATCGGAGATTTATCAAGGATTTCTCTAAAATCGCAGTGCCACTCACCAGGTTGACCCGGAAGGGTGTCGCTTTTTCATGGGGCCCCAAGCAGTAGGCCTCCTTTGAGACACTTCGCCAAAGGTTATGCGAAGCCCCGGTGTTAGCCCTCCCGGAGGGGATGGAGGACTTTGTGGTATACTGTGATGCATCGATCTTGGGGTTGGGAGCAGTGCTGATGCAGAGAGGGCATGTGATAACATACGCATAGAGGCAGCTGAAACCTCATGAGACGAGGTATCCCACCCATGATCTAGAGTTGGGGGCAGTGGTGTTCGCCCTCAAGATTTGGCGTCACTATCTGTATGGGGTTCGGTGTACGATATACACGGACCATAAGAGCCTGAAGTATTTGATGGATCAGCCCAACCTAAATATGCAGCAGAGGAGGTGGTTGGATGTGGTCAAAGATTATGATTGTGAGATTCTGTACCATCCAGGCAAGGCTAATGTGGTAGCCGACGCCCTGAGTCGCAGGGCGGAGAGTGCCCTATTGCGAGGTGTATGTCTACGATTGACCGTGATGGCTCCGGTGTTGGACACCATTCGTAGAGCACAGGCTGAGGCCATGAGATCGGAGAACCAGAAGAGAGAGCGAGTTGTTGGGTTGGTATCGGAGTTCGTTACCGATGGTCGGGGGCTTATGACTTTTCAGGGGCGTATATAGGTAACGTTTGTGGGTGGGGCGCGTACCATTTTGATGGAAGAGGCTCATCGGTCGAAATTCTCGATCCATCCTAGGGCCACTAAGATGTATTTAGATCTGAGGAGGGAGTATTGGTGGCCCTGTATGAAGAGGGATGTTGCGTGGTTTGTTGAGAGGTGCTTAACCTGCCATAGGGTTAAGGCCGAGCACCAGAGACCGCATGGTAAGTTGCAGCCGTTGGAGGTTCCCGAATGGAAGTGGGAACAGATCACCATGGATTTTATCACCAAATTGCCAAGGACTGCTAGGGGAGTCGATGCAATTTGGGTGATTTTGGATAGGTTGACGAAGAGCGCCCACTTCCTTGCTATTAGTGAGAGCTCCTCCGCAGAGAAGTTAGCAGAGATGTACGTGAGGGAAGTGGTATCTCGGCATGGGGTGCCGATCTCAATTGTCTCAGACCGGGATGTACGATTCACTTCCAGATTCTGGAAGAAGTTTCATGTGGAGTTGGGTACTAGGCTGCATTTTAGTACCGCATATCACCCCAAGACAGACGGACAGAGTGAGCGGACGATTCAGACACTCGAGGACATGCTCCGGGCATGTGTGTTGGATTTCGGGGGGAGTTGGGATACGTACTTGCCCTTGGCAGAGTTTTCCTACAACAACAGCCAACATTCGAGCATTGGTATGCCGCCCTTTGAGCTGTTGTATGGGAGGAGGTGTCAGACCCCCATTTGCTGGGGAGAGGTCGGACAGCATGTGATGGGCAGTACACAGCTCGTGCTTCAGACGACAGAGCAGATCCAGCAGGTCAGACAGAGGTTGTTGACCGCTCAGAGTCGTCAGAAGGGTTTTGCGGACAGACTCCGGTCCGAGCTTGAGTTTCAGGTCGGCGACTTTGTGCTCGTGAAGGTCTCTCCTTGGAAAGGAGTGATTCGATTTAGGAAGAGGGGCAAGTTGGGGCCCCGATATATTGGTCCATTCCGGGTGATCGCGAGGGTAGGCAGGGTAGCCTATCGTTTGGAATTGTCAACAGAGTTGGGGCAGATTCACGACACTTTCCACGTGTCGCAATTATGGAAGTGTATAGCCGATGAGTCGGCAGTGGTTCCATTAGAGGATATTCAGGTGGATGCAAGCCTGAATTATGCTGAGAGACCAGTGGCAATCAGAGATCGGAAAATCAAGGTTCTGAGGAAGAAGGAGGTACCCTTGGTTTTGGTTCAGTGGCAGCATCGGAAGGGGTCCGAGATGACTTGGGAGCCGGAGCGTGAGATGCGTGAGCAGCATCCGGAGTTATTTGCAGAGCGAGACTTCGAGGGCGAAGTCTAGTTCTAGTAGGGGAGAATTGTAACAGCCCGGATTCCCAAGTATTATTCATTCTTATAATTTTGGTGATTTGTGAGGAGACTCAGCGAGTTGGAGCTCAAACTCGCCGAGTATGATCGCGGCTATGGGCACGGGTTCGCGTATGGACTCGACGAGTCCAAAAGTGGACTTGGCGAGTCCACGCTGTTTAATGAAACCCTAATTCCCCGAGGTTGGAGCCTATTTAAGGGCACTTATAGCCTCCCATTGTGGCTACCAGTCCCTTGAGAGAACCCTAAGAGAGTTAAATCGTTTTGGGAGAGAGGAAGTCACTTTTGGGCCTTTGTATTCATTGTTTAGCAAGAAGAAGGTGGCAAGAGCAAGGAGGAGGTGAGATTCCAGCAGATCCAGAGTCCAGAGGCTTCATTTTGAGGTAGTAGTTCGAACCTCCTTCAGTTTTAGGGTTGATCTTTAGAGTTAGGGTTTTCTAACCCCTTTGGAGAGTGATTATGTGAAGCAAATGGTCCCTCTTTGAGTTTGTGCCTTGGATCTGGACTCAAAGAGGTCCACAGACCCTAACCCTTGGAGCTTTTTGGGTTATTATGGAGTTATTGGACCTAGGTTGTCATTTTTTGGACCAAATCTCCTTTTGATGCCTTGTGGGGATTATACAAGCATCAAGTTTCGAACTTTACGTGACATTCATGCTTGGGAAGGCCAGATCTATGGTTTGGGGAAGCAAATCTGACCTCAGAAGGTCAATAGAATTCGTGCATGGCATGAACTCGCCGAGTTGTTCTTGAGACTCGGCGAGTAGGGTTGGGGTTTCACGTAAATTGTTCAGCGAGTAGGCTCGCCGGGTTGGGGGATGACCCAATGAGTCAGGGAGAGTCAATAGGGGGCTGAGTCAAGCCGGAACTCGCCGAGTTGTTCTTGAGACTCGGCGAGTTGAGTTGTGGTGGCCCCACGATTCATGCTAGGTGGAACTCGTCGAGTTAGGGAAGTACTCAATGTGTCAAGAGAGGATCCGAGGGAGTCAGTGAACACGTATAGACTCACCGAGTCGCTCTAGTGCACTCGCCGAGTCCGGTCAATGTTGACCGTTGACCATTGACCAGAGTTGACTAGTGTTGACTTGATAGGGTTAGTTAACCTTAGTTGTGAAAGTGTTAATTAGAGATATATTGTGTTATAGGAGGATTATAGCTCGGGGGATCGAGCGCGAGTGATTTCCGGGATTTGCGATTTATCGAGATACGCGAGGTGAGTCTTCTCACTATACTTTACCTTGAGTAGGTAATCAGAGTTATGTGACAGAGTGTTTGTATTCTATATGTATGTTATGTGTTGTACTGCATTATTTCTATGTGATTTATGTTGTGCATGTTTAAAGAGTTGGAACTGGAAGGTTCACAGAGATAGAACCAGAGCGTTCATAGAGTAGGGTCCACGGACCCACAGAGTTATAGCCTCGAGTGGCTAATATGTGGTATGTGTGGTATTTTGGGGAACTCACTAAGCTTTGTGCTTATAGTGTTTGGTGTTATTTGTTTCAGGTACTTGTGATAACCGTGGGAAGGCGCCGGCTTGATCAGTACACACACACGGGATTTTTATGTTATGAGATCTTGGGATTTTTGTATGGCATGGATTGAGTTTCAAGCATTGATGTTTTTATGAATATTAAATGAAATATGTTTTCATAAAACGCGAAAAATTGTTTTGAAATTTACGGTGTTACATAAACAGCATGGACTCGCCGAGTCCGGACGTGAACCAGGATGAACATCCGCGACCATACTCGGCGAGTCTTGGCTCCAACTCACCGAGTTCCTCCACAAACTCCAAAATAATTAAATAAAATAATATACTTGGGAATCCGGATGTTACAATTCTCCCCACTAGAATCAGACTTCGCCCTCGAAGTTTCACTCTGGAAACAACTCCGGATGCTGCTCACGCATCTCACGCTCCGGATCCCAAGTAAGCTCTGACCCTTTCTGGTGCTGCCACTGGACCTACACCAGAGGCACTTCCTTGTTCCTCAAAACCTTGTTCTTTCAATCCTGAATCGACACCGGTCTCTCAACATAGTTCAGGCCCACATCCACCTGAATATCCTCTAACGGCACCACTGCCGACTCATCGGCTATACACTTTCGCAATTGCGACACATGGAAAGTGTCATGAATCTGACCCAGCTTTGTAGGTAGCTCCAACCGGTAGGCTACCCTGCCTACCCTCGCGATCACCTGAAAAGGACCGATATATCGGGGCCTCAACTTGCCCCTCTTCCTGAATCGGATCACTCCTTTCCAAGGAGAGATCTTCAGGAGTACAAAATCGCCGACCTGGAACTCGAGCTCGGACCGACGCCTGTCCGCATAACTCTTCTGACGACTCTGAGCGGTCAATAACCTCTGCCTGACCTGCTGTATCTGCTCAGTCATCTGAAGCACAATATCTGTACTACCCATCACACGTTGCCCGACTTCTCTCCAGCAAATGGGGGTCCGACACTTTCTTCCATACAACATCTCAAAAGGTGGCATACCAATGCTCGAATGATGGCTGTTGTTGTAAGAAAACTCTGCCAAGGGCAAATACGTGTCCCAACTCCCATTGAAATCCAACACACATTCCCGGAGCATATCCTCAAGCGTCTGAATCGTCCGCTCGCTCTGTCCGTCAGTCTAGGGGTGGTATGCGGTACTAAAATGCAGCCTAGTACCTAATTCCTCATGAAATTTCTTCCAGAATCTGGAAGTGAAACGCACATCTCGGTCTGAGACAATCGAGATCGGCATTCCATGCCGTGATACCACTTTGCTCACGTACATCTCTGCCAACTTCTCTGCAGAAGAGCCCTCACTGAAAGCAAGGAAGTGGGCGCTCTTTGTCAATCTGTCCACAATCACCCAAATTGCATCAACTCCCCTAGCAATCCTTGGCAATTTGGTGATAAAATCCATGGTAATCTGTTCCCACTTCCACTCAGGAACCTCCAACCGCTGCAACTTACCATGCGGTCTCCGGTGCTCGGCCTTAACCCTACGACAGGTTAAGCACCTCTCAACAAACCACGCGACATCCCTCTTCATACAGGGCCACCAATACTCCCTCTTCAGGTCTAAATACATCTTAGTGGCCCCACGATGGATCGAGAACTTCAAACGATGAGCTTCTTCCATCAAAATGGTATGCGTCTCGCCCACAAACGGTACCCAGATTCGAACCTGGAATGTCATAAGCCCCCCGGATATTGGTAATGAATTCCGATACCAACCCGACAATTCGCTCTCTCTTCTGGTTTTCTGATCTCACGGCCTCAGCCTGGGCCCCACGAATGGTGTCCAACACCGGAGCCATCACGGTCAATCTCAAACAAACATCTCGCATTGGGGCACTCTCCGCCCTTCGGCTCAGTGCATCGGCTACAACATTAGCCGTACCCGGGTGGTACAGGATCTCGTAGTCGTAATCTTTTACCACATCCAACCATCTCCTCTGGCACATATTCAGGTTGGGCTGATCCATCAAGTACTTCAAGCTCTTGTGGTCCATGTATATGGTACACCGAACCCCATACGGATAGTGACGCCAGATCTTGAGGGCGAACACCACTACCCCCAACTCTAGATTATGGGTGGGATACCTCGTTTCATGAGGCTTCAGCTGCCTCGATACGTATGCTATCACATGCCCTCTCTGCATCAGCACCGCTCCCAATCCCGAGATCGACGCATCACTATACACCACAAAGTCATCCACTCCCTCCGGAAGGGCTAACACCGGGGCTTCGCATAGTCTCTGGCGAAGTGTCTCGAAGGAGGCCTGCTGCTCTGGGCCCCATGAAAAAGCAACACCCTTCCGGGTCAACCTGGTGAGTGGCACGACGATCTTGTAGAAATCCCTGATAAATCTCCGGTAATAGCCTGCCAGCCCTAAGAAACTCCTGATCTCGGTGGGTGACCTCGGCACCTCCCAACTCATCACTGCCTTAACCTTGGCTGGGTCGACGAAAACCCCTTTCTGGATAACGAGGTGCCCTAGGAACTGGACCTCTCGCAACCAGAAATCACACTTGGAGAATTTGGCATAAAGCCTCTCTGATCTCAGAACTCCGAGGATCTCCCTCAAATGCTTCTCATGCTGCTCTCTGGATCTCGAATACACCAAAATGTCATCGATGAATACGATCACCGAACAATCCAACATCAGCCTGCACACTCTGTTCATGAGATCCATGAACACCGCCGGTGCATTGGTGAGTCCGAAGGGCATCACCACAAACTCGTAATGTCCATAACGAGTCCTGAACGCTGTCTTCTGGATGTCCTCATCTCGCACCCTTACCTGATGATACCCAGACCTCAAATCGATCTTGGAGAACCAAGATGCTCCCTTCAAATGATCGATCAAATCGTCGATCCTCGGCAACGGGTAACTGTTCTTGACCGTCAGCCTGTTCAACTCCCGGTAATCAATGCACATCCAGTGTGAACCATTCTTTTTCTTGACAAAAAGGATAGGCGCTCCCCACGACGAGATGCTCGGCCGAATAAACCCCTTCCCCAGCAACTCCTGAAGTTGCAAGGATAACTCCTGCATCTCTGGAGGTGCAAGGCGATAGGGCACCTTGGCGATAGGCGCGGCACCCGAAACCAAATCGATACTGAACTCCACCTTCCTCACGGGAGGCACTCCCGACAACTCTTCCGGAAATACGTCTGGGAACTCACGCACTATCGGAACCTCATCAACTGACCTCGGTCTCTCTGAATCAACCCTCATATCCATAAGATATGCTACAAATCCCCTACAGCCCTGCTGTAGACACTGTCTCGCCCTAGCAGCCGAACAAAATGCTGACCCAGAACGTGTACCCTCTCTGTATACCGTAAGAACTCCCCCACTAGGGTCTCGTATGGTCACCAGCTGTCGCTCGCAGTCGATAACCGCTCCGAATCTGCTCAACCAGTCCATGCCCACGATGACACAGACATCTCCCATCGCAATAGGAACTAAATCAATCGGGAACTTAACACCGAAAATCTCGAGTACACACCCCCGGATCACCTCTGTGGCATATACCGCCCTCTCGTCGGCTATGGAAACTCTCAGAGGTCAACTCAACGCCTCACGACTAATACTGATGTGCTAACTAAAAGCCAAAGATACAAAAGACCGACTCGCACCCGAGTCAAATAACACCAAGGCAGGTACAGAACTCATAAGAAAAGTACCTATGCATAACATAATATAAGCACAATATCTCAACATCAAAATAAATACATGAAAGAATACATACCAACCACGACATCGGGCACTGCGCGGACCTCCTCCGTGGTCAACTGAAAGGCTCTCCCTTGTGCCTTTAGTGCCTCGACCTTCACTGGCCAGGTCTCAGTAGCTCTGATAGCAGCAGGGGCAGATCCCTGAGATGCTCCCTGTGCTGATCCCCGCAGTTGCGGACACTCTGCCTTCCAGTGTCCGGTCTGGTTGTAGTGAAAACATACTGCAAACCCCTTGGGGAAATCCTTGGCCATATTGCCCTCCTTGCCACATTTGTAGCAAGACCCTGCTCTGCACACCCCGTCGTGACTCTTGTCGCACTTGCCACAAGTGCAGCCCCTCTGGCTCCCTGATCTCGAATCAGCAGGCTTGGCCCGCTTGGCTGCCGGCCGAGACTGTACCGGTCGCCGATCCCTCCACTGAGACTCAGCCTCTTACCTAACCTGGGTCTCCAGCTCTATCTCCCTCTTTCAGGCATTTTCCTAAAGCTCGGAAAATGTCCGGTACGTCGAGATCGCCACGAACTCTCGTATATCCCTCCTCAAAATGCTCAGATATCGGCTCATATGTGCCTACTCGGAGGACACGTGCTCTGGGCAGAACATCGCCCGCTCATGAAACATCCTCGTAATCACTGTAACAGACTCAGTACCCTGCTTGAGGGTCAGCAACTCCGAGGCCAAACGCTCCCTCTCCACCTGGGGAACGTACTCATCTCGGAACATAGCAGTGAACCTCTCCCGAGTCACTGCAGCAAGCTCAGCAGGCATATAGTGTGCCGTCACAAACTTCCACCAATCCTTCGCTCCCAAGCGAAGCTGGTTCAGCGCGAACCTAACTCTCAAATGCTCTGGAGATGAGTAAGTAAAGAAACACCCCTCTATGTATGAAATCCACCTCATCACCGTAATCGAGTCCTGGGTCCTGTCAAACTCCGGTGGTTTTGTGTTGCTAAACTCTCAGAACAGCAACGCATCACCACCCTGCGGCCTAGTCGCAGCTATAGTTGCAGTGGCCGCAGCAACAACAGCCTCAGAAAGAGCAGTGTATTTCTCATCAAATGTCTCTATCAGCGTGGTCTTGATAGAACCGAACATCTCTGGTATCTCTGCCATGATGGCCGCAACCACCTCCTCATGAATGATCCTACGGATCTCCACGTCACTCGTACCGCTGCTCCCTGGTGTGTGGCGTGTCCCAACTATGATCTCCCTCTCTCTGAAATACAACACAAGAATATATATCAGGGACTCGCTCGAGTATACTCACACTCGAATACTCCACCCTACTTGTCCCTTGGTACTCCAAGGATTCTTACTTGGACTATGCACTGACCTGGTGTCTTCAGTAGTATGGGCCCAATACTACCGTCCATACCGCATCAGCATTCAACCCAAGTCCTCCTCCCAGAGTCCCAAATCCCAAGTACTCTACTCTCTCTAATCATATGATACTCGCTAGCAGATCTCTCATAACCTCTTCGTTGCTACCTAAACACTCTGAAGTATCCCTAGCAACAATACTCCTAGACTCAGGCATCATATATCAGGCCACTCTAGTCCTAACAAGAATACCTAGTCTACTCTAGCATGCATAATATAGCTCATCATATAACATATCATATCATATCGCATAACACTTATTGTAATGGTATTTTGGGAAATCACCGTTCGGGCGCTGGCTGTTCGTACACACGACTCTGCTCTGTTTTGCCTCGAAAGTTCTTCTTTTGAAAACTATTTTATTATCGAAATTTTCCTCAAATCCTCTGTTTCAGTTCAGATACGCCCGAAGGTGCACCCGAATCCCTCAAACCAAGGCTCTGATACCAACTTGTAACACCGTAAAAATTAAAACAATTTTTCGCATTTTCAAACACATTTTTCCAAACACATTCATTAATAAAATGTCATAGTATCATATCTTTGTTTCACAAAACATCCCTTGAGATCGAAATACATAAAATCCCATGTGTGTGTACGAATCAAGCCGGCGCCTTCCCGCGGTCATCACTGGTACCTGAAACACATAACACGTAACACTGTAAGCATAAGCTTAGTGAGTTCCCTATAATACCACTCTAAGACATTTCAGCCACTAGAGGCTATAACTCTGTTTGACCCTATGGTCAGTGTGTCTCAATGGGACCCTCTAGTCCCAACTCTCTGTGGGCCCTCTGGCCCTAGCTCTGGGGACCAAAAGGTCCTAACTCTATGGACCCACCGGTCCTAACTCTGTAACTCTGAATCATGCATATCACATATCACAACAATTATCATACATACATAGCATGCAAATACACTGGCACATAGCTATAGAATATACTGACACATAACCCTATTACCACTCTAGGTAAAGTATAGTGAGAAGACTCACCTCAGGCGTCTCGATAAATCTCTGACTCGGTAGAAATATTGCGTAGCCTCCTCCTATTCAGATAAAGTAAATACTCTCATAAATATACTCTCGAGGCTAGACTCAACCTTCCATTGGCTCCCTCAGAAGGGTAAAAGACTATTTTACCCCCCTCTTGACACAAGGACTCCATTGTTGACCAAACCCTAAAAGTCAACAAAAGTCAACGGTCACACTTTGACCCTACTCACCGAGTGCACTCTAGTGACTCGGCGAGTTCACACATGTCTACTAACTCTTTGTCCCGCTTGACACGTCGAGTCCCTCCCTATGCTCGACGAGTCATACCAGACATGAATCGTGGGGCCACCCCAACTCAACTCGCCGAGTCTCAAGATCAACTCGGCGGGTACCGCCTTGAACTCCAGTCCTCTAACCCCCTTCTGACTCACTAAGTCATCCCCCAACTCGGCAAGTCAACTCACTGAGTAATTTACGTGAACCCTAGCTCTACTCGCCGAGTCTCAAGAACAACTCAGCGAGTTCATGCCATGCACAAACTCTACTGACCGCCTGAGGTCAGATCTGTGTCCCTAAACCATAGATATGGCCTCCCCAAGCATGAATTTCGCGTAAATTCCGAATCTTGATGCTTATATATCAACAACAAGGCATCAAAAGGAGATTTACTCCCAAAAATGGCAACCTAAGTCCAATAACCCCAAACTGATCCATAAAGCTCCAAGGGTTAAGGTCTCTAGACCTCTTTGAGTCCAGATCCAAGGCACAAACTCGAAGAGGGACCATTTGATCCACATAATCACTCTCCAAAGGGGTTAGAAAACCTTATCTCTAATGATCAACACCAAAACTGAAGGAGGTTTCAACTATTACCTCAAAATGAAGTCTCTAAACTCTGGAACTGCTAGAATCGCACCTCCTCTTTGCTCTTGGTCACCTTCTTCTTGCTAAACCAAACGTACAAGGATCCAAAGTGACTTCTTCTTCATCACAACGATTTGGCTCACTTAGGGTTCTCTCAAGGGACTGGTAGCCGCAATGGGAGGCTATAAGTGCCCTTAAATAGGCTCCAAACCCGGGGGATTAGGGTTTCATTAAACATCATGGACTCGCCGAGTCCATGAATGGACTCGTCGAGTCCGGACGTGAACTAGGATGAACATCCGCGACCATACTCGGCGAGTCTTGGATCCAACTCGCTGAGTTCCTCCACAAACTCCAAAATAATTAAATAAAATAATATACCTGGGAATCCAGATGTTACATCATCGCCCAAGTTTCAATTGGATAGAGACTTGGAATCATACAACAAGTATTGCATGATGAATGAGAAGTTTATATTTGAAAATTAGACTAATTCGTTGACAAAGTGTCAGGTGAAGGACTAGGAGATCGAGTACACAAGGTTATGTGTTGATCAAGTCCACCACAACAGTAACAAAGATATTCGTCATGATTTACTAAGGTTAAGTAAATATGATTACACTTATGAGATTAAGTGTAATTCTTAGTTGATTGAAAGAGTTTAAATCAATAGCAGAACGAATAAGAAGAATCAAGTAGTCAGTAGGATAAAAGTTTCTCTATTCTAAGAAGAAGGGAGAATACCTTTTATTATGTTTTATGATAGATCTTAATGATTAAGAACCATATCTCAATTGATCGTCTAAGTGAGTCTTTGTGCAATTGTATGTCTACGAAGAGGAATCGAGAATTGAAGAAATGGTTAAATCAAGAAGTCAATCATAATTAGTTCCAAAACCAAATCTTAGAGTTAAGATTGTGACATTAAGTGACAAGTATTAAGAAGGTTGATAACATTCATCAAATGTGGAAAGTTGTGATGTCTTGGTTAAGACAAATACCAACTAGGACCAATTTTATGAAGTGTTTTGTCTTGATAAAAGCTAAACTAACTCTTGAATATTCGTTTTTCAAGAAATGTTCATTGAGAAAAGAATCTTATATGTCAAGGAGTCAGTGGGAGTCTTAATGATCTCGAAAAGTTTCAAGAACTAATCAAGAATAAACCTTATCGATCATCACTAGCACACGACTTGAGGTTTACAACCTATCATGTTGACACTGATAAGTTATAACTAACTTGAATATCGATTAGATCTTATAACAGGTAAAATAAAGAATACGAAAACAGTAAACAACTCAAGTATGGATCGAAGAATGTCGAATGATTAATCAACAATCCTCAGCAAAGCTCGATAAAGAACTTCTACTGTAGAGGATTTAGGGTTTACAAGAACGATGAAGAAAATCTGTAAAGCTATCGTAATTGCTATCAATCGTTTTTCTAATATGCATGCAAGCACATTATTATATACTAAACCCTATCAGCTCACGGTTGGATAGGCCCAAACCGGAGTACAAAACATGGACCATTAACTGAGCCCAATAGACGCAACACATCATAAATGCTACGCTACGCTACCCAACAATCTCCCCCTTTGCGTCAAATTGGAGCGAGATCACTTTGTCTTCTTACTTGGGCTAGCAGCAGCAGGAACCTTCTTCTTTACAGTCTCAAACAGACGAGAGATAAGCGCGAGGATTGTCTGTCTGAATCGGATGTACCATTGTATCATATCGTCAAAATATTTGATATCATTCGCTGTATTTTCTTTGCATCTGTGGATGATCCCCAGCACGTGCTCTAGACAAGCAGTGGTATAAAGATGTTTATCAGCTAAGGCAAAGAGACATTTCTATCCTTCACTCCTAGTGAACATGACGGAGTTTCACCTCGGGTCAATTTTTCCCATCTTCATCTGGTTTAGATCACTGGCCGAGCCAACAGGAGAGATCTTTGGTTTCTTCTTGAAGACATTTGCAATCTCCTGATCCATCAGGGCGACCTCCATGATATAGCACACAAACATCCTCTTGAGATGGTGAATGATTGGACAATATTCAGCTTCATTAGTCAGAAGGATGTTGTGCAGAACGATCCAGTCATGGGGGTTGAGGTTCGGTAGATCTGCTAAAGAGATGGCATGTTCGGTTTTTGTAGACCCTCTAAGCACTTTGAACCGAACGTTGATAAATCTCCCTTCAGTATATGGCTTCAGAACCCGAACGTTGATGATCTTCTGAGCGCTCCAGGTTTGGTACTGGGGTTGAGCGGCCTTCAGATAGAACTCAATCAATTCCCGATCAACCTCCAGATGAGGATGAGGGAACTCAGCAACGTTGGCGAAGGCGTGAAAGATGAACGCCTTTCGGGTTAAGGGCATGTCGAACTGAGAGTCGACGGAGTTGTAGCAGTCAAAGGAGATTACCGGTTCAAGCCATAAGATACTCGGAGTATCGATTGCCTCCTTTATCATCCTCTCGAGAGTCCAAGCAGGGAAAAGAGTCTTCAAACTCTTGAGAAGGTCGTGGGCTTCTTTCTGTTTGCGCTCAGCTTCTTCAGCTTCTCTCGCCACACGAACATTATCGTCTTCAGCATTGCGTCGACTTTTGCGTTTCAGCAAGTCGGCAATGGTTTCTTGATCATCTTCCTCTTCATCCTCAGCAAGTTTCTTGCCTTTGTCCTTCACACCCGAACCAGAGGCTTGTCCTGTAGGAGGAGGTTCGGTTGTGTGAGTTGCCTTTGAGGAATGAGGTGGTTGCGATCCGGACTCCTTTTCTCCCCCTTGTTTTGGAGTGGACACGAAACTGGGTAGCCCTTCAATTTTAGTTAGCAGATCCAGGGCAGGAGCGAGTTTCTCTGCAAGGGTACGCCTAACAGAATGGTTCAGAATCGGATCGTGCGCTTCAAGGATGTTGGATATAGCTGAGTGTACATCCGAAACACACGTCCTGATTACCTCCCGTTCGGATCGAAGAGTGTCAATTTGCTGTTGAGAATTTGAAAGTTGAGCACTCTTGACCTTTAGGGCAGTGGTCTTCCTTGCTAGAGCGTCCATCAACAAGTTTTCAGCGGCCAGATCCTCTTGGAGTTTAGAGAGGCGCTCGTCGATAGAGGCACGAAGGGCAGAGTTGTCGTCTGTCATAGATTGACGAAGTGTGGCAAAGGACTTCAACTCTGTAGAGAAAAACGTGGCCAACTGTTGAACAAT
Organism: Lactuca sativa; assembly: GCF_002870075.4. Classification (NCBI taxonomy): domain Eukaryota; kingdom Viridiplantae; phylum Streptophyta; class Magnoliopsida; order Asterales; family Asteraceae; genus Lactuca; species Lactuca sativa. The sequence continues at coordinate 155,980,920 of NC_056625.2, read as the reverse complement.
TGGTTCCAACGTAGTCTTTGTGGCAGTGGCACTCTCCTGCAAAGATTGTAACAGGGTAGAGGCATCAGAGAATAGTTTATCGACTTTTTCGGTCGCTGCCTCACAAGCTTTCGTCGAGGCATCTATGGCGACGGTGGCAGAAGCGACCAAATCTTGATGAGCCCTAGAGAAGGCATCAACAATCTTCTGAAGAGCAGCTTCAGAGAGAGATGATTGAGAGTTGGAGGAAGAAGCAATGAGCAAGTCGACCTTCTCATGGAGCTCCTTAAGGTGCTTCTTTGTTACCGGAGCATCCTCATCATCGTCACTTTGCACTTGAAACGGACTGTAATAGACCAAATCAAATGTCATGTGTTCCCCGCCTAGGAAAGGGTTATCTCCGTCAGAGGCATGACCGGGAGATGGTGGTGGTGGTGAAGCTGGTGGTGTTGTGGTATTAGTAGGTTCAGGTTGAGTTTGAGCAGGGGTAGGTTCGGGTTGTGTTTGAGTGGGGGTAGGTTCGGGTGGTTGTTGGGTTTCGGTTGTGTGTATGGGTTCAGTTGCTGGCGGTGGTTCGGTTGCATCGGTATGAACCCCCGTATCAGATACGTTGGTTGTAACCTTTGCAGTAGATGTTGTTGTTGCATCGGTGAAAATGGGTGGTGGCATAGGGAATGAGGTTTTTGGAATGTTGGTAAAGGGGTTTATGGTGGGAATGGAAGTAGGAATTGTTTGAGTAGGAGAGGGAAGTGGAGAGGTATGGATTGGCATATCAGGGGTAGGTGATCTGGGTGGTGTGTTGCCCCTTGGAGGTGTGTTGCCTCTTGGAGAGTCGTCCGAATCCAAACTCTCACCCTCCGACTCACTTGAAGAGGAAGCAATAATGAGATTTCGCTTTGGTTGAGTCTTTCGCCTCTTCTGCTGCGGGGACTGAGCAGCTTTAGTAGCTTTCCTCTTTCTAGGAGAAGGGCCTTTAGCCCCTTTCGCCACCTGTTTGCCTTTATCTGCCTTTTTGCCTTTCGGAGCAGGCTTATCGGCATCGTGAATGGACTTTAGCATCTCCGGCGTGAGATCCCTCGGACCAGACCGCTTGAACTCTTTGTAAGTCCGGATGATCCTGCTGTCAGCTGGAACATCAGCGTACATGGTCTCCGGAATGGAACCATTGAAAGGGAATTTCAAAGCATCTGAAACGATGATCTTCGTGGTATGAAATGTACCAATCGAAGACATCGGTGCGCCGGCGACAGTGGGAATGTTGTACTTGTCCATAACCCACTTCGTTATCAGGGTCCAAAACCTTGCATACGACACCTCAGAATGCCGTGAAGAAGAAGATAAACTTTCGATGAGTTGTTGCCAGAGAACCAACCCATAGTCGACGTTGATGCCGTTGTAAACTCCATACAGAATGGACAGGAATAGTCGACTGGAGCCATCTGAACCTGAGCTCCTTTCTAAAAGACCCTTGAAAAGCACAGTGAACATTCCGTTCCACTGTGGCGGTAAACATGACTTTTTGAACTTTGCGACGGAGGTGAGCGCCTCCGTGTACCCCATATTGTAGAACATATTAAAGAGGTGCCCCATCGGAATTGTCTCCGGATTAACCCTTGAAGGGTCAGCTTCAAACCCTAGCAGTGAGCCAAATCGTTGCTTGGAAATGGAGGCTTTGTGATGAGCAACTTCGAAGAAGATCCTGTCAACGACTTTATCGTAATGCGCCGTCGCGTAGATCTGTGAGAGGAACTCCATTGGCACTGATTCTGCCCTTGAAAGTGCAGGTGCAATTTGCGAATACTTCAAACATTCGATGACGGGAACCATGTAGGAGTCATATACATGAGGGGTTAAGTCAATGATGAGACACTGTTGAGGGCGAATGGGCAGGATGTGAGAGGTAGCGTGAACGGAGGATGAATCTGCCATTGTTGAAGAGAGGGAAGAAGATGATGAACAGTAAGAGTTCAGGAAATTCTTTTGCTCTGGGAATTTTGATTGTAGTAAAGAGGTAAATGGTAGATGCTAACGCCTTTTTATACTGGGGTTTAAAGAGAGAGAAGGATCTTCCCAAATCATCTGTCTAAATACCAAGAGTTTTTCGGAGTGACTGATGCGTGACAGTTGTGGAACCGATGATCACGCATGAGAGAGAGTGTCAGATTCCGAAGAACACGCCTCCCATCAAGCGCCGTTTCTGATAACCCGTTTCAAATTCACACGCGCCTTTCTGTGCCAGAGAGGAACCTTTTCAAATTCGCACACGCGTCTGCAACGTCAGTTAGAGATTAGACGCTTCAAATTCGCACGCTTTCCCTGTTCCGCCTGAGTCAACAACTTTTCATCTTATAATTAATTACTAATCCAAAGAAAAAGCCTGTAATTATTAGTACCAGAATTTTGGGAAATCAAAGATTTTCGTGCTAAGGGTGTAAAAAGAAAAGAAATAAAGCAAATCTTTGTAGGAATAATTGTGATGTCAATAAAGACACGAAACAAATGATCCCGGGCACGAATCTCTTCCTTCAAAGTCAAGAGAGACCTTAAAGTGTTAGTGTGGTTTCCCGTTGAATAACGATCAAACACTTATTAAGAAGTGTTGAAAGGCTTCTTTTAATTAGGCTCCTTATGGTGGCTTTAGCGTTTATTCAACAGTCCTAATCTTGAAAGAAGATAGAAAGTGAACAAAGTACTTGTGAGACCGGTGTAGTCTGTAGAACAAGTAGGTAGGAAATGATTTTAAAGTGGATAAGGAAAATATAAAATCTCAAAAAAAATAAAACTGGATCCTAAGGGAAGAAATGTTATGGTGTTTAACAATTTCATAGGAATCACACAAAATAAAAACTTGAGATTTCATGAGGATACGTCCGTCAATTCATTAGTGAAAACTTGAGCAAATTAATTGTTCATCGTCAATTCAGATTTGGTATTGAATTTTGGGTTTCACTCAGCTCGTAGTGGCACGAAACTAAGATCATAAACACAGTTTTTGAGTAACCATAAACCTCAGTGGTAATTTCTGAGAGTCTCAAGGGTTACGTTGATGAAACGAATTTAATGGAGAAATGTAATGGAGATGGTGTAAGAAAGAAAAGTACCTCTGCTGTGAAAAGTAGGACCAAGTAGAAAACTCTTATCTCATGTGAGAAGAGAGGTAGGTAGCTCATGATTAGAATATGAGAGTAGTAGCCTAATTGGGAAGACAAGGTTTGTGTATACCAAGTCATTAAGGCTATTATTCAGAATCTGATGAGGCTTTGGGCACATACAGCAGCATGCTTCTAGGGACACTTAACTAATCCAACAAATATTTCCTCATAAACGAACGAACACACATATAAAAATTAAAGACAAAAAGCAAATGAAGAACAAAATATTTTTAGAGTTTTGATATATATAAAAAAATGATAAATAATAAGAAAAATAAGACTAAGAAAGAAAATAAAAGATTAAAAAAATTTTTGGAAAAGAAAAGAAAAACATTGAAAAAAAAACTTTGGAACCGAACCCGAGCGTTCGGTTGTTTTCGGTTGAGAAAATTTTTGAAAAACCAAACCCGAGCGTTCGGTTGGTTTCGGTTTTGAAAATTTTGAAAAATCGAACTCGAGCGTTCGGTTGGTTTCGTTTTTGAAAAATTTTGAAAAACCGAACCCGAGCGTTCGGTTGGTTTCGGTTTTGAAAAATTTCGAAAAACCGAACCCGAGCGTTCGGTTGGTTTCGGTTTTCAAAAATTTTGAAAAACCGAACCCGAGCGTTCGGTGGGTTTCGGTTGAGAAAAATTTTGAAAAACCGAACCCGAGCGTTCGGTTGGTTTCGGTTTTGAAAAATTTTGAAAAACCGAACCCGAGCGTTCGATGGGTTTCGGTTGAGAAAAATTTTGAAAAAACTGAACCCGAGCGTTCGGTTGGTTTCGGTAAGAATTTAAACTTTCAAAAAGGAAATACTTTTGACAATAAGATAAACAACTTTCTACATGAAATTTACAACCAAGAAAACTACCTTTGAAATGATGAGCGAGTGCAGATGATTCAACCGAACCCGAACGTTCGGTCTATTTCGCTTATGACGTTTGAGTTTGAGAGGTAGTTTGTGGTACTGACTCTGATTCCATCATACCTAGCCCTTGTAGAATTTTGTTGAATGACGCTTCAGGAAGAGCTTTGGTAAAGACATCAGCCAATTGATCAGTGGTTCTAACAAAGTGGACTTCAACGTTTCCATCTTCCACATGATCTTTGATGAAGTGATACCTCAATGCTATGTGCTTGGTCTTGGAGTGTTGCACTGGGTTATGACAGATCCTAATTGCACTTTCAGAGTCACAATATAGTGGGATCTTTTTCATATTGAGTCCATAGTCTCGGAGTTGACTCTGGATCCAAATCACTTGAGAGGTACAGGATGCAGCTGCAATGTATTCTGCTTCAGCTGTAGACAAAGACACGCACGTTTGTTTCTTTGACTGCCAGCTAACCAACTTCCCGTCAAGGAATTGGCAGCCGCTAGTGGTGCTTTTCCTGTCGAGTCCACAACCTCCAAGGTCTGCATCTGAGTAGGCTTGAACGAAGAAGCCTGAGTTGGAAGGGTACCATAGACCTAAAGAGGTAGTTCGCTTGAGATATCGTAAAATGTTCTTCACTGCAAGCATGTGAGGTTCATGTGGGTTTGCCTGAAATCTAGCACAGTAACAAACAGAAAACATTATGTCAGGCCTGCTAGCAGTGAGATACATTAGAGAGCCTATCATTTGACGATAAAGCGTAATATCAACAGCCGGTTTATCCAAGGATGGAGTGAACTTGGTGCCGAACGCCATTGGAACTTTGACTTCTGAATCTCCCATCATGCCAAATTTTGCTAAGAGAGTTTTCGTGTAAGCTTCCTGATTAATAAAGATGCCTTCGGGTCCCTGTCTAATATTTAAACCAAGGAAAAAGTTAACAGGACCCATTGAGCTCATTTCAAATTTAGTCTCTATCAGCTTTTTGAATTCAGCTGTTAGGCTAGGATTCGTTGAGCCAAAGATGATATCATCGACATAAATTTGTGTTGGGTTTTGAGCATTCTAACACTTCCTAAGTGTACATGCAACCCTAAATACCTTGGATCTATGTTTTCTCTATTATACATGCAAATAAGAACTTCCAAGGTATTATCCTAATCTAGCATACAAAACAATAATGTAACAAGATAGAATACATACCTCTTGATGTAGAAAGTCTTCATGAAGCTTGAGTGTTTAGTGCCCCAAGTGTGACACCTCAAATGGAATCACAATCATCAAAACACTTGGAATGATTTGAGAGAATTCTACACTTTTCAAAATCGGCTAGCCCTTTCTTCACTATCTCTAGTGGCCGATTTTTCCTCAATAATAAGATGCTTATATAGTTACACAATTAGGGTAAACTCTTAATTGTCATGGCTTTCCATTTCCTTGGATCCATGGGTACAAATACACCATGGAGCATCCATGGACCATCCTATGGGTTTTAGCCCAACTTGATTATCCATGGAGCATTAGCCCATTATACAAGTATGGATGATTTACACAATCAACCCATATATTTAATTAGTCTTCTTTTGATCACTTAATTAATCCTAGATTAATTCTTGATCAATACTAATTAAATAATCTTATTATTCTTATCATTAATATACTAGAACTTATAATATATTAATAACCATAAGTGTCTTATTTCTCTCATTCAAGTGCATGATGGTATGCAACCCAAATGGACCATGCCGGGTCGGGTCAAGTCTTACCAAATATAGTTATGGACTTAGACATTAATCCAACAGTCTCCCACTTGGATAAGTCTAAAACTATTATTGCGTATGACTTCAGGAACCAACCGGCAATCGTAGCTCTCAAAAGCTTCTGTCGAACTCTGACCTTGTCGATGAACTCTGACCTTTGTCAATGACTTGTCCATTAGATAAGGGATCATATATTCCTCCATTCTAGATATCATATGGACTGAGACATGGATTATAATCATTCTCTCTGTCCATTTGTTGTTTCCCGATTTCCGATTTATGACAACTGACTAATTGAACAAATCAAATCAGTCCTGGCCCGGCCGAGCACTTCCATTTGTCATCATCAAATCATCGAGGGGCCCACAGATATCGCTTTTATCCCGAAGGTAAAAGGAACGGATAAACTTCGACTCATATGGCTTGTTCTACTACTTGTTGAATCATACACAAAAGCACGTTTTATAGCACCGAGTTACCGAATGCGGTTTCGTGCAATCAATGTACTACCAACTCATAGTAACAACTCATATCTCTAGGTTTGAAGAATATAAGATATTATCGTCTCATGATCACTCGTGATAAAATCCATGAAGTGATTCCAATGAGCGCGGGTTGAATCCAATACTCAGAACTTATGAGCACTCATGATTGCTGTAGCCTTGTCCAACACCTTAGACCTCTACAACCCATCATGACAGTCTTAATTCATATCTACTTCCAACATATGACCGACTGTGGATGGTTTGAATAACTTAGTCATTCCGGAAGAATAACCCAGTTTATTCGGGAAGTCAAAACATGCAAAGTGAAACACAATAATAATAGAATCCAATATGGTATCAACCCTTTGAACATAAATAAAACACCTTTTATTTATCACCATATGATTACACATTATTCATTGTACACTGTTTCAGCTATCAACTTTATTCTTGAATTTAAAACAATAGTTGTCCCATGCTCCAAGCATGTACACTATGTTTTCTAAACACTAGTCATGCCACACACCAAGTATGCATACTATGTTTGTCTATGATCTTTACTTTGTGAACTAGATCCATTGAACATAACTTCAATGATTCTCTTTTCACACTCCCAAATCCTTACTGCAAATGCAAGAATTCCAAATTCATGCCATTTACTGAAATCTGTTAGATTCTAAACTTATATGCATTGAACCTCTTGTAATGATTATGCACAAAGTCATAAGGACTTGACAACAACCATTACAGATCATTCCAAAGGAGATCAACTCCTTGGAACCATCCTTCTTGCATTAAGTTTCCTTAATCTTACACAGAGTGAAAGTTCTAACTTTGAAACATTTCCAGATTCCATTTTGACTATCACTTCTGAACAAGAGTTGCCTCCTTACAGATTATGTCAATATGGTCCTTCCAGAATTATCACTATACTTCCAACTGTCCTTGAGCAACCAATCTTTGGTAAACCTTAGATTGTCCTCGACAATTGTTTAATCCTTTTAGTCATATCCAGTTCTAAACCTTTTCCCTTCTTAATGCCCCAGGCATTTGGAAAATTTTAGAACGGATGAATATAGCACATGTAATCGATCCTATATCCGAAGCATATGGGACACGATTCATGATGTCTTACATAAAGACTAAACCAGTCTTTTGCTATAATATTTCCATTTCAATTTGCCAAGTTCTCATAATTCAGATTATGAAAAGGGATGCCGTAATCATAATCGAATTTTAGAACGCAAATAATGGACCCATATACAGAATTTCCTTATGTTGAGCCATTCCAACATGAAATTCATATATATCCTTGACTAAATGATTAAAACCTCATGATCTAAGCTTATAGATTTGATATGAAGTATAATTTCCTCTCCCTTAATTATAGCAAAACAACTTTTTCCCAATTGAAATTTTTTGTTTTCTATAATTAACATTGCTAACTTGCAATACTTATCATAATTATCATGCTCCCACTAACATGATGATTATTAGCATAACACTTATGCTCCCACTAGCTTTGACATGTACTCAGAAATCAGCTGGACTTCTAGAAATCAATACTTCATTGACCAAAGTTCAGATTTCTGATGCTAGATTGTTTTGATAAAGTTGTATCAAAATCATACACCTTCCCTTAGATAGCACACTTGTGAGTCTAAACAATTATGAAGAGGTATGCCGTAATCATAATGGTTAGACCTTTTTGCCACTTCTCACAAGTCCAGGTTAGTGTGCCGGTTAACCACACGCGCTCCACTAACGACTTTGAGAATGCAAATATCACAATGGCTATCTAGATAAAATCTACTTAGTGAAAGTGTTTCCTCACCATCATTTTCATGAATCGGAGAGAAACCTTATGACACTTAGATTTATATGGTGTATGAGTTCCTACCCATATGAATTTGTCAAACCATAATCACAAGACAAAGATAATGACAAATCCAAAACCATATGGATTGAACTCAATCTTAACTTCTTGCCACCTGGCAGCTCAAGGGCCTGCCATTGCTTCCAAGTTGTTATGCAACAAACTGAGAACTCTAAGAACTCATATGCAAAGCCAACTTTAACTGGAATGGGCACTGATATGTCAACACAATAGATTATAAAACTCAAATTGTGTGCTAGAGAAGAACTTTAGGTTTTATTCTTGATTAGTTCTTGAGACTTTCAAGACCTTTAAGACTCCCACTGTCCTCTTGACATATAAGACTCCCTTGTCAAACATCCAAGAGATAGTGCAGATTCTAATCAAGAAAAACACTTTACCCAATTGGCCTAAGTTGGTCTTTGTTTTATCCAAAACATCACAACTTACCAATTTCAAATGTACAAGAGTAGAAAACTTTTACTCTTACATTTGACAAGTGTTTTAAACCTTCTTTAAGACATGTCACTCAAATGACAATCTTGGAGTATGACTCTAAGACTTGTATTGGAACGAAGTATGACTCATCTTCTTGATTTAACCATTTCAACAATTCAAGTTCCTCTTCTTAGTCATAAGAATGCACTAAGATTTCCTTAGAGAACTAATTTTGATATGGTTTCTTAATCATTAAGATGATCACAAAACTGATACTAAAGTACTCTCCCATCTTTTCAGATTTGAGAAACTTTTATCCTTCTGCCTTATTTGATTCTTCTTATCGATCTTTAGTGGTGGACTTAATCAGTGCACAAGAATGTGTACTCGATCCCTAAGTCCTTTACTTGACTCACACATCCATGTGAACAAGTAATTAGTCTTAATTTTCCAAAACTTGAAAGTTCTCATTCATCATGCTATACAACTTGCATGATTCCAAGTTCCGGTCCAATTGAAACTTGGGTGATGAGAATCTTTCCTTATTTGGTAAATTTAGACATTACCACAAATGAAAGAATCAATTTCATACTTCCACTCTTGCTACTAATGGAATCTTATAAGCAACAAAAATTTCCACAGATGCCATTGTAAGGATATTTTAAAATAAATAAAATCAAAAATTTCCTTTTATTTTAAAACTTTGCGGAAAAACTATCCTTACAATCCATATGAAAACTTGTTGTTATCTATTCCTAAGCAATATCTCATAACTCCTAAGAAGTAGCTCAAGAATCCGATTTTCAAACTATGCGATAGAAATCCATCTACGCCATCAGATTCAGCATATTCTTTCTTTAAGTTTCTTCACTTTTTCTTTGATTCTTAAAACATCACCATGTGACCCAGTCACATCATGTATCAAGAATCTCAGAATAGAAACTTAACAGAGTTAGATAGTGGAATTTACCTGAAGTAGAGTCAAACTTATTGACTTTAACATCCTTAGGTAAATTTGGCAGCTTCGCAACCAATGCCCCTTCCTTTGGCAATGGACCCTTTGATAATGGTACACGGGACTATCACAGACTTAGCTTTTCTCTTTACCATTTGGTCAACCGAGTTGACTATGGCCGATCCCTTTCCATTGGGAAGAGAATGCTTTCCGAGATTTCCTGTGTCACTATTGTCAATGTCCATCAAGTTTTAAGAAAGTTGATCTTAGATAAGATCATTAAGGGTCTTGTCATAGTCTATTTCATAGGTGTCCCAAAGGAACTCACTATGTGACTTAGAAAGTGATTGAACCACCAACTTTCTCAAGACTTTGACACTCAACTCTCCCGGCTTGTCAATATGTGACTACATCTCCAAGATGTGCTCACACCTAGACCTTGCCTTGCCAATAGGGCTTGAGTGACCTTAAATTTTTCAAGAACTTGTGGGTTGGGGAGAATAATTGGAGGAGGCGAAAGAAGTATGATTTCCATGGGACATCATCTTCATTTAGGAAAGCTTGTTTCAAGAGATTTGGAAGATCATAGGTGCCTAAACCAGACAACTTTTGGGAGATATTCAAGATAGTTGATTTTAAAGTCCTTAATATGACACCCAATATGAAATATTAAGGCTAGAACCCAACAAACTATTTTATAACTTAGAAGAGGTATGCCGTAATCCAAGCTATAGAATATTTGAAGGTAGGTGAATGACGATTCACCAATTTCCACCAAGATAAACGAAATGTATAATTAGGTTTTAATTGGTTTTGAAACTCCTAGATCTTTGAGATTCATTGAACTTTTCAAAGGCATGTTTCAATCTCGAGTGTGCCCTTCAGGTTTTGTGACTGGGATGCCGAGGATCACAAAACAAGGTGTGAAGTAACCATGCAAATCACTTGGTACCCTTAATAAATTACCCCTCAATCGATGTGCCGGTTAGCCACACACGCTCCATCGATACTATGATAAATATTAAGTCACCCTTTACCTACCTTGTTAAGTCCAAGTTAGTGTGCCGGTTAACCACACACGCTCCACTAACGACTTAGACAAAGTGTAAAGTGTAATTTCATGGATTAGCACCTTATTCACATTTTTCCTAAGTAACTAAGATTGGGTATTATTAAGAGTTTAGTTACTTAGTATTATCATTAATACTTTTAATGAAGGGAGAATTCTAGTCCTGTCAAACCCGTTCGGCTAACGACCCTCCACCAGTCAAGCAAGCGGTGGGTGAGAGTGGACACCCATTAAGTTGCCATTTTATAGGCAACAACCTTATACCCACCTTATAGACCGGCTTCGTGAATGAGGCGTACTAGCGGTAAGACTGACTTTACTCTTATACATATATATATTATTAACTTATAATATTATAAAGTATAAGGGTTGAATTCTAACTTTTAAAATTCTAAGGGCTAACTTGGAATTAAAGTATTCATAAGTGAAAACTTTACAAATTCCAAAACTTGAGGGCAAGTTTTGAAACTATTCAAAACTAATTAATTCCATAACTTATGTGTTTAAAGTAGTTTTAATCCAAAAACTCTTCAAGTTCCATAACTTGAGGACAAGTTATGGAAGACTTTAAACTAATAAAAGAATTAACTTTTCTTTATTTTATAACTTATGGAATTAATTAAGGTTACACTTTTTTTTATTTTATTTTATTTTATTAAATGAAGAGACTCTTGGTCCTCCATAACTTGAGGACAAGTTATGGAGTCATAAAACCATTTAATTAAAACTAGACTCTTCATTTTGTAACCTTTGCCAATTTTTATGAGTTTTATGATTCTTAAATGTGACTTTTCATATAACTTGAGGACAAGTTACAAAAACACATTTTTGAATCAATTCTTAGATTAATTTGGATTAAATCCAACTATCACATAATTTTCATCATTAATCCAAATTCACTCATAAAACAAGATAACACAAAAAACTTTTGGTGATCCATAACTTATTCTTAAGTTATGTAATCCTTTAAAACATTAACACCAAATTTTGTAACTCCAAAAAACTTTGAATCAATTTTTTTTTTTAAAACCTTTTCAAATCCATAACTTATGGAGGTTTCAAAAAAATAAAACTTTTTAGATCAAACTTTTAAAACTAATAAAATAATCATATTATTTTATCTTTTATTAAATTTGACTTAATTCAACTCATAAAGCAAATTATTCAAATTTTACAAATAATTAGTTTTTCACAAGAACAAGTAATTATCTTAAAATTTGACAAACTTCATGGTTTTTTTTTTTTTTCAACTTTGAAAATAAAATATTTGCATCAATATAACAGAAAACAACCTGGCTCTGATACCACTGTCGGGTTTTGAGCATTCTAACACTTCCTAAGTGTACATGCAACCCTAAATACCTTGGATCTATGTTTTCTCTATTATACATGCAAATAAGAACTTCCAAGGTATTATCCTAATCTAGCATACAAAACAATAATGTAACAAGATAGAATACATACCTCTTGATGTAGAAAGTCTTCATGAAGCTTGAGTGTTTAGTGCCCCAAGTGTGACACCTCAAATGGAATCACAATCATCAAAACACTTGGAATGATTTGAGAGAATTCTACACTTTTCAAAATCGGCTAGCCCTTTCTTCACTATCTCTAGTGGCCGATTTTTCCTCAATAATAAGATGCTTATATAGTTACACAATTAGGGTAAACTCTTAATTGTCATGGCTTTCCATTTCCTTGGATCCATGGGTACAAATACACCATGGAGCATCCATGGACCATCCTATGGGTTTTAGCCCAACTTGATTATCCATGGAGCATTAGCCCATTATACAAGTATGGATGATTTACACAATCAACCCATATATTTAATTAGTCTTCTTTTGATCACTTAATTAATCCTAGATTAATTCTTGATCAATACTAATTAAATAATCTTATTATTCTTATCATTAATATACTAGAACTTATAATATATTAATAACCATAAGTGTCTTATTTCTCTCATTCAAGTGCATGATGGTATGCAACCCAAATGGACCATGCCGGGTCGGGTCAAGTCTTACCAAATATAGTTATGGACTTAGACATTAATCCAACAATTTGAACGATCATAAGGTGGTTACCTTCCTTTTTATGAAAGAAGGTTGGGTCAACCGAGCCTTGTTTGAATTTAGACATCTTTGAAAATTTAGTCAGCATTTCATACCAGGCTCTCGGAGCTTGTTTCAGTCCATACACGGCTTTATCCAAAATGTAACAATGATTAGGATACTTTTCATTCACGAATCCAGGAGGTTGCTCCACATACACAGTTTCTTCGAGTTCTCCATTAAGAAATGCACACTTGACGTCCATTTGGTAGACCTCAAATTTTTGTGGGCAGCATAGGCTAGAAATATTCTTACTGATTCCAGCCTAGCTACAGGAGCGAAAGTCTCTTCATAGTCAATGCCTTCCTCCTGACAGTATCCTTTCACTACTAGACGTGCTTTGTTCCATATAACGTTCCCTTCCTTGTCCATTTTGTTCCTGAAGACCCATTTGAGACCAACAACCGAGGCATCTGGAGGAGTTGGAATAAGTCGCCAAAATTTGTTCCTTTCAAATTCATTCAGTTCGTCTTGCATAGCTTGAACCCAATCGGAGTGATCAAGAGCAGTGTTAACTGTCTTTGGTTCAACTTTTGATACGAATGAGTTAAACATGCAGAATTCGACTTTTGAAAACAAGGAAGTCTGTTTTGCCTTGAGTTGTGATCGAGTCAGAACTTTTTCAGATACATCACCAACAACTTGAGAGACAGGATGATCTCTGGTCCATTTGGTGAGAGGAGGGTAGTTTGGATCAAAGGTTGGATCTAATTCAGCGTTTATCATTTCTTCTGGTTCGGAATGGCTTTCATAGTCGTAAGACATATCAGCATGCTCCCCCTCGATAGATGATCTTATAGGAATGTCTTGAGAATCTTGAGCTACAATGGTTTCTTGTGGTGCTGAGCTTTCGGGCGTTGATGCACCTTCGGATGGTGAGGCACTTTCGGTTGGCGAAGTGCTTTCGGTTGGCAAAGTGCTTTCGGGAGTAGTTTGAGACCTTAGCTCCCCCTCAAATTGTGACCTCGGCTGGGATGATGATGGTGGATCCTCCCCCTCGACTAAAGCATTGAGTGATGGAGGCTCGTCAGAACCTGATCCTCCTTCATTCTTTCTCCTTACAGCGTCTTCAACACTTTGCTTCATATGATCTACCTTGTTGTCTGCTGCACTGGCTTCAGAGAGAGTGGCCTTCTCTGGTTCATCAAAAAGCTCCATGAACTTCTCGAATAGATTAGCGATCGAGGTTGTGACTTGGCCAGTTTGAGGAAAGAATTATCCAGCTGTGTCTTCGTTGGCCTTTAGCTTTTTGACATAGCTATCATCAAAAGTCACGTAGTAAGTTTCTTCTATTTTCCTCGAACGCTTGTTTAATACCCTATACGCTTTAGAAGTGAGAGAATAGCCCAGAAATATCCCTTCGTCGGCTTTGACATCGAACTTGTTGCGGTGTTCTTTAGAATTGAAGATAAAACACCGTGAACCGAACACATGGAAAAACTTCACATTTGGCTTCCTGTTGTTGATGATCTCATAAGGAGTGAGAGTGAAGCGTTGTTGAGATATGACCTATTCTGTGTATAACAAGCAGCAGAAATAGCATCAACCCAAAAATATAAAGGTAAGGAAGCGAAACTTAGCATGGTTCGGGCTGCTTCACATAAAGATCGGTTTCGTCTTTTGACAATTCCGTTCTGTTGAGGTGTGTAGGGAGCTGAGAAGTTGTGAATGATTCCCTTTTCTGCCAGGAATTCTTTGAATTCTCTATTTTTGAACTCCAATCCATTGTCGCTCCTGATGTTGCGAACGACCTTCTTCAGCTGTACTTCAATCTGCTTGATGAACACTTTTAGCTTGTGAGTCGCTTTAGATTTAAGCTTTAGAAAGAACACCCATGTAAAACGCGAAAAGTCATCAACAATAACAAGAATATACTTGCTACCACCGATGCTTTCGATAGATGATGGACCACACAAATCAATATGAAGTAATTCTAGTGGTTCAACAACTTTAGTGTTTATTATAGATGGATGACTTTGACGACTCTGCTTCCCCATTTCACATGCAGCACACAAATGATTTCTATCGTACTTGAGCAATGGAAGACCTCGAACATGACCTCCAGTAACAAGTTTGTTGATATCTTTAAAGTTGAGATGAGAGAGTCTTCGGTGCCACAGCCAGCTTTCGTCAGATTGTGCTTTGGATAACAGGCAGATAGTTGGGTTTCCTTTGATGGGTTTGAGGTTTAGAGGAAACATTTCGCCTTTACGCTCCGATTTGAGAATAACTCTTTTCGTCTTCTTCTCAATTATTTCAAAACCCTCATCGTCGAATGAGACTTTGAGACCGGTACCTCCAAGAAGCTGAGATACACTGATGAGGTTGTGTTGTAGTCCTTCCACGTATGCAACCTTCCTTATCGTGAAATCACCATTTGTAATCATTCCATAGCCTTTTATGGTGCCGAAGGAGTTGTTCCCGAACTTGACATTTCCACCGTTTGAAAGAGACCTGTATTCTCTTAGCTCTTCCTTCCTTCTTGTCATGTGACGCGAGCAGCCACTGTCAATGTACCATTCTTCGTCAAACTGCTCGTCACTGATAACCTGCAAAAATTAAGCAGATTTAGGAACCCAAAGTTTCTTGGGTCCACGTGAGCCTTTCACAGGAACAGGGATAGTAAGAGAGATGTCAACAAGATATGTTCTTTTTATTAGTGTTGTTTCATCTTTCTTTTTGATGGTAAAAACATTAATTTTATTGGGATTCGATGCTTTCGGTTTTGACTCTGGTTTAACCACTGAAACCTTCTGTTTTCCTTTTTGTTCAGCTGATGATTGAGATTTTTGAGAAGGAACAGAATGGAATTTAGGATGAGGTGGAGAAGAGATAGAAGAGTTTGAAGAATTAGAAGAATTAGAATGAGAGAGCTTAGATTGAGATGACTTCTTGGTTGAAGATTCTAGGTGACCCTTTTGCTTTTGATCATCAGTGGGACCGACCCTAGAGTTTTGATCTCTTTTGATTTCCAGACCAAACCTTTGCTTTCAGTTGATGTAGTTCTCTGAACCGAACTTTTGCTTTCGGTTGTAATCATTCTCAGAATCAAACCTTTGCTTTCGGTTGGAATCATTTTCTGAACCGAACCTTTGCTTTCGGTTGATGTTTTTCTCTGAACCGAACCTCTGCTTTTGGTTGTTGTTGCTCTCTTTCGATCCAATAGGACTTTTCTCTGACTTTAAGTTCCTGTCTTGATGTGAGAAATAGGCATTCTGAGATTGCCAAAACTGTTTTCTTTTAGAGAGATTCTTCCTGTATCTCTGATTCCTTTTTCGTTTTTGATTTCTCATCTGCTTCGGTTGATGATGGATGTTAGCTTTCGGTTTTTGTTTTTATTTAGCTGGTTCACTCTGAACTGATGAAGTTTCACTTGGGGATGTGACTTCTTTTGCAGGAATTTCTTTTTCCTGAGGAACATCTTTCGTACCACTAGTACTTGGCACATTGAAGCTATCATGTTTATTCAAAGGTTCTGGCAGATATCTGCCTTTGCTTTTCCATGACGTCCTTTCAGACAAACCTACCGTTTCATCAACATTGTCAATGGGAGCTAACCAGAAGAACTCGTCACAGCCATCAACATTGTCTTCGTTTACAATAGCTGTGAGTTCAGCAGTCTGATGTTCGGTTACGCCTGTGACCTTGTACAGTTGATTTGGAGTGGTTCTTACTTTTTGATATACTACTGCCTTCTCTGCAAGAATCGGGGACTTTTGTTGGGACATACGAGCGAACTCCACTGAATTTTCTGAAATAAGATTCTTGTGGTTTTCGGGTTCGCTCTTGACAAATTCTGAACAGTCAACTATATCCTCTACAGAAATTTCACTCATATTGTCGTCCTCATTAAGCTCAGATGCATTTTCAACATCAATTTTATTTTCTGACCTCAAGTTGGCGTTTAAAGAGTCAAATTTTTGTATGGTTTCGGTTCTTAGTTTCAGTTTATCATTTTCATCCAAAAGGTTTTTAAGCATGTCCTTATGGTCCTTGGACTTAATAAAAGATTCGATTTTGTCCAGCCCATACATATACGTTGGATTAACATCCTCAGATGAAATAACACTCTCACAATTATACGCTTCAACATCAATTTCATCCTCCTTAAACTCAAGGAAGGGTAAAATCATGCGATGAATCTTTTGTCCTATTTCACAATCCAAATGAAGTTGAGTAATATTAGTGTAAAGACGTTTGGCAATCAAACAAAAAACATTTCGCTGTTTCAAAAGCTTTAAATTGTCTCTTTGCAAATAAATGTTTTCATCTTTTATTTTGATTAATTCCGACTCCCTCAGTTCGATCCACATCCGCCGTTCCTCATTATTCGAAGACACCCTGCTTAATTGGTCAGTTAGGTTAGAATTGGTGACTCGAGTTTGAGTTAAACTACTATCTAGATGAGATATTCTTGAATTAACACTTTTTAATTCTTTTTCATATGAGCATTGTGGGACTTTAAATGAGACAAAAACTGATTGTACCTTCTTGATCAGTTCATCAAGCTCGTTGAACTGCACGCTGAGCGGTTTGGCTGTAAAGCACAAGTTCTGTTGCTCCTTCGTGTCATCATTCCCACCATCAATGTTGTATCCCCTCATCTGAGATACGCCGGACACCATCAAGCGTCTTCCTCCACTGCTCTCTTCTTTCGCCACATAAGCCTTTCCATGAGAAGGCTTCCTCACTTCATCATCTTCAGAGTCCGTTGACCAGACCTCACTTTGCATAGTGATTCTTTCCTCCACAGTAATAGCAGCTTACTCCCGAATCTCCTTCAGCTTTCGGTTCCTTCCTTGATTCTTCTACCTTCGGTTCATCTTTGACCTTTTCAGAACTATAACTCCCCTGCCGATTTCGGTTCTTGTTTGTGGGGAATCTCTTCTTGATGAACCTCTTGGGGTTGGACACCATCATAGCATAGTCTTCAGAAGTGAGGTCATAGTCCTCCAAGTTGAGGTCTTCTTCTTCCATCACTGCTTTGCTTTTGGACAGGAGGGCCAACGAACCCAGGCTTGAAACCACATTTTTCTCTTGTAACACGATCTTTTCTTGGGATTTCAGGATGCCCACTAGTTTCGCCAAAGAATAGGATTTAAATTGCTTATGGGCTTTAACTGTGGACACTACAGCTCTCCACTCAGATCTGAGACTGTTCAAAAACGTAACCTTCTGCTCAATTAGCTTCCTTTCAATGTCATGTTTAATCATCTTGCTAAGAAGATGATTGAAGCGATCGAACGTTTGCGTCATAGTCTCTTCGACTCCCTGCTTGAATTCACCAAACTTAGACAAGAGTAAGGTTTGAATGGAGTGTTCAAGATCTTCGTCTGTAGAGTATAATTATCGTAGCCTGTCCCATATTTCTATTGCAGTCGTGCACGAACTCACCAGTCTGAAAGTATCGGATTGAAGAGCGAATCTGATTAATCTCAATGCTTTGATATTGCACTGAAATTTATCTTTTTCGTCTTGAGCAATATCTTTAACGTCTTTTAGAAGATCATTATACACCTTTTGAGTTTTAATAATCCTTGAAGTTGCTGAATGAGAAAAGGGTCCAGAGATGATTGCTTCCCAGATGAGGTATCCATTATCCTCAGATCCTATAACATAATCTTCAAAGTGATGTGCCCAGACTTCATAATCGTGGGTGTATAGGATGGGAATCTTCGTTGTTGATCCAATGTTGTTCGAAATATTAATGGGATTGGATTGCGACTCGCCCATGCTTGATCGAATAACCTGTTAAAAGATCAGACTTGTAATGTAATAAATTAGGGCAAAACAATAAATATTGAGTTACGTCAATTATGGGATGACGGCTCAATAAATATCAGTAAATGCGGAATAACCCTAATCGAAACCTTTTTCACAGAAAAGAAGTGTATGATTTACACAGCCTCCCGCTCTGATACCAATTGATAAGTTAAAACTAACTTGAAGATCGATTAGATCTTATAACAGGTAAAATAAAGAATACGAAAACAGTAAACAACTCAAGTATGGATCGAAGAATGTCGAATGATTAATCAACAATCCTCAGCAGAGCTCGATAAAGAACTTCTACTGTAGAGGATTTAGGGTTTACAAGAACGATGAAGAAAATCTGGAAAGCTATCGTAATTGCTATCAATCGTTTTTCTAATATGCATGCAAGCACATTATTATATACTAAACCCTATCAGCTAACGGTTGGACAAGCCCAAACCGGAGTACAAAACATGGACTATTAACTGAGCCCAATAGACGCAATACATCATAAATGCTACGCTACGCTACCCAACAGACACTATCTTGTTTCTGTGTCGTTCCAATTGAGTTAATTATGCATGTGAGTTCTATGAGTTCTCATTTGAATGCATAAAAGGCAAGGACCTTGAAAAATGAAAAGTACATTGATAAGAAAAGGGTGAGCTGCTTAACTACTTGGAAGGCATGGTGAGCACTCGTGTTACCATAAGGCAGGAAATCAAGATTGAGAAGGTTCGGTCCATATGAGTTTGAATTTGTCGTAAACTTTTGTTTTGACAAATTCACATGGATAGGAACACATACACCATTAAAATCTAAGTGTCATAAGATTCCCTCCTTCATGAAAATGACTGTGAGGAAATGCTTTCACTAAGAGAGCTTTTAAAAAGATAGTGATTGTAAAATTGTATTCTCGAATTCGATTATGGTCAGGGTATCCCTTTCCATGATTCGAATTGTGAGATTTGGCAATTAGTCTGAATTGTTTAGATACACATATGAGGTATCTAAAGCAAAGGTGTATAAGACTAAGAAGATTGATAAAAGATTATCAAAGTATTAGGTATTAGAAATATGAACTTAAGAAATTCAATAGGTATTGTTTTTCTGGAAGTTGAGCTGTTTTCTAAATACATGTCAAAGCTAGTGGGAGCATAAGTGTTATGCTATTATAATCATCATGATAGTGGGAGCAAAAATATTATGCTTGTATGATTATTAAGGCAAGTATTGCAAGTTAGCAATATTAATTATAGAAAACAAGAGTTATACTTTGCAAAGTCGTAAGGGTTGAATAGTTGTTTTGCTATAATTAAGGGAGAGAATATTATGCTTCATTTTAAATCTAAAGGATTAGGTTGTGGAATGTTAATAAATTTAGTCAAAGGATACATAGTGTGTTCTTAAATTTCAATTATGATTACGGTATCCCTCTTCATAGTTCGAATTGTAAGAACGAGACACATAAAATATTATGACAGAAGATTGATAAAGTGTCATATCTTTATGTAAGACATTATGCATCGTGTCCCATACACTTCGGGTATAGGATTGATTGTCAGTGCTATTATATTTGACCACTCTAAAATTTTCCAAATGTCTAGCACATTTAGAGGGAAAAAGAACAAGAATCGGTTTTGACTAAGATAATTAAACAACTATCAAAGGACGATCCAAAGCTCGCTGAGGATTGGTCGCTTGTGAGTAGTTGGAAGTATGATATTGGATGGACCATATCGACATTATTATGAATAAATAAGATTCTATTAAGAATGAATTGTCATATGGCTAATTTGGAAATGTTTCTATATTGGGAGTTGGATATTAAGAATCTATGTCTAGATTAGAAACTTTTATGCAAGAAGGATGTTCAAAGGAATGTACTTTGAGTGAAAGGCATCATGTCTATGGAGTTGTATTGTAACAATCTCAAATAGAGAACTTTGTAATTTCATTGGCAATAGTCATTGTGATTTTTGTGCTATGACATTACAAAAGGATCATTTCATAAAATGTTAGAATCTAGCACATTCTATAAGTAGCAAGAATTTGATATTCTTACACTTGTGATAGGAATTGGGAGTTGTGAAATGAGTGTGATTGGAAATGTGTTCATTTGACCTATTTCACAAAGTAAGGACCATAGGTAAACATTGTGTCCATGCTGAGAGCATGGGACAAGTGTAGTAATAATTCAAGTAAGAAGTTGATTACCCGAAACAACAAATAATGAGTAATCAATATGGTGATTAAATAAAATGTTTTATTTATACTCAGAGTTTGGGGCCATATGAGATTAGTATTATTCTTGTGTTTCACTTTGCATGTTTTGACTTCCTGAATAATTTAATTGGTTCAGAACAGTCAAATTATTCGAACGGACCGCAGTTGTTCATATGTTGGAAGTAGGTATGAATGAAGACTGTCGTGAATTGGTGTGTGGATTGTCTAAACTGTATTAGACATAAGCAATTGTTTGATGCAACGTTCATGAGTGCTTATGAATATGATTTGACCATTGGATTAAACCCACGCTCACTTGGATCACTTCATGGATTTCATCACGAATGATTGGTGAGACGATAACATCTTATATTCTTGAAACCGAGATATGTGAGTTGTATCTTGCGAGTCGGTTGCACATTGATAATATGTAAACGCACCAGTAACTTGGTGTTATAAAACATATTGTTGTGTGTAATTCGGTAAGTAAGTGCAAGCGAGCATTGAGTCAAAGTTTATCTGTTCCTTTTATCCAAAGTAGGATAAAAGCAATATCTTTGGGCCCCTCGATGATTTAGTGATGGCACCTAAGCGCTTGGTCAATTCGAGACTAAATTGATGTGTTCAATTATAGTCTGTTGTCAGTCATCATAAATCGGAAGTCGGGAAATAGTATAGAGGGAATGATTAAGTTCATGTCTCATATATATACGATATCTAGAACGGAGGAATATATGATCCCTTATCTAAAGGGCACGCGTATCTGATAAGATCAGAGTTGACATCGGCTTTGGAAAGCTACGATTGCAGATCAGGATCTGAAGTTATACGCAAAATAGTTATTAGACTTATCCAAGTGGGAGACTGTTGGATTAGTGTCTAAGTCCATAACTATTTTGGTATGTACTTGAACCGATGGTGCATGGTCCTTTTGGGTTGCGTTCACCAAAGCAACTTGATAGGATGAATTATGGAGAGAAAGGATTAATTATGATTAATTAATATATTATGAGAATAATATATTAAAGGAGAAATCATATTGTTTAATTAATACTAGTCAAGAATTAATAAGAATTAAGTTTGTGGCTAAAAGACATTAGTTAAACTTAAGGGACTAGAACTGTCAATTGTGGTGATATTTGAATATTAGGCTAATGGCCTCCATAGAGGATGGAGTGGACGAATTCTATGGGGTAAACCCATTAGAAATCGTCCAAGGCCTTTAAGAAAGGAGTCAATGGGTTGCTTAGGGCCTAAGCATCCAAATTAGGGTTTCCTTGTTAGATAACCCTAATAGCCTCACTGTTTAAAGGACCCTTAAGCCCCAAAAACGTGGTGAACTTGTTCTCTAGGGTTTCCACACGTTTTGGGCAGCCTCCTCTCTCCTTATTCTTCATCCTCTTGCTCTTGGTGTTTGTGAGCCATTAGAGGAGTGACACTTGTGACTCTAAGCTTTCTAAAGTCATTACAAGGAGGATTTGTGATTGTTATTGCTACATAACAATCAAGGTAAGATCTAAAAACCCTTCCACATATTAATATGATTATTTGTATGCTAGAACTAGCGTTTAAAATCTTGGATGAATAGCATAGAGAAACCTAGATCCAAGCATTAGGGTTGCGAGAGCACATAGGATGTTCTTATGGCTAAAAACCCATCAGTAGTTAGCTGAAGTTAGTGGGAGTTCTTCAGCAACTGATGGTAGGGTGAGGTCAGGAACCTAGGAGAGCGTAGGAAGTGCTTTAGTGGGTTAGTTGCGCTAATTAGAAAGTACATGGAGTACCGATTTGAGAAGGTGATTTGGAGGATTCGGGATAACTCTTGAGGAAAGTATAGATAGGTTTGTATCGTAGTATTGGGCCCATACTATTGAAAGCACATAATCCATACCCGAATCGAGGGGAGTCACAGAGAATCTAGAAAGACTGTGGGATGAAGATTCTTTGAGTATGTTTTGATTATTGTATGGTTTCTTTTGAGTATGGTGTGAAGCACTCATGGGGAAGGATTTCGTTCAGGCTCAGGTGCTGGAACTGAGTCGATTGATAAGAAGATTTAGGAGTTCATCTTTTCAAAGATCACTCGCGGTATTTTGGAATAGACTCTTGTGAAAGTTATGGAGTTGTTGGATAAGCGAATCGGGTCTTTTCGGGCCTAGATCACAATAGGACAATTGGTATTTTTGGGAGTTTAAGGATTGTGGAGCTCCATAGTTACTTGGGTTGAAGGAACCCATCGCTAGCCATGGTGGATCGCTGACATGGAGAATGCTCAGTGAATGAGCTTCTGCCCTGAGGGGGCGAAGGTAGGATTTTCATCTTGTCATTTGAGGGACCGAGCCCGTGATTGGTGGGAGGAGGTTGGTAGGGCATAAGGATATGCGACCGTGGAGGCCATGTCTTGGGAAGATTTTGTCATGATATTCCAGGAGGAGTTTGCATCAGCGATTAGGGTGCAACAATTGGTGAGGGAGTTTCAGGCCCTTCGCCAGACTGCTGAGACTGTGGCAGAGATCACTACAAAGTTTTAGGAGAGAGATTTGTTGGTTCTATAGTATGCAGCAGACGAGGAGATGAAGAAAGTGAGTTATCTTGATATGCTAAGGGATGACATCAGGGAGTTTATGACTTGGTCTAGGTACATGACCATGAAAGATATGATTGCCAGAGTCTGAGAGTAGGAGTTTGACTTGGATCACCTCAGGAAGAGGAAGCCAGAGCAGATTCAGATCGTAGTGGGTCACATAAAGGGGATCAAGACTCAGGATTCACATTTGGAAGGGAATCAGGGTCGAAGCCATTGTGACATGTGTGGGAGAAATCATGAGGGAGGGAAATAGGAAGGGGATTTTTCAGTTGTGGTCAGATGTTTCATTTTACTACGGATTACCCTCGTGGATCGGTTCTAATGTGTTTTCACTGCAAACAGGTGGGCCACAAGAAGGCTGATTGTCCTAGGTTGATGGGTGGAGTAGTGATTACACATGCTCCAGTTACTTTGAGCATCAGTAACGGTCGTGAGGGTAGGATAAAAACCCCAACAGCGAGTGGCCGAGCATTGCAGCTTCAGTTGGGATTGGCCAAATTACATCAGATGCTATCGTGGGTATTTTATCTTTTGTTCTTATAGTGCCTTAATATTATATTTATGTACTTTTGAATCATGTGATTGCATGTGTAAGACATTAACTTTGGTTTAGTTTCCCTATAATTAACTGGGTATTAGTATCAAGGGTTGTTATATGTTATTTTGCATTCTGAGAGTTATGAGTAGGTCACGTCGTGTTGAGATGGATTTAGATTGTTAGGCATTTTGCTATGGGCCATTGGTGGAAGCGAATTGGAGGTACGCTTGGAAGATCTATAGTCGGATTAGTGTGTAGTTCAACAATGGGGTAGAGGAAATTGTAGTGCAAGTTCATTAAATTTAGAAATTCAAGATAGATGTGGGGTGCAAAGGATTGATTGAGGTTTGAGTGCAAGAGGGTTGCTGCAGGACCAATGTTCTCAGTATGTGACGGTAGTCCTTGCATCGAAAGCTATAGGAAAAGATATCTTAGAAGTTAATTGTCCTCTCTTGGGACAACAATGTAAAAGTTCAAAAGTACTTACATCACTAAGTATGGATAGCAGTGGTTTCTTGATGAAATCTCATGTCTGATCGCTACCATTACCAGGGGAGGAGTGGTGGCGAGTGGATGATGATGATGATAGGAAAATGGGTTTGTTCAAACACTATAATTGTCAAGGGAATTTTGAATTGTATTGGTTGAAGATGTTTAGAATGAATAAATCCTCCAGTAAGTGGAATGTTGGGTTAGTGATCCGTCAGTTCCAGTAAAGGGGTTCATTATTCGTTGTCTTTATTAAGGTTGGAAAGGTGTAGTAAATCCAAGTATGGGAGAACCGTATGGATTTTCAGGGATTGACTCGGGTATGGAACCCGGGAGAGTTCCATAACCTAGTTGAGAAAGAAGCAAGTTCAAGTGGTAGTCTGGATAGAGGTTGCGCAAGGTTGGGGTTCAGAAACTTCCAACAATGGGTTGGCACATTTTTTGTAACACATGGCAGATGTCTGATTGGATCCAGGTTGAGATTTGTGTTAGACCCTCTCTTCATGTTCTTGTATGATGAAGGCTTTGGGGATCGAAGCATGACCCGTACACCTTATTGGGGTATAGTCAAGGTTGTAAATGTCGATACTCGGTACCTATTTGGCCGACTACCGAGTAGCGAGTACTCGGGAGTACTCGTGGAGTACTCCGATTTGGTAATTCATGTAGAAATATTTTTAGGGAAATTATATATGTCAAAATCATAAGTTAACATCATAAGTTGATTGAAATATATAACAAATTTAGACAAATGTGAATACACAAAAACTGAAAAACACATAATCATCTCACTTCGTGAGTAATTACTGAACATTTAAGATATATATATGTAGTAATAATCACATGTGTGTGTGTGTTAAATAATAAATCATTAAGTATACTATAAATATTAAACATTGAGTTGACCTAGTTTTAGAACATTTCTTAGTTTAGTAAGGGGCCGATCGGGGAGTAATTGGGATTCTGTAACTCGTCTTGGTAAGGGGCCGAGTAGCGAGTACTCGGAGGAGTAATCGTCCAACTCGGAGAGTTTTACAACACTGGGTATAGTCGGATGTGAGTTTAACCTATGTTTGATTGAGGGTTGGTATGACAGATCTACAGCAATCCCATGAGTCGGACTCATGGTTGATATGGGAGTGTTGTAAGGCTACGGGGTAGCTGTAACATACAAAAAGATCATAGGCCATCGGGGAAGTGTTGTAAGTCTATGATGTAGTTGTATCATTCACCAGGATGAGGTACGCCATGGTAGGAGTGGTCGTGGGCTGAAAGAGGATCAATGCATCCCTAGGTTCAGGCGGATAATATTGCTGTAGAATTTCTTTTGTTTTGGGGATCATTGGATCCAAGGTAATGTTAGGCTTGTGTAACACTCGTTTGGAGACCCATGGGTGAGGCCTATTCAATTGTTTAGGCTAGGTGAGACCCATGGGCGAGGCTTCTATGGTTATCATAGAGTTGGTGAGACCCAGTAGAAATTGTCTGGAGCAAATTATAGATCACATTTAGAGTGGGGTGACTATGTGGTCAGTGGTTGGTATCAGTGTGATGGTTAGGCTAAGGTAGCCTTTATCAGCTAGACTCTTAGTCGTAATCTTATGGTAAGACCAAGTGTGAGGCTGTCAGTCTCCATCGTTGATTGGGAAATTTATATCTCAGTTTAATGGGAGGTCACCTTGGAATCAGAAGATTTCACATAGATTGAAGTGTGATTATTTGGATTTCGGAATGTGAGTCGTATTTTGGGTTAACACCAAGGGGTTGGGACTTGCATTGGGAGTCACCTTTTCTTTTAAGAAAGATCTTTTCAACAACAAGGAATGGTCAAGAATTCTGTCTGCTAAGGGTATCAATTGGACAATTTAAGATCAGAAGGATGTATTACGGTTCAGACAGCAGAGAGAGGACCTATTGGCTGTGTTTTGGAATGGTTCTGCCTAGGAGGAGGTCATGTAAACTTTTTGGGAGGTTTCGATCTTATAGCAATCAAGTGCTGGTTTTTTCGTCTTGTATAAGATAGTGAATCAGTAACTCGTTATCCATCTGGGCATAAGAGTACTGTTATGTGTGGGTTTTGAGGGTAGCATTGGAAGGTCGTTGTGTATATGAGTTAAACTTTTTTCCGAAACTGGATTTGAGAGGAATTAGACAGATCCTTTGATTGTATGGAAGGTAGTAAGGAGTTATTTCAAGGACGAAATCTAATTTAAGTGGGGGAGAGCTATAACACCCTGTTTCAAGTCATTTCATAATTGATGAGTTGAAAAACTCTTTGATCGTTTAGATCTCACACAGGTTAATCAGAATAATGCAAACAGAATAACAAACAAGAGAATGAATAAAAAATAAGCTGAATGATTCAATAGATTCACGCCCCAGCAGAGCTCGATAAAGAACTTCCACTATAGAGGCTTTTAGGGTTACAATCGATAAAACTCTATTCGCTATGAATGATTGACTCAAAAGCTACGTACAAAGATGCATGCAAGCATCTATAAATACTAAACCCTAATAAATAAATCACGGATGGACAGGCCCAATCTGGATACAAAATTGGACTAAGGACCGAGCCCAAGACGCAACACATAATGGACCCTACAATCTCCCCCTTTGCGTCAATTGGAGCGAGACTCTACTTTGGCTTGCTGGATCTTGCTGCAGTAACTTTCTTCGTGGTATCGAACAGACAAGGAATGATGGCAAGAATAGTTTGTCTGAAACAAATATACCAGTGGATCATGTCATTGAAGTACTTCTTATCATCTTCAGAATTTTGCTTACACCGATTGATGATCCCCAGAACATGCTCCAAACACGAAGTGGTATAAATATGTTTGTCAGCCAAGGCGAACAGACATTTCTGGCCTTCATTCCTGGTGAACATAACTGAGTTTCGCTTTGGATCGATCCTCCCCATCTGCATTTTATTCAGATCACTTGCAGAACCGACTGGGGAGATGGTGGGCTTCTTCCTGAATACATTGGCAATTTCCTGATCCATCTTGGCAACCTCCATGATATAACAGAACATCATCCTCTTGAAGTGAACTATAATCAGCCCATATTCAGCTTCATTGGCGAGGAGGATGTTATGCAGGATGATCCAATCGTGTGGATTCAGGTTAGGAAGATCAGCGAGAGAAATGGCATATTCGGCTTTATCTGACCCCCTCAATACTTTGAACCTGACGTCCGTGAAGTTACCCTCCCGAAAGGGTTTGAGGACCCGAACATTGACGATCTTCTGTGCACTCCGTGTCTGATATTGAGGCTGAGCAAACCTCAGATAGAAGTAAATGAATTCCCTATCGACCTTCGGGTGAGGATAAGGGACTTCAGCAATGTGGGGAAATGCATGAAATATAAAAGCCTTTCGGGTCAGAGGCATGTCGAACTGAGAGTCAATAGAATTAACCTTGTCCAAAGAGATCATAGGTTCAAGCCAGAGGATGCTGGGGGACTCGATAGCTTCTTTGATAAGCTTCTCAAGAGTCCATGGAGGGAATAGGGTTTTTCGACTTTCAAGGAGATCATGAGCCCCCTTCATCCTCCTTTCATTTGCTTCGGCCACTCTAGCGATCCGAGCACTCATGTCTGGTTCCTTGTCCCTGGTCTGTTTCTTCAAGATATCAGCAATGGTCTCTTTGTCATCGTCGCCATCACTGTCATCAAGAACCTTTTTACCTTTGTCTTGAGCAACCGAACCTGATGCATGACCAGTTGTTGGTTTTTCGGTTGCTTTAGCTGGAGCTGATGAAGAAGTAGGAGGCGGTTGAGCTTGATGACTACCCTTTGAAGCTCCTTCTCCCCCTTTTTTGGATGGATCACGTACTCAGGAAACCCCTCAATTTTGCTGATCAAGGCAAGGGCAGGAGCAAGTTTCTCAGCAAGAGTTCGCCTCATTGAGTAGTTGAGAATCGGGTCATGCGCTTCAATAATGTTTGAGAGGGCTCCGTGGACATCCGAAACACAACTCGAAATGATAGCTCGTTCAGATCGAAGAGAATTAACCTCCTTTTCAGATTGGGAAAGTTGAAGACTCTTGATCTTTAAAGTAGTTGTTTTGCGTGTAAGCGCATCCATCACCGAGTTTTCTGAGGCAAGGTCTTCTTGGAGCTTGGTCAAGCGCTCCTCAACAGTTGCCTGGAAAGATTTGTTGTCTGCTTCAAGGGTCTGACGAAGACTGGCAAAGTGATGCTTTTCAGTTTCAAATAAAGTGTCCAGCTTCTCAGCAACTGAATCAACCTTCGCTGTAGTAGATTCAGCTGCCCCCTGTAAAGACTCCAAAAACATGTTCGCATCGCGAAATAGTTTTTCGACTTTTTCGTTCGCAACAGCACATGCCTTTGTGGATGCATCTATAGAAACAATGGCAGAGTTGATAGAGGCTTCGTGTGCCTTGGTGAAAGTATCAGCCATCCTCTGAATGGCAGCTTCTGTGATATGGGACCAGAGGAGGAGGAGGAAGCGACGAGACTATCAATTTTCTCATGAAGTTCCTTGATGTGCTTTTTGGTGACAGGAGCATCATCCTTATCATCGCTTTGAACCTGGTAGGGACTGTAGTAAACAGAATCGAAGGTCATATCTTCCCCTCCTAGAAATGTCTCAGTTTCGGCTAAGTGATTGGAGATGAAGGCAAAGGTGGAGGTTCGGTTATGGGAGTAGGTTCGGGTGTGGAAGTATGTTCAGTTGCAGGTGTGTGTTCGGGTGCTGAAGTATGAGCCCCCGTATCAGATACGTTGGTTCGAACTCCAGTGGTTATTGTTGTTGTAGCGTCTGAGAAAATGGGAGGTGGTACAGGAATAGAAGTGGGTGGAATATGAGTGGTGGAAGTTATGGGGGGAATGGAAATAGAGATATTGATTGGGGGAGAAGAGACAGGTTTGGTTGTAACTGGTACCTCATGTGAAGGCGAATGGGGAGGAGAGTCGCCTCGAAACGACTCCTCTGAGTCTGAACTTTCATCCTCTGATTCACTTGAGGAAGAGGCAAGAATGAGTTTTCGTTTAGGCTGGGTTTTCCTCTTCTTCGGTGGAGGTGATTGGGCTGCCTTCGTTGATTTTCTCTTTTTAGGAGAAGGGCCTTTCGCCCCTTTGACCACTTTCTTGTCTTTCCCTTTTTCTGGTTTGTTGCTCCTGAGAGCAGGTTTGTCGGCATCGTTAATGGACTGAAGCATCTCTGGAGTCAACTCTCTGGGACCTGAAGGAAGAAACTCCTTGTAGGTCTTGATGATGCGGCTCTCCCCTGATACACAGGCATACATGGACTCATGAATTGAGCCAACAAATAGAAACTTTGAAGGATCAATAACGATGATCTTTGTAGGATGGAAGACACCAATCGAGGAGAGTGGAGAAGTGGCCACAATGGGGACATGATACTTGTCCAATGCCCATTTGGTGACGAGTGTCCAGAACCTGGCATAGGAGATTTTAGAGTGTCGAGAAGTAGAGGCGAGGCTTTGGATCAACTGCTGCCATAGAACTGAGCCATAGTCGAGGTTGATCCCATTTTACAACCCATAAAGAATCGTCATGAACAGACGACTGGCCCCATCAGAACCTGCACTCCTCTCTGATAAACCTTTGAACAGTATCGTGAAAAAGCCATTCCATTGAGGAGGAAGACACGACTTCTTGAACTTCGTGACAGTGGTAAGGATTTCAGTGTAACCCATGTTGTAAAACATGGAGAATAATTGACCCACAGAGATTGAATCAGGGTTAACCCTCGACTCATCAGGTTCAAACCCTAGAAGCGAGCAAAATTGCTGTTTTGAGATGGAGGTTTTGGTATCAAGGATGTCGAAGTAGATGCGATCAACAAATTTATCGTAGTGAGCTGTGGAGAAAATCTGGGACAGACACTCCATAGGCACAGTTTCGACCTTGGTCAGTGCGAGAACCAGTGAAGAGTATTTGAGACACTCCACTATGGGATACATGAAGGCATCATAGGAAACTGGGGTGAGATCAATGACCAGGCTTTGCTGGGGTCTGATTGGGAGAATGTGGGAGGTTTCATGAACAGAGGAGGAATCCGCCATTGTTGAGTGCTTCAAAGAAGAAGATGAACAGTGGGAGAAAATTGTCTTTTTTTGCTCTCAGAAATTTGGGTGCAGTAAAGAGGTAAAACAACTAGGGTTTAACCCTTTATACCGTGTGTAGAGGTGAGAGAAAATTTTTCCCCCAAATCCTCTTGAAAAGCGAATCGGTTCCTGAGTTGATTGATGCGTGACAATTGGCAACCCCGATGATTACGCATGAGAGAGAAAAACGTTTCCATTTAGCACGCCTTCCCATCAAATACCTTTTTAAATTCTTGAAACCTTTAGTCTCCCGGCTGAGTCATCATCTTATCTTTAAAATTAGTTGTCGTCATAAAAACAAACACTTAGAAAAACCACAGCATCCCCTTGTGAAAATAGCATTAAGAACCGGAGCTACATAAAAAATAACTTGTAGTGAACGAAACCAGACTTTTGGAAAATCAAAAAGATTTTCGTACATAGAGTGTCAAAGATGAGGAAATAAAGCAACATATATGTGGGAAATTGTGATGTCAATATAGACACAAAACAGTGGATCCCGGGCACGAATCTCTTCCTTCAAAGTCAAGAGAGACTTTAAATTGTCTGTGTGGATTCCCGTTGAATTACGATCAAGCACTTGTTAAGAAGTGTTGAAAGGCATATTTTAATGAGGCTTAGAGGTGTGGCTTTCGCTTCAGTTCAGAATTCCAGATCTTGACATAAGATAGAAAACGAATGAAGTACTTGTGAGACCAATGTGGTCTGTTAAACAAGTAGGTTTGGACAATATTAAGTGACTTGTTGGAAATGTTTGGTGTGAAATCTCAAAAACAATTTAAAACGGGATTATATGGGAAGAAATGTTATGGTGTGTAACAATTTCATAAGAATCACACAAAAAGAAAAAATAGAGATTTCATGGTATAACCACTTGGGTGGTTTCGTTAATTCATGAGTTGAAGCTAGAGCAAATTTAATTGTTCACCGTCAATGCATAGTGGGTATTGAATTTTGGGTTTCACTTAGCACGTAGTGACACGAAGCTAAGATCATAAACGCAGAGATTGTGTAACCATAAACCTCAGTGATTATTTCTGAGAGTCTCAAGGGTTACATTTATGAACCGAAATATGATTGAGAAGATTGTTTGAGGTGTTGTAAAGAAACCAAAGTACCTCTGCTATAAAATGAATGACCAAGCAGAAAACTATTAACTCATATGAGAAAAGAGTAAGGTAGCTCATGATTAGAATAAATTTAGCAGCCTAATTGGGAAGACGAGGTTTGTTTATACCCAATCAATAAGGCTTTATTCAAAATCAATTTAGGCTTTGAACAACATGCAACAGCATGCTTCTAGGGACACTTAGCTAGTATAATGTGTTAGAATGATACCTGGCCCATCGATATTCCAGAGACTGTTAACATAAACAGAAGTAGAGACAAAAGAAAGAAAATATTTTTGGAATTTTGATATTTTTGAAACGAGAAAAACAAAACAAACCAAAAAAAAAAAATTTTGAACCGAACCAGAAATGGACCGAACGCTCGGTTCATTTCGGTTCCTAAAAAAAATTATTTTTGGATTTTTGAAAAACAATTATACAAAAGTGTACAACCAAAGATATCACCTTTTTGAGATAAACATACACAAGTACAATGGGACTGAACCCGAAATAGACCAAGAGTTCGGTTCATTTCGGTTCCCATGTGAACCGAGCCCGAAATAGACCGGGCGTTCGGTTCATTTCGCATCCAACTTTTAGTTTTGAGAAGGTGTTTTTGGTACTGACTCTGATTCCATCATACCCAGGCCTTGTAGGATTTTATTGAAACTTGCTTCCGGAAGGGCCTTGGTGAAGATGTCGGCCAGTTGATCAGTGGTTCGAACAAAGTGAATTTCGACGTTTCCATCTTCCACATGATCCTTAATAAAGTGATACCTCAGTGCTATATGCGTGGTCTTGGAATGTTGCACTGGGTTATGACAGATCCT
Source organism: Lactuca sativa (assembly GCF_002870075.4). Lineage (NCBI taxonomy): Eukaryota > Viridiplantae > Streptophyta > Magnoliopsida > Asterales > Asteraceae > Lactuca > Lactuca sativa. The sequence goes on along the minus strand of NC_056625.2, from coordinate 155,948,614 downwards.
AATTGCACTTTCTGAGTCGCAATATAGTGGGATCTTTTTCATATTGACTCCATAATCCTGGAGTTGGCTTTGGATCCAAATCACTTGTGATGTGCAGGAGGCGGCTGCAATGTACTCTGCTTCAGCTGTAGATAGAGAAACACATGTTTTTTTTCTTCGATTGCTAGCTAACCAACTTCCCGTCTAAGAATTGGCAGCCTCCTGTGGTGCTTTTTCGGTCTAGACCACATCCTCCTAAGTCTGCATCTGAGTAGGCTTGAACGCAGAAACCTGAGTTTAAGCGAGACCAGAGACCGAGAGAGGTGGTTCGCTGCAAATACCGGAATATATTCTTCACTACCAGCATGTGTGGTTCACGAGTATTTGCTTGAAACCTGGCATAATAGCATACTGAAAACATTATATTGGGCCTGCTAGCGGTGAGATACATCAGGGAACCAATCATTTGGCGATATAGTGTTACGTCGACTGCTGGTTTTTCCAAAGATGGTGTGAGCTTGGTGCCGAGCGCCATAGGGACTTTGACCTTTGAGTCTCCCATCATGCCGAATTTGGCAAGGAGAGTCTTTGTGTATGCTTCTTGGTTGATAAAGATGCCTTCGGGTCCCTGTCTTATATTTAAACCAAGGAAAAAGTTAATCGGACCCATTGAGCTCATTTCAAATTTAGTCACCTTCAACTTCCTCAATTAAGCTGTTAGGCTAGGATTCGTGGAGCCGAAGATGATATCATCGACATAGATTTGAACAATCATAAGGTGGTTACCTTCCTTTTTACGAAAGAAGGTTGGGTCAACCAAACCTTGTTTGAATTTAAACATCTTTAAAAACTTAGTTAATGTTTCATACCATGCCCTAGGTGCTTGTTTCAGACCATAAACTGCCTTAACCAAGATGTAGCAGTGATTTGGATGCTTTTCATTAACAAAACCAGGAGGTTGCTCCACGTACACAATTTCTTCAAGTTCCCCATTCATAAATGCACACTTCACATCCATCTGGTAGACCTCGAAATTCTTGTGTGCAGCATAGGCAAGAAATATTCAAACAGATTCCATCCTTGCAACCGGAGCGAATGTCTCTTCATAATCGATTCCTTCTTCTTGGAAATATCCTTTCACCACAAGCCGAGCCTTATTTCGGATCACATTTCCCTCCTTGTCCATTTTGTTTCTGAACACCTATTTGAGACCGACAACCGAGGCATCTTTTGGTGTTGGAATGAGTCTCTAGACCTTATTTCTTTCGAACTCATTGAGTTCGTCTTGCATTTCCTGAACCCAATCAGAATGATCGAGAGCAATATTGACGCTCTTCGGCTCTATTTTGGAGATGAATGAATTAAACATGCAGAATTCTACTTTGGAGAATAGAGCAGTTTGCTTCGCCTTTAGTTGTGATCGAGTTAGAACCTTTTCTGATGCATCACCCACTATTTGAGATATAGGATGATCTCTGGTCCATTTGGTGAGAGGAGGATAATTTGGATCATAGGATGGATCCAATTCAGCATTTACCATTTCTTCCAACTCTTATTGAATATCATCATCATAGTGCATATCGAAATTCTCCCCCTCGACAGATGATGAATCATTTGGATGTGAACCAAAAAATCTTTCTTCGACTGGGCTTTCGGGCTGATCCGGACTTTTGGTTGCTACAGGACTTTCGGGTTGTTCCGGACTTTCGGTTGCTACAGGACTTTCGGTTGCTACAGGACTTTCGGTTCTGACAAATATTGGATTCTTCCCCTTGCCATGAGTATTATCGTCGATTGAAACTGATGGACCCTCCCCCTGGAAATGTGAGTCATGTCGATCTGAAGAGAATTGATTCTCCCCCTTGACCGAAGTATTGCTCTGAGGAGGTTCGTTTCGAACTGGTTCTTCTTCGCCCATTTGTTTGGTTGCGTCTTCGACAATCTTCTTAAGGTGATCCATCTTGTTGTCTGCTGCCGTGGCCTCAGAGTGAGTATCCTTCTCAGGTCCATCAAATAAATCCATGAACTGGTCAAAGAAATTGGCGATTGAGGCTGTGACTTGACCTGTTTGAGAGAAAATCTCTCCAATTGCTTCTTCGGTAGACTTTAACTTCTTGACGTAATTGTCATCGAAGGTTACATAATAGGTTTCTTCAATTCGTTTAGAACGCTTATTCAAAACCCTGTACGCCTTTGAAGTAAGAGAATATCCCAAAAAGATACCTTCATCAGCTTTGACATCAAATTTGTTGCGATGCTCTTTGGAGTTAAAGATGAAGCGCCTCGAACCGGACACATGAAAGAACTTGACATTCGGCTTCCTGTTGTTAATAATCTCATAGGGGGTGAGAGAGAAACGATTGTTGAGATAAGATCTGTTTTGAGTGAAACAAGCTGCAGCAATGGCGTCAGCCCAGAAATATAGAGGAAGGGAGGCAAAACTCAGCATGGTTCGGGCCGCCTCACACAGGGATCGGTTTCGCCTTTCGACAATTCCGTTCTGTTGAGGTGTATAGGGGGCTGAGAAATTGTGACTGGTACCTTTTTCTGCTAAGAAATCTTCGAATTCTTTGTTCTTGAATTCAAGTCCATTTTCACTCCTGATATTTCGAACGACTTTTCTCAGTTGCACTTCGACCTGCTTGATAAAGATCTTCAGCTTGGGAGTCGCCTCAGATTTGTGCTTTAGAAAGAATACCCAAGTAAATCGTGAGAAGTCATCAACAATAACAAGGATACACTTGTTACCGCCAATGCTCTCAATTGATGATGGACCACATAAGTCGATGTGAAGCAACTCAAGTGGTTCGACAACTTTGGTGTTTATGATTGTTGGGTGACTTTGGCGACTTTGTTTCCCCATTTCACATGCAGCACATAAGTGTTCTCGATCGAACTTAAGAAGTGGAAGTCCCCGAACATGACCACCGGTGACTAGCTTGTTGATATCTTTGAAGTTGAGGTGTGAGAGCCTTCTGTGCCACAACCAACTTTCGTTTGAATGAGCTTTGGACAATAGACATATGGTTGGATTCCCTTTGATTGGTTTGAGATTTAGAGGGAACATTTCACCTTTTCGTTCTGACTTAAGAATGACTTGGTTGGATTTCTTCTCTATTATCTCTGAACCTTCGTCATCGAACGATACTTTGAGACCTGTACCTCCCACCAGTTGAGACACACTGATGAGGTTATGCTGCAACCCCTCTACATAATATACCTTCCTGATTGTAAAGTCTCCATTGGTTATCATCCCATTACCCTTTATCGTTCCATAGGTGTTGTTACCAAACATTACGTTACCACCGTTTTGAAGGGACCGAAACTCCCTTAACTCCTCCTTCCTTACTATCATATGACGTGAGCAGCCACATTCTATGTACCATTCTTCGTCGAACTGCTCGTCACTTATAACCTGCAAAAATTAAGCAGATTTAGGAACCCAAAGTTTCTTGGGTCCTCGTTAGCCTTTTACAGAAACAGGAATAGTAAGAGAAACATCAACAAGATAAGTTTGTTTTATTAAGGTTGTTTCATCTTTCCTCTTAATAGTAAACACTTTGATTTTATTGGAGTTAGATGCAGGTATTTTGGATTTAGGTTCGGGATTTTGGACTTTAGCTTGCTTTCGGTCTTCATCTGCTGAGGAAATCTTACTTTTTCTTTTCAAATCCTTCTTCAAGTGTGAGCTTGGTGTAGGATGAGAATTAGGCTTAGAAGGAGGATGAGAACGAGAAGAATTAGAGGAATAGAAATTAGAATGAGAATCTTTCCTGACTTGAGGTTCGAAATGACCCTTTCGGTTGTGATCATTTGAGGGACCGAACCTAGACCTTCGGTTGCTATTTGTTGATGGACCGAAACTGGCTTTCTGGTTGCTGTGGGTTGCTGGACCGAAGTCGGGTCTTCTGCTATAAAAGCTTGATGGATTGAACTCTGGTCTTTGTCTTTTGTTGTTTGGTGGACCGAAACCAGGCTTTCGGTTGTTGTTACTTTCGGGACCGAACTTATCTTTCTGGTTTTGTTCTTTCTGTGGCCCGAAAGTCTTCCTCTGATTCTTTTGATCCAATGGACCGAAGCTCCTTTTACTCTTATTTTCTTCTCCTTTTGTCTTGGAGTTTCTATCAAAGTGAGTACAGTGAGGATTTTGGGAGCACCAGAATTGCTTTCGCACTGAGAGATTTTTCTTATATCTCAGATTTCTCTGCTGCTTTTGATTTTTCACCTGTTTCGGTGCCCTGTGAATATTTGCCTTTTGTTTAGGCTTCTGAACAACTGGTTCACTTTCCATGGAAGAGGTTTCTCTTGTTGAGGAGACGCATTCTACTGGAACCTCTTTTGTGCCACTGGTACTGGGCACGTCAAAGTTGGTAGGTTTATTGAGTGGTTCTGCCACATATCTACCTTTAACCTTCCATGATGTTCACTCCAATAAACCAACTGTTTCATCTACGTTGTCTATTGGTGCAGACTAGAAAAACTCATTACAGCCATCTGCATTATCTTCATTCACCATTGCAGTGAGTTTGGTTGTCTGATGTTCGGTTACTCCTGTGACCTTATAAACCTAATTGGGAGTGGTTCTTACCTTTTGGTATACAACGGCCTTTTCTTTGAGGATTGGGGACTTATTTTTGGACAGACGAGCGAATTCCACAGAATTTTCAGAAATCAGATTTTTGTGGTTTTCAGGTTCGCTCCTAATAAACTCTAAACAATCAACCTCATCCTCTACAAAGATTTCACTCATGTCATCGTCCTCATTAAGTTCAGATTCATTTTCAACATCAATTTTATTTTCTGAACTTAATTTGGTACTCAATGAGTCAAATTTTTGTATAGTTTCGGCTCTGAGTTTAAACATATCATGTTCATCCAAAAGATTCTTAAGCATGTCCATATGGTCTTTGGACTTTATAAATGATTCAATTTTGTCCAGACCAAACATATAAGTAGGATTTACATCATCTAAAGATTCAACACTTTCACAGTTGTATGCTTCAGCATCGGTTTCATCCTCCTTTAGCTCAAAGAAGGGTAAAATCATGCGATGTATCTTCTGGCCTATTTCACAGTCTAAATGCAGTTGAGTAATGTTAGTATAAAGTCTTTTTGCAATCAAACAAAAAACATTTCTTTGTTTTAACAACTTAAGATTGTCTCTTTGCAAATAGATATTTTCATCCCTAGATTTAACCAGCTCCAAGTCCTTCTGCTCAATCCACATTCTTCGCTCCTCACTCTTGGATGATACCCTGCTTATTTGGTCAGTCAGATTAGAAATCATGACACGTGTTTGACTTAAACAAATATCTAGATTTGAAATTCTTGAATTCAAGTTATTTAATTCTTTTTCATATGATGTTTGTGGAATTTTAAATGAAACAAAAATGGATTGTACCTTCTTGATCAGTTCATCTAGTTCACTGATCTGCACACTGAGAGGCTTCGCTGTAAAGCACACGTCCTCTCGCTCCTTAGCCACTTCGTTTCCACCATCAGTGTTGTATCCCCTCATCTGGGATACATCTGTCACCATCAAACATCTTCCACCAGCATCACCACTCTTCGCCACATAAGCCTTTCCATGAGTAGGCTTTCTCACTTCATCATCTTCTGAGTCGATTGACCACACCTGTACACCACCAAAGTCATCATCATCTACTGAATTCTACGCAACAAGAGCATTCGTAGAGGGATTAGTAATAGCTTTCTTCCTTTTAATCTCCTCCAGTCTTTTCAGGAGAATTGCTTCTTCATCCTTCTCCTCATCTTTCTCTGCCATTTTCTTCAACACGCAATCTTTTGCGTAGTATTTTTCCCTCCACAGTAAAAACAGCTTACACCAGAATCAGATTCACCCTTCGCTTCTTTCTTTGGTTCTTCAACCTTCGGCTCCTTTTTGACTTTTTCAGAGCTGTAGCTTCCCTGCCAATTTCGGTTCTTGTTGGTAGGGAACTTCTTCTTGATGAACCTCCTAGGATTTGACACCATCATTGCATAGTCTTCAGATGTCAGATCGTAGTCTCCCAGATTCATATCTTCTTCTTCTGCTGCTGCATTCTTACCTTTAGACAGAAGGGCCAAACACCCCAAGTTTGTAACCAAGCTCTTCTCTTGTAGCACAATCTTTTCCTAGGATTTCAGAATCCCCAGCAGTTTCGCCAAAGAATATGATTTGAACTGCTCATGCGCTTTAACCATCGACTCAATTTCCCTCCATTCGGGTCTTAGGCCATTTAAGAAAGTAACCTTCTATTCGATGAGCTTTCTTTCTATGTCATGTTTGATCATCTTACTGAGAAGATGATTGAACCGAACGAATGTTTGTGTAACAACCTCCTCTGGCTTCTGCTTGAACTCTCCAAATTTAGAGAGAAGTAGGGTCTGAATCGAGTGCTCCAGATCTTCATCTGTGGAATATAGCTCTCGCAGCCGATCCCAGATTTCCTTTGTTGTACCACAAGAACTTACTAACGGAAATGTGTCAGATTGAAGGGCGAATCGAATTAGTCTCAATGCCTTAATGTTGCATTGGAACTTCTCCTTTTCGTCCTGAGCGACGTCCTTCACATCTTTTAATAGATCATTGTACTCCTTCTGAGTTTTAATGATTCTTGAAGTGCTTGAGTGAGCGAAGGGGCCAACTGTGATAGCTTCCCGTATCAGATACCCGTTATCTTCCGATCCAATAACGTAATCTTCAAAATGGTGCGTCCACACTTCATAGTCTTGAGTGTAGAGGATTGGGATCTTGGTTGTTGATCCGATGCTGTTAGAGATGTTGATGGGATTGGATTGAGAATCGTCCATGCTTGATCGTTTAACCTGTTATAAGATTAGACTTTGTAATACATAATATTAGAGCAGGATGAATAATTAATGAGATACGTCAATTATGGAGTGACGGCTCAATAAATATCAATGAATGCGGAATGAACCCTAATCACTTCTTTCACAGAAGAGATGTGTATGAATTACATAGTCTCCTGCTCTGATACCAATTGATGAGTTGAAAAACTCTTTGATCGTTTAGATCTCACACAGGTTAATCAGAATAATGCAAACAAAATAACAAACAAGAGAATGAATAAAAAATAAGCTGAATGATTCAATAGATTCACGCCTCAGCAGAGCTCGATAAAGAACTTCCACTGTAGAGGCTTTTAGGGTTACAATCGATAAAACTATATTCGCTATGAATGATCGACTCAAAAGCTACGTACAAAGATGCATGCAAGCATCTATAAATACTAAACCCTAATAAATAAATCACGGATGGACAGGCCCAATCCGGATACAAAATTGGACTAAGGACCGAGCCCAAGACGCAACACATAATGGACCCTACAATAATTCGGGGTCGTGACTCGCATATCAATTATATTAAGGCTTTAAGCTTTGGTGAAAGAGATATTTAGACCCATTTACATGTGAGTATTGTAGGTTATATGATCTAAGATTTCGGGTTTTATTTTGGAGCCCAAGGGTATAATGGTAAAAGTGATGGTTCAGGCCTTTCAAGGATTCATGATTTTTGTTCAAGGTGTTGTAAGTTAAAAGTAATTAGATAGGGTTGTAGAGCTCCTCAATACCTTTTCGTGGATATAAGGATCATCAAAATTGTAGTTAGAACAAGATATTATGGTCTTTGGAAGTCTGAATCGTTAAAGGCTTGTCGTGTATGTTGAGCGTACAAGGGATGTATGTCGGCATACGTGCCTAGAGTGATCGCGAAGTCTCCTTCTTGCACACTACGCGTACCAAATGTATGTTGGACATACATGACTTAGAATTAAACCCTAATTTAGGGTCTTGGACCCTATTTAGAGGCCTTAACCCATTTCCAACCCTCCTTATCTTCATCATCCACCCTCTCTAACCCAAGATTCGAAACCCTAACCCTCATTTGGATAGATTTTGAGCATTGGAGTGATTTTGGTGGATTTTTGGTGCCTTTGGAAGAAGAAGAAGAAGAACTCCTTGTAGAAGTGTTGGTTGTTATTGAAGCATGAAGATCCAGGCTTTGTTCATCTTGATCTAGAACTTTGAGGTATAACATTTTAATCATGATAGCTTTCTCAAGTAGGTCTAGCTTGGGTTTGTAACATGTTTTGGTCCCATGATTGTGGTTTTTATGAGAAGAAGTTATTCCAGAACTGTTGAGCCTCATATTTTTTCCTTGTTGAGGTCATTAAGTTATAAAGTTTGAATCTTGATGATGCATTTGTTAGATCTAGCTAATTTTAGGTGTTATGAGATTTTGGTTACTTTAGTGCATAAAGTTTAGATCTTGAGAGTGTGTGACCTTTCTATGGATAAAGTTGGAAACTTTGTCCATCTAAACATCATATTAACTCAAGTCTAAATTTTAGAGACTTGGACTTAATGGATCAAGTTGGAAAAGATGCACTTTTCGTTCCTTTGAGACTTAAAGACTAAATGTTGGTTGGTTGGACCATTCTAATGGATAAAGTTGGAAATTTTATCCATTATGGGGTTGTTAGGAACCTTAAAAATGTAATCTTGGACCCTAGTATCCTTCCATGCATGAGCTATGATGTCTTAAAGAGTTAATAAGTTAGGGTTTTGGGCATTGAGCACTTAATATCCATGCAAGACCATAAAGTTGGCAACTTTATGGTTAAGGACATCATTTGAGGACTAGATATGGAATTTTAATGAAAGAGCTTAAGGGATTAAGCTCTTAATAGAAGGAAATGATGACTGAATGTACGTTGGGCATACGCTATGGTACGTAGGGTGTATGAGGTCAACAACCCATTTCTTGTCAAGGCTTGAGTATGCTAAGTGTACAACTTGACTACACTAGGCGTACTCAGCTAAGTTGACTTGGTTGATTTTTTGGACTTTTCAGCAATGACCTGTTTTTGACCAAGTTTAACCTAGGGGTATTTGGGGTATATTGATTATAAGTTAAGTTTGGTTATGTTCCAATGAATAGGTGTTCGGTAGAGCTGATAGTCAGAGTAGTGTCCTGTTTAGTGGTCTTTCAGATTGGGAGGTGAGTCTTTTCACTATACTCATGGGTCGAAGGCACCAATGTTGGCTCACTGGATTATGTTTGTAGGATGATAGTTGTCCTTGTGACATGTACTGTTATTTTTTAATGTGTTTCTTGTCTTTATGACTCTTATTGATATGATTGTATGCTTAGCACTAGGGGTGAAATAGAGCTGATACCGGTTGAAAGAGACCAAAGGGGGTGAAATAGACTTGATACCGATTGAAAGAGATGGAAGGAGGTGCATAGACCCAATACCGATTGAAAGAAACTGAAGGGGGTGAAATAGATTCAGTACCGGTTGAAAGAGAATGAAGGGGGTGAAATAGACCATGTTATGCCTTGAACTATTATGTATGTATGGTACGGGGTATTTTGGGAACTCACTAAGCTTTGTGCTTATGGTTTTATGTTTATGGTTTCAGGTACTTTTAGTACGAAAAGGAAGTGCCCGTCTTGACTACATCACATCAACCAAAGTTTTCTTCATTGGCAATTTTCAATATTACTCTGATGTTTAAATAATATATCCACTTTGATCGGTTTTGGAACAAATCCTTTGTATGGTTTATTATTTTAAAAAATTAAAATTTTACTATGAATTTTGGGACGTTACACTTGTTCAAGCTAGTGAAATGCACACACATCCTCATCGACCCATTACCCTTCGACACTAAGGATGGATTTGCGAACCAGGTCAGGAATTGAGTGGCACGTACTACCCTAGTGTGAACAAACTCAGTTACCTCACGATTAACAAGTGCATTACATTCCTTTTCCATTGCTCTCTTCTTCTGCTTAATTTGTTTAAAACCATTGTTAACATTTAGACGATGCTCATTAATTGATAGTAGGATCCCCATCATATCTTCTGGTTTGCATGTAAATACATCAACGTATCTAGTTAATAGCTCTATCAACCCCTTCTTTAGTCTGTTAGGTAGGGATGAACCGATATATACCTTCTGATCCTTATCACCGGAGCCCAACCCTACTTCATCTTCTTATTCTAACGATGCACTAGCTTCTTTTCCTTTTTAGGGATGTTCTGTAGCGTTACTTTGCTCTGGTGCTTCATCGGTATGTTTCTTTTAGTAATGATTGTTGGTTTTTGAGCATAACATCAATCTTATGGTGTATATGCAACCCTAATTGCTTTGATCTAGGTTTTTCTATAATGAACATACAACTATGAATACCAAAGTAAAAAACCCTAATCTAGCATTCTTATTTAACAATTGACATACTAAACAAGTTAGAATGATTACCTCAACTTGTTATGTAGTAATAAAAAAAACTCATTGACCTTTGAAAGCTTAATGTCCCTAGTGTTGCACCTTTAATGGAGTCACAAACACCCAATGCAAGAAGATGACTTAGAAGAGAGGTGAAATCAGCTAGGGCAACTTAAAGAAGACATAGGGCCGATTTCTACATGTTAAGGAGTCTATTTATAGTTGAGGCTAATAGGGTTTTTCAAGTGGAAACCCTAACTGCCTTGCTTAGGCCTTAAGCAATCCATGGAGCCCTTTCTAGAAGCCCCTTGGATGAAATCTTTATGGGCTTCCCATATATTTCATCCAATCCCTACAATTAGGAATCCATAGCCCAACTAACAACTATCAGATAATTGCAACATCAGTCCCCTTTAATTAATCAGTCTCTTTTGATCACCAAATAAATTTCTGATCAATACTAACTAAATAATATGATTTCCAAATAATATATTATTCTTGTAATATATTAATAAAACTATTCTGAGTATGAATTATTATTCATATAATAAATTATACTTTCTCTCCTCTTGTCATCCTATCAAGTTGCATGAGTGAAGGCAACGCAAAAGGACCATGCTCATAATCAAATCAAGTACATACCAAAAATAGTTATGGGCTTAGACACCTAATCCAATAGTCTCCCACTTAGATAAGTCTAATAACTATTTTGCAAGTACGACTTCAAAATCTGATTTGCAATCGTAACTTTCAAAAGCCGTTGTCGAACTCTGATCTTATCAGCAACACGTCCTTTAGATAAGGGATCATATATTCCTCCATTCTAGATATCATATGAACTGATACATGGATAATAATCATTCTCTCTGTTCATGTGTTGTTTTCCGATTTCCGATTTATGATGACTGACAACAAACTACAATTAAACACATCAAATTAGTCCAGGCTTGGCCAAGCGCTTTACGGTGTCATCAGTAAATCATCGAGGGGCCCACAAATATCGCTTTAATCCTCTTAGGATAAAAGGAAAGGATAAATGTCAACTCATATGCTTATACTATTTGCTCATCAAATCACATACAATACGTTTTATAAGACCAAGTTACTGGTGCGTTTAAGTATTATCAATGTGCAACCGACTTGCAAATAACAACTCATATCTTTTCGTTTCAAGAATATAAGACATTATCGTCTCACAATCACTCATGATAAAATCCATGAAGTGATTCATGTGAGCGTGGGTTTAATCCAATACTCAAATCTTATTTTAGGAGCACTCATGAATATTGTGGCAGACTTTTGCTATGTCTAAATGCTTTAAGCAATCTATAGTAAGGTTCATGATAGTCTTACCTCATTACCTACTTCCAAAGTATGATTGACTGTGGATCTTTGAATAATCTTATTATTCGGGAAGTCAAAACATGCGAAGTGAAACACAAGAATATTTGAATCCAATATGGCCTCAACACTTTGAGTATAAACTAAACACCTTTTATTTAATCGTCATATTGACTACACATTAGTCATTGTAAAATGTTTCGGATAATCAATTTAATACTTGAATTGAAACAATAGTCATCCCATGCTCCAAGCATGCACATTGTGTTTACCTATGGTACTTACTTTGTGAAATTGATCAATTGAACACATTTCCAATAATGCCCATTTTCATAATTTCCAATCCTTATCATAAGTGTATGAATACCAAATTCCTGCTATGTGTTAGATTCTAACATTTTACGCAATGGTCCTTTTGTACAAATCGTTTCCATAGATATCCTATATTTTCTGATGTGTAAAATAGCAACTTTGGTAAAAACATAACACTGGTGTGGAAAAGCCTCATTGAGATAGTCAAAAATAGTGGATTTTTAACCAAAAATGAAATCTGTATAAATACATTTCTGATTTATTCTAGTGAGTCGTTATAACCATACTAATATGACAGAGTGCCTGTTTTGACGTTCTTCAGGCGTCGGTTTGTTTAAGACATTTGTCACCCTGTACTGGCTGGTCAAGCTGTAGCGAACAACGAAGGTGCGGGGTGTCAACCCCGTATAGATCTATACACAAATTCCCGCTCCCCCTCCAGGAGACTCTGGTTATAACTCTTACAGGACTTACGCGTACACTATTTTATGTAATATATGTACTGTGAAGATTTGTCTTACTACAATACTAACCGTTTTGAGCAAATCGTTGAAATCCATTATTTACTAAATAAAAAATAATAGTTGTACTTGTTCGTTAGTTATTCCGTTTCGTTTCATTTGTTGAAAATAATCCGCTTTAAATATTTATCAAATCGATTCAATATTAGTGAAGTCGTCTAAAATGGCTCACCCCCCTCTCTCTCTCTCTCTCTCTCTCTCTCTCTATATATATATATATATATATATATATATATATATATATATATATATATATATATATATATATATATATATATATATATATAACTAAGTGAGACCTCATTTACCGAGGAAATGCCAAGTTATGATTTGTGTAAAACTATGATTGGCGTGAAGTTATGACAACAGCTTTATGACACGCAAAATTTTCTATCATACAGGCCCCATTTGCATATATTCTTGGTGAACTTACTTATATCAAATTTTTGTAAACAACCACTTGATAGTTTGCAAATAGTCATTTGTGGGAAACGAAACTCAAATTTCGAAATACTAGACTTAGTGTCAACATTTCAAGGTCTATTTCAGCAACTTTTATATCTAGTTATGAAAAGCATAGATACAAGGGTGCATGTTGAACACCCCCAAAAGCTTGGGAGGCTCTTTTTACAAATTGTATTGGTCATGTAGTGATTAAAATATTATTTAGTTTCATGTTTTCTGTGAAACCTCACATTCACAGAGAGTTATATATAAAAAATGATATTTCAACACACATATCAAACTCACGTATACATGCAATCATTCAAGAATTTAGAACAAGAGGTGAATTGTACTCTCCCCCAAAATAAATAAAAACTTAGGAAAAAGGTGGGGTATGAAGCTCACCTTGGTTTAGTTTGCTGGATGAAGTTTCTCAGAATTTGATGAGTGGCACGGCGATCTCGGAGAAATCCCTGATAAATCTCCGATAGTAGCCTGCCAACCCTAAGAAACTCCTGATCTCATAAGGTGACCTCGGCACTTCCCAACTCATCACAGCCTCAATCTTGGCCGAATGGACCAATATCCTCTGCTGGTTAACGAGATGCCCTAGGAACTGGACCTCCCGTAACCAAAAATCACACTTGGAGAATTTGGCCTAAAGCCTCTCCGATCTCAGAACTCCGAGGATTTCCCTCTAATGCTCCTCATGTTGCTCTCGGCATTTCGAATATACCAATATATCATCGATGAAAACAATCACTGATCGATCCAACATCGGTCTGCACACTCTGTTCATGAGATCCATGAACGCGGCTGGTGCATTGGTGAGCCCAAAAGGCATCACCACGAACTCATAATGTCCATAACGAGTTCTGAACGCTGTCTTCTGGATATCTTCATCCCGAACCCTCATCTGATTATAACCCGACCTCAAGTCTATCTTGGAGAACCAAGATGCTCCCTGCAACTGATCGAACAAATCGTCGATCCTCGGTAACGGATAACGGTTCTTGACCGTCTGCTTGTTCAACTCCCGGTAATCAATACACATCTGGTGTGAACCATCCTTCTTCTTGACAAAAAGGATCGGCGCTCCCCAAGGTGAGCTACTCGGTCTAATAAACCCCTTTCCCAACAGCTCCTGAAGCTGCGAGGATAACTCCTGCATCTCGAACGGTGCAAGGCGATAGGGTGCCTTGGAAATACGTGCCGCCCCTGGCACCAAGTCGATATGAAACTCCACCTGCCTCTCGGGAGGCACACCCGGCAACTCCTCGGGGAAAACGTCAGGGAACTCCCACAAAATTGGGACCTCATAAGTCGAACTTGGCCTCCTAGTGGCCACTCGTGTGTCCATCACATATGCCACAAATCCCATACAGCCCTACTGTAAACTCTGCCTCGCCCTAGCAGCCGAACAAAATGCTGACTCAAGACGGGTACCCTCACCGTCTTGAAGAAGTTTGAGAGAATCCTTAGGAGCTTGTTGGAGGTGAAAGTGGAAAATGGAATAAAGGGGAAGAAAAAGTTCACGTATTCTAGACGGAGGGGTAAGGAGTAACTTGACATTTGCATGTAAAACTGGTGGGTAAAGTTTATTTTCTAAGGATAATGTGTGTTTAACCGAGATTTGGATGGGAAAATGGAGAATTTAGCATCACATCATAAAGTCAAACTCCCTTATTGTTGGATTAGTGTCTAAGCCCGTAACCATATTTGGTAAATACTTGACCCGGTTGTGCATGGTCCTTTTGGGTTGCCTTCACCAAAGCAACTTCACTAGAGAAATAAATAGAGAAAGAGGTTATTACAATTTATTAATATGTTATAAGAATAATATATTAAAGGAGAAATCATATTTGTTTAATTAATATTGGTCATAATTAGGAATTAATTTTGTGATCAATTGTAATTAATTAAACTAGAGGGGATAAATTGTAATTATGTGATAGTAACAAAATAAGGCAATGGTTATCCTTGGAGAAGGGTGGACGAATTCAAGGGAGGTGATATCCTTGAAATCGTCCATATGGTCCAAGAGATAAGGGTTATCAAGGCTTATCTTGTGGTTGCTTGGTGGGCAAGTAACTAGATAAGGATAAGGACTGAAACCCTAATCCCAACCCTATATAAAGACCCCAAGGCCTTAAGAAATCATCCCACTTGCTTCTAAGAGATCCCTAGGCCGATTTCTACCTCCTCTCTTCTCTCTCTATAGCCTCTCCAATTGCTTGTGGTGTTTGTGAGCCATTAGAGGCACTACGCTTGTGGTGCTTGCTTTTAAGACTTAGGGTTTGAAGATTTAAGTTGTTATTCAACAAGAGGTATATAATCTAACCTTATATATTAATTTTGAAAATATCAATATACTTTAGGGTTTTATTCATGTGTTCATAATGTTGTATATCTAATAGTGAAAACATAGATCCAAATCTAGGGTTGCATGCACACATAGGATTGTTTGTATAAAACCCATCAGTGGTATCTGAGCCTTTGGTTAAGTTGTTTTCCATTAGTATTATTCAATTGTATGAACTTGACAAATTAGGGTCTATAGCCAATAAACCCTAGGAGGCTATAGATTTCGAGATTAGGGTTTCGTAACCCTAATTTGCGAAAATCTTGAAAGGGTTTTTTGAATCCTTTCCTTTTAATCCAAGATTTCGAAATCTAGGGTTTGCAAACCCTTAGATTTCGAGATTTGCCTCCTTCCCCAAGATAACATCCTAAATTTTAGGGATTTGGATAATCTCATATCTTGTAATTATCTCTTAATAGTTAAATATGGTAATTAAAGATTTTGAATTATCCCCTCATATTATTTTCGAGATTTAGAGGGCTAAAAGGGATTAGGATAAGTTATTTGTTTAAATGGTAATTATCTGTAAGATTTAATAATCCCTTATGATTTAATAATTTGAATTAATAGTTTAATTTGAGATAATTATTAAATCAAAAGTTTTAATATTTAAAATTTTAATTTAAATGGTATTAAATTTCGAAAATTTTAAATTGAAGATTAAAACCCTAGTATTTTTGAAATGTTTAAAATACATCCTATACTATTATATTATTACAAGCTAATTCAATATATATGTATGATTAAAATGCTAGTTTTACCGTTAGTAGGCCTCATTTACGAAGCCGGTCTATAAGGTGGGTATAAGGTTGTTGCCTATAAAATGGCACTTAATGGGTGTACACTCACACCCACCGCTTGCTTGACTGGTGGAGGATCGTTAGCCGAACGGGTAGGATAGGGCAATCCTCTCTTCATTAATAAGTATAATGAATCTATATAAAGTAACTAAACTTTTTTTTCAAATTCTCAATCCTAGTTACTTTAGGAAAAAGTGAAATTGATGCAATCCCATGAAATTACACTTTGCACCCTTGCTAAGAAGTTAATGGAGCGTGTGTGGTTTACCGGAACACTAATTGGTTCTAAACAAAGGTGGTAAAGGGTGATTCATTGTTTGCAATAGTTCGATGGAGCGTGTGTGGTTTACCGGCACATTGAATAGGTGATTGTAACAATGAAGGTACCATGTAGATTTGCATGGTTATTCACACCCACTTTGTGATCCTCGGCATCCCAGTCACCAACGAGAGGGGCATCTTGAGATTTAAACATGCCATTGAAAAGTTCAATGAATCTCCAAGAAAATCTAGGAATTCTCAATACATTTAAAACTTAAGCTTATGTTTTTCATGGTGAAGAATTAGTGAATCGTCATTCACTTACCTCCAAGTTATTACCTCCAAGTTATTTGCATGTTGGATTACGGCATCCCTTTTCTAATATGTAAATACTATTGTTGGATCCTAGCCCTAATTTTTCATTTTGGGTGTTTAATTAGGGATTCAATTCTAATCAAACTTTGTGCTTTCTATTTGTAGATGTCTAACGCAAACAACGTTGCTGCTAGCTCATTCACGCTAATGAGCCTTTGTCAAAAAGTGACTTTCAATGGATCGAACTTTAGCGAATGGATAAGATACATTCTCACTATCGCGCGTTACGAGGACAAAGAGTATGTTCTCGATGAGAAGCTCGAAAAGATCAATCCAGAAACTGCTACTCCCGAAGAGATGGCTGTCTTTGAGACCCATGAGCATGATGCAACGAAAGTTCATTGCATCATGATAGCCACAATGAACTCCGAATTCCAAAAGTCCTATGAGGACATGTATCCCTACGAGATGCATATAGACTTGATGGAGAGAGATCACCAAAGCGCGAGGCAAGAGTGCTATGAGATCATTACGAATATGATCACTGCTAAAATGGGAAGTGGAGAGTCTCTAACCGTGCACTTGCAAAAGATGCAAAGGTATGTTGATCGTCTTTGCAAGTTGAATATCAACTTTAGGGAAGATTTGGCTATCGACATTGTTCTTCACTCCTTGCCCTCATGCTACAACCAATTTAGGATGACCTACCACATGAACAAGGAAGAGGTCACCCTAAGCAAACTCCAAGGGCTCCTAACGACTACTGAGAGCAACCTAAAGGACAAGTCTGTTGCACCAACTCCTAATCCACTCGCTGCTACTGTTTTGGCAATTGGGCAAAGAAGGGGCAAGAAGAGGAAGGCTCCGTCAAAGAGCCACCACAATGGAAAGTCCCAAGATGGTTCCTCTTCTAGTGGGACCAAGGTTGATCCTGCTAAGCCCAACTCTAACCCAAGGGAGGCAGAGTGCCATCATTGCCACAAAATAGGGCATTGGAAGAGAAGCTGCCCGGAATATCTGCAAGCCATCAAGGATGGAAAGATCAAGCCATCTTATGCAGGTATATACACTATTAAATCTAATGATTCATCTCATGCTATTTCTTGGGTTCTTGATACAGGATGTAGTTACCACATTTGTTCTTATTTGCAGGGACTAAGAAGAAATAGGGATGTGCAGCATGGAAGAATAAATATAATCATGGAAAATAGAAGATCGTCGCCTGTCACCAAGATTGGAGTGTGTTCTTTAGTGCTTAGTAATGGATTAGGTTTAGATTTAAATAATTTTTGCTGCTCGCCAGATATGGCAAGAAACATCATTTCTTTTCATGGTTTGTTTAGACAAGGATTTACATATTCATTTAATAATGAGAATGGTTCTATTTATGCTTATCTAAATGGTGTTTTATACTTTGAAGCAATGCCTTGTATTGGAATTTATGAAACAGTTACGATTGTAGATAACCTAGGAAATGATGTGTTGTGTATGGATTCTTCCAATAGTATGGATAAAGCATCTTTGTGGCATTGTCGTCTTGGACATGTCAACAAGAAGCGCATAGCCCAACTCCAAAAGGATGGAGTGTTGGAGTCATTCGACCTTAGGGAAGATGACACGTGCGAATCTTGTTTACTTGGAAAGATGACCAAGTCACCCTTCACTGGCACTTGTGAGAGGGGTGAGGGTTTATTGGATCTCATACATACCGATGTATGTGGACCCTTTAGATCCACCACAAAGGATGGAAACCACTTCTATGTGACTTTCACCGATGATTATAATAGATATGGGTATATTTACTTAATCAAGCACAAGTCAGAAACGTTTGAAAAGTTCAAAGAATTCAAGCATGAAGTGGAGAATCAATTGGGCAGGAAAATCAAGATGCTTCGATCCGGTCAAGGAGGAGAGTACCTAAGTCTTGAATTCCACGACTATCTTAAGGAATGCAGAATAGTTTCGCAATTGACGCCACCTAGGACACCGCAATTGAATGGTGTGGCAGAAAGGCGTAATCGAACCCTGTTAGACATGGTTCGTTCTATGATGAGTCGTGCTTCATTACCTATCTCATTATGGGGGTATGCCTTAGAGACTGTCGCCCATATCCTTAACCGAGTCCCTACAAAGAAGGTTGCTAAAACACCTCACGAGATGTAGACAGGGAAAGCTCCCTCGTTGGCACATATCAAGGTTTGGGGTTGTGAATTTTTCATAAGACGAGATACTCACGACAAGCTCGAACCTCATAGTGAGCAATGTATTTTCATCGGCTACCCGCAGAGATCCTTTGGATATCTCTTCTATAGACCGAGTGACAATGTTGTCTTCATTGCGAGAAGAGGGGTTTTCCGAGAGCGAGAACTCATAAGCCAAGGAGATAGTGGGAGGCAAATCGATCTTGAAGAGATTCAAGAATCGAGCGATGAAGGAACCTCTAACGCTGGCACTCAACCCGAGGAGGAAACTCAGGTTGAACCAATTGACCAATCCTTAGCTCTTAGACGTTCCGAAAGAGTTAGAGTTCAACTCAGTTGTATGGTTTTCATATTTTTACTGAAGGGGACACGTATATTAGTGACAGTACACTAGTAAATCAAGATGAACCTAACAGCTATAAGGAAGCCATGGCATGCTTGGAGTCTGCTAAATGGAAAGAGGCGATGGATAGCGAGATTCAGTTCATGTATGACAACCAAGTTTGGAATTTGGTTGACAATGTGCCCGGACGTAAGACGGTTGGGTGCAAATGGATCTTCAAGAAGAAGATCGGCGTGGATGGGAATGTGCACACATATAAGGCATGATTGGTGGCGAAGGGCTTTAGTCAAACTCTCGGAGTTGACTATGATGAGACCTTCTCACCAGTTGCCAAGATAAAATCTATTAGCGTGATGCTATCCATTGCTGCATTTCATGATTATGAGATTTCGCAGATGGATGTCAAGACCGCTTTTCTTAATGGGAAGTTGGCTGAGGATGTTTACATGGCTCAGCCAGAGGGTTTTGTCGATACGAAGCATCCCAATAGAGTGTGCAATCTTGAGAAGTCCATTTATAGACTTAAGCAAGCATCTGAAAGATGGAATCTTTGCTTTGATGAGAAAGTAAAAGAGTTTAGATTTGTACGAAGCGAAGATGAATCATGTGTATATGTGAACGCCAGTGGGAGTATAGTTAGCTTCCTCGTTTTGTATGTCGATGATATACTACTCATAGGAAACAACATCCCGACTCTGCAGGAGGTTAAGTCCTGGCTCGGGAAGTGCTTCGCTATGAAGAACCTCGAAGAGGATTCCTATATTTTGGGAATAAGGATAGTGAGAGAATGAAGTAAGAGACTAATAGGACTTAGTCAGAATACTTACTTGGATAAAGTACTAAAACGTTTTAGTATGGAAAACTCAAAGAAGGGAGAACTACCGATACAGAGTTATGCCAAGTTGAGTAAGACTCAAAGTCCGAGTAGTGAAGCCGAGATAGCAGAGATGAGCCGAGTACCCTACGCTTCCGTAGTTGGCTCGATCAAGAATACTATGACTTGTACTCGCCCTGATGTGGCCTTTTCCTTGAGCATGGTCAGTAGATATCAGGGGAACCCGGGTAAACCTCATTGGATTGCGGTTAAGAATATCCTTAATTACCTTCAGAGGACCAAGGAATGGTTTTTAGTCCTCTAAGGGAGTGGTGACTTGAAGGTGCGAGGGTATAGTGACGCCAGCTTCCAGACCGACAGAGACAACTACCGTTCGCAATCGGGTTGGGTCTTTACCCTAAATAGAGGAGCAGTGACTTCGAAAAGTTCCAAGCAGGAAACCGTAGCTGATTCAACATGCGAATCAGAGTACATTGCAGCGAGCGAAGCGTCAAAGGAGGCGATATGGTTAAAAAACTTCATTGGTGACCTTGGAGTTGTGCCTTCCATAAAGGAGCCTATGGAAATTTTCTGTGATAATGAAGGAGCGGTTCCCTTGACCAAGGAACCGAGGGATCATGGTAAATCTCGGCATATCGACAGAAAGTATCATTTTATTAGACATCGAGTAGAAGAAGGACACCTCATGGTTAAGAGGATATCAGCAGAAGATAACCCAGCAGATTCGCTTACGAAGGGACTGAGTAGGGGTAAGCACTTGCAGCACGCTAGGAGCATTTGGGCTGAAGGATGATATTAGTTTAGATTAGATAGTTTTAGAAACATATAATGGATAAATGTAATTGACATTTTAAGATTAAATAAAGGAGTATTATTTATAAGTAAAGTTATTGTCTTATGTTAATTGTTTAACTATTGTTTCAATTTGCATGTTTTGACTTCCTGAATAATTGAGTTATTAAGAATAATCAAATTATTCGAATGGTCCATAATCATTCATATGTTGGAAGTATGTATGAATGAAGATTGTCATAAATTGGTATGTAGAGTGTCTAAAAGGTATTAGACATAGCAAAGGTTTGCTGCAACGTTCATGAGTGCTTATGAACAAGTTTTGAGCATTGAAATAAACCCGCACTTGCTGGAATCATTTTATGGAATGTGACAAAAAGTGATCGCAATACGATAATATCATATGGTCTTAAAACCAAGATATATGGTTTATTGTTTACTGATTGGTTGTACATTGATAATGCGAAACCACATCACTAAATTGATTTCATAAAACGCATTATTGTGTACAGTTGATTAATAAATAGTAAATGCATATAAGTCGAAGTTTATCTGTTACTTCTATCCTAAGAGGGTAAAAGCGATATCACGGCCGCTCGATGATTTGATTTGACTTATGTGCCGGGCCCGGTCAGGACAGAATTGATGTGTTCAATTAAGCTCTATGTCAAATGAATCTGACATCGAGAAACCAACTGCTGGACAATTAGTTCCATGAAATTGTCCACATAATATCTAAACAGAGGACTGTACGATCCCTTATCTAAAGGACAGGTTACTGATAAGATCAGAGTACGACAACGTCTTTGAGAGCTACGATTGCTAATCGAGTTGTATGTTACATTTGTGGTTACTAGACTTATCCAAGTGGGAGACTGTTGGATTAGTGTCTAAGCCCGTAATCATATTTGGTAAATACTTGACCCGGTTGTGCATGGTTCTTTTAAGTTGCATTCACCAAAGCAACTTGACTGGAGAAATAAATAGAGAAAGAGGTTATTATGATTTATTAATATGTTATAAGAATAATATATTAAAGGAGAAATCATATTTGTTTAATTAATATTGGTCAATAATTAATTAGGAATTAATTTTGTGATCAATTGTAATTAATTAAACTAGAGGGGATAAATTGTAATTATGTGATAGTTACAAAATAAGGCAATGGTTATCCTTGGAGAAGGGTGGACGAATTCAAGGGAGGTGATATCCTTGAAATCGTCCATATGGTCCATGAGATAAGGGTTATCAAGGCTTATCTTGTGGTTGCTTGGTGGGCAAGTAACTAGATAAGGATAAGGACTGAAACCCTAATCCCAACCCTATATAAAGACCCCAAGGCCTTAAGAAATCATCCCACTTGCTTCTAAGAGATCCCTAGGTCGATTTCTACCTCCTCTCTTCTCTCTCTACAGCTTCTCCAATTGCTTGTGGTGTTTGTAAGCCATTAGAGGCACTACGCTTGTGGTGCTTGCTTTCAAGACTTAGGGTTTGAAGATTGAAGTTGTTATTGCAGTATAGCAACAAGAGGTATGTAATCTAACCTTATATATGAATTTCGAAAATAGCAATCTACTTTAGGGTTTTATTCATGTGTTCATAATGTTGTATATCTAATAGTGAAAACATAGATCCAAATCTAGGGTTGCATGCACACATAGGTTTCTTTGTATAAAACCCATCACTTATCTTCTTAGAAACTCTTTAAAAACCTTGGATATTATTTTATATAAATATGTTTAAAATAATTAATTTTGGCATAAAATAGGGGTTTAAGGGGTTTAGGACATGAAAAATATGAGTTTGGAGGAATTCCCAACGTTAAAATGTCCTAAAATGATGAAAAGGTCCAAAGATAACCAAAATTCGGAGTGGGGGTTGGTTCATGCGAGGTTCCGAAGGGTTTAGGAGAAGTTCCGGAGCCATTTTCTAAGGTCCGGAGTCACAGGCGAAATCCAAAGCATTTCTTTCTGACCCAGAGTCAGGTACGAATTCCGGAGGTCCGGTCCGAGGTGCGAGGCTAAAAGATCCAGACTGATGATTCCGATGCGGGTCTATTCCGGAGTGAAGCAAGGAGATCTGAAGCAAGGGTGTCTCCGAGAAGCAATTCCTCTTGACTCCTTAGAAGGGTTCCAGACCAAGTGGTTCAGGAGCAAGAGGTTCAGAAGCAAGAAGGTTCAGAAGCAAGAGGTTCAGGAGCAAGAGGTCCAGGAGCAAGATGGTTCAGGAGCAAGAGGTTCCGGAGCAAGAGGTTCAGGAGCAAGGGGGTTCAGGTGCAAGAAGGTTCCGGATCAAGAGGGTCCTTTTGGGTGTTCCTCTTCTGGTTTTGGGTTGTTTTCGACTAAGGAAGGTACGTAGAGAGATTTGGGAGAATTTCACATATTTGGAGAGATTTGGGAGAGATTTCACATACTTGGAGAGATTTGGGAGAGATTTCACATACTTAGAGAGATTTGGGAGAGATTTCACATACTTGGACAGATTTAGGAGAGATTTCACATACTTGGAGAGACTTGGGAGATATATATATATATATATAGTGGGAGAGATTGAGAGAGACTTTGCCAAGAGTCCTTATTAATGTTTTTCTTTGTAGAGTAAGGACTTTAGACTTAGTTACCTCTCATTTTATGTGCTTTACATCCCCGAAAGGTACTTAATAGTGCTTTCTAAAGCTGTTACTTCCCCAAATCAAATTAGGGTGTTAAATTTTGAACATTTAGGGCTTTCAAGTGTTACTTTGCATTAAGATTTATAGTTGTACATTAGTAAACATAAATAAATACCTAACACATAACACTAGTTGAGTTGACCAAGTTGACTTGTTGACCTTGACTCGGATTTGACTTGACCATAAACTTGCCGTTTGTCACATCATCCACGCTTGAGGGAATTTCGTCCCGAAATTTTTGCTTTGAAGTAGCCTTCAAGGTGTCGCGAATAGGTGGGGATACTTCTGCAGCATTTGATCTTCTCGTTCCCATGTGAACTCAAGCCCGCGTTTGGCATTCCAGTAAACTTTTACAATTAGGATGCGACTTTGCTTAGTATGTTTCACTTCTCTGTCCATGAACTCAACTGGTTCTTCTACGAACAAGAGGTTCTCATTTACCTCGATCTCTTCTAGCGGGATTACAAGGGTTTCATCTGATAAGAACTTTTTCAGATTTGATACGTGAAACAGGGGATGCACATTGTTGAGCTCGGAGGGTAGCTGCAGCTTATAGGCCACTGGACCAATTCGGGCAATAATCTCGAATTGTCCGATGTAGCACGGGATTTAACTTTCCTCGCTTCCCGAAGCGGATCGTCCCTTTCCATGGAGAGACTTTTAGTAACATGCGGTCTCCCAATTGGAATTCCAATGACTTTCGCCTTTTGCCTGCGTAACGTTTCTGTCTATCCCGAGACACTTGAAGTCGTGATCTGATCTGGATGATTTTCTCGGTTGTTTCCCTGATGATCTCAGGCCCGGTGAGAGTGCTATCTGGTAGCTGGCCTCTTACCAGTTGGGTGTCACCTACCTTGGCCCAACATAGGGGTGATCTACACTTCTGGCCATACAAAGCCTTGAAGGGGGCGACTCCTATGCTTGTGTGGTAGTTGTTGTTGTATGAAAATTTGACTAGGGGAAAGTGGGTATCCCAGGCTTTTCCAAAATCTATTACACATGCTCGGAGCATGTCTTCTAGAGTCTGAATTGTTCGCTCGCTTTGGCCATCTGTCTGGGGTTGGTAGGTGGTGCTCATATCCAGTCGGGTTCCCAATGCTTTCTGGAGCGACTGCCAAAAACGAGAGGTGAATCTACTATCCCGATCCGAGATAATAGATATGGGGACTCCGTGAAGTCTTACCACCTCTTTCAGGTATATTCGCGTTAGTCTTTCCATCTTGTATGTCTCCTTTATTGGCAGGAAATGGGCGGACTTGGTTAATCGGTCAACGATCATCCAAATAGCATTCAGAGCGTCTGTGGTCTTAGGTAATTTGGTTACAAAATACATTGTTATCCTCTCCCATTTCCACTCAGGTATTTCAGGTTGCTGAAGTAGACTCGAGGGCTTCTGATACTCCACTTTAACTTTGGAACAAGTGAGACAATTGCCAATGTAAGTAGCAATCTCTGCTTTCTTTTTCGGCCACCAATAGTGTTGCATGATATCCAGGTACATCTTGTCAGAACCCGGATGGATAGCGTACCTTGGTTTGTGAGCCTCATTCATTATCACGTCCCGAAACCCACCGAAGTTCAGTGTCCAAATTCGGTCCATAAGATAGATGGGAATGGCTGGTCATCGTTAGCGTTTTTCGGCTTCAAGGCTTCCTTCTGGGCCTCTTTGATTCGTGAAGATAGATGGGAATGGCTGGTCATCGTTAGCGTCCTTACTCGGGGACCCGAATACTATTTTCGACTTAAAGCATCGACTACTACATTTTCTTTTCCTGGGTGGTATTTGATTTCGCACTCGTAGTCATTTAGTAGTTTGACTCATCTTCATTACCTCATGTTCAATTCCTTTTGACTCATATGTTGGAGGCTCTTGTGATCGGTGAAGATGGTGCACTTGGTACCATACAGGTAGTGCCTCCAAATCTTTAAAGCGAAGACCACAACTCCCAGCTCGAGTTCGTAGGTTGTGTAGTTTACTTCGTGGGTCTTTAATTATCTTGAGGTGTACACTATCACCTTTCCTCGTTGCATAAGCACACAACCCAACCCCTGGTTAGAGGCATCGCAGTATACCATGAAATCCTTCGTTTCTTCTGGCAAGGATAGTATTGGAGCACTGCAGAGAGCTTGCTTTAGGGTTTGGAAGGCAGCTTCTTGTTTGTCAGTCCAATGGAAAGGCGCACTCTTCTGGGTGAGAATGGGGAGTGGCTTGGCAGTTTTGGAGAAATTTTGGATGAACCTTCAGTAGTAACCGGCGAGGCCTACAATCTGTCAAATTTTAATTGGGGTTCTCGAGGTTGTCCAACCCTCAATAGCTTTAATTTTGGCAGGGTCCACATGTATTCCCTCTTCGCTGACTATGTGGCCCAAAAATTCCACTCAGCGAATCCAGAATTCACATTTTGAGAACTTTGCGTAAAGCTCTTCCGTTCTTAACGTTCCTAAAATCTGTTGTAAATGTTGGTTGTGCTCTTCCCTGCTCTTAGATTAAACGAGTATATCATCGATGAAAACAATCATGAAGTTATCAAGAAATGGTTGGCAGACTCTATTCATCAAATCCATAAAGGTTGTCGGTGCATTGGTGAGACCGAAAGGCATGACTACGAACTCGAAGTGTCCGTAACAGGTCCGGAAAGCAGTATTCGGGATATCCTCCTCTCGGACTTTTAGTTGGTGGAATCCGGATCTCATATCTACTTGGAAAACTCGCTGGCTCCTTGGATTTGGTCGAATAGATCATCGATTCTGGGAAGTGGGTATCGATTTTTAACGGTGAGCTTATTTAATTCTCGATAATCTATGCGCATTCTGAAAGATTCGCCTTTCTTCTTGATAAATAGAACTGGAGCTCCCCAAGGTGAAAATCTTGGCCTGGTGAATCCTTTGTCAAGAAGTTCACTTGGTTGAGTGGATAAGTCTTGCATTTCGGCAGGAGCTGAACCTGTAGGGTGATTTGGCGAGAGGGGTGACACCAGATACAAGATCGATTCGAAACTCGACCTAGCACTTGGGGGGTATTCCAGGAAACTCTTCAGGAAATACGTTGGGAAAGTCACGTACTTCGGGAATATCTTTGATGTCTTTCTCTTCTTTCGTCTTATCCACGACATGAGCAAGAAAGGCATGGTTCTTTTTATACAGGCACTTTTGTGCTTGAATGCAAGAAATGAGTCGGAGGTTTGTGCTGGGTTTATCGCCATAAACTATTAGGGTTTCGTTGTTGGGTAGGTGAAGGCGAACGACCTTCTCGTGGCACATAATTTCAGCATGGTGGGGGATTAACCAATCCATGCCAACAATCACATCAAAGCTCTTAATATTAACCGACATTAGACTGATTGGGAAGGAGTGATTATTTAATGTTAGTGTGCACCCTACGTATATATCGTTGGTTGAATCTGTTTTACCATTAGCCATTTCGACTATAAAAGTTTCGTCCAATTGGTGGGGATTTTTATTGAGTAGGTGTTTAAATTTGTGACTTATGAAGCTTTGCTCAGCACCACTATCAAATAAAACGCATGCATAAGAGTTGTTGAGGGGAAACATACCAGTCACCACTGTTGGATCTTGGACCGCTTCTCCTTACCACATAGCTAAGACCCTTCCTGCATTCTGATTGTTGTTCTTGGGGCAGTTGCGTTTAAAATGGCTGGTTTCCCTGCATCCATACCATGTGCGACTTGCCCCAGCGTTGTTGTCATTGGATTGTTTGTTTTGTTGCGGGGGCATCTTGCAATACCAGGCAGTGTGCCCCTTTCGATTGCAGTTGGTGCATTGGAAATCCTTGCATGCCCCATAGTGATGATAATTGCACTTGTCACATTTGGGATTGGATCCCGCATATGACTTGGTGGGTGTCGTTGTAGTTGAGGCTGGAGCGGTTGGAGCTGGTGCGGTAGCATAATGGATTGCTATGATCTGTGGTTTCTTGGATGACCCTGCATCCTGTCTTCCCTTACGCTTGTTACCCCAATTCTTCTTGTTTCCTCCTTCTTGCTTGCTTTCTCCCCCGGTTGTTTTCGTGTTTTTCTTGTCACTATGATCGTAAAGCTCTTTGGCCAGGCGCTTTGCACTATCATAGGTCTCGGGTTTTGAGGCAATTATGTTGCCCTGAATGGCAGCCGTCAACCCCCAGATGAATCGCTCAATCTTCTTTCCTTCTGATGTAATCATGTCAAGACACAGGAGGGATAGCTCGTTGAACGTCGAGATGTATGTGTCAATATCCGAATTCTGCACCGTAAGGTTCCACAACTCTTGCTCAAGCATTTGCACCTCCCCTCGGGGACAGTATTCCGCAATCATCATTTCTTCGAGTTCCTCCTAGGGCGTGGCGTTAGCAACGGGGAGTGTCATGGCTTCGATGTGACCGTTCCATCATGACAGTGCTTGATCAATGAAGTTGCAAGAAGCGAATTTGACCTTACTTTCTTCCGGACAATCACATATTTCGAACACCGTTTCTGTCTTCTTTATCCATCGTTTTAAAGTTATGACTCCTCCAGTCCCGTTGAAAGTACGGGGTCTTGCATTGGAAAAATCTTTGTAAGTGCAGGCCCTCATAGGTCCTTGATTCATCCCTTGGTGGGAGCTCCCCGTCCCTTGACCATTTCCACCATTATTTCCACCTTGTATGTAGGCTAATGTTGTTGTTACTACTGCCAAAACTACAGCTTGAAAGGCTGCATAGTTCATTTCCAGCTGGGGCGGCGGTGTTGGTGTTGTGGTGGTGTTCTTTCTGTTTGGTCTCTTCGACATCTTTCTGTCATGGATTAGAAGGACAATGAGTATCCAATGCATTTCGCTTCATGATTTCTTGATTATAGAATAATATCGGTGCTTTGGGTGCATATGAACAAGTGCGTGTATAAATTCAACATGCAATACTAGAGTACAAAGGGGAAATCATATCATAAGAAAATATATATCTGCATTTCATTGATAATAATTTCTTAAGTAAATGAAAATTTTTCCCTAAGGCATACCATACATGCATTGAAATAAAAGCTAACACGAAAATACATAGAGTAGTGCACAGAAGAAAGTCGATGTGATAGCTAGTGATCAGACACTAGTCATGACGAGTCAGTTCCAGTGGTGCTGACGATGAGGTGGATGCGCCTTGGAGCTCCGCTAACTTGCGCTCGGTGATTCACATGCGCTCCTCCAAAGTTGTATGGCGCTCTTGGTACTCCCTGACCTCTGCCCGTGCAGTAGCAAGATCCTCCACGAGTCGTTCCACCGAATAAAGGTCTCGTTCTAGGTCTTGCGTGCGAGTGTCTGTGATATGCATTGCTGCCCGCATTTGCATTACTCGATCAGCGGTCACTTGAGCTTGTGCACTGATGTCCCTAATACGTCTGACCACGACAGGGAGTGTGTGATCTGATGGTCCCCCATGCCGAAGATCGTAGTAACCTCGGTTCATACCAAATGGTGGTTGCTGACCCTGGCTTCGGCCCCATCTCTCGATATTATCAGCCCAAAGAGGTATAGGGCCATTGTAGTCCATCCTATATGGTGGTACTCTTGCTATGTATGGAGGATTGATAACCTCGGACTCTACGTCCGATTCCTCTTCCTCCTCAACCTCTTCCTCGTCATCTTCCTCGACTTCTTTATCAACGTCCTCTTCTTCAGACTCTACTAGTTCTTCAAGATCCTCCATTGGTTCCTCAGGGTCTTCTTCTTGGTCTTCTTTTGGGTTTTCTTAATTCCAACCTCCATTCCCCTGGTTGGGAAAGTAGGGGTCTCCAGGGTGGTGAAAGCCTGCCATGTCGTCTGTGCAAGAATAAGTGAGTACGAGGAAATGGATAGTGTATCAAAATACTCCTATAGTATTTTACTTGTTTTAGAGTTGGTTCTTAAAACTTTTGGATAATGAGTTAGGAAGTTTTAGACCTATTGCATCACCACACCACTCCGGACACATGTTGCTCATATCTCATATGAATATAGTTGATTAGGCTATATTAATCCCAGAGATGATTACATAGTTACCCAAGTTTGAATGTGGTGTTCAACCTCTGAGTTATTTTATTTTACTTCTTGTTATGATACATTCTTATCAAGTATGTGCTCTTCTTGTCAAAGCGTTTTGGTCCCATTGTATTTATAGTTGTATATTCTGTATGGCTGGATATACTAGTTCACTATAAACAATGCTCTAATAGCAATCTGTCACACCCCCGGACCAAAACGGCAGAAACATCTGGAGGCGGGTGACGTCATTGTGCAGTATCATAACGATTGTGTATAATTGAAACATAGAAAACCCATACATCATACATTAACATGATAAGCTTACATTGTTTTACATCATGTTCATGTTTTCAAGTGTACACAAAAGAAGCATCGATAAACAATTTCCAAAATACAACAAAATAAAAGTTGAGTCCACGTTCCATAACCTGCTTAATGATTTTTTAAGAATACAAGTCGTTTGAAAAGAGTCAACATAAAATATATTGGTGAGTTCATAAGCATTTGCGCATAAAAAAACTTTGATGATAGTTTAGAAATCCAAAAAAATCCAATACTTTCTTATCAAATAGTTGTAATTCTTGTTTCAATTCGAGTATAGTTACATGTGTGTCTTAATTCATCGTTTTTGAAATCGTACAAATCGTTTCCCCAGAAAATCCTATATTTTCTGTTGTGTAAAATAGTAACTTTGGTAAATACATAACACTGGTGTGGAAAATCCTCATTAAGATTGTCAAAAATAGTGGATTCTTAACCGAAAGTGAAATCTGTGTCAATACATTTCTGATGTATTCTAGTGAGTCGTTATAACCATACTAATATGACGGAGTGCCTGTTTTGACGTTCTGCAGGCTTCGGTTTGTTTAAGACATTTGTTAGATTGGCCGGTCAAGCTGTAGTGAACAGCAAAGGTGCAGGGTGTCAACCCCGTATAGATCTATACACAAATTCCCGATCGCTCTCCAGGAGACTCTGGTTATAACTCTTACAGGACATAAGCGTACACTATTGTATGTAATACATGTACTGTGAAGATTTTTCTGACTAGAATACTAACCGTTTTGAGCAAATTGTTGAAATCCATTAGTTACTAAATAAATAATAATAGTTGTACTTGTTGGCTAGTTATTCTGTTTCATTTCGTTTGTTGAAAATAATCCGCTTTAAATATTTATCAAATCGATTCAATATTAGTGAATTCAGCTAAAATGGCTCCTCTCTCTCTCTCTCTATATATATATATATACATATATATATATATATATATATATATATATATATATATATATATATATATATATAGTGATACATTTACCGGGGAATTGCCAAGTGATGATTTGTGTAAAACTATGACTTGTGTGAAGTTATGACAGCAGCTTTATGACATGCAAAATTTTCTATCATAAAGGCCCCATTTGCATATATTCTTGGTGAACTTACTTATATCAAATTTTTGTAAATAACCCCTTGACAGTTTGCAAATAGTCATTTATGGAACACAAAACTCAAATTTCAAAATTCTAGACATAGTGTCAACATTTCAAGGTCTATTTCAGCAAGTTTTGTCTCTACTTATGAAAAGCATAGATACAAGGGTGCATGTTGAACACCCCCAAAAACTTGGGAGGCTCCTTTTGTAAATTGTATTGTTCATGTGGTGATTAAAATATTATTTATTTTCATTTTTTCTTTGAAACCTCACATTCACATAGAGTAATATATAAAAAATAATGATATTTCAACACACATATCAAACTCACGTATACATGAAATCATTCAAGAATTTAGAACAAGAGGTGACTTGTACTCTCCCCCAAAATCAATAAAAACTTAGTAAAAAGGTGGGGGTATGAAGCTCACCTTGGTTTAGGTTGCTGGAGGTTGGAAGAGGTGTAAGGAATTTCCAAGTTCCAGCACTTGGAGGTTTTCTTTGAACTTTAGAAAATCCTAAGAATAATTCTATGTGTAAATATAAGGAAATATTAGGAATAATATGAAGAATCAAAAATAAAAGAGGATGAACACATACAATAATTCTGGGAATTTTCCTTGAAGGGATGAAGTTTGAGTCTTGAAGGAGTTTGAGAGAATCCTTAGGAGCTTGCTCGAGGTGAAAGTGGAAAATGGAATAAGGGGGAAGAAGAAGTTCACGTATTCTAGATGGAGGGGTAAGGAGTGACTTGACATGTGCATGGAAAACTGGTGGGTAAAGTTTATTTTCTAAGGATAATGTGTGTTTAACCGAGATTTGCATGGGAAAATGGAGAATTTAGCATCACATCATCAAGTCAAACTCCCGTATCTTTTTAGAAACTCTTTAAAAACCTTGGATATTATTTTATATAAATATCTTTAAAATAATTAATTTTGGCATAAAATAGGGGTTTAAGGGGTTTAGGACATGAAAAATACGAGTTTGGAGGAATTTACAACGTCAAAGTGTCCTAAAATGATGAAAAGGTCCGAAGATAACCAAAATACGGAGTGGGGGTTGGTTCCTGCGAGGTTTCGAAGGGTTTAGGAGGAGTTCCGGAGCCGTTTGCTATGGTCCGGAGTCACCATGCGAAATCCAAAGCATTTCCTTTTGATCCGGAGTTAGGTACGAAGTCCGGAGGTCCGGTCTAAGGTGCTAGGCTAGAAGATTCGGACTGAGGATTCCGAAGCAGGTCCATTCCGGAGTGAAGCAAGGAGATCCGAAGCAAGGGTATCTCTGAGAAGCAATTCCTCTTGACTCCTTATAAGGGTTCCAGATCAAGAGGTTCAGGAGCAAAAGAGTTCAGGAGAAAGAGGTTCATGAGCAAGAAGGTTGAGAAGCAAGAGGTTTAGGAGGAAGAGGTTCGGGAGCAAGAAGGTTCATGAGCAAGAGGTTCAGGAGCAAGAGGTTCAGGATCAAGGGGGTTCAGGAGCAAGAAGGTTCCAGATCAAGAGGGTCCTTTGGGTGTTCCTCTTCCGGTTTTGGGTTGTTTTCGACTGAGGAAGGTACGTAGAGAGATTTGAGAGAGATTTCACATACTTAGAGAGATTTGGGAGAGATTTCACATACTTGGAGAG
Source organism: Lactuca sativa (assembly GCF_002870075.4). Lineage (NCBI taxonomy): Eukaryota > Viridiplantae > Streptophyta > Magnoliopsida > Asterales > Asteraceae > Lactuca > Lactuca sativa. Next base: position 155,916,135 of record NC_056625.2, on the reverse strand, counting down.
ATTTCACAAACTTGGAGAGATTTGGGAGAGATTTCACATACTTGGAGAGATTTTACATACTTGGAGAGATTTGGGAGAGAGACATATAGTGGGAGAGATTGAGAGAGACTTTGCCGAGAGTCCTTATTAATGTTTTTATTTGTAGAGTAAGGGCTTTAGACTTAGTTACCTCTCATTTTGTGTGCTTTATACCCCCAAAGGGTACTGAATAGTGCTTTCTAAAACTGTTACTTCCCCAAATCAAATTTGGGTGTTAAATTTTGAACATTTGGGGCTTTCAAGTGTTACTTTGCATTAAGATTTATAGTTGTACATTAGTAAACATAAAGAATTCCCTAACACATAGCACTAGTTGAGTTGACCAAGTTGACTTGTTGACCTTGACTCGGCTTTGACTTGACGAGAAACTTGCCGGTTGTCACACCAGCATAACACTTACGTTCCCACTAGCTTTGACATGTATTCAAAAATTAGTTGGACTTCCATAAATCAATACGTATTAACTTCCTAAACCAAATTTCATATTTCTAATATGAAAGGCTTTGATAAGTCGTTATCTAAGCTTCTCAAACTCATACACTTTCCTTAGATAACTCATATGTGTGTCTGAACAATTCTAGAACTTATAGCAATAAGTCCCAAATGTTCAGACCCATTTTTCAATTCTCACAATTCGAACTATGAAGAGGGATGTCGTAATCATAATCGAATTTAAGAATGCAACTTACACAATTTCTATCTCCTTAAAATATTCCTAGTGAAAGTGTTTCCTCACAATCATTTTCATGAAACGGAGAGAAACCTTGTCACTTAGATTTTATGGTGTATGTGTTCCTATCCATGTGAATCTGTCATTTCCAACCATTATCATAAGACAAGGTTTATGACAAATACAAACTCATATGGACCGAACGCGTTCAATCTTAATTTCTTGCCACTTGGCAGCACAAAGGCCTACCATGTCTTCCAACTTGTTGAGCAGTTCTCCCTCACGGGTCATTGTACTTTCATTGATCAAGGTGCTTTGCCTTATGCAATCAAATGAAAACTCATAGTACTCACATGCATAGCCAACTTAACTGGAATGGCACAGAAACAAGAATGTGTCAACACGATAGGTTACAAACCTCAAGTTGTGTGTCAGTGATTAACAATAGGTTTACTCTTGATTAGTTCTTGAAACTTTTCAAGATCATTTAGACTCCCACTGACCTCTTGACATATAAAATTCTCTTAACAAGAAACATTCCTTGACAAACAAATATTCAAGAGTAACATTGACATATAAAAGTTGTGTTTCAGTGATTAACAATAGGTTTACTCATCAAGACAAACATTCCACACAATTGGTCTTAATTGGTCTTTGTCTTATCCAAGACATCACAACTTACCAATTTCAAATGTAAGAAACTTTTCTACTCCACATTTAATGATTTTTATAAACCTTCTAAAGATGTATCACTCAATGCACAATCTTGGAGTATGACTTTAAGACTTGATTTTGGAACGAAGTTTAATTCACCTTTTGATTTAACCATTTCAACAATTGCCGATTCCTCTTCTTAGCCATACTAGTGCACTAAGGTGTCCTTGGAGGATCAATTGCGACACTATTTCACAATCACTAAGTTAATCATAGAACACAATACTTAAGTACTCTCCCTTCTTTTTAGATTGGAGAAACATTTTTATCTTTCTGCCTAATTGATTCTTCATATTCATTATGCTTTACATTGAAACCTTTTCAACGATTCATAATTTCACTTAATATTGTAAGCATAACCATATTTACTAAACTTTTAGCAAATCATGACGATTATTCTTATCGTTCTTTGTGGTGGACTTGAACTAGTGAACAACAATGCATACTAGATCCTTTAGTCCTTCACTTGACTCACATATTTATGTGGACAATGAACTAGTCTTAATTTCCCAAATACGAAGGTTCTATTTCATCATACAGTACCAGTTGCATGGTTCTAAGTTTCTGTCCAATTAAACTTGGGTGATGAGAATCTTTCCTTATTTGGTAAATTTCTGACACTACCAAAAATAACATTACTAAGAATCACATCCATTTTCAATATTTCTAACAAAAGAAACATACAAACATAAATTTTTACAAAGGTCATTGCAAGGATATATATATAAATAAGACAACAATCAAAATTTATTTTATTTATAAAAACACAGAAAAACTTTTCCATATAATGCAATTACAGATGAAAACTATGTTACTAAATATTTCTAAGCAATACATCATAACTCCTATGCAGTAACTCAAAAATCCGATCATCGAACCATGCGATCAAAATCCATTTCTTCGCGATCAGACTCAGCATACCTTTCCTTTAAGCTTCCTTTCTTTTCTTCAATCCTACAAAACATCAGAATGTAATCTTATCACATCATGTATTAAGAATCTACAAATAGGAACTTAATAGAGTTAGATAGTGGATTTTACCTGAAGCAAAGTCATACATCTTGACTCTCCCATCCTTTCAATCTTTTAAGTAAATATGGCAGTTTGCATCTAATGTCCCTTCTCTTGGCAGTAGAAACAAATGGACTTTATTGGAATAGCACATGGGACAATCTTAGATTCAGCCTTTCTCTTTACCATCCAGTCAAACGGTTTAACCATGGTCAATCCCTTTACATTGGGAAGAGAAGACTTTTCTGGACTTCCAATGTTGCCATTTTCAATGTCCATGGAAGTTTGGGAGGTTGATATACCAGTTCAATTTGCTTTACCAGTGTGCCAAATCATCATTGATTCAACAGCAAGAACAAAATAGGTAAGATCAATGAGGGTCACATTGTGGTCCATCATATAGTAATCTTTAGTGAACTCACTATATGAGTTAGGAAGTGATTACAGAACCAAGTCAACAGCCAGCTTCCTTGAGACATCAACACCCAACATTCCCAACTTGTCAATATGTAACTTCATTTCTAAGACGTGAGCACATATAGACTTTCCATCTTCGTATTTGCTTGCCAATAGGACTTAAGTGACCTTGAACTTTTCAAATCTTCGAACATGTGGGTTAGGGAGAATTATTGGAGGATGTGGAGGAAGTGAAGAATAATTTCCATTTCCACGATCCAATCGTGGAACATCACCTTCATGAGGAAAGCTTTTTCAAAGGCTTCGGGAAGACCATAGTTGTTAGATTTAGACATATACAAAACGGGAGAAATTCAAGTTAGTTGATTCAATCCTTGATATAACACCCAAATGAAATATCAAGGCTAGGATCCAACACAATATTCTACAATTTGGAAGGGGATGCCGTAATCCAATTGTTGAATATTTGAAGGTAGGTAAATGATGATTTACCAATTTCCATCATGAAAAACGAAATAAAAATTAGGTTTTAAATGAATTGAAATTCCTAGATCTTTTGAGATTCATTAAACTTTTCAATGGCATGTTTAATATTGATTATGCCCTTCAAGTTTGTAACTGGGATGTCGAGGATCACAAACAAGGTGTGAATAATCATGAAAATTAGCTTGGTACTCTCGAAGACGTTAATCACCTAATCAATGTGTTGGTTAACCACACACGCTCCATTGATCTATGATAATATATGAGCTACCCATCGCCATACTTCATTGGTCCCATATTAGTGTGCTGGTTAACCACATACGCTCCACTGACGACCAACAAGGTGCAATGTGCAATTTCATGGATTAGCACCAAATTCACATTTTTCCTAAAGTAACTAGGATTTAGGAATTTATAAAAGCGTTTAGTTACTTCGTATTTCATTATACTAATAATGGAAGGTTATGTTCTATCTTACCCGTTCAGCTAACGACCCTCCACTTGTCAAGAGTATGGTGCGTAAGAGTGGATACCTAATGGCGGTCATTTTACATGCTGCCTCCTTAAACACCCTTTATAGACGAGCTTCGTGAATGAGGCCTACTAATGGTAAGACTGAAGTTTTACTTATGCATATATAATATATTATACTTTTAATTTTATATAGTATAAGGGTGTATTTTACACTTTTAAAATACTAATTAGTTTAATCTATTAACAAATTAGACTTTTAATTTGATTAAACTTAAAACATACAATTATGGATTTATTAATTATCTCTTTTAATTAAACTCTTAATTTATTTAACAAAACCAAAATGGTGCAATTTGAACTATTCAAATACTAGGATTTTAGAATTTAATATTTTAAAATTAATACCATTTAAGTAAATTTTAAATTCCAAAACTTGAGGATAAATTTCGAAGCCTTTCAAATTATTAGGGTTTAAATATTTAAATTTCAAAAACTAAAACTTTTTAGTTCAAATTTAAACTATAAAACCTAAACGGTGTAATTTGAAACTTTTCAAACTTACTAGGTTAAATATTTGAATCAAAATAATCCTATATTATCTATATTTAACCAAATCCACTAATTTTGATAAGGATATACATACTAATCTTAAAAAATCAAATTTTGGCAAGAAAAACGAGTTTTGGTAGTAATCCTAATCAAAATCTGGCTAGAAAATCGAAAATCTTGGCACCAGAGAACTGAACTCGTCGAGTCCATACATGGACTCAGTGAGTCAGCCAGTCAGACAACAAAATTTTCGATTTTATGATCTTTTGGAAATTCACTTTTGCATCTATTCAATAGAAAAACGACCTAGGCTCTGATACCATTGTTGAGTTTTGAGCATAACATCAATAAGATGGTGTACATGCAACCCTAAGTTCTTTGATCTAGGTTTTTCTATAATGAACATACAACTATGAATACCAAAGCAATAAACCCTAATCTAGCATGCTTATTTCACAACTGACATAATAAACAAGTTAGAATGATTACCTTAACTTGTTATGTAGTAATAACATAAACTCCTTGACCTTTGAAAGCTTAGTACCCCATGTGTTACACCTCTAATAGTGTGACAACCCGATATTTCGACTCTATGTAATGACCTAAAAAGCCAAGTATTGTAACCACTTTTGAAATAATGAAATTAAATTCGAAAATAAAATGTATAAAAGTATCTATTGGGTTACCTACTATTCTAGATATTGTGGCAAAGTTTACAGAAATACTAAGAACACTAAAATGTGAGTTATAACGAAGAAGTTATGATCATTCTAAGACTTCCGACAAAACCGGCAACACCGACTAAACGAAAAACGCGAAGTTTCAATACAATAGTTTTTAGCCTTAAGTATCTAAATGGAAGTTGTAGATATCATTAAATCGTAAACGTACATAAAAAGAACGTCCAAATCTGACTTCGTATGAGGAAGTTATGATTTTTCCAAGATCCGGATATAGCAGTAGACAGCTAAAAACTCGAAATAGAGATCGAGAGACTTTTGACCGAAACAACCTAAATGTGAATCAAAGGTCTCAACCAAAGTAGCGTAACGGTAAAAAGTTTGGCAAAAAAAAATGCCGGATGAAGAAGTTATGGATTTTTAATGGGCTTTTCCAGTCCCGGCCTATTAAAAATAAATAATTAAAATTAATTCAAAATTAGCCAACGAAGTCTAAACGAGAGTTGTAGAGTATATTCTCACCTACGCGTGCATATAAAGAACGTCGAAAACAAAGCTCGTACGCGAAAGTTACGGATTTTACAAGTTCGAGACCCGAAATCCGAGGCTGTCAGGTTGGCCACGACGTGGCACAGTTGGCCGCGACCCGGCAAGTGACTGAGGGCGTCCAATCAATAGAACATGATAGGATTTGCTCACCACGACGTGGCACAGTTGGCCACGACATGGCACAACAGATATTCCCCTATAAATAGAAGCTTAAGTGTGCCGGGTTTGGTGCTCATCTCTTTCCATATAAGTGCTGCTACTCTGCATAATTACATCGATAAGCCATCCCGAAGCCCCGATTGTCACACTCAAGTCCCGAAGGAATTTCTACACTCCCGAGAGTCCCGAAAATCCTGAGATTTTCCTGCGTTTTCAGCTTTTTCTAGTCGAAGTTCTGCTCAATTCTTCTCTCGACTACTTCAAAGCAACCACTTCAATCAACTGAGTTCATACCCCCTTTTATACACCTTCAAATACTTTATAATGTAATTTTAATACAATTCGGGGGAGAATACAAGTCAACACCCGGTTAATCCCGAGTGAAAACGTGAAAACTCTTATTATATCTTGCATGCACTAGGCTTATACAAAATGCATAATATTCAGGGTAGCCATCCTTGTTAAACCATTTTATGCATTCAAAGAACTTAAGATTTATGCTTAGTTAAACATTGTTAAAGAGAATAAACATTGTATACAAAACTATCACCTTAATACAGACTTAGTTGAGAACCCGTGAGACATTTACATCTTCAACGCTACCTTTTTGCGAAAAGGTACAACTTAAAGTCCTGTCTATTTTAACCAGAGTCTCTCGTTAGTAGAGCGTGTCAAATGTGTATAGATCTATACGGGAATTCATGATCCCACACCCTAACTGTTAGCTACAGTCCTTTGGGTGACAATTTGTCATAAACGTTTCGATGCCCGAAGACTGTCGCCACAGGCATATTACGTTTAGTATGGTTATAAAACTTACCGGATAGACAATTATTATGGTATTCTGATTTTATGAACGAGTAGCTATTAAAACTATTCTTCATCTAACAAGTGTGAACTTCTTATAGCTTTATTATATAAAACTATGCCTTAACCTTTAAGCATGTCAGTTGCTTGTGATTTTCGGTCTTAGAGACTGCCTGTTACTTTAGGAAAATAAGGGATTTTCCTGTACCTAAAACAATCAACGAATAGGAAAATAAGGGTTTGTCTTCGAAAATGCACGAACTTTGGAATGGCATACATTTCACAAAACCGCTTATGAACTCACCAACTTAATTGTTGACACTTTTCTTTTAAATAACTTGTATTCTCAGGGAACCGCTAAGAAGGTTTGGAAACCAACTTTTGGGGATTAACACTCTGACGTTAATTACTTCTTTTGAAAGATGTTTATGTATTTATCTTTTGAACATGTAATAAATACAATTATGTAAACATTTTGAAACTCTTATATATATGGTGGTGTGTACTTTCCTTACTATGAAGTGTAATGATATTGAATATGACGTCCTCCGCCCTCGAATGTTTCCGCCGTTCTGGTTTGGGGGTGTGACAAATAGAGTCACAAACACCCAATGCAAGAAGATGACTTAAAAGAGAGGTGAAAGCGGCTAGGGCAACTCAAAGAAGACATAGGTCCAATTTCTACATGTTAAGGAGTCTATTTATAGTTGAGGCTATTAGAGTTTTTCAGGTAGAAACCCTAATTGCCTTAAGGACTTAAGCAATCCACTGAGCCCTTTCTAGAAGCCCCTTGGACGAAATCTTTATGGCCTTCCTATATATTTCTTCCCAATCCCTTCTATTAGGAATCCGTAGCCCAACTAGCAACTATCAGATAATTGCAACATCATTCCCCTTTATTTAATCAGTCTCTTTTGATCACCAAATTAATTTCTGATCAATACTAACTAAATAATATGATTTCCAAATAATATATTTATCTTGTAATATATTAATAAAACCATTCTGAGTATGAGTTTATGGACTTAGATACCTAATCCAACAATGATATCATGCTCTGAGGGGAACATCAATAAGCCATGGACCGTTGATGGAAGAACTTACAAACGGAATAGGCTAGTCCTTCTTAAGAGCATGTTGTAAGGTGAGGGCGCCATTATGAAAATGAAGTTTGCTAAGATCGTTTTTGAAAGTCTTTTTCATAGTCTGTCAATGTGAAAGGAAACATGGTATTCCTATCTAGCCATACTGACTGTCCTGTAAATCCTACGACTATCGAAGTGGCCGGATCGATGAAAACTATGATCGCTTGCGGAAAATAGGCTATACAATGCGAATATATGATATTTATCGAGCTTCGGTTATCCATGTAAATTCTATGGATGAGGGTCTTGCTTATCGAGCCTTTTGTCACCAATGGCTCAGTTCCTTGATGGTTAGGTGGAATAGGGTTGCTAAAAGTGAACTCCAACCCAACCCACTTCCTTTTCTTCACCTATATCCCCTTGTTTCATATTTATAACATCATAACCTCGGTATCATATACAATATCTTCCTTATGAGCTTCCAAGACTTCTTTTGACGGGTTCACTTTAATCTTCTCCCTTTATTTCTTCACGCACTCGCACTCAACCGTTGCATGCCTTCATATTTTTTTATGGAAATCACAATATTGGTTAGGGTCACAGGGTACCTCTTTTGAACCTTCCCAATGTTTTCTTTCCTTACATCTCTCTACGACCGCACATCATATGCTTCATGCCTGTATGGAGTGGTTTTATTATGATACTTGCTCATGTCTCTTCGTATAGGCCTCAAATAACTACCTACCCAGTTAGAGTTGTCCTGCCCAAACCAATATGGAGTAGGTGGGTTTTTCTCCTTGCATACAGATGGGGGTTCCTTTATTCTTTCCATGCATATATTTTTGGCACTTTCCGCTTCTTTTCGGAGAAATCTATTAACTTTCCTTTATAATTCCTTTGTGTTACTCCACTCTCGCCCCACTAGCTTGCAAAATAATTCCCCTTGCAACAGACCATACTTGAAGGCAACAATGATCATGAGGTCATCTTATGTGGGCATCCTTCTGCTTATTTCATTGACCCGTTTGAAATAGGCCTTATTTGATTCTCATTCCCTTTGTTTGCAAGCAAATATAGCGTGAGTCTACTGCTGAAATCTTCCCTGCTGGATGAAGCTCTTACAAAACTTCTGACACAGTTCCTCAAAGCTGCCTATGTTTTTAGGAGGAAGGTTGTCTCGCCAATAATGAGCCGACCCATCGAGGGTTCCCGCGAAATAAAGACTCCACGATCAAGGATCCATAGGGATCATTTTGATTGAGCTATCGTAAGGCTTAAGTAAAATATGACATGTACAGTGATATGACCGTTTCTTGTGGTATATGTTGCTTGAGCTTAACGTTAAGTCATTTAACCGACCTTGCTTGTTTGGATGGAACTTTGTTCCTCAGCATGGTGAGCCAAAGATCAGTTCGGTTTTTATGGTTCAGAGGAAGATACCTTGGTAATTAGTATATATCTCATTAGTACTTATATCTTGCTACTTAAGCATTGGAAAAATTCTAATTTATCACTTACCTATGTCATTAGTTCCTTCATTTTATGACTCTTTTCATATATATATATATATATATATATATATATATATATATATATATATATATATATATGTATATATATATATAGAGAGAGAGAGAGAGAGAGATAGGTTCAAATGTTTCCAACAAGTATTATGTGCCTCTAACAACCAATCAGAATTAAGAAAAATAAATTCAATAATAAATCATAAAAGGGTATAATAGTAATCTTAATTATGATAAATATGGTAAATAATTAAAATCATTAATAACCTTTAAATATGGAAATTCTGTTAATAAACACTACAAAATCACAAAACAGATCTCTTTATTCAACATCCTCCTCTTCTAACCCTAGCCCACCGTCGATTCTCCCTGTTTCTCTTGAAATCATCGTGCATAACAACCATCATCTTGTTCTCTGTTTATAGGCCCTAAAAACGCTCCTCCTCTTCTTACTTCGACACAACTAGAGCAGTAGCACCACCCCACATCATCGTCGAACCACCAACTTTATGAATCGGAGAACCACTAGCTACGAAATTTCTAGGGTTCGAAAACCCTCTGATAGAAGGTGAGAACTTTTGTGAGTTTTTTCATTGTTTAAAATTTTGCCAACTTCATCTGTATCTATGTGAAAGTTCAAAATATATTTAACAATTCGTTGGCTGAAATTGGATTAAACAGTTTGTCTAATAATCAGTGAGTTAAATTTGGATTAATTGTTGTGTTTGTTCCTTTTTCTTCTATTATGTTACTCTTATGTGCATAATTTTGTGTATCATAATCTCGTTCCTGATTTTTTAATTCATATCGACATCATACATTTTGTTAATGTAAACACCTTCAACAGTTTCATTTACAAACAATTTGGTTTATTCTGATAAAATTTTAGCATTTATATGTTGATAATGCATTCTAATAGAATTCTACTGTTGCATTCTAATAGAATTTTATTGTTGCATTATAATAGAATTTTCTATTTATATGTTGGAAGAATTTTTAGTTGATAAATGTGCATTCTAATAGATATATTATGTCAGAATGTATTCTATGTATTCTGTGTATTCTACCAGAATATACAAAGTGATAGTTAATTGCAAGTAACATGTTTTTAACCCTTAATAGTTTTTCTTGTATTTATGATAGGAATGGATGGAAGAATTCATTTGAAATAAAGGGTTTCAACACCAAGAGGCATGCAAGTTATCACATATATAAAATAAATAAAGATACACATAAGACCCTCAAGTATACAACAATAAATAAAAGTCTATACATATACATAACTAGTCTAATATCCCCCCTCAAGCGAGAGGAGGTGGACCAAGACGAAGCATGCGACGGAACTGCTCAAACTGTGGCCGAGGTAGACTCTTAGTGAAGATATCAGTGACTTGAAGCTTGGTAGGAACAAACATAGTGACCAATTTTCCTAAGCAATGAGCTTACGAACAAAATGCTAGTCAAGATCAATATGCTTAGCACACTTATGAGCCACCGGATTTTGGGTAAGAAATAACACACTTTGATTGTCACGGTGAAGAGTATGGCGATCGGTGGGCAAGGCATGCAACTCCTACAACAGATGAGTGATCCAAATGATCTCGGCAGCCGTATTAGCCATGGCTCGATATTCAAACTCATGGCTGGAGCGAGAGATAGTAGGCTGCTTATTCGCACTCCAGGATACAAGATTATCCCCCAGGAATATCGAGAATACATAGGTGGAGCGGCAAGTCTCAAGGTAACGAGCCCAGTCGGCATCAGAGTAGCCAACAAGCTTAATGGTCGGAGGCTGTGAGAAAGTGAGACCAATCGAGAGGGTTCCCTTGACATAGCGAATAAGTCGTTTAACAGCTTGAAAATGAGCAATCGTCGGGGCAGCAAGAAATTGGCTATCTTGATTAACAGCGTAAGAAATATCGGGTCTCGTAATCATCAAATAATGAAGGGACCCAACCAAGGACCGATAGTGAGTCGGATCCTCATAAAGAGGGCCACCACTAACAAGGGAAGCGTTTGTAGCAAAAGGAGTAGGCATGGGCTTGGCATTGAGAAGAATGGCGCGCGTGACGATGTTGTGAGCATACTTTGCTTAGATGAGAAACAAGCCTGTGGGATGATGAGTAGCCTCAAGCCCATGAAAATAGTTCAAAAGTCGAAGATCCTTAATGCGAAACTCAGTGTGTAATCAAGAAATGAAAGTTGACACAACAACATCATCCGAGCCAATAACAATCAAATCATCAACATACACTAACGGATACATGATACACGAATCTCGGTGAAACATAAAAAGAGAGGGATCCACACGACTTCAGGAAAAACCATGTTGCACTAAAAATGAGATGAGTCAATGAAACCACGCACACGGAGCCTGCTTAAGACCATAAATAGCTTTATTGATCTTGCAAACATAATCAGGAAGCCTGGAGGTTGATTCATAAAGATAGTGTCACCCAAATGGTCATGGAGAAAAGCATTATTGAAGTGAAGTTAATGCAAATGCCATTCGTTAACAGTCGCTAGAGTGAGAACAATACGAACGGTAGCCGCCTTGTCAACGGGACTAAAGTTGTGAGAATAATCAAGTCCCTATTGGGTTTTGAGCATTCTAACACTCCTAAGTGTACATGCAACCCTAAATACCTTGGATCTATGTTTTCTCTATTATACATGCAAATATGAACATCCAAGGTATTATCCTAATCTAGCATACAAAACAATGGATATAACAAGATAGAATACATATCTTTTTCATGTAGAAAGTCTTCATGAAGCTTGAGTGCCAAGTGCCTCAAGTGTGACACCTCAAATGGTTCACACAACACCAAATACACTTGGAACAACTTGAGAGAAATCTACACTTCATGAAATCGGCTAGCCCTTCTATTACCCTCACTAGTGACAATTTTGGTCAAGAATAAGATGCATATATAGTTAAGGTTACAACATGTAAACCCTAATTGACATGGCCTTTCATTTCCATGATCCATGGGTACAAAAACACCATGGAGCATCCATGAAGTATCATATGGGTTTTAGCCCAACTAGATAATCCATGGAGCAATAGCCCACTATATAAGTATGGATGATTTACACAATCAACCCATATATTTAATTAGTCTTCTTTTGATCACTTAATTAATCCTAGATTAATTCTTGATCAATACTAATTAAATAATCTTATTATTCTTATTATTAATATACTAGAACTAATAATATATTAATAACCATAAGTGTCTTATTTCTCTCATTATAGTCTATCCAAATGCATGATGCCATGAAACCCAAATGGACCATGCCGGGTCGGGTCAAGTCTTACCAATTATATTTATGGACTTAGACATTAATCCAACAGTCTCCCACTTAGATAAGTCTAAAACTATTATTGCGTATGACTTCAAGAACTGACTGGCAATCGTAGCTCTCAAAAGCTTCTGTCGAACTCTGACCTTGTAGATGAACTCTGACCTTTGTCGATGAATTGTCCATTATATAAGGGATCATATATTCCTCCATTCTAGATATCATATGGATTGAGACATGGATTATAATCATTCTCTCTGTCCATTTTTTGTTTCCCGATTTCCGATTTATGAGGACTGACTAATTGAACAAATCAAATCAGTCCTGGCCCGGCCGAGCACTTCCATTTGTCATCATCAAATCATCGAGGGGCCCACAGATATCGCTTTTATCCCGAAGGTAAAAGGAATGGTTAACTTCGACTCATATGGCTTGTTCTACTACTTGTTGAATCATACACAAAGACACGTTTTATAACACCGAGTTACCGAAAGCGTTTTCGTGCAATCAATGTACAACCAACTCATCGTAACAACTCATATCTCTAGGTTTGAAGAATATAAGATATTATCGTCTCATGATCACTCGTGATATAATCAATGAACTGATTCCAATGAGCGCGGGTTGAATCCAATACTCAGAACTTATGAGCACTCATGAGTGTTGTAGCCCTTTGTCCAACATCTTAGACCTCTACAAGCCAACCCATGACAGTCTTAATTCATATCTACTTCCAACGTATGATCGAATGTGGATGGTTTGAATAACTTAGTCATTCCGGAAGAATAACCTAATTTATTCTGGAAGTCAAAACATGCAAAATGAAACACAATAATAATAGAATCTAATATGGTCTCAGAACTTATGAATATAAACAAAACACCTTTTATTTATCACCATATGATTACACATTATTCATTGTATACTGTTTCAGCTATCAACTTTATTCCTGAATTTAAAACAACGGTTGTCCCATGCTCCAAGCATGTACACTATGTTTTCTAAACACTAGTCATGCCACACACCAAGTATGCATACTGTGTTTGTCTATGATCTTTACTTTGGGAACTAGATCCATTGAACATAAGTCCAATGATTCTCTTTTCACACTCCCAATTCCTTACTGCAAATGCAAGAATTGCAAATTCATGCCATTTACTAAAATCTGATAGATTCTAAACTTATATGCATTGATTCTCTTGTAATGATTATGCATAAATGCACAAAGACTTGGAAACAATCATTACATAGTATTCCAAAGGAGATCCACTCCTTGGAAACATCCTTCTTGCATTAAGTTTCCTAATCATACAGATTGAATACTTTCTAACTTTGAACCATTTCCATATTCCATTTTGACTATCACTTCTGAACAAGAGTTGCCTCTTTTCAGACTATGTCAATATGGTCCTTCCAAAGTCAACACTATACTTCCAACTGTCCTTGAGCAACCAATCCTTGGTAAACCTTAGATTGTCCTCAAAAATTGCTTAATCCTTTTAGTCACATCCAATTCTAGTCCTTTTCCCTTCTTAATGCCCTAGGCATTTGGAAAATTTTAGAAAGGATGAATATATAGCACATGTAATCGATCCTATATCCGAAGCATATGGGACACGATTCATGATGTCTCACATAAAGACTAAACCAGTCTTTTGTTATACTATTTCCATTTCAATTTGCCAAGTTCTCACAATTCAGATTATGAAAAGGGATGTTGTAATCATAATCGAATTTTAGAACGCAAGTAATGGACCCATATACAAAATTTCCTTATGTTGAGCCATTCCAACATGAAATTCATATATAAATCCTTGAGTAAATACGATTAAAACCTCAATCTAAGCTTTTAGATTTGAGATAAAGTATAATTTCCTCTCCCTTAATTATAGCAAAACAACTTTTCCCAATTGAGACCTTTTGTTTTCTATAATTAACATTGCTAACTTGCAACCTTTATCATGCTCCCACTAACATGATGATTAATAGCATAAGACTTATACTCTCACTAGCTTCGACATGTACCCAAAAATCAACTGGACTTCTAGAAATCAATACTTTATTGACTTTCTTACCAAAGTTCAGATTTTTGATACTAGATTGCCTTGATAAGACTTTATCAATATCATACACCTCTCTTAGATAGCTCACATGTGTGTCTAAACAATTTTAGAACTATGAAAAGGGATGCCGTAATCATAGTCTAAATTGTTTAGACCTTTTGCCATTTCTCATAAGTCAATGTTAGTGTGCCGGTTAACCACGCACGCTCGACTAACGACTTTGAGAACTGCAAATATCATAATTGCTATCTACTTAAAATCTACTTAGTGAAAGAGTTTCCTTACCATCATTTTCATGAATCGAAGAGAAACCTTATGACACTTAGATTTTATGGTGTAAGTGTTCCTATCCATGTGAATTTGTCAAAACATAATCACAAGACTAGGTTAGTGACAAATCCTAACTCATATGGATTGAACTTGTGCAATCTCAATTTCTTGCCACCTAGCAGCTCAAGGGCCTGCCATTGCTTCCAAGTTGTTGTGCAACCAATTGAGAACTCTAAGAACTCATATGCAAAACCAACTTTAACTGGAATGGGCACAGAATATGTCAACACGATAGATTATAAACCTCAAGTCGTGTGCAAGTGAAGAACTTCTGGTTTTATTCTTGATTAGTTCTTGAGACTTTCAAGACCTTTAAGACTCCCACTGTCCTCTTGACATATAAGACTTTCTTGTCAGATATTCAAGAGATAGTGTGGGTTCTAATCAAGACAAACACTTTCACAAAATTGGCCTAAGTTGGTCTTTGTTTTATCCAAAACATCACAACTTACCAATTTCAAATGTACAAGAGTAGAAAACTTTTACTCTTACATTTGACAAGTGTTTTGAACCTTCTTTAAGACATATCACTCAAATTACAATCTTGGAGTATGACTCTAAGACTTATATTGGAACGAAGTATGACTCATCTTCTTGATTTAACCATTTCAACAATTCAAGATTCCTCTTCTTAGTCATAAGAATGCACTAAGATTCCCTTAGAGAAATAATTGTGCTATGGTTTCTTAATCATTAAGATGATCAGAAAACTGATACTAAAGTACTCTCCCATCTTTTCAGATTTGAGAAACTTTTATCTTTCTGCCTAAGTTGATTCTTCTTATTCGCTCTGCCTTACATTGGAACCTTTTCCAATGTCTCAGAATTACACTTAGGCTTATAAGTATAACCATATTTACTGAGCTTTAGTAAATCATGACGAATAATCTTATCGATCTTTTGTGGTGGACTTGACCAGTGCACAAGAATGTGTACTCGATCCCTTAGTCCATTACTTGACTCACACATCCATGTGAACAAGTAATTAGCCTTAATTTTCCAATACTTGAAAGTTCTCATTCATCATGCTATACAACTTGCATGATTCCAAGTTCTGGTCCAATTGAAACTTGGGTGATGAGAATATTTCTTTATTTGGTAAATTTAGACATTACCACAAATGAAAGAATCAATTTCATATTTCCACTCTTGCTATTAATGGAATCCTATAAGCAACAAAAAATTTTCACAGATGCCATTGTAAGGATATTTTAAAATAAATAAAATCAGAAATTTTCCTTTTATTTTAAACTTTGCGGAAACATTTATCCTTAGAATCCATATGAAAACTTGTTGTTATCTATTCCTAAGCAATATATCATAACTACTAAGAAGTAGCTCAAGAATCCGATCTTCAAACTATGCGATAGAAATCCATCTACGCGATCAGATTCAACATATTATTTCTTTAAGTTTCTTTACTTTTCTTTGATTCTTAAAACATCAACATGTGACCCAGTCACATCATATATCAAGAATATCATAATAGAAACTTAGCAGAGTTAGTGGACTTTACCTGAAGTAGAGTCAAACTTATTGACTTTAACACCCTTAGGTAAATTGGCAGCTTCGCAACCAATGCCCCTTCCTTTGGCAATATAAACATATGGACCCTTTGGTAGTGGTACATGGGACTATCACAGACTTAGCTTTTCTCTTTACCATTTGGTCAACCCAGTTGACTATGGCCGATCCCTTTCCATTGGGAAGAGAGAGCTTTACTGGATATCCAATGTCATCATTGTCAATGTCCATAAAGTTTTAGGAAGTTGATCTAAGCAAATAGATAAGATCATTAAGGGTCTTGTCATAGTCTGTTTCATAGGTGTCCCAAAGGAACTCGCTATGTGACTTAGAAAGTGATTGAACCACTAACTTTCTCAAGACTTTGACACCCAGCTCTCTCGTCTTGTCAGCATGTGACTTCATCTCCAACATGTGATCACACCTAGACCTTGCCTTGCCAATAGGGCTTGAGTGACCTTAAACTTTTCAAGAACTTGTGGGTTAGGGAGAATAATTGGAGGAGGTGAAAGAATTATGACTTCCATGGGACATCATCTTCATTTAGGAAAGCTTGTTAAGAGATTTGGAAAGATCATAAATGTCTAAACCAGACATCTTTTGGGAGATATTCAAGATAGTTGATCTAAAGTCCTTAATATAACACCCAATATGAAATATTAAGGCTAGGACCCAACAAACTATTTTATAACTTAGAAGAGGGATGCCGTAATCCAAGCTATAAAATATTTGAAGATAAGTGAATGACGATTCACCAATTTCCACCAAGATAAACGAAATGTATTATTAGGTTTTAATTGGATTTGAAACTCCTAGATCTTTGAGATTCATTAAACTGTTCAATGGCATGTTTCAATCTCGAGTGTGCCCTTCAGGTTTTGTGACTGGGATGCTGAGGATCACAAAACAAGGTGTGAAGTAACCATGCAAATTACTTGGTACCCTTAAGTGTTTACCCCTCAATCGATGTGCTGGTTAACCACACACGCTCCATCGATACTATGATAAACATTAAGTTACCCTTTGCCTACCTTGTTAAATACGAGTTAGTGTGCCGGATAACCACACACGCTCAACTAACCGACTTAAACAAAGTGCAAAGTGTAATTTCATGGATTAGCACCTTATTCACATTTTCCTAAGCAACTAAGATTGGGTATTTCTAAGTGGTTTAGTTACTTAGTATTTATCATTAATACTTTTAATGAAGGGAGAATTATAGTCTTTGTCCTACCCGTTCGGCTAACGACCCTCCACCGGTCAAGGAAGCGGTGGGTGAGAGTGGACACCCATTAAACTGCCATTTTATAGGCAGTAACCTTATACCCCCCTTATAGACCGGCTTCGTGAATGAGGCCTACTAACGGTAAGACTGACTATACTCTTATACATACATATATATATATATATATATATATATATATATATATATATATATATATTAACTTATAATATTATAAAGTATAAGGGTTGAATTTTAACTTTTAAAATTCTAAGGGCTAACTTGGAATTAAAGTGATCATAAGTGAAAACTTTCCAAATTCCAAAACTTGAGGGTAAGTTTTGTAACTTTCAAAACTTTTCTATTCCATAACTTATGTGTTTAAAGTAGTTTTAATTAAAAATACTCTTCAAGTTCCATAACTTGAGGACAAGTTATGGAAGACTTTAAACTAATAAAAGAATTAACTTTTTCTTTATTTTATAACTTATGGAATTAAATTAAGGTTACATATTTTATTACTTAATGAAGTGACTCATGAACTTCCATAACTTGAGGACAAGTTATGGAGTCATAAAACTATTCAATGAGACAAGACTCTTCATTTTTGTAACCTTTGCCAACTTTTATGAGTTTTATGAAACTTAAATGTGACTTTTCATATAACTTGAGGACAAATTACAAAAACACATTTTAGAATCAACTCTTAGATTAATTTGGATTGAAAACACATAATCAATTAACTTTTCTATTAATCTAAGCAACTCATAAGAACAAGATAATTCAAATCAAACTTTTTCATGTAATTAGTCTAAACTTTAAACTAATACAAAACATGAATCTATTGACAATTATCTTTGAAATTAGATTAGCATGAACATTACCACATCAAAAACAAGTTTATAAGTTCAAAAACAGCTTATGGTAATGTTCCTAGTCCAATTCCGGCCAAAAACCACGAATATATGCTGTCAGAGGCCAAACTCGTCAAGTTCTTAATGGAACTCGTCGAATTCATGCTCCAATACATGAACTCGTCGAGTTTTCTACCAGAACGCGTCGATTTTTAGGCTCTGACAGTTTCTTGGCTTCGAAAAAACTATTTGCATCAAGTATAAGAGAAAGCATGCCAAGGCTCTGATACCACTGTTGGGTTTTGAGCATTCTGACACTCCTAAGTGTACATGCAACCCTAAATACCTTGGATCTATGTTTTCTCTATTATACATGAAAATATGAACATCCAAGGTATTATCCTAATCTAGCATACAAAACAATGGATATAACAAGATAGAATACATACCTTTTTCATGTAGAAAGTCTTCATGAAGCTTGAGTGCCAAGTGCCTCAAGTGTGACACCTCAAATGGTTCATACAACACCAAATACACTTGGAACAACTTGAGAGAAATCTACACTTCATGAAATCGGCTTGCCTTTCTATTATCCTCACTAGTGCCGATTTTGGTCAAGAATAAGATGCATATATAGTTAGGGTTACACCATGTAAACCCTAATTGACATGGCCTTTTATTTCCATGATCCATGGGTACAAAAGCACCATGGAGCATCCATGAAGTATCATATGGGTTTTAGCCCAACTAGATAATCCATGGATCAATAGCCCACTATATAAGTATGGATGATTTACACAATCAACCCATATATTTAATTAGTCTTCTTTTGATCACTTAATTAATCCTAGATTAATTCTTGATCAATACTAATTAAATAATCTTATTATTCTTATTATTAATATACTAGAACTAATAATATATTAATAACCATAAGTGTCTTATTTCTCTCATTATAGTCTATTCAAATGCATGATGCCATGCAACCCAAATGGACCATGTCGGGTCGGGTCAAGTCTTACCAATTATAGTTATGGACTTAGACATTAATCCAACAGTCCCGACACTTGACTGAACTCTTGAGCGACGAGATGAGCCTTGTGATGCTCTACATTCTCATCAGCCCGATATTTGGTGCAAAACAACCGCCTGCAACCCAGAATATTAGTCTGGGAAGGTCGTAGAGCAAGAGTCCATGTCTGATTATGATGAAGAGCCGCCATCTTAGGACACATTGCGTCACTCCATTTAGGATCACACAAAGCAGTGGTATGGGATGAGGGAATGTCAACAGAAAAAACCTATGAAAACAAACCATGAGAGGTTAAATGTGCCAAATCAATATGGTAGAGTGGCTTAAAATCCCGGCTTTGGCACGCGTGGTCATTGGGTGCGAAGGGGGGGTAGACGAGGGGCCTGAGGCGAAGCATGCGCACAACCAGACAACGAGCCAAAGTCGGAGATGGTTTTAGCAGGAGGATCAATGGTTGGTTCAGAGTCAGATCCGAAAGGCGACTCGAGTTCGAGAGCCGGGGAAGCAACAACAGGGGGCTCATATGCAGGAGATGCAACCGAGGGAGCCATAGAATCGGGCTCCGTACACACAGCGCAAGGAGCAGCGGTGGCGGGTCCTGATGGAGCACATGGAGAAGCCGAGGCTGCGTCATCAGGAACTGGAATAGCGGTGAACTGATCACCAAGGAATGTATGTAAGGGTAAATACCGAATAGAGAATTTGTGTGGGTGGCACGAAACGGGAAGCGCTCTTCATCAAACCAGGCACGACGGGTAACAAAAACTCGTGTCGAAATCACATCGACACACAATTAGCCTTTATATTGAGCGTGATAATACACAAAAACACAAGGGATGCACCGTGGAGAAATTTTATGATCCGCATAGTCTTCAAATACGAATAGACGAGACACCCAAAAATGCGAAAATTCTCATAAGATGGCACCCGTCCGAACAAGACCTCAAACGGTGATTTCATAGACAACACCTTTGTTGGGAGACGATTAATAACATGCACGACGGAGCTAAAAGCATGAGCCTAATAAGAAACCGGAATGTGAGCATGAAACATCACGGCGAGTCCCATCTCCACGATGTGACGTTGTTTGCGTTCAACCCACAATTTTGTTAGGGGTATTCAGGCATGAGATGTGGTGAAATATACCATGTTTATGCAATAACGCCTTTACTTTATTATTTATAAATTCTGTACCCCCATCACTTTAATTTTTTTTAATTTTGGTAGAGAATTGAGTCTCTACAGAGGCAATAAATAACTCGAAAATGCTAAAAAAATCTGATTTAGACTTGAGCGGGTAAAGCCATGTAAAGCGAGAGAAATTGTCCACAAAGGTGACATAATATCGGTATGAAGCAACCGAATCAATCAAGGAATGACCCCAAAGATGAAAATGGATCAAATCTAAAACATGGGCAGCACGTTGGTCATTATTGTGAAAAGGCAACTAATGAGACTTAGCAAGTTGGCAAGGAGAACAAGTAACCAGTTTAGGTAAAATAGAAGAAACAAACACATGACCAAGTTTATTTAATATTGAAATAACATCAAAAGACAAATGCCCTAAACGGGAGTGCCTCAAAAGACGCCTTGGGTAGCTTCTTAGCATAAAACGCACAAGCCACCGGCTTACTTGGAAGAACATAAAGCCCCCGATCACACGTTCCTTGAGCCAGAATTTGTTTCGTTGCCTAATCCTGAATGTAAAACAATGATTTGGAGAATATCACATCCACGTTATTATCGTATGTTAGCTTGCGAATAGATAATAAATTTTTAGTAAGACGGGGAACCACCAAAACATCCTGCAACCAAATATCATTGGGAAGAGAGGAAGTCCCAATAGCAGCAATGGGAAGAGTATTACCATTACCGAAGTGAACCGAGCCATCACCAACAAAAGGTTCGGGTTTAATAACCGAGCCCGAAGAAGAAACCATGTTGTCCAAGGCACCGGAATCAACATACCAATCCGGGTTGGATAGGGTCACACAATAATTTGCAAGGAAAGCTTTTGCTAAATCGGCTTCACTAGGGGAAGACCTACAAGCAAAGGTCGGAAGTTGTGGACAAGAATTAGCAAAATGACCATTTTTTCGGCATAGTTGGAAGTGGGGTGACCATCGGCCACGAACACGACCACCGCGAGGATCACCATGACCATCGGAGTCACCACCCTGACCCCGACCAATAGTGGCAGAGGAAGTAGCCCCAATCGGCGCTGATTCAACAGAGAAAGCGACGACATGTGTGGAGTTGACGTGGAGGGATTTCATGAAAAGCTCATGAATTTCGGCTTGAGCAAGGAGGTCCCAAAAAGTTGGAGAGAGGTGAGAGGTCCGGACCCCAATGGAGAAAACTTCAAAATCGCTACCAAAACCACATAGGAACCAATGATTTTTATCAGATTCGGTAACAGCTTGGCCGATAGCCGCAAGTTGATCATAGATCGCCTTAAATTTTCATCCATATTCGGAGACAGTGGACGTTCCTTTAGAGAGAAGCCGTATTTTATCACAAAGATTTTGTACACGTTCCATGGAAGAGTTCCCATAGGCGGCTTCAATAGTGGCACATATAGCACGAGCGGAGGAGAGGCCCACTACCTCAGAAAGTGCTTCTTTCGTGAGAGAGGCTTGAAGAATGATGACTTCCCGTTGATCCGCAACATGCCATTCCGTAAAAGCAGGGTTCTCAACTTGCTTGTTGTCAACCAGAAGGTGTGAAGGAGGGGCTGAAGAAGAGCCATCAACGTGAGCAAGGAGTTGTTGATAGTTAAGGAGGGGAGTCATTTGGTTCACCCACAAGAGATAATGGTTAGAGGAGAGGCGGATGGTAATGAGGTGAAGGAGAGTGTTCATGGATAGAGTATAATCAGTGGAGGAGCCAGCCACGGATGAAGCTGTGATGGTGACAAGAAAAAACTGAAAGATAGGAGAAGAAAAGAGGAGAATGATCGGCCAAGAAGAGGGAGAGGAAGGGAGGGGTTTTTCGCCTGATACCATGAAATAAAGGGTTTCCACACCAAGAGGCATGGGATTATCACATATATATAATAAATAAAGATACACATAACACCCTCAAGTATACAACAATAAATAAAAGTCTATACAGATACATAACTAGTCTAATAGCGTTGAAGACCTAATAGGAATAACTTGAAGAATGAATAAAGTTTTATCATACTCACAATTTAAGAATGTTGTTGTTTTTTATGAATTTTATTCATTTTTGTTGATATTCTTTTAGAATATATATACTTATATTAAAATGTATAAGACTTTTAGTCTGTAAGAATATGTATGCATTTGTATTTAAGTTTGGATGTATAAAGATATATTAGAATGTTCTTATTTTTCAACAACGGATTCAAAAATGTTGTTATTCTTAAATAATATTCTAATAGAATAAAATTTTGAAAGAACATCATTCTAACAAAAAAAATATATTCTGACAAAATAAAATCGGTTATATTTACAAATCACATTAGAATTAAAATTGAATTAAATAAAAAAAATTTAGATTTTTAAAATTATGAGAATTAATTATCCCTCAAAATCCAAAAATTTCTTTTTATAATTGTAGTTAATTGTCCAAAATAACCTTTTGCTAAAATTTATGTGTTTATATGGTACATGCTATCCCATTGTAATATCATGCACTCTCAAATCATATCCATTGATTAATTCCATCCATTGGTCCAGATCTGTGCATTCTGGCACACAATAGTTAGTAAAAAATAAAATAACATACGCCTACATATATATATATATATATATATACACACACACACACACACACACACGATTTTTACCAAATTTCAATCATTCTTTGTAATTAAGATACACATCTCCAAACTTGTCAAACATTTCTATTACTTAAACATTTTAACATTCATAGTCATTTGATATGCCTTTTTCTTTTCAGTAGTTAATGTATGATGCTTGTTGCATATTGTAGCATCCCAAAATTTACAAAGAGATTTTTCATTTTTAAAATATAAAAACCAATTAAAACCTTCGTGTAATGACCCAATTTTCAAAAGAAAATTTTCATTTTTAAATAGTCAAAAACATTTCCAATAAACCATAAATCTCAAGTACATTTGTTTTCAAATTCATAACATCAGCAATATTATTCCAAACATCAGAGTGTCCCATAAAAACGCCTAAGAGAGAGAGAGAGAGAGAGAGAGAGAGAGAGAGTGCATGTCGTGCCATCAAGCCTTGCCCTTGCCCTTAGGCTCAGAAGTACCTAAAACAATTAACAAATTGTAAGTTAATGCTTACTGAGTTCCCCAGTTCATACCCCACACAATTCACATAATTACATAATCATATTAGATATAAAAGCTACATAAACCATAATAGCCATGCATACAAACATATAGGGAAGCCATGGAAACCCTCTAAGGTTTTACATCTAGTGCCACTGGAACCCCCACATGGTCTTAACTACCTGCCATGGGAACCCCCACATGGTCTTCCTACCGTTGGAACCCCCATACGGTCTTCCTATCGTGGGAACCCCCACACAGTCATTACTACCAAGAAATAACATACAAACCACACATGAAAATATACTAGAATGCCATGGAAACCCTCCAAGTTCTTACACATAAGCACCTCGGGAACCCCCTGAAGTCTTTCATGTGAGTATCACAAATAACTAGTATACCACATATCCCATAAGCAACTAGTCATAACTCATAACAATAATGTGTTGACCTTGGTGCCTTAGACCCATTCGTATGGTGAGGAGACTCACATCTTAAGAATGTTGAACTGATAAGATAGAATCAGATAAGCCCCAACATGCAGCTCCAACTCAACTGCCTATAACCATCATGTGATTAACTTGTCAAAATCCCGAAACACCATGAATACCCTCAAAGTCAAACCTGGTTAAAGTCCAAGTCAATAGTCAAGGTCAACAGTCCATGTTGACCCCAACTCGTTGAGTGCATCCAGCAATTCGTCGAGTTCCTTCAAAGTCCATATAACTGAAATACTGATTCAACTTGCCGATTCACCTAAGTTACTCGTTGAGTTCCTTAATATCCAAGGGCCAAAAACTCTTGACCGAAATCTCTTAATCAGCTCACAGAAATCACTCAAAATCCCGAAAACGGGAAAACCCTACCCGAATCGTCGAGTTGGCTAAGCAACTTGTCGAGTCCCTTTAGCCCTCTTTGTCTTCAGTCCTTTCTAGTGGAATCCAAGGCTCCAAATTACAGATCCAACCCCTTATGGTGTAGTTTTCATGTAAAGTTGAAAACTTTACATGCATGCAAGGCCTCACAAGGCTAGAACACTAAAACTAAGGTTCCTACAAGGTTTTAGTGCATGGAAAGGACCTAAGATGGATCAAGTTTGAACTTAATGTCATTAAAGACCTAGAGGTGTCAAGATCTGGAACCATATCCTTATGACAAGTCCAAATTCGAGTATGACACCCTTTTGCACCAAAAGTGACCATATTCTTCCATGAGATGAGATCTAAGCAAATAAAGATCAAGGTAGTAACTTTTTACCTCCAAATAGATGCTAATAACAGGTTGATGTCAGATCCAAAGCCCTATCCTCACTTCAATCTCTTCAAACTTTAAGTTTCCCTCTAAAAAGCACAAGTTTCACTCTTCAAGGCTCACACATACTCAAGAAAGCACCAAGATGCGGCTAGGGTTTCTCTCTCGATTGTAAGAATGATGAAATAGGCTACGAATGAGCCATAAGTTCTTTAAATAGGGTACAAACCCCTAAAAATTAGGGTTTTCCTTTACAGCGCCTACTCGTTGATTTGGGGCCTTCCGAATCATCGAGCAGGTTCTAAATCCCGCGTCCTCATAAATGATCTCTACTCGACGAGTTGTGGCTCCCCAACTCATCGAGTCCTAGCAAAAAACCATAAAAACTTAGAAAATTAAATGATACTTGGAACAGGCGTTACACTTTGTTTAAAAAAAATGTCAAGTAACATCCATTTGATTAAAACCATACAATATCAGTGTTAATTTTACAAAACCACAGAAACAAAACATCTTCCATGCGTGTGTACAGTCCTGCCGATCTCTTCTCACGAACGACTTGCAAAATGTTTTATCCATAACTGTAAGCATAAAGCTTATTGAGTTCCCCAATATACCATATATTCCATCATATATACAATGCATCCACATAAGATCTCGGCTATATCGTCAAGCAACAAAATCTCATAATCATGTACATGCATCATATGCAATGGGCCTAACCCAAGAGCTCACAGGACTCACCCAAATGTACATAACAGGCACCGCCCAAGGAGTAAACAGGCCTAGCCCAACCCCTAATGCTAGAAGTTGTCTCTCGGTCTTCTATACAATACATAAAGTCGCATGTAATCATAGATCAGATAAACAGTGGAACAGATGATCCACCCAAGAGTGAACAATCGGACAAGAACATCACACTCATGAATTAGACCAAGAGTTCTCAAGCTATCCAACCTAGACTACATAGGAACCAGTATATCACTACCATGTAACCACATAGCATAAATACATGCATAAATAACAAAGCACATTCCTTTGACACTAGCCTTTCTTAGTCAACCTGCCAAACATACCTCCAAACTGAATCATATTGTTGGAGCGTGCAAATGCTCTACAAATTATGAGTGATAATATAGGTTATTTTATTCCCTTTATTGTATTGTAAGTTACCTCTATCTAAATAGAGAGGGAATGGTCATGTATTATGAGTGGACTAAAATGTAGTCCTCTAGTTAAAGAGAGTACGTTGGGATCTCTCCCACTAAGTGTTCTTCATTTTCATATTATCGGATTACTCATCTTATTGTGTTCTTTATATTTTTTTCATCGTTAAATCTCAAGATCATATTATTCTGCACAAACTGATATTCAAAATGGGCTCCTACAATTGGTATCAGAGTCGTACCTTGAAGATCTAAGCGATTATTTCAAGAGAATGACTCCCGATCAACTACTTCTATCTTGAAGATTTTTTGATTTTTGCATAAAATTTATGGGTTTGAAAAAAGAGGTTTTAAGATGAGTTTTCGATTTTTGAGTGTTGATTCAAAGCTTTTTCAAGATTTCAAGGATAAATGTTGTTGCAGTCTTGTTCAAGCTTTTGCCGAAAATCTGGGTTTACAAAGTTTTGATCTTGTTGTTGAAGAAAAAGAAGAAGAAAAGGGAGAAGATATTTGATGTTTGTTCCATGCATTTTTTGCTATGAATGAAGACACAATATCTTGGGTTTTTTTTTGAAAAGATTGGAGAAGATTTCTTTTTGAAGCATTTATCAGCGTATTTTTTTCTTTGAGTTCATCATAGAAGTTATGAAGCTCTTTTGTTCTTCATCTGATGCTGATAGATCTTTATTAGAATATCTTGGAAGTATGTGATTGTGTTAAAAAATCATGTCCTTTACTCCACCATGTAATGCATTTCCCTCGCCTTCCTGACACATCCATGTGACTTTGCCCACCTATTCCCCATATTTTTTACCTATATACTCAAAAATTTTCCTTTAACCCATGCCTTGTCCCCTCAACTTATACCTTTCTCTCTCTTACTTTCTGTCACTTTTTACCCTTCCTAACACTCCATTTCATCCCCCATACTCTTTAGGA
This sequence comes from Lactuca sativa, assembly GCF_002870075.4. NCBI lineage: Eukaryota > Viridiplantae > Streptophyta > Magnoliopsida > Asterales > Asteraceae > Lactuca > Lactuca sativa. Next base: position 155,889,011 of record NC_056625.2, on the reverse strand, counting down.
AACATTCCCTTGCATAAACACAAACATATAGAATCTATGGTATCAAAATTTCCTGAAAAAAGGCTTTTTTCGTCGTCGGCCCGTTCATCTTCAGATCTCAATATCGAGGATCAAAAACTGAAAAAGACACATGCCTATACCGAGGAGTAAAACCTCACCGAAGTTTGTTGAGAGGTCCTCGCTTGCGTAGCCTCTTCGGCCCCTCTCATCTAAGACACGGAAGACCTCGTACCAGAGACCCACACATACCAGAGACCTTTTCCTTTTGTGTCCTGCCCTCATGCATAACCCACAGACTTTGCTCTGCCTTCTCGCTAATCACTCTTCGCTACCTTGCATCGCCAACATCATAGATCACAGACACTTTAGAGTTTCGGAGACATTTCAGCATTTGGTTCTTATTATGTATCATTTTTATTACTACATTTTCTAGTTGGTTACAATGTATTTTAGTCTTTTAAACTGTATTTGTATCCCCCATTATTTGTGAGCATTTAGGGATAGATTCTTGGAACATGGAAATGCTCTACAAATTATGAGTAATAAGTTAGGTTAATTTATTCCCTTTATTATATTGTTCTCTCTATAAATAGATAGGGAGTGGTCATGTATTATGAGTGCACCAAAATATAGTCCTCTAGTTAGAGAGAGTATGGTGGGATCTCTCCCACCAAGTGTTCTTCATTTTCATATTGTAACTCTTTCTTTCTATTATAATTATTGGATTACTCATTTCATTGTGTTCTTCATATTTTTTCATCGTTAAATCTCAAGATCATATTATTCCGCACAAGTTGATCGTCAAAATGGGATCCTATGCATATGATCAATATTAGAAACCATACCAGTCTAGCATACTTAAGCACTAAGTACTCTAACTATAAGGCATAATAAGAACTCACCCTAAGCCACTAGCATACTTGTACTCTAACAGTACCTATAACCTACCTTGCAAAGGATATATAATGGGATATGTGGCATAGTGAGAAACTCACCTGAGTTAACCGAAGAATCACATCAATACTCCTACACCTTGCACTACTTAATCCTTCGAGCCGACTAATCACCAAAAAAATGAATCCTGAATTACCAACCGAATTCCTCCAAGTTTGAACCCAAGTCAAATTTTCAAAAGTAAATGATCGAAGGTATACAAAGTCAATGGTCATCTTGGTCAAAGTCAGTGCAATGTCATGAGCCCTCATTAGCCATGTCGTGGGCACTTAAGGTCAAACAGTCAACACAAAAATTTTCCACATCATGGGCCCTCTTTTGCCACGCTGTAGCAATGCCTGGACAAAACAATCATGATTCCAATCACCGTCATGTCGTGGCTTCTGGCTGAATGCCAGAATCTCCATCAAGTGCTTAATTACTTTAGATCAAAGCCCAAAACTCCACATCTAGTTCTTTTTACTAACTTAATGTATAAAGTTTCCAACTTTATCCATGATGAATCCATCCAAAAGCTAGAGCTATAACTCTAAGTCCTTAATAACATAAAACCCTTCCCAAAACATGCATAGCTCCAAGAACAAGATCAAGATGCAAACTTTCCCAAACCAACAAGATTATGAGATGATAAAATAAGCTCAAGAGGGGCTGGAGTTCACTCAACTCTAAGAACAAGCTCTCACGGATCAAAAAGGGACATAAATGATCAAACTACAAGATCTAGCAAACTAAATATCAAGATGAAAGCTTTTTAATCACAATGGTCCAAAAATTAAGTCCTTTTGCAAGATCTACACGTGATCCCTTCACCAAAGCAATTTACAAGAAACTTGGTCTTCAAGATCTACACCAAAATATGAGAAATGAATCTTCAAATGGCCAAGAACACTCAAAGGGGGTAGGGTTTTTGAAATGGGGATATTGGAGGTTGAAACAGATGCCCTGACTTGTAGTTAAGGAGCTTAAATATGGAGAAAACCCTAAAAACTCATGGGTTTGGGCTGCCATGCTTTCCACATGGTGACCACTCTACTGCCACGTTATGGCACCTTCCTAACATGTGTATTCACCATCTTGCATGCCACGTCATGACACCCCATGTGTCATGTCGTGGCACATGGTTTTCCTCAAAAACCATGCCTTTGACTCTCGTATACCATCCACTAATCCATTCTAGGAAACGAGTGTTACATATATTACCTATAATAAATCTTTTATTTCAAAAAGAAATTTTACACATACTTAACACTTTATATGTGTAAAGTAAAAGTATCAATCTAGGCATCAACCAAGTTTAATTACGTTATGTTTATGTTACTTGCATAACCGTATATTAATATTATACTTCATCATCATCTTCATTATCTACATTATCAATTCCTTTTCATACTAAAGTTGACCAAAATAGAAAATCAACATATCAAATTCATAAATTCATCCATCACATAATTATGATTCCTTAGAGCTTTTAAGCTCCATATATAGTGTACTTTTATAATCAAGTTCCAAATTCATAAGAAGCAACACTTTCGTCTTTTTTTTCTGGAGCCAGAAGATGTATTAGGGCTTTTGTTGGCGACCTTCGTTTTCCCAATACTGCTCTTGTTATGTCTCTTTGTAACCCGCAATCACTCACACTCTCTCTCTCTCTCTATCTCCCTCACACACACACACACACTCTCTCTCTCTCTCTCTTTCTCTCTCTCTCTCTCTCTCTCTCTCTCGTTTTATATTAATTGCATACACATAAGGGATAGACCATAATGGTCTCCCCTTTAAAAGTATCTGGAAAACTACGTGACACATGCGATGCTTCTCAAGCTAAAGAACATATTTCAACATCAAGCTAAATGTGAACTATATAAGGGGTTGTTTCATAAACTTCTTAATGGTTCAGTTAAGATGGGTGGCATTGTGTATTTTTTGGATATTGAGTTGTCTCTCAAATCCCAAGCCACATTACCTTGATCTAGTGTCCAGGCTAAATATCGAACATTTGCTAATGTCCAATCCAAGACATGTTGGTTACACAATGTTTTATTGGAACTTCATTTTCCTCTTACCAAAACCACTATAGTGTACTATTATAATGTTAGTGTTATTTTTATGCCTGACAATTTTGTTCAACACCAACAGACTCAACACATCGAGTTGCAAATCAATATTTTTCTTGAAAAGCTTGCATGGGGCAAGTTCAAGTTCTGCATGTTTCATTCAGATACCAATATGCAGATATTCACACCAAGTCTACCTAAGGTCAATGCTAAATCGCTTGAGGCCCATCCTCCAGTGGGGCCCTTCTCCGGATCATCAATCCTAATATATACACATATACAAATATATATATATATATATATATATATATATATATATATATATATATATACGGTTAGGTTATTTTGTTTTCACTATTTATTGTGTGCATGTATGATTGATTCTGGACCAATCATTTTAATTATTTTAAGAAAGTAATTAATGCATATTACATGTTGAAGATATAACAGATATTAATTACATCTTCAGCATTTAATATGCATTAATTACTTTTTTAAAATAACTAAAAAGATTGGTCCAGAATTAATCATACATGCACACAATAGATAGTGAAAACATTTGAACCTATATATATATATATATATATATATATATATATATATATATATATATATATATATATATATATATATATATATATATATAGGGATGAGATCCGTTGAAAACTCATAGTTTTCTGAGAACCCAAGAACTAAAGGTGGAGCGTTGGACTAACATTAAATCATTAAGGGCATGATTGTCATCTTACCAAATCTCATTTAACTTTTTATATTATTGGAAATATTAATAAAAAGATCTCAAATTAACATTCTAAATTAAAATTTCATAATTTTTTTTAAAAATAATAATTTTCGTTTTTTTTTTAATTGTAGATTTTTAATTTTTTCATAAAACATAAATTTAAAAAAAAAAGTTGAAAAAAAAACATTCTTTTTCAAAAACTGTAGTTTTTAAAAAAATGTAAATTTTATAAACTTAGTAAATTAAAATTTAAAAAAAAAACCTAAAATATTTAAAAAAAACTATAATTTTTTAACCAAAAAAATCAACGTTTTAGGAGCATATAGACGCATATTTTTTCACGTGCATGTATAAATATTTCTTATACTATAATATTCATAAGTAAATCATAAAAATCACATTTTTACTTACTAATCTATAAACACTATAATACAAATATTTTATTCGATACAAAATAAAATATAAAAAACTAAAAATACTATAAAATTTCAAATCTCTTTCATGTCTTCGTGTCAAGATTTTTATATTTCCTTCAATTTATCATTTTCACCTCTTTAATATTTTCCCAAAATTCTTCCAAATCTACAAGAATATAAAAGAAAATTGTTTAATGCAAGAACGTTCACAAAAATACATACGTATAAATCATGTAAGATTCACATGTGATTGTATCTTTTAAGATTCACTTGTGATTACATCTTTAACATTCAAATGTGAAACTTACAGGAAAAAACAAAAAAATAATTAACGATGAACGCTCACATGAAATGCATGTGTACATAAAGACGTATGTTATGTGTGATTCACTTGTGATTTACATGTAAATCACATGTAACTCATATGTGAGTTACATGTGATTTACATGTGAATCCCATGTGATTCATATGTGAATTACAAGTGAATCATATGTAATTCATATGTGATTCACTTACGATTTACATGTGAATTACATTTGATTTATATGTGAGTTACATGCGATTTACATGTGAATCCCATGTCATTCATATGTGAATTACTTGTGATTTACATGTAAATAACATGTAGTTCATATGTGATTCACTTGTGATTTATATGTGAATTACATATGATTCATATGTGAGTTACATGTGATTTACCTATGAATCCCATGTAATTTACATGTGAATCACATGTAATACATATGTGATTTACTTGTGATTAACATGTGAATTACACGTGATTCATATGTGATTTACATGTGAATATCATGTGATTTATATGTGAATTACATGTGATTTACATGTAAATCACATATAATCTGTGATTCACTTGTAATTTACATATGAATCACATGTGAATCACATATGATTTACATGTGAATCACATGTAATTGATATATGAATTACAGGGTTAATTACCATATGATGATTAATGAATGACAAGGGCTTCGGTTGAATATGGATTTTGGGACAATTCCAAGGCTAATATTGGAAGTTAAGGAGTTGCAGATAGGATCATACTAGTTCCATATTCCATAAATTTTATGAAAGGTTGAATATGTTTTGCATTTTACATGTATAATAGTTAGTTTGCAACAAAATCGCAAGTATAAGATTGATGGTGAACATGGAGTATTTAGACAAATTAAACAAAAATCATTAGCCAAACGAATTGTACAATAACACAATAAACATTCTCAATCCACATAACTATTCAATATACGAAAAACAGATAACGGAATATAGAAGCAAAGCAAGTAACAAAATCAAGCTAAACCATTGAGAAAAATGCTTAATTTACAATAACAACAAAAGTCCAAGAAGATGGACTACAACTCCATTTCTTATAACACACATAGTATCCTCATTGAGAATCATTAAAAGAAACATGATGAAGCATGAATTTATTGACTTCAGAGAGATATGTCCGACTTTAGCTCTTCCCTAATATATTTAAGAACATTGAAATGGATGGGGCACACTTTAGATGAATAACATCATAATATAAATTTATGTATCTAAATTTGAACATTTTGTAAAGAAATTGGGAAGAGGAAAGTACCTGACAATGAGCAACGACGTCGAAGTGATTTGCCAATATATCAATGATCTTGCCCTAGCCTTCATCCCCCCCCCCCCCCCACCGGAACAACCTTACACTCTCGATACCTGACCTAATGAACCGATTCGACTCTGTATTTCACCCTTTCTTTCTTCCAGGGTTACTATCATGGAAAGCTAGACATGAAATTGAAGCATTCTCTAGTGGTACGAGAGGTGGTGATGAAAGAAGTTAGGAAGGTTGGTGTTGGTATAGCTCCGACCGCTTCCGTTGAGAGAGCTGAACACGTTCGTGACCTAAACGCATAGATGATGACCGTGTTGACCGCATATTCATCGTGACGTCGTCGAACAGTGGTGCTTTTGGGGGGAAATGAATCAACGTGAGAGAGAATCGATTGTGGTGGTTTGGGCTAGGATAGGATTAGAGGTGTAACACTTTAACTTCCACAACCACCAGAAGTGAACGACGCTTTTAGAGCCGAAACTCATATCTGACTTGAAAAAGGAGAATCAGAGTTTCGAGTTCAACTTCTCAGGGGGCAATTGACGAGGCAGACCAGGTAATTGATGAATCAACGACGATAATGAAGGACAAATTCTGATGGCAGAGCGTGAAGAATGAAGATGTGTATGTGTGTGTGTGTTTGAAAGAGAGAGAGAGAGAGAGAGAGAGAGAGAGAAATGGAGTCGTGAGGAAAATATTGAAAATGTTTTTTTCTTAATTAATTAAATTGGTTCTTAGGATATGATATATTTTATTTCCAATATACCTCTCACATCATTTTTAAAAAGTCTAAGATACCATTAAAATTGTTGATAATTACAAATCTGCCATTATTTTTCATCTAGGTCATTAAAAATTTTGATATAACGTTCCACTTTTAGTTCTCGTGATCTTAGAAAACTATAAGTTCTCAAATGATCATTTCTTTATATATATATATATATATATATATATATATATATATATATATATATATATATAGATATAGATATAGATATAGATATAGATATATTAAGTTCATGTGACCTAGTTTTGTGAGACCGTGAAACCATTTTTTTCAAGTGAAATATTCTAATATTTTAAAACAATAATTTTAACATATTTTATATTGAAATATTCTAAAACATATAATTTTAGAATATATTGCATATTCTCTTTTTACAAACAATACAATATTTGAAAATTTCACTAAAAACATTTGATCTCACAAAATTATGTTTGTCTCAAATGAACTCTTACCTCTCTCTCTCTCATCTTGTGTGCGTGTGTGTATGTATGTATATATATATATATATATATATATATATATATATATATATATATAGAGAGAGAGAGAGAGAGAGTTAGGTTCAAATGTTTTCACTATCTATTGTGTGCTTGTATGATTGATTCTAGACCAATCATTTTGGTTATTTTAAGAAATTAATTAATGTATATTAAATGCTGAAGATGTAATTAATATCCATTATATTTTCAACATGTAATATGTATTAATTACTTTCTTAAAATAACCAAAATGATTGATCCAGAATCAATTATACATGCATACAATAGATAGTGAAAACAAAATAATCTAACCCTATATATATATATATATATATATATATATATATATATATATATATATATATATATATATATATATATATATATATATATATATATATATATATATATATATATATATATATATTGTGTAAGTTGAATTATCATAAATAGTTTAAGTAGTAGTGCCTTACCATCTTTAAAATAAAACCCTAGGGGGAATGCTTTATTCTCAATGAAGATGCCTTAACTCGATAATATCACTTCTAAATTTATATGGATGGTTTTTACTTTTTACTCTTCCCTTAAGAATAAACTGAAAGAAGTGGTAAACACTTTTATTGGTATTCAATTATGATATGCAATTCAATTCTAATTTAACAATCAGGCCGGCAAGTCCTTACTGGGTCTTATGTTACTTTTGCCAATCTATAATCTTATTCATTGAATTGTATATTGGTATTCAATTATGATAATGCCATTTAATTGTAATTAAAACAAGCCGGCAAGTCGGCATATTTACGTTAACTGATTTATGATATATAAACAAAGCGTGGGCATTCAGTCACATATTTTTATTTGCAAACCAAAACTAAGTCAAAAGTCGAAGCGTGGAAACTATTTTTGGTTTTTTTAAACGCAAACCATCTTAGGATTGAAAATGCATTATTATCATAATTGTTTTTAACATAACTAGAGATACTGTCTCCCCAAAAATATATCCACACTAAAAATAGTTATTCGTCTAAAAGGCGTTATTATCACTTTATCATAATTTGTTTTATAACAACAGTGTAAAACAAATAATAATCATGAACAATTGGCCGGCCTTTCTTTTTTAAATATCAGCTAGCCTGGTCTCATCTTTGTTTACGTTCGTATCCATCCCCTTCTAAAGATCAACGTTCCTACTTCATCCTTTCTCAGCATCATTTGCTTTCATCTTTTCCCTCTTCCCTACACAAATATAATGTCTTTCTTTAAAGAGTTAGATCACCTTAGAATACCCTTTCAAGATATTGTAGTAGCCACCAAAAACTTCACAACCATTATCGGACGAGGAGGATATGGCCCTGTTTATACAGGAAAACTCTCACTTTCCGGTAATCTTACCCCTGTTGCTGTAAAGCGACTACCATTTATCAACCTTTCTGGTCAAGGGCTTAAAGAGTTCTTAACAGAGATTAACTTACTCTCTCGTTATAAACATCCGAACCTTGTTTCACTTCTTGGTTACTGCGAGGAAGGAAATGAAAAAATCCTTGTTTATGAGTACGCTGAGCATGGAAGCTTGGATAGGTACCTAAATAAGTCTAATACCACATGTCCACTCACATGGACGCAACGGATCAATATATGCATTGATGCAGCACGTGGTTTGGATTATCTTCATAACCATGTAGGAGCAAATCATAGAGTTATCCATAGGGATATAAAGAGTGCAAACATTCTTTTAGATAAGAACTGGAAAGCTATGATTGGTGATCTTGGGCTTTCGAAAATAGGTCGTGCGAATGAGAATGAGACTTACCTAATTACAAATGGTGGTGGCACTCATGGTTACTGCGATCCAACATACATTAATACAGGGATATTAACAAAAGAGTCAGATGTTTATTCGTTTGGCGTCGTATTATTTGAAGTGTTATGTGGTAGGATGTGCTTCATGGACGTAATTGGCGAACAACGGCATCTAGTCCCACTAGCCCTACGTTGTTACGAAGAAGGAAAATTAAATGTGATTATGGATCTTGATTCCATGGACTCGGAATCAGTGAAAGAATTTACGGATATTGCATATCGATGCTTGCATAATGACCGGAAAGGACGACCCTCAATGAATTTAGTGATACAGAAACTTGAGAAAGCATTGGAACTACATGTAAGTTAAAATCTTTCTTAAAAAAATCCTTTTGCAAACCCCAATTTAGGACAACAACCTTAATTTATGTTAATCATGTTAGAATAACAACCTTAAATACACTACTATTCCTACGAAAATTTCCACAAAAAATTCCTTGGAAATAGATGTTTCCTAGGCATTTATAAGGAAATTTAGTTCTTTGGAAAAACCATCGTAGGAAATGTTTTCAGGGGAATTTTTCCGTAACATTTCCGAGAAAATATCTTTGTAGGAAATATCAAGGACTTTCCTTCAAAGCCTCTTTTGGGAAAAATTGGGAGACATTTCCGAAGGAAGCAAGTTCTTAGGGATTTTCGAGGAAATTTATTTCCTAAGCATTTAAGAAGGAATGTTTTCCTAAGAATTTCCGAAGAAATCTCTATGATACAATTTTTATGATGCCTTTCTCACATATTTGTGACAAATTTTCCCATTGTTTTCCTTGGGATTTTTGAGAAAATGTGCACCAGTAAAAAAAACCCCGAAAAACACACAGAAACCTAAAAATTTTCTATCCAAAATGCAAAAAAATATAAATACAAAAAACCAGATACATTTAAGAAAGACGAAAATAAATTTCAAATGTATTCATTAACAAACAAGTTTAAAAAAAATGTCTAAAATCATAAATATAATTTAAAATATCTAAGAAACATACAAGAGTTTTCAACAATAAGTAACTACCATTATGTAGATTGTTATTACGGACTTGTCTCATGATTTCAACCATTTGCGCTTCCATTTGTGTATGTTGTTCGGCTTGGGTTTGCAATTGCTCAACTTGGGTTTACATTTGGGTTTGCCTTTCTTCCAACTCCCAGACCAAAAGAAATGGTAAAACAAACATACATAATTTTAGTTTTTTGAACGATATCAACTAACATTAAAATAAATGCTAGCGAGAAGCTAGAAAAAAAACAAAAGAGTGCAAACAAAACTAAACACAGAAAAAACCAAGAAGCTAAGCAAACAAAACTTAGACTCGTCCATATGCAACAAGCAAGGCATGAGCAACAAAAACAATCCCCCAAAAACCATCAAAGCTAACACTATAAGTAAGCTATGACAAAAAATGAACAACACCATTCAACAATAGCAACAAAATGACAAAAACTAAAAAACATATATCAACTACAGAACCATCATCAAATAGGCAACACAAGCAACAACAGCCAAAATCCAATCAGTAATAGGAATCCAAAGTAACAACCAGTGGCAAAATGGTCACACATCTCAAGGTCAAATAAGTCCAAGAACCCAATAGTTCTTCACCAAAACAAAAACAAATTTTATTTTACTTTATATTCAATATAGAGAATGTTCTTAGTTCACTATAACAACATATTTAATTTGTTATATCTATCATAAAAAACATACTTTTTTTAATCCATAATAGCAACATACTTTATTTATTATTTATCATAACGTACTCGTTCTTACAACCACTCGTAGTCACCACATGAAGTGAAGCTCCCTACTATGATGATGAATGCCCTATAACAAGGAAATCAAGATCAGAATTGCATATCCCATATATACGACTAACCAGGCCTCTTCCTTCTTGTACACGCATTCACACATTAGCATCATCCCCCAGATGCTGAGTCATATCCTCCCGATACCTTTCAATCATGCCTCTTTCATATGCGACCTACAATTTATCAAAATAACAAGATTGAAATATTAAAACTTAAGAGACGATTATCTAAAAATGATAAAGATATCTTACTAATGCTTCTTTCGCTTTAGATGTACAAAAGTTCAAATCTTGAATGTTATCGTACTCTCCATCCCAAAACTTTTTCTTGTCCTCCTTAGTAAGGTGGGTATCACAAAATAGTTGCAAATATGTTGCGTGGACACCTCAATTTCTTTTCCTACATAAAGTACAAAGTATAACTTTTGTAATTTGTGTAAAAGTAAAGGCACTTACTAAAATTTATAAATAAGAGTATCTTAATTACCAAGTTGATTCGATGTTCTTCATAACTCATCGAGTTGCCAATATGCCTAAATACCTTACAGACGATTTGTTGATCCGACGATGGATTTCACCTTTTCCAAACCTACAATATTGAAATAACCAAATAAGTATAACTATAACATGAATAAACAAGATCAATGTAAATGTTAAAAAGACAAACTTTGTCCCATTTGTTGTTATAAATGGCCTATGACCGAGGAGAGGAGGCGAATCACTGACAATAGAGTCATGTTCATCACCATCAAGGAACGGGTCATTATGGTATTGTGCTATCCCCCCCCCCCCCCCGGTCCACTAACACATCGATATACCACCGCAATATCAACCATTAGATAAAAAAACTAACATTGCTATTACTACTAATATAACCATTGTCCAAATGCTTTGCATCAACATGACTCAACGTGTTAGATGTGTATGTCTATGTCTGAGGAAACACATAGGAACTTCCAAGGGATTTCCGAGGAAATGTTAATTTTTTGAATTTTCTAGGAATCCCTATGAAGTGCATAGGAATTTCTGGGGAAAACTATTTTACATAATTTCTAGGAAACCCCTCAGAAATGGATAGTAACTTCTAATATATGAACCACTAATCAGATATATGTATCTAATCAGATATGATTTATATGGACAATATTCGTTTCCACGTTCTCTATTCAATATTTTTTTCTTATGTATTTAATCACATGTGATTATATGAATATAATAATGTGTGATTTATACGGACAATATTCATTTTCATATTCTCGATTCAATAGTTTTTCTCGTGTATTTTATCGTATTTGATTATATGTATTTAATCGCATATAATTAAATGGACAAGATTCGTTTCGTCATTCTTGATTTAATATGTGTTGTCATGTATTTAATCACATATGATTATATGTATTTTAATCACATATTATTTATATGGACGGGACTCATTTTCCCATTTTTGATTCAACAATCGGTCTCATGTATTTAATCACACGTGATAATATGTATTTAATCGGATGTGATTAAGCCCTATTATCATGTTCTTCACCTAAAAACCCTAAACAATAGGTAAAACTTTTAAAGAGATTTAATCAAATAGATGGAGTGCAACCAACAACACATGTGACAATATGTATTTAAGTGTATATGATTTATGTGGAGAAATTCATTTTTGCGTTTTCGATTTGATAGTTGGTCTCGTGTCTTTAATCACATATGATTATATGTATTTAATCACATATGATTAAACATTGTTATTATGTTCTTCGCTCGAAACCCTAAAACACAATAGGTAAAACCTTTACATGCATTCCATCAAATAGATGGAGTGCAACCAATAATACAAAGATGTATAACAAATATGAAGCATATATTCGAACAAATTAGGAGAGGAAATCGTTTAGAAGAATTTAATCAAACAAACCAGGAAAAGAAATCAAACTTTGTGACTTTTTGTTTCAGATATGATGGTTCAGAGTGACAATGTTGGTTACCTTTTCTTCAGATCTGGTGACGTTTTGAACGATATCCTTAGATCCAATAACTTTTCAATTTATATTTAGTAGAGAGAGGCAGTTCAGGAAGAGGATAGGAGGAGGAAGGTCGTTTAGGAAATAGATAGGCAGAGGTTGGTGGTTTCCGACAAGTGAACGGGTGGAGGCGAACCAAAGAGGTGCAAACAAATCTATCGAGAGTAAAGAGACAACATTCCAGCAGTGGTTCGTTCGTTTCAGTGGTGGTCTAGTCGATCAGGTTACGGAAACCTGATCTGATGACCTACGATGCTCCAATGGTCTTAATGGAGCAACTTATGAGAGAGTTATATATATATATATATATATATATATATATATATATATATATATATATATATATAGAGAGAGAGAGAGAGAGAGTGTGTGTGTGTGTGTGTGTGTGTGTGTGATAGAAAGAGAGGTTGTATAAGATACTTGGTGGTAACTTGACGGCTGACTGAGGTTATTGGATTAATCCGACTAGGCGGGGATTAGTCGAGAACCATAAATTATTTATAAACTTAATAAAAAAATTAATATATCTTATGAAAATAAGTATTTGAAATTTCAAAATTTTGGTATAATGTATAAAATTTTGTTTAATATTTGAAATTTTGATTTTTTTTTTATTATGGTCGCCGATGCCGACAAGGGTTGTCAACGACCAACTTTGATCGATATTGACCAAATCAATTAAGCTTGTAGCCAATCAATAATCCTTATTGGTTCAAGACCGTCAAAAAATAATCAACAACTATGATTGATTTCTTCAACACTGTCACAGACATGTGTACGCGAGCAAGCAAGCGCGCGCGCACACACACACACACACACACACATATATATATATATATATATATATATATATATATATATATATATATATATATATATATATATATATATATATATATATATATATATATATATATATATATATAGATTAGTATATAAACTAGTTAACCATTCTTGTTAGATCAATTATTATAGTAAGGGGTTGTTTGATATTGATGCTAATTGAGTCAGAAGGAGGGATTCGGTCCTCAATTAGAAGTTGATGTGTTTGATTTTGCATGTTCATTGTCGGACTCGGTCAAAAGAAAGGACTCGGTCCAAAAATAGTTGATGACTCGGTCCTCATTTCAAAACCTCCTGACCGAGTTTTGCCTTTCAGTCGGTCCCAAATTACACGTTTTACCCCTTGTCCTTGAAGCAGTTCTTCATTGAAATAGGAGCAAAACAAAACCAAAAGGACCTTATGCTGCTAAAAAAACGCAGCAAAGAAGACTGAGAAATAGCGGTATTAGGTAGAGAAACTAGCGAGACCTTGAGTCAATACCTTATAATGAAGCAATTGCTAAATGATCGCCGATTTCATCTTTGATTTTGTCATTATTCTCATTGGTCACTTCTTGTTACACGAACACACCCACTTGCAGGTAAGAGATAAAACTTGGGAATAAAGCCAGATATGAGGATAATAAGGAAGTCAAAGTAAATAAATAAATAGTTTTTACTTTTCATTAAAGCCCTCTTATGTTTATGTTATTTTCATAAAATCCATGTTAATAGTATTTTATTTCATTTCAAGGAAATACAAACGAGACAATGGGACATGTAGCTATAACAAAAAGAGACGTTATGGATAATTTTATTTTATGGTCCTTTGATTTTAGACAAATTTTTATTTAGATTCTTCATTCATAAATAAATTATAAGTTAATTAAAAAAGAAATTGACAAGAATGACAATTACAAAAATAAAT